>NC_050573.1:98186514-98786514 GCF_011100635.1 Trichosurus vulpecula | reverse complement strand
GTTTTAAGCTTTAGTGGCTTAAAACTGCACTAAGACTTTTGGGATGTCCTGCATTTGTTTTGTAAGTTTTGTAGAGCTTTTTCTTTCTTAGTTTTCATGAATAATTTATGTAGCGTACATGCTAGTTGTTTCAATTTTTGATAAAATTCAAACTGGAAATCCACATGGACCAAGTTCTTCTTCCCACTCCCTTGGAGGTACTTCCTTCACACGTACTTCAATTTCATTTTCTGAAGATATATCATGTACCTTATTTAATATCCTGTTAATTTGGTTGTTTTTATGTCTCTTTAGAAAATATTTCATTTATTTTAAATTTTCATTTTTGTTATATAACTGTATAAATAACACTTTTATATTTCATGTGATATTGTCAGAGTGTCATTGTTCAGAATTATATCTTTAATGTGTTTCAAGAAAATTTTGAATAGTTTTGCTTTATGAATAAAAGACATCTTTTTTGGAAAAGATTGTTTAAGGAAGCCATTTGATCTATTAATTTTTTTCATAATCAAGAAATACATACAATAGTATAATATCTTTTGCATCTTTTAGTCAGTTACAAAATAGTAAAGATAGTGTCCATGGTTGAATATCACTTAGGAAAGGCTACTTTTTCCTTATCAATTTCTTCCTTGTGTTTTAGCCATGATTTATGTATTGTTGCATAAAAATTTCATAAAGGTAAGAGAGGTGGTATTTAGGTATGTATTTGACATTTTCTTTATTTCCAGCAAAAATACTGACCACTAAGATGGAGTAATTAAGTCCATAATTGAAGTTTAAGGGAGATTCTCTGTTTCTTTATGGTGTTCTCTTTTTGCATATATTGTTCTAATAGTTACTTCAAGCCCTGAAACACTACACAGCATCAATCAACAAATATTTATTAAACATCTACTAAGTGCCAGGAACTGGAGATATAGGAACACAGAATTACTAGCAATTAGCTTACATTTTTTTATTGTTTTCTATTTTTTGTTTGTTTGTTTTTAATTGTTTTCTCAACAATTATTTTATTATTTAATATTTTAGTTTTCAACATTGATTTCCACAATATTTTGAGTTACAAATTTTCTTCCCATTTCTAACCTCCCCCCACTCCAAAATGGCATATATTTTGACTGCCCTGTTCCCCAGTCAGCCCTCCCTTCTGTCACCCCACTCTCCCCCATCCCCTTTCCCCTTACTTTCTTGTAGGGCAGTTTAGATTTCTATGCCCTGTTCCCTATATATCTTATTTCTCAGTTGCATGCAAAAGCACATTTTTTGAGCATCTCCTTTTAAAACTTTGAGTTCCAAATTCTCTTCCCTCTTCCCTTCCTACCCACCCTCCCTAAGAAGACAAGCAATTCAACATAGGCCACACATGTATCATTATGAAAAACATTTCCACAATACTCATGTTGTGAAAGACTAACTATATTTCCATCCATCCTATCCTGTCCCCCTTTTCAAAAATGTTTGCTTTTGATTACCTCCTCCCCCTTTCTGCCCTCCCTTCTATCATCCCCCTATTTTTATCCCCTTCTCCCTACATTCCTGTGGGGTAAGATACCGTATTGAGTGTGTATGTTATTCCCTCCTCAAGTCAAATCTGATGAGAGTAAGATTCATTCATTCCCCCTCACCTGCCCCCTCTTCCCTTCCAACAGAACTGCTTTTTCTCGCCACTTTTATATGAGATAATTTACCCCATTCTATCTCTCCCTTTCTCCCTCTCTCAATATATTTCTCTCTCATCCATTAATTTCATTTTATTTTTTTAGATATCACCCCTTTATATTGAACCCAACCTGTGCCCTCTGTCTATATATATGTATATTCCCTTCAACTACCCTAATACTGAGAAAACTCTCATGAATTACACACATCATCTTTCCATGTAGGAATGTAAACAAAAGAGTCAACCTTAGCAAGTCCCCTATGATTTCTCCTTCTTGTTTACCTATTCATGCTTCTATTGATTCTTGTGTTTGAAAGTCAATTTTTCTATTCAGCTCTGGTCTTTTCACTGAGAAAGCTTGAAAGTCCTCTATTTTGTTGAAAGTCTATATTTTGCCCTGGAGCATGATACTTAGTTTTGCTGGGTAGGTGATTCTTGGTTTTAATCCCAGCTCCATTGACCTCTGGAATATCATATTCCAAGCCCTTCCATCCCTTATTGTAGAAGCTGCTAGATCTTGGGTTATCCTGATTGTGTTTCCAATAATTTTTAAATTATCTCTCCTGGATCTATTCTCCAGGTCAATGGTTTTTCCAATGAGATATTTCACATTGTCTTCCATTTTTTCATTTCTTTGGTTCTGTTTTATGATATCTTGATTTCTCATAAAATCACTAGCTTCCACTTGCTCCAATCTCATTTTTCAGGTAGTATTTTCTTCAGTGGTCTCTTGGACCTCCTTTTCCATTTGGCTAATTCTGCCTTTCAAGGCTTTCTTCTCCTCATTGGCTTTTTGGAGCTCTTTTACCATTTGAGTTAGTCTATTTTTTAAGGTGTTGTTTCGTTCAATATATTTTTCAGTATTTTTTGGGGTCTCCTTTAGCAGGTCATTGACTTGTTTTTCATGGTTTTCTTGCATCTCTCTCATTTCTCTTTCCAATTTTTCCTCTACTTCTCTTACTTTCTTTTCCAAATCCTTTTTGAGTTCTTCCATGGCCTGGGACCAGTTCATGTTTTTCTTGAAGGCTTTTGATGTAGGCTCTTTGACTTTGTTAACTTCTGTCTGTATATTTTGGTCTTCTTTGTCACCAAAGAAAGAATCCAAAGTCTGAAACGGAATCTGGGTGTGTTTTCGCTGCCTGGCCATATTCCGAACCAACTAACTTGACCCTTGAGTTTTTCAGTGGGGTATGACTGCTTGTAGAGTTTAGAGAACTATGTTCCAAGCCTAGGGGGATGCACCAGCTCTGCCACACCAGCACTCCTCCTTCCCCAAGAACCCCCAACCCAGACTGGACTTAGATCTTCAGCATGCTCTTCACTCCTGCTCTGATCCACCACTTAATTCCTCCCACCAGGTGGGCCAGGGGCTGGAAGCAACTGCAGCTGTAGTTCTGTTGCTGCCTCACCTCCGCTGCCCCCGGGATGGTAGCCAGACCACAAACTCCTTCCACTCCCTTAGCTTTTCCCACTAACCTTCTCTGTTGTCTTTGGTGTTTGTGGGTTGAGAAGTCTGGTAACTGCTGCAGCTCACTGATTCGGGGTGCTAGGGCAAGCTCCACCCAGCTCCTGGTCTGGTGGGTCCACGCCGCTCACGCAGGGCTCTGTTCTACTCTGCTCTGCTCTCAGCTCTGTGCAGGATAGACCTCACTCAGAGACCACCCAGGCTGTCCTGGGCTGGAGCCCTCTTTCCTTCTGCTCTTTTGTGGGTTCTGCAGTTCTAGAATTGGTTCAGAGCCATTTTTTATAGATTTTTGGAGGGATTCCACAGGGAGCTCATGTTAGTCCCTGCTTTCCAGCTGCTATCTTGGCTCCGCTCCCCAGAAGTCAGTTTGCAAAATAATTGAGAGGAAGTAGAGACAGTGTGTTTGTATGTGTGTGTCTGTCTTTGTGTCTGTGTGTCTGTGTCTGTGTGTGAGTTTGAAGAGTCTAAGAAAAGGAGGGGAGAGAGAGACAGAGAGAGAGGGAGAGAGACAGATAGAGAGAAAGAAATAGATTAAGATAATGGAGTCTAACGAAGTTTTTTTTTTTTTAAAGGATGAGGATACTTGGGCACTTTTGAAGGCCTTAGAGAAAGAAAGCAGTTGATAAGGGGTGGTTTAAGATTTCTGAGAAGAATGATTGATGATGCTGTCTGCTGGAGAAGATGGAATGGGATGCGATCCTAAGGCATATATAGAGTTAGCTTTGACTAAAACAAGGACCACCTTTTTGTCAGAAACAGCAGGATTTTGAGATTAAGAGAACAAGAGAAAATGGAACTCATTTCAAATGGCCTCAGTTTTTTAGTAATGTATATGGCAAGATTCTCAGCTGAGATGGGAAAGAGGAGGAGGAGGAAGAAGGAAGAGAAGGTTTAGAATAGCTTCTGTGGGCTAGGAGGCAGGGAATCAATTAGGGAGTAAGAAAAGGATTACCTTGCTATAGTAAGGGTTTAGTTAAGGTTGGATGACATAAAATTGTAATGTATCCAAGCCAGCACAGTTCTGTAACTTCTTCCCACTTTGTTCAATGGCCAGTGAATAGAAAAGGAGACAAATGATGATATTAATCAAGGGCTGAGGTTTGGCAAGCGGAGGCCAGTGGTGAGATGATGGCAAAAGATTCAAGAGCAAAAGACGGGGTAGAGTTGAAATGGCTAACAGAAGTGTTGAGTTTGGAGACAAGATAGTGAACTCTGAGCAAGTGTGATGGCCTGAGGAAAGAAAAAGTGAAGGGAATGAGGGTCTTAAGGAGGGCCAAGAATAGGAATTTGGTGTGGGGGACATAGGGAGACATAAAATGATACTAGGTTATTGTCAGATAAGGGAATATTAATGTCTCTATTAAGGAAGTAGACTTCTGGATAATGCAAAATCTAGTATGTGAGCATGCTATTCTTTGTCCTTACCGTCAATTCTAGTACCTTTACTCCACAGCTCCTTGCCAAGTCGTCATCCCTGTACCGGCTGCATTCTCCTCACTGTTCTTCACAATTGAGTCCCTTGCCCCATTTTCCTATTGGTAATCATGCCTTGCCAAGTCCCAGCCTTGGATTATTCCCACTATCTGCTGCCTTCTTTTCTTTGCCTTTGTTGCTAAAAATTGTCAGATAAATCATAAAACTATTAACTGGGTTGATTAAAAATGTGTTCCATAATTTTACCTGGACTCTCATTGCAGCAAAGCAGTCCCTTTACAGTGGCCTAATAAATTCACCAAGGCAACTATTCATCTTCCTGAATTCAAATCTGGCCTCAGACACTTACTGGCTATGTGACCCTGGGTAAGTCACTTAACCCTGCTTGCCTCAGTTTCCTCATCTGTAAAATGAGCCGGAGAAGAATATGGCAAACCACTCCAGTCAAGTGGTTTGCCAAGAAAACCCTGAATGGGGTCATGAAGGGTCAAACATGACTGAAAAACAACTGAACAACAGTAAGAAGTAAATTTACCGTCTCATTCACCACAGTAGCTACTTTGAAAGTTTTCATTCCTCGTCAAATCTCCCATGGAACCCTTCCCCTCAAACTCTCAACTGAAGATCTTGCCTCATGTTTCAGTGGAAAAAAAAATGAATCCATTAATCAAGAGCTCCCTCTTCTTTCCTCTTATCTCCTATCATTCAGATGTCTTCTCCCATTATCTCCTTTGCCCAGGTCTCATGTAGAGGTAGCCCTTTTGTTTGCTAAGGTTTAAACCCCTCCCTCTCCAGCATGTTGTTCACTCTGCCATCCCTATTCTGACCAATCTTGAATCTTTTCTTATCTACTGGCTGTTTTTCTACTGCCTACAAATACAACAATGTCCTTAGCTAAAAGAGAAAAACAAGAAAAACCCTTATTTGATCCATCCATGCCCGCTCTCTTCCTATATTCCGCCTTCTTTCCATGGCTAAACTTGTTTAAACTGTTTCCAGGTGATTCCACTATTTCCTGTTCTCTAACTTATGTACGGAACCCTCTGTAGTCATGCTTCTCGCTTCATTGGAATTGAAACTGCTCTCTTCACAATTACCAGAGATCTCTTAATTGTCAGATAATTGCCTTTTTTTCAGTCTTCATCTTTCTTGACCCCTCTGTAACCTTTGACAGTGTTAATCACCCACTTCTCCTTGATTTATTGTCCTCTAAGTTTTCCTGTCACTCATCTCTTATTTCTTTCCTCACAGGTATGATGACTGCTTCCCAATCTCCTTTGCTCATGCTGCATCCAGGTTATGTGTTCTGACAAACTCTTGAATATCAAAAACGTACCTGAACCATACCAGGATGTATTTAAAACTGGCTTTAGAGAACTTTCTGAAAGCACAAACATTAACACAAGCATAAGCAGAAATGGTTCCTTAAGACTAACACGGTATTTCCCCTCTTGTTCTCTTGCTACTTGGTATTTATAGACTATTATCTATTGGCTGTTTTCCTAAATTGTTTCAGTGTTCCCCAAATCCTTGATCATTTTTTCTTTGAACTCTAAACCATTTTACTTAGTGATTTTATTGGCTCCCATTGATTCGATTATCATCCCTCTGCAATATTTCTCAGATCAATTTGTCCTCCCTAACCTTTCTCCTGAACCTTCTGCTGCCTATTAGACATTTAAAACTGAATGACCAGTTGACATCTTAAACAACATGTCCAAAACACTAATAGTTATATTCCCCCCCCCCCCGCCAAAGAAAACCCTTTGCACCTTTCCCTTCTCTTTGTCAAGCTCAGTACTGTCACACTAATCACTCCAGCCTGTAACCTGAGTATCATCCTTGCCTTCTTCTCACCCCACATAATCCATTCTGTTGCCACCACAGTGCAGGCCTTCATTAATTCATGCCTGGAGTAGCTATTGCAATAGCCTTCTGGTGTTTATCCCTACCTCAAGTCTTTCCTCATCCTCTACTCAACTGCTAAGGTGATTTTCCTTAAAACACACTCTATATGTCAGCCTTCCCTTCCCGTGGCCTCAACCCCTCCCTGACTCATGAAATTCCTGTGGTTCCTTATTACTTGTAGTATCGAATATATAATCCTGTCTGGCTTTTAAAAGCACTCATAACCTGGCCTTCTGCTTTTCCTGTCTTATTAATGTTTACACTCATAGTTCCTTTTAGATTTGGTAATTTCCTTTTTATGTCAACTTTGCCCATCTTATGGTTCAGAATTACTTTAACGTTAGTAATGTGGATTATTTTCATACATGGCTATAAATAGTTTGGATTTCTTCCACTGAAAATTGCTTATTTATGTTCTTTGACTATTTTACAGTTGAGGAATGACTCTTATTCCTCAGAATTTGAATCAGTAACTTATAAACTTTGGAAATGACACCTATATTAAAGAAAATTGCTGCAAGGATTTTCCTTCCTCTCCACCATTTTACATCTAATCTTAGCTGAAATAGAATTGTTTGTGGGGGAAAAAGAACCTTATATTTTAAAAATTTTATCTAATCAAAATTGTCCATTTTATCATTTATAATATCATTTTCTCCCTTTTTTTGGTCATCAATTTTTCCCTTATCCATATATCCAAAAGGCAGTTTCTTCCTTGATCCTCTGATTTGTTTAAAGATTGGGGTTTTATAATTAAGTCATGAATCCGTTTCTTGATAGATGGTATGAGATTATTGATGTAAACCAACTGTTTTTTCAAACTGATTTACAGTTTTCCCTTTAGCTTTTCTCAGATAGTAAGTCCTTAACTTAGTAGCTGGAATCTTTAGACTTATCAAACATTTGGCTGCTGTATTTGTTTGCTTTCGTATGTATCTAATCTGCTCCAACAGTCAATGTTTTTGTTTTTCAACTAGTACCAAATCATTTTTATTATTGCTTTATAGAGTAGTTTATAATCTGGTACTTCTAGGACCTCTTTGTTTCACCTTCCCTTTTATTTCCCTTGACATTCTTGACCTTTCTTTCATCCAAATGAATTTTGTTGTTAATTGTCCTGTTTCCATAAAGTTTAAATATTTGTTTCCTTCAAAAGTATAGTTTCTCTGTTCTTCATAATATTTAGAATATTTATTTTTGCTTTGCCTGATAGTATGATTTCAATTCCAATTCAATTTCAATTCAATTCAATTCTTTTTTTAAAAAAAAATTACCTGATGCATGGCATATTTTGTTCCTCTTCCTCCTTTTGATTTTATATGTGTGTTTCTTTGTATTGTTGGGTTTGTTTTCTTATACATTCTGCTACAGACTTTTGTTTTATTATTTAACACTTCAACATTTATGCTTTTGTCTTCCTCTTTTTTTAGTCCTGTAATTAAGTACTGTGATTAATTTGGAGCATGGCACATTGATACACTACTCTATTCCCATAGAGTGTCTCCTCTTCCAACTTCTGGAGGATTACTCTTATTTCAGATTTTTTGAATTAAATAAATTGTTGTTCTTTTATTTACCTATTCCATATATGTGTGTGTGTGTGTGTGTGTGTGTGTGTGTGTGTATTTCTCCCTGTTTTATCTTTTCCTTTTAAATGAATAGTTCAAAATCCTCCCTTCCCTTCTCACTTCCATGCTCTTATTTTTGGTGCCTTTCTTTTCCTGCACCAAGTAATTTTCTTTTTTGTTGTTCTCTTTCCTCTTGTCTTTTACATGAAATTTAGCGAATTTCATTTCCTATTAGATTATAGTCTTATGAGTTCCTCTTGTCTATCGTGGGGTTAAAACCTTAGGATGTGCCAAATTTAAGCACCCTCTTCTATCCATTTTCCATATTGTCTTTGTAGATTTTACTGACTTCTCATGGCAGTGCCTTGTACTGTGACTTAGATCATGCGGCCTTTTCCTCTTCCTCTCCCTCTCATGCCACATCCTCACCATTATTAATATCCCAGATGTCCTACCATTCTCTCTTGATTTGATGTCTCCCCAATTCCATGTTTTAGCTGCACTTGGGAATTCAAATATCCTTTGGTCCAAGCCTGCTTATGCCTAGATATACCCATGGAGATTAGAGTACTCTCTTAGAGGAGGCAGCCACTCAGTTCACAAACTTAACTCAAACTAAACCATCAATTCCTAATCTCCCTTTCTGATCAGATAGCTCCTCCTCCATGGGATCCCTCCTTGAAGAACACTCTTTATAGGTGTGAGCTAAGCTGAAGTCCGAGGATTCACTCTGCCCTGCTGCCTAGAGCAAGATGCTGATCTATGAAATGCAAAATTCTCAAAGGAGAATATGCATAATGCTAGAGCAAAGTGTGAGTAATGTTAGGGGTGTTTGATTGCACAATTATGATAAGATTAAAGAGCTCTATAAAGCTAGGCAGAATGACATGTTTAAGATTGGTTTAGTTTTGCAAGTTATAATATGGAATTTCTTTCATTTCACTAGAAATTGTATTAATGACTTCTTATTTTATTTTACTGTCTTGCATATTCTTCATCAACTTCCCTTAATGTGTGAAAAAGTTTTTTTTAATCTTTTTCACAATAAAAGCAAGCAGAAGATTGATTTGTTAAACCTCTCTTTTATTCAGGATTATAATGATGAAATCAGGCAAGCACAGCTCCAAGAACTGACATATTTGAATGGTGGTTCAGAAAATGCTGATGTTCCTGTTGTTCGTGGAAAACCACCAATGCGAGCACGGGGAGTGCCAGCTCCTGCATTATCCAGGTTGGTGCTTCCAAATCTCACTTAATTTGAATTAATTTTATGTTATTAACTGCTTTTGATATTTAAATACCATGCAATTCTAATACATATTTTGAATTTTTTCTTTGTTAATATTAATTAACTAATATTGTCCTTGTCTTTTGCTATTAATTGAAAGTGATAGTGCTTGTGGACCATGTTGACATAAAGTCCATTTTCATACCAGTATCTTTTCTAGCTGTTTTTGCATCTTTATTAGAAAATTCGTACAACTACTTCAGTTTTGGAGAGCTCTAATGATCAGGACGATTTTCCTTGTATCATACTTAGCTTTTTCTCTTTGCAACTTCAACCCATTACTCCTAGCTCTGTGCATTGGGGGTCAAGCAGAAAAAGGCTAATCTCACTTTCATATGATAGTTTTTAAAATACTTGAAGATAGCTATCATAATTCCCCTTCTCCCCCAAGTCTCTTAGGCACTGTAGATAGAGCTCTGAGCCTGAGGTCAGGAATTTCTGAGTTCAGATCCAGTCTTAGATATTATGTTTTCCTAGGCAAATCATGTAACCTCTGCTTCAGTTTCTTCAAATGTAAAATGGGAGTAACTATAGCACCTATCTCCCAGGTTTGTTATGAGGATCAAATAAAATAATATTTGCAGAGCACAGTGCATGGCACATGATAGGCACTTTATAAATGCTTATCCCCTTCTCTTCCCTCTGTAGATTAAGCATCTTCAGTTTCTTTACAATCCCTTCATAAATCCTCATAGGAATTGAACCTTCCTGGTTGTCTTCTTCTGTATGCATTCCAACATATCAGTGTTCTTTGGTAATACGTGTCACAGGAATTGAACTGAATAAATGACTTATTGAATGATTTTTTAAAAATACAATGTTTAATGTATGCTAAACTCTGGGGATACAGATACAAACTTGAAAAAGTCTCTATCCTCAAGAAACTTACATTACTCTTCCAAGAGGTGCATCACAAGAGGATGGCTAAGATAGCTGCTTTATAGAATGTGAAGCATAGCCTGTCTGGTCTGAGACTGGCTAGAGATTTTTGGGCTAACTGAACACAGTATTATATGTGATCTGAGTGGTACAAAAGGACTCATTCTTTATTTCTGAACACTAATCATCTTTTAAAAATAATTTTTCCTTATTTTTTCTTTTTATATTGCTAAATTTCCCACTGTATCTCTTCACTGTCCCTTCCTAGTGACCTATTCTGTATGACAAATAATTTTAAAAGAAAAAAAGGGAGAGGGGGAAGAAAACAAAATCAGCAAAACCAATTAATATATTGAAAAAATCTGATCAGCTGTACTCAGTGTCATCTTTTTTCTCTTCTTTAAGGCTATGCTTGTTTTTTGTGCTATTGTTTGTTGTTGTTGATCCTTCCTTCTCGAAGAGGACCAAAGATATCACGAGGGTGATGTCTTAACTTGTGCATGAATTGTATTTAAGTGAGGCAGAGCTGTACAAAGTCATCAGCCTCACTCCTCCAGAGTCATCACAGTCTAGTGGCAAAACAAAAGTCAAGAAGACTGGAAATGGCCCAGGATGTGGTAGGCAACCTTGGCCTTTTTAAACTAAGGTCTTTCCCAGGTCTCAGTTTATCTGAGGCAACACGCATTCAGTGATTAAGGGCTAAGTAAGAATTAAGAAAAAAGATGGGCTAGTTTGTCATCACAAAAGAAGCAGTCCGGAAGAGCTAGACTTTCCAAGCTTCTGGCCGGAACAGAAAAGAATTACTATTTACACTCTGAACCCTTCAAACCCAAAAGGTGAGTTAGAGAGGTTTATTGTCCATTCATTGAAAGCCACAATGATTTGGTTTTAAAGGAGTAGTCAGGCATATCCATTTGAATCATGATGGGCTTTTTCAAAGCCTGTTTTTTTCATATCAATATTTCAAGAAATCATAACTGAAAACTATGCGAGACAAAGAGTTATTGTCGCAGCTTTTTGAAGGAAAAAAATAGGGAATTTTAAAAAAAAATCTAGCCCCCAAATCCCAAGGTGTCTTGCTATGTCCCAAGATATCATTCCAGCAACTGAAAATTATATTCCTTCGGACAGAGCACCCACAGAAAGGTATGACTCCCCACGTGGAATGAGGTACTTCATGTCAGGAAAGAAGAAGAGATAAACCAAGGAAGATACTAATAACAGAAGGGAATGTTGCCTCTAGGTCAGATAAAAGAGCCTAGGCTTTTATAAACAAATATTTGAAGACAAAGGAAAATGAGTGAACATTTGATGAGGCATCGGACTTTGTAGATTATTATGAGAGCTTGTAACAACACCAAGCTATTCCTGAATAGTTTGAAAGATAAATTAAAAAAAAGTGAAAGCAGAATTTATGGCCTTCAAAGTGGAAGTATTTGGCAGAATAGAAAACTTGAATCTAGAGTAGCAAATCTAGCCAAATAAAGAAAAAAGAGAGAAACTGATTAAGAATACCATTATGTAAAAGCGAAAGACTGTCTGGAGCTAGAGAATCAAAAAACAACGTTATCAGAAGAAAGTATGATCTCCTTTCAAGCAAAATATGTAGATCGTGAAACCAAGACGTGTAGAGACAACTTAAGGATTATAGCTCCCAGAAAATAAAAACATGACAGGTCAGAAAACTTAAACACCATAAAGCAAGAAAACTGCCTCTGTTGCTTAAAACCCCAAGGCAAAGCAGAAATAAAAAAAAGTCCAGTGGTCACTCCTTCTGAAAGAAATCCCAAAATGAAACTACCAAGAGTGTCATAGCCAAAGTCCAGAGCTTTAAGGTCAAAGGAAAAATACTTCAATCAGACAGAAGGAATTCAGGTACCAGTGGGCTACAGTTGGAATCATACATGATTTAACATCCACCGCTATAAAGGAGTAGAGAACTTGGAATATGATATTCCAGAAGGCAAAGAATATAGGCTTACAGTGAAGAATGACTTACCCAGCAAAACTAAATATAATTTTTTAGGGAAAAAGTGATTGTTAATAAAATAGAGGACATCCAAGTATTCCTGATGAAGATCAGAGCTGCTGGGAAAATTTGAAGTATAAATACAAGAGTGAAGAGAAACATAAGGAGGAGGTAAACATGAATGAACTATGCTGAAGGACTAAGCAAATATTACTTCTTATACCCAAGTATGGGGAGATGATGCATGTGTTTCCTATAAACCATAATGTCATCAGGAGTCATACATAAAGGAGATAGCCTAATTAAAGAAGGCCTGGGAATGATTCTGTTATGTCATGATGATATTAAGATAAGAATGGAGAGAGAGGGATAGGGGAATACTATGGGAAGTAAGGAAAATGAAGGTTAGGGGAAATTTCTCAAATAATCGAGCGGACAGCTCTACAAACAAGGAGATGGTGGTGAAGCAGAGATGCTAACCGCTTGAACTTCACTGTCTTCTGAAGTGATCAAAAGAGGGAAAAATACTCAGATACCCACATAGTTGGGTTCAGAAATACATTTCAATTAACAGTGAAGTAATAATAATCAACATTTATATAGTATTTTCTATGTGCCAGGCATTGTGCTAAGTGTTACAAAATCATTACCTCATTTGATCCTCCCAACAGCCCGAGAAGTAGGTACTATTATTCTCCTCAGTTTATAGATGAGGAAATTCAGGCAAACAAGTTAAGTGTATTGCCCAGGGTCATACAGTTAGTTAAGTGTCTGAGCCCAAACTTGAATTTGGATCTTCCTGATTCCACATCCAGTGCTCTACTGTGCCACCTAACTGGCCTATCTTTAACATCTGTGGATTCTATAATTAGCAGTAGATTCTCAGTAATTTTCATGACAATATACTCTCCTGATTCCCGTCCTCTCTGTCTTGAATTCTCCTTTTCAGTTTCCTTTGTTGGATCTTTAAAAGGTTATGCCCAGTAACTATGGGTTAACCAGGGTTCAGTCTTGGTCCCTTTTTTCCTTCTTCCTCTATACTATCTCACTTGATGATCTCACCAGTTGCCATGTATGAAGTTATCATCCTTACCTTTGTAGATGATTATCAGATCTAATTTTCCAGCCCTAACCTCTCAGCTCGCTTCCAGTTTTTCATCTCCAACTGCCTTTTGCTCTGTGATCCTGGGGAAGTCACCTAACCCATTCCTACTTCAATTTCCTCATCTGTAAATGAGGATAATAATAGCACTTACCACCCAGGGTTGTTATAAGAATAAAATGACACAACATTTGTGAGGTACTTTTAAAATCTTAAGTGCTAGGTTAATTTTATTGTTGTTTATAATAATAATAATTGTAATAATTTTGGACACCTGAAGCTGGGTGTCCCTTAGACATCTTAAATTCAGCATGTTCAAAACTCATTATTTCTCCCCCCAAACACTTTCCCTTCCAATCTTCTTTTTTACTGTCAAGGACATAACCATTCTCCCACTCACGGAGGTTCATAATCTTGCTGTCATTGTTAGCTCCTCAGTGTCTAGGTGATTAAAGGAAATGTTTTCAAAGAGAAATAGATAATCAAGTTTATCTTCTTTTATTCTGGTTAATATTTGTTGGAACAGATTCACACTGATGCTTTGTTGTTGTTGATGATGAGTTATTTCAGTCGTGTCCAACTCTTGGTAAGCCCATTTGGGGTTTTTTTGGTGAAGATATTGGAGTAGTTTGCCATTTCCTTCTACATCTCATTTTACAGGTGAGAAAACTGAAGCAAACAGGGTGAAGTGACTTGCCCAGGGTCATACAGCTAAGTAAGCTAAGTAAGTCTAAGGCCAGATTTGAACTCAAAAACATGAGTCTCCCTGACTCTAAGCCAGGCACTCTTTCCACTGCACCACCAAGGTGCCCCAATTCCAGTGTTTAATCCCCCTAGTTGTTATCTTATTTCAGAGTACAAAAATAACTTCAGCCAGTTCTCTTCTCCCATCATTTAAAGTGATCTTTCATGGAGTACATTTATTTATCCATGGATTTCTCTTTATATTATGAAGTACTGACCTGAGACACTTAAGTTTTTAGAATGTTCCTCTGATTGTTATGTGCCTGGTGTTTGCATGGATTTGCCAAGGTACCATTAATTCCAAGAAAAAATGATACATTGGACCATTAATTATATAAGTTATGCATAGTGGTTTTTCTAGAGATTTAATGTGTGTGATCTAAAAAAAATAACTTTGGAGGAAAATTGAAATTTCAGTTTTTCATTTATAAAAGTTAATGTGGTTGGGGGAGAAAAAGCCTTAAAATAAATTGATTTTGTTACAGTAATAAATGAACAAAGAAAATGCTTTGAAAAAATTGTATTAGGTCAGAGATTTTCAGTCTTTTCTGCTTATGACTATATTTGTTCAGGTTGAATATTATGTAAAATTGATAGAATTTCATTCATTTAGATAATCATAGTGGTTGTTTTGCAAATAAAAGGACTGATTGCCACCATTGAAGTGATGGAGGTGAAAGAGTTGTCAGTATGGCAACTAAAACGTTCAGTAAAACACAAGAGAAGACATGGATATTATATTTTATTTTTCTTTTCATTTTTCCACTCCTTAAATAACCCAAGTACATTAAATTTGACACCAAAAGGGGTTTCTTAGTTTATGAATCTTAAAGAAAACCTGGAAACAATCAAATTTAGTAATACTTATCTTGACCAAAATTTATAATCATTCTTTTAAAAAAAGTTATGCTATTAGGGAAATAATGTCAGAATAGTGATAGTTTCTTCCCATTGCTCCTTTCTACAATATCCTAAGTACAACTTTCAGAGTTGTGTTTTAAAATTACAATATTATCCTCACTTGCCTTGATCTAGGTCTGTAAATATCTTTGCATTTTTGTCTGATATATAGTGAGAGCAATGTGCAGTTAGATTAAAAAATAATGCTAGAGTAAGATTGTAAGGTGTTTTAAATGACTTGCTAAGGAGTTCATATTTTATTTCAGAGTTGATAATAGGAAAGAGAAGGCAGTAAGCATTCATATCATACCTACTATGTACCAGGTACTGAGAAAAATCATTACCTGACTCAAATAACTAACATTCTATTGGGAGAAACAACATGCGAATAACTATGTACATACAAGATACACATACACACACAGTAAATTGGAGGTCGTCTCAAAGGGAAAGAAGGGAACCAGTAAAAATTTCTTGAACAGGTTAGATTTGACCTGAGACTTTTCAAAATCCTGAAAATCAAAGAGCCTGAGGATAGCAGGAAGAGCATTTCTGCTATTACAGATAGACAGTAAAAAGTATTAAGCCAATATATAGAGTTTTCTGTGCAAAGAGAAGCAAGGAGGCCAATATCACTATGCTCCTTGGATGTAATAAAGTATAAGAAGACTGACTAGATAGAAAGGATCAGATTGTGAAGAATATTAAAAGACTAGCATGGTGGTCAAAGGATAGGGTCGAATAGTTCTCAAAAACAGAATTACAAACTTTTAAACAACTATATGAAAGAAAGCACCAAATCTTTATTAAGAGAAATTCAAATCAAAATGACCCTAAAGATTCTTCTCATACCCAGCAAATTAGGAAAGTTGGGAATAATCAATATTGATGGGTTTGTCAAGGGATTTGCAATATTGGTGGATCTGTAAATCAATCCAACCTTCTTACTAGAAAGCAATTTGAAATTATGCTAATAGTGATTAAATGTCCATGCCCTTTGACCAAAGGAGTCATTCAGCAAACATTCATTAAGTACCTGCCATAGGCCAAGAATTGTTCTAAACTTTGGGTATACAAAGAAAGGCTAAAGATAGCCCTTTTTTCAAGGAGCTCACAGTCAAATGCAGAAGACAACATGCAAGCAACTAATATAGCAAGCATTATAAAGGAGAAATTGTAGATAATCAATAGAGGGAAAGCTTTAAGCATAACGGGGGTTTGTGAAAAACTTCTTGCAGAAGGTGGGATTTTAGCTAGGACTTGAAGGAAGCCAGGGAGGTAAGCAAGGAGACAGAAATGAGGAGGGAGAAAGTTCCAGGCATGAGAGACAGCCAATGAACACATGTTTAGTGGAATAGCAAAGAGACTATTGTTACTAAATCACAGAGTATGTGGGTAGGGAGGTGTCCCAGAAGGACCGAGTAAGATGTAAGAAGACTGTAATGGTACAGAAGAGCTGG
The DNA here is from genome assembly GCF_011100635.1 of Trichosurus vulpecula. Classification (NCBI taxonomy): domain Eukaryota; kingdom Metazoa; phylum Chordata; class Mammalia; order Diprotodontia; family Phalangeridae; genus Trichosurus; species Trichosurus vulpecula. The sequence goes on along the minus strand of NC_050573.1, from coordinate 98,770,131 downwards.
TTATGAAGAGCTGTAATGAATTTTATATTTGATCTTGGAGGTAAAAAGGAGCCACTGGAGTTGGGCAGGCAACTAATATGGTCAGACCTGCATTTTAGGAGGATTACTTTGATAACTGAGAGGAGGACAGACTGGCATTAGGAGAGATCTGTGCAAGGGTACCAACTCTCATATCATTCCATTGTAATAGACTAGGTTTGAGGAGTGTACCAGAGTGGTGGCAGTGTCAGAGGAGAGAAGAGGGCCTACACAGATGTTATGAGAGTAAATTGCCCAGGACAGAACAACAAATTGTATTTGGAGGAGGTGGTGGGAAGAATGAGAAGTCAAGGGTAATGACTAGGTTGCAAGTCTGGGTGACCAGGAGGACCCTTAATAGTAAGAAGGAAGTTAGGAAAAAAGGAGACTTCAAAGGGAAAGATGAGTTGAGATTTGCTCATGTTGAATTTAAGATGTCTACAGTATATCTAGTTCAAGATGTTCAGTAGAGAGTTGGATGTGCAAGACTAGAGGTGATCAGAGTTGGGGGCTGAATAATAGTTTTGAGAATCATTAGCATAGGTATGATAATTGAATCCATGAGACCTGATGGATTACCTAGTAAAATAATATAAAAGGAGAAGAAAAAGGGGGCCAGAATAGAGCCCTATAAGACACTCCTGATTATTGAGTGAGAACTGGACTAAGAACTAACAAAGGATTCTGAGGAGTGGATACATAGGTAGAAGAAGGAACAAGAGAAAGTATTGTTCCAAAAATCTATTAAGAAAAGTGTATCAGAGAGAGGAGGAGAGATGTCAAAAAGGAAGAGGATTAAGAAAAGGTCACTGGATTTGGTGATTAAGATTTTAAGATTAAGATTAAAATATCATTGGTAACTTTGGAGAGGAATGCTTGAATGGTGAAGTCAGAAACAAGACAATAACAAGTTAAGAGTGGAAGTAAAAAGGAAAACAGAAGTGTACCTATTCTGGATAACCTTCCCAAGGAATTTAGCCAGCCTTCCCAAGCAGTTTGGCCACAAAAAAAGGAAAAGGATGAGACAATAGATTTTGGGGAGGGGTGGATCAAGTGAAAATTTCTTAAGGATGGAGTGCCATGAGCATATTTTTAGGTGTCAGGGAAGCAATTAGTAGATGAGAAGAGGTGGGAAATAAGTGAGCAAGTAGTTATGTTTAAGGCGGAATCTTTTGGAGAAGATGGGATGGAATGAAATCACTTGGAAACCCCTTAGAAGAGTTTGTCTTGGCAAAAGAAAGGACTATATTTTCATGTTAGATGCAAGTGAAGACAGACACTGTGGCAGAAGGTATCTGGGAAGTTTGAGGAGGGGGGAAAAAGGTAGCTTTAGGTCAATGACCTAAATTTTTTTCAGTAAAATATGAGCCCAAATTCTCAATTGAGAAAGTAGATAGAGGGTAGCTCTGAGAGATGGGAGGAGGGATGGAAAGGTTTGGGGGAAACTGCTGTGTTGAATGCAATAGCGAGTCATTTAGTTAGTTGTAAATGGATTACCTTATTGGAGTGATGGCCCAATTGACATTATGTCACATTGATTTGCAGTGAATCTAGTCAGCATTGTTTCATGATTTTCTCCAGCTCAGAGATAAGGGCTATGTAAATAGATCTGAGAATCAGCTGCAAAAAGATGATAACTGAATCCATAGGAGGAAACCACTAAGCAAGATAGAGGCAGAGGAGAGATCAGGATAGACTCTTAGAAGACACATATAGTTAGTAGGCATGACCTGGAAGAAAATCCAGCAAATGAAAGGATTGGCCAGACAGGTAGGAATAGTGCCAGGAAATGAGTGCTGTCACAAAAACCTAGAGAAAAGAGACCTAGGAATGAGGTTGGTTGACATTGTCAAAGACTGCAGAAAAGTCAAATTAATGAGAATTAAGAAAAAGCCATTACATTTTCCAGTTAAGAGATCATTATAATTTTGGAGTCTTTCCAGGTGAATGATGAGGTCAAAACTATACAGGAGACAGTTAAGAAAGAGAGAGGAAAGTAAGTGGAAGCACCCATCAAGCAGTTAGACCATGAAAAGGAGGAGAAATATAGGAGAACAGCTGGTGGGAGTAATGGGGTTAGGTTAGCCTTGGGAGGAAGAAAGGAGAGAGGAAGAGCCTGAGTCACATGAGCTGGAGTGGAGCCTGTGGTGGGAGGAGCTTGCTGAATAGGTCGAGCAGGAAGTGTGTGAGGCAGAGCTGGGGAGAGAGATGGCAGAGCAGCTAGTGTGAGTGAGAGAGGGGAATTTTGCCCAAGGGAGTTTGTTTGTAGGGAGGCCTAACCTCTGTTAGGGAAGGCTTGGGGATGGCGGTGCCCCCTGCATTGATAATGTGTATAAACTTCTTTTTTTCTATGATGGATTTGGCTTTCTGGTGCTTGAATAAATGTCTTGGTTTTGTCTTTAAGGAATAGGGTCTGTTACATTTTGAGATTCAAACCTGGAAATGCGCCTGCATATTCACGGCAGCTGCTGTGGGCATTGGCGATATAGTATATTAACAATAGAAGGAGGATTTTAATAAAAGGAACAGTAGAAGTCAAAAAGGTGGAAGAGATTGGGAACAGGGAAGAGGGAAATTTTGTCATTTGTTGGATTGGCACCGGTGTGATAAAAGCATGGAGATTTTTTGACAAGGGCAGTGTATCAAAATGGCAGAGTTTGGGTGACCAGCACCATGAGAACTGATTGGGCTTATTAGCCGTTAAAGGAAATGAGAGGTCAGTTTCACCTACTCCATATCCCAGTTCTTCTGTAAAATATAGAAGTTAAAACTATGTTATCTCAAAGTGTCTTTCATCTTTAAAGTTCTGAGTTCTGTGAGGTCTTCTGAAAACAAAAAGATGAACTAGATTTGAATTTCATTCAAATTTTATTTTGTTGAATTTCATTTCAATTTCATGTTATCCCTGCCTCTCCTTATTGGAGATAATCTAACTTTATTATAGTAGCACCTAGCAATTAGTGTTTATAATGTTTCAGTGTAGTTGATATGTAATGATAAATCGACTTTTTTGTTGAAGAACTTGATTGTTTTAATTCTATCCTTGTAGGTGCCAGAAACACTCAATAAAAGCCATGTAAAAGTCATGTGACTTAATTTATCAGGAAATATACCATATTGAAGCAACTGTGTGAGATTTATCTACTGCTACATAAGCTTGACAGTTATTGTTAGATTATTCATTAATCTTCCCAGTTTTAAAGATTTTTATCCCTAGGATGTTTTGCCAATATTATCAAAGATTTGGCAAGATAAACTTGTGAGTTATGAAACAGTCTCTTCATTCTATTCTTTAACACATTTTCACATTGAACTTCTTAAGGAATTACTTTAATTGTGTGCTCTCTAAGACATTTCCTTTTGCCTGCTAAATAAAAAAACAGATTTCTTAGCCTGACATTCAGGGCTCCTTATAATCTTGCTTAAAACAAACTTTACTATCATAATCTTAGAATTTTTCCCAGCACACAAGCATTTCTTAAACTGTGCTCAGAGGAAGTAATTTTTGATATGATGTAAATAGAGGTTTTATGGAGATGTTAATGCCAGTGTTGTAGTTTTTTTTTTAAATTAACTATAATGGATGATTTAACTATAATGGATCAAATTCCTAGATTTGAAAAAAAAAGCTCTAACTTCCCATTCCAGTTCCCATGCATTGTCAACAGTTAACATCTTTGGACCTCAAATTCTTCGTCTGTTAAATGAGAAGGATGGATTAGATGAACATTCAACCAGCAAACATTTTTCAAGTGTCTATATAAATCAGGCACTGTGCTAATTGATACAGATACAAAAAACAAAAAGTAGAACTTGAAAAGTTATAGCTGAACTTTGCTTCTCCAAGAAACTCCCTAGCAAAGATTTTTCAAAAGGGCTCTAGGTGAAATGGTGATCAATGAAACCAATGGGAAATAGCAAATAGCAATAATTTTCTCTGTCCAGAAGTCTCTGGGCATTCTGGATAGAGGCACACCAGGAAAATCTGAAGCTAACCCAAATTCTAGTAAACAGAGCCTGAAGTCTGTGGAATATTGGCTCTGGCCTATTTGAGCCATTGTAAAAGGAACAAAGATGGTTCCCTCTAGGTGACTGTCCTGGGAAAGGGAGATTGTGCAACTTCCAAGGAGGGGCCTTCTATGAGGCCTTAAACCTGTGTACACCCTAGTATTCAGTAAGCCAGTTGAGGCTTGTCAGGAGGACTACTGCAGCAGACAAAGCTAACTCCTAGTTAGTGATTATGCAAGAAGTGGTAGATAAGAGGGAGTTGAGGATAGCATCTCCATTGGACTGCTGGAAATGAGAGGCAAAAACCTAGGGTTTGGGTCCCGTTCCCTTTTTCAAGATTGCAAAAGAGAGCGTTGAGAAAGATGAGGAACTAGCCGCACTGGGTTGGACAGCCAAGTTCCAATCTAAGAACTTAAGGTAGAGGTGTAAGTAGAGAAGAAAATTGTTATCATGGATTAAGAGAAGCTCAAGAGGTAAACTAAGGAAAAGAGACTAACTGTCTTAAATTCATGTAGATCCTCTAGGTAGAAAAATTGTGGGTAGAAGAAATGAAGCAAGAAATTAAAAAAAAGATATTGGAACTCTTGAGGAAAAAATGGAAAGTATTAATATTTTGGAAATGAAGACCAAAAACCTTATACAAGTTGTAGACACCCCCAAAAAAGCAGTTGGAGCCATCGGGAGTCAATCTAAGCAATAGAAAGAAATATTAGAACAAAGTCAAAAGACTGAAAAAATAATAGGAGATGTGAGTTGAAGAAGATATCAAGGATAAATAGATGTTTAAGAATCTTCTGAAGATTGGCAATGCATTTAAAAAGAGATATAACATTTTTAGACATAGTATGTGCATTTAAGTGTACTTATCTTTAATAAGAAAGAGCTTTAAGTGGTGGCACTGGGGGCATTCAGGGTGAGGGGCAGATATACATGAGAAGAAGTAACTGTGGTAGTAGGAGGAGTTGGAGTCATAATGGTCAGTCGTAGAGGTACAAAAAAAGGAGAAGAAACTATAAAAGTACATCAATTACATTTTTAAAACATGCAAGATGTCTTCTTCAACATACATAGAAGGGAATTCAGAAGGGTTTGCTGAACAATTTTGTTACAATCATGTTAAATTTAATATAGACTTTAAATAAACTGTCAGTTAGCTATTTGTCCAGCTCTGTGCTAAGCTCTGGGGATACAAAAAGAAGCAAGAAGTGCACAATTTAATGGGAGAGACAAGCAAAGAAATATGTACAAGCAAGTTAAACACAGGAAAGTAATTAAAAGAGGGAAGGCACTAGAATTAAGAGGGGTTGAGGAAGACTTCCTGTATTAGATGAGATTCTAGTTGGGACTTAAAGGAAGCCAGAGAAGCCCAAAGAAGAGGAGAGAGAGCATTCCAGACCTGAGGGATAGCCAGAGAATATTCCTGGAGCCAAAAGATGAGTGATTTGTTCATGGAACATCCAAAAAGCTAGTGTCACTGAAACGAAGAGTACGTGGTGAGGAATAAAATGTAAGAAGACTGGAAAGGTGAAGGGTGGGGGATGGTGGTTGAGGAACAGGTTAGAAGGACTTTGAATGCCAAAGAGAAAACTTTGTATTTCCTCCTGGGGGTGATAGGGAGCCCCTGGGAGTTTATTGAGTTAGGGGGTGAGGGTGAAATGGTTGGCTTTAGGAAAATCATTTTAGTGGCTGAATGGAGTGATTCAATTGGAATGATTAGAGTGGAGAGAAACTTGAGACAGGCAGACCCACTAGCAGGTTGTTGCAGTAGTCCAACAGTGAAGTGCATCAGAGTGGTGGCAGCAACAGAGGAGAGATGGGGGATATATTTGAAAGAAGTTTCAAAGGTAAAATTGATGGGCCGTGGCAACTGACTGGGTATTCAAGTTGAGATACGGTGAGGAATCCAAGGCCCTAGGTTGTAGGATTGAGGTACTGTAAGGATGTTGTTGCCCTCCATGATATTAGGGAAGTTAGGACCAAGGGAAAATTTAAGGGGAAAGATAATTAATTCAGTTTTAGATCTGTTGAGTTTAATATATCTACTGAACATACAGCCCTAAGATATCTGAAAGGCAGTTGTAGACATGAAATTAAAGGTCAACACAGGTTTTGGTAGGATAGGTAGATTACGGTAGTATAGAGGGAGAAGAGAAGAAGGCCCAAAACAGAACCCTGTGGGACACCTATTATGTTACCAAAAATTTAGTTTCATATACATGCTTTTTAATATATCATAATGTGCTTATTTTTTTTGTTTGTCAACTTCATAGTAAAAAAAAGAAAATTACAAAAATAATAATGACCAAGTATGTCCCAACCAAAAATAGGAGAATGCAATTTTCTACCTTCATAGGTAGGGAATTATGGATGTGTAACACTGCATATATTGTGAGTCTTGGTATGTTTTCCGAACTGTATGTTTTTGTTTTGGGATATGACTCAGGGAAGTGAGAGGGGAATAATTTGGAAAAGGGAGCTGATGTGAAAATAAAGGTTATAATTTCTTAAAAGAAGACTTCAGAACTTTGATTAATACAATTACCAGTTATGAATGTTGATTGATGCTTTCTACTTCTTGGTAGAGAGATTATGGAGCAGAGTTTCAAAATGAGATCTGCATTTTTTTTGAGGGAGGGGCATTTTTTGTTGCATTTCTGTTTTACAAAGTGCAAGGAGAACTAGTAGTGGTAATGATGTAAAATGTGTGTGTGTGTGTGTGTGTGTGTGTACACAGAGAGAGATTAAAGAAAGTCAATAAAACATTTAGAGAGCCAAGGAAGCTCAGAAAGCTCAGAAGGGGATATAATTCAGCATTTCAGTTTTGTTACTCTTGTTAAATCTAATATGTACTTTAATAGAATAAAATGTATAGTATTTCATAATTTCACTTTCTCATGCAGTCCTGTATGAGTAGTGAACTATTTATGTCTGTTGATATTTCATAAATTAATAATAAATTTTAAGAAATTTGTTATTGGAATGAAATTTTTCCTGTCCTCAAAGAATTTATATTTTACCTGGGGAGACATCTTGTATGTCCGTAGTTGTTCAGTTGTTCTTCACTTGTGTCCAACTCTTCATGTCCCCTTTTGGGGTTTTCTTGGCAAAGATACTGGAACGGTTTGCCCTTTCTTTCTGCCATTCCTTTTTCAGATGAGGAAAGGGAGACAAACGGTGAAGTGACTTGCCCAGAGTCACACAGCTGTAAGCATCCAAGGCCAGATTTGAACTCAGGAAGACGAGTCTTCCTACTTCCAGGCCTAGTACACTGGCCACTCTACAGCCTAGCTGCCCCATATAGGAATATACTGAGTAAATACAAAATATGATAGTTTTTGGGAGAAAGAATACAAGCAGTTCTGGGGAGTCAACAAAGATTTCTTATAGGAAGCAGTGCTTGAGGTAATTCTTGAAGGAAGCTTTAGTGGCTAATTCTAAGAGATGAGGAATTAGGGCATTCCAGGAATGGGAAATGGCCAGAACAAAGGAAAAAAAGAGGTCAGAAGGTGCTAAAAGGGACTAGTCTTATCAGATATATGAAGGAGAGCAATGGAAATCTGCAAAGTTGTTTTGAGACCATATTATGTTAAGGGTTTTCAGAGGCAACAATGATGAGGAAGTCCTTTTGGCAGTGGAAGATATAGTAAGTGAAGACCATCATGAGGGTCTTAAAGTAGAGACTGGATATCCCTTTGTCTGGGATATTATTAGGCTATGGCTCTATGACAATTTAATGCATATTATCATGTTTAATTAGGAATGGGGTAAAAAGAAGAGAAAAATTAAGTGCCTGTTATATGCCAGCTACTGTACTAAGTGCTTCACAAATGCACATCATTTGATCTTCACAACAATCCTGTAGGGAAGGTGCTATTATTTTTATAGTTGAAGATACTGTGGCAAGCAGAGGTTAACTGACTTGCCAAAGATTACATGTTTAGTAAGTATCTAAGACTGAATTTGAACTCGGATCTTCCTGACTCTAAGCCACCTGTTTCATTTTCATCATCATTTTTAGAACTTCTATGCTCATTATTTTCTTGGCAAACTACTAAAAATCGCTTTCTTTGTAAATTTGGGTACGTCATATGATCTGTGTATTTCAGCATTCTGCATAAAATAGGATGGTTTAAATATTCGGGCTTTTAAATGTTTTCAAATGCCAAATGAAAGGTGTGGAACAGCTCAGCATTCCTTTTTCATGTTTTAAAAAATGCTTAAACAGTAGTACTGGCTAAGGAGTGAGAAATAATGGAGAATGATATACTAAAATAAAATTCTGTCATATTGCAGTATATTCAGTTAGATTCTAGAAATGAAGATTGAGATAGAGCCAAATAGCTGGATTGATCACACATGGAGAAGAGAACAGAAAAACACCTATCAGACGAAACTGATAAAGATAAAAAAAGGAATTTATTTTTTAATTGAAAGTTCTATTCAAGTTTATCAGGGATACAAACTTTCAGTGGGCTTCAGCCCTCACTTGATGTGTATTCTTGTAACTCTTTAGAACTAACTCTTTGAAGAAAAAAACAAGTGAAAGCTAAATCAGGTTTGAAACTTTTCTGAATTATTACATAAAGTACATTGTAGAAGGATGCACAGTGATTATTGGTGATGTTCGTGTGTGCACATGCATATTGCTGCTTCAGCTTAGCTGGCTAACTTGGCCCACCAATGATGTTTATTCCTGTATAAGTATGAATTGCTCTTTTTATGGAAAGAGGTTAATTTATCATTACATGTCAACTAGCTTAAAAAAATATTACAAACTATATTTTCCTGGTGCTATCATAGTCAGTTTTTATTATTTTCAGTAATGAGAGTCAAGGATAGCCGCTTCTATGGTAGCCACAGGAATTCCTGTTCCATAATTAACCTAACTTTCATCATAAATCACTTCCTTGCAAAATATGTCTTCTGGAACTCACTGAGACTTGGATTCCTCCACTGCTTTTCTAGACACTCTTTCAACCATTGGTTGTATTTCCACTCACTCTCCCTCCAAGTCACTGGCTATAGTGGGGGCAGTTGGAATACTTCATTGCTACTCTGAGACTCTGTCTTTGTTACTACCATTCAGCAACCTCTCTTTCATTGAGGTTCAAGCTCTCAAATTTATCACCCAATCCCGATCCTGATGGCAGTCATCAATAAATACTTAGGACATTCTGCTTTCTTCGTCAATAAGTTCTATGCCTAACTCATAGTGTTGTTCTTCAAAGATTCTGTAATCCCACTTTTGAGCTAGGGGACTTCAGTCATATTGATGATTCCTCATATACTTCCCAGTTCCCCCAATTTATTCAGTTTCCGTGACTGCTCTTTCACCCCAACTCAGCTATACACAAATAGGGCTACACCCTTAGTCTTGCCATCACGTACAAATATTCCAGTATAGTGACTGAGGCCAGAATTCCAAGTTCATTGCTATATAAATTCTAGCAAATATTTGCCAAATGTTTTCCTAATAGTGAACTATCTTTGCATCCCTGGTATTAATACAAATTGATCACAATGAATATTTTTGAGGTATATTGCTATATATTTTCTGCTAAGATTTTATATAAAATTTTAAAATCAATATTCACTATTGATATTCTATAGTTTTCTTTGTTCATACTTATCTAATTTTGGCATTTGGAATATATTTGTCTTCTAAAAAAGAGTTTTGTAGAGTATTTTCCCTCAATTTTAGGTTGTTTTGTGGAACCATCGGCATTATTTTTTAAATGTTTTGTACAATTTACTTGCAGATTTGTTAGGACTATACTTTCTTTCCATGTCCCCTAATTCCTGTGGTAGTTCTTTAACTGCTTGTTCAATTTCATTTCCGTTTTATGAGATTTTGATATATAAGATTTCAATTTTTGATATAGTTACTTGGAGTATTTTATGTTTTTGTAGGTAATCTATCACTTTTAGACCTGTAGTAGAAGACTTTTATCTTTGTTGAATACAAAGGAGTGAAAAGGAAATACCTAATCAAATTCTGGGAACACTCTACCTAGTAGGTTTTGTTAGCTGGATGTTGTGGCTCTCTCTCATAAAGAGCTATCAATATGCCCTTATCATGACACTGTACCCTTTGTTGTCCATGTTGTTCAATCAGGTAGCCATGTCTGACTCCTCATGACCCCATTTGGGGTTTTTCTTAGCAAAGAAACTGGAGTGGTCTCCCATTTCCTTCTTTAGCTCATTTTGTAAATGAGGAAACTGAGGAAGACAGGGTTAAGTGACTTGCCAGGGTCAAATTTGCTGGTAATTGTCTGAGGTCAGATATGAACTCAGGTCCTCCTGATTCACTCTATGTAGAAAGCACTCTATCCACTGTTCCACTTAGCTGCCCTTTACTATCATGTTGAGTAATAGCTCAATTATGTGTTACTCATTTATATGTTATACTATAACATTAAGTACTATACCCTAGTAGACTGAAGCTGAGATGGCTTCAATTACCAGACATTTCTTGAATATTTGAAAGTAGTTCCAAAGAGCAGTGCCCAGAAGAGACAAATAGAACATCAGACCAAGGTGCCAGAAGGGACCAGAGGAATCCAGTGGACCAACAAATAGAGCAGAATTGCAGGGCCCATCAATGAGGTCTAGTGAACCTATCCAGAGCAACAGTTCTCAAAGTTTTTCCAAAGGTATAACCTGTTAGTCCTTGCACTCTTATACTAACATTTGTGAACCCAAGGTGGTTTCTATTCTTATGATGATACACCACACTAGGACTTCTGAGGAGATAAGAGAACTCAGTCATCCATCAATTAGCACACATTTATTAGGTGCTTACTAAATGCCAAGAACTGTACTATGTTCTGGGATTACAAAAGGAAAACCAAAAATATCCCCTTGCGTAAGGAACTTACATTCTAGTGGAGGAGACACGATTTATTTGTGTCTTTCTGTAGATAGACAGAGGAGTCTGTTCAGTTAAGCTAAGTTAGGTTCAGATTTGGATTCACGCTGGCAATAAAGCACACTCCTGAAAGAACATGGTTTTTATTGAAAGACAGGGGAGATACTCTAACAAACACAGTTAACACAACAAAGACAAAGACACAAACAACATAGATTCATCACCTCTCCGGGGAACTCCAGCACTTAATCCTCTCAAAGCTGAGGGTGATCCCAGTTTACACAGCCCAGCTCGATCAAGGCTGAAGAGGGAAACTGATCCCAGGAAGCTTCTTCTCCATAAGTGAGATCCCTCTAGCTTGTTCCACGTGGGGACTTTTATAGCTTCCTGAACAAGGAGGGCCTACTGCTAACTGTCTGGATGTTCCCCTCCAGAAGGGGCAGCCACTCCCCTTGGGAGGGAAAGATCTTGTCAATCATTTTGTTTTTGAGAACTGGCTAAGTCCTCAAGAAGCAGTTTCGGGATTTCCTGTCCTTTGTCTTAAGAGTTACCTGTTCTTTGTTTGGCCCTATCTCCTAGTGGGGCCTATCTCCTGGTGTCCATCAGCCAGAGAGTGGATGTCTGAGAGGTTAATGTCTGATTCTTTATTCCAAGCCAGAAAGTCTTAAAGGTCTTTGCAAGAAAGAAAGGGGGAAAGGAAATGTCTGATATTCCAAACCAGAGAGTCTTGCGAGGGGTGGGGGGGCCGGTGAATGAGGGGAAAGAAGAAAAGCCTGGTTTACACTATAATATGGATGATCTTCTATAATAATTTATCATTCAGAATCTTAAAGAAAACCTTGGCTGTCAGTTCTTTAACAAGGATTTATTAAGCCCTTACTATGCGTCAGACACTGCTTGAGGGTTGAGGATACAGAGGAAGGCAAAAATATTGTCCATGTAGCCTGACGTTTCACTAGTACAGGAAACTCAGCAATGAGGAAACTTCTTTTACCAGTGAAGGTCAGCAACTGCTCTGGAAGTCTTAGAGCTTCGCTTAGACCACTGAGAGGATAAATAATTTTCCCAAAATCACACAGCAAGCATATTTTGGAGGTGAAATTTAAACCCAGAACTTTATGGTATGCAGACTAGAGAACTTAGAATAGTCACCTAGCTGACCTAGAGGTCATTGTTCGACAAACTATAACCAAGAGAACCACGTCTAAATAGTTGTCCAACCACATTCAGTGTATTTGTATCTCTGGCTGGCATTTAAACTGCAAGCCCTTTACACTGAAATGGTTAGAGCTCTTACTCAATTTATAATGTTTGTATGTTAGTTGCTGTTATCCTCAAGTAATTTAAAGAGAAACCACACACACATTTTTCTCTACCTGGTAAACTTAAATGTGGGGAGCCTGCTAGTGTACTAACAGAGAGAATACTTTAACAGACAATAATTTTATATTGCCAAGAAAGCCCCAAATGGGGTTGTGGTGAGTGGAACATGAGTGAAATGGCTCAGCAATGACAACAATTTTATACTGAGATCTGCAAGAATAATTGGGCTAGAAAATGGAATTCACAGCCTAGTATTGGAAGAGCAAACGAGGGAGTTTAATCTCAAAGAAAAATTCTTCCATATTCTATTCAGTCACTGTGATAGTACCTGAACTCAAATCTTTATTAAAGAAGTGAACTGAACAATTTGTAACATTAACAAAATGAAAAAGAAATAGTATATTTTAAAATTTTTGTTAGCAATGTGACCAAGAAACAGATTATATTACACAGTTAACAGAATGTTATGTAGATTCAGCAAGGTATCATTTTCATGTTATGTTCTTATGTTAAGTTGCAAAGAAATGGAAGACACAAGAAAAGGCAAAAATCAGTTAAAAGTTAAATATTATATAGGTATATAAACTAACAAGACGTTTAATATTGCTTAACAAATTGTTATAAAATATTCATCATGCTGACTTTAAAAATGTATGGCCCTCACATTAACTACTTAGTTATTCTAACATCTCTCCTAAGTCAATATAATATAAAAATAAATCACATTTTCTGTATTTAAAAACCAAATATTGTAATGATCAGAGGCAACTCAGATCATCTTAGGGAATAGATACAATTTTAAGTTACAGAAAACATGTTTATGCTATAAAACTATTTCCCTATGACTCAAAAGGAATTTTCACATTTTAAATTCTTGAAATTTACGGAAAAAAATCCCAATCTTTAGGTTACCAATATATAGTGTGATATAGTGTGAAAATAGTACTAGACTTGGAGGCAGTAGACCTGCTTTTGAGTGACACATCAGAAGCACATAGTTCCTATATCATTTTGCTGATGTTATGAATTGTTCAGTTCCTTTTGATAGTTGTGAATCTTTTTTTTTCTTTTTAATAGTTTTTTTTATTTTGAATTCCACACTTTATTACTTAATATTTTTTAGTTTTCAACATTGATTTCCACAAGATTTTGAGTTATAAATTTTCTCCCCTTTTCTACCCTCCCCCCTACTCCAAGATGGCATATATTCTGTTTTCCCCCTTCCCCAGTCAGCCCTCCCTTCTGTCATCCCACTCCCCCTCCCCCCATCCCTTTTCCCCTTACTTTCTTGTAGGGCAAGATATATTTATATTGCCTGTATATCTTATTTCCCAGTTGCATGCAAAAACTACCTTTTTTTGAGCATCTGCTTTTAAAACTTTGAATTCCAAATTCTCTCCCCTCTTCCCTCTCCACTCACTCTCCCTAAGAAGGCAAGCAATTCAACATAGGCCAACACATGTATCGTTATGCAAAACACTCCTGTAGTTATGTTGTGAAAGACTAACTGTATTTCCCTCCATCTTATCCTGTCACCTTTATTCAATTTTCTCCCTTGACCCTGACCCTTTTCAAAGTGTTTGGTTTTGATTACTTATTCCCCCTATGTGCCCTCCCTTCTATCATCCCCCCTTTCTTATCGCCTTTCCCCCACTTTCATGTGGGGTAAGATACCCAACTGAATGCATATATTATTCCCTCCTCAAGTCAAATCCGATGAGAACAAGATTCACTCATTCCTCCTCACCTGCCCCCTCTTCCCTTCCAATGAACCCTTTTTCTTGCCACCTTTATGTGAGATAACTTACCCCATTCTATCTCTTCCTTTCTCCCTCTCTCAATATATTCCTCTTCATCCCTTAATTACATTTTTTTAGATATCATCCCTTCATATTGAATTCACGCCGTGCCCTCTGTCTATCTCTCTCTCTCTCTCTCTCTCTCTCTCTCTCTCTCTCTCTCTCTCTATATATATATATATATATATATATATATATATATATATATATATGTATATTCCCTTCAACTGTCCTACTACTGGAAAAGGTCTCTTGAATTGCGCACATCATCTTTCCATGTAGGAATGTAAGCAAAACAGTTCCACTTTAGTAAGTCTCTTATGATTTCTCTTTCTTTTTTTTATAATTAAGATTTTTTATTTTTAGTTTACAACAATGAGTTCCATATAACCTTGAGTTCTAGATTTCTTTCCAGCCTCCCCCCCTCCCTCCCCAAGATGGCATGGAATCTGATATATCTTCTACATATAACTTCACATTGAACTTATATAGAAGGATTATGATATAGATATAGATATAGATATATATATGTAAATATATATATATATATATATATGTATGACATATAACTTCACATTGAACTTGTATAGAAGGATTATGACCAATAGAATGAATCATGAGAAAGAAGAAACAAAAACAAAAACAAAAAAAAGACCAAAACAAAAGAGAAGAAAAAGGGGGGAAAAGGCGAGCATAAAGTATACCTCTGTCTACGTTCAGACTGCATAGTTCTTTCTCTGGATGTAGATAGCCCTCTCCATCATGAGTCCTTTGGAGGTGTCTTTGCACCTTGTGGTGCTGAGAAGAGTAAAGTCTATCGGGTTAGTGATCACAGAATCCATTTATCTGTGGTTGTGTATAATGTTCTCCTGGTTCTGCTCCCCTCGCTCAGCATTATATCGTGTAGGTTTTTCCAGGTTATTATGAAGTTTGTATCATCCCCATTTCTTATAGCACAGTAGTATTCCATTACCTTCGTATACCACAACTTGTTCAGCCATTCCCCAATTGACGGGCATCCCCTTGATCTCCAATTCTTTGCCACTACAAAAAGAGCTGCTATAAATATTTTTGTACGTGTGGGTCCCTCTACCACTTGTGCGATCTCTTTGGGGTACAACCCTAGAAGTGGTATTGCTAGGTCAAAGGGTATGAATGTTTTTATAACCTTTTGGGCATAGTTCCAAATTGTTCTCCAGAATAACTGGATCAGTTCACAACTCCACCAGCAATGTAACAATGTTTGAATTTTCCCACATCCTCTCCAGCATTTATTATTTTCCTATTTTGTCATTTTAGCCAATCTGACAGGAGAGATGTGGTATCTGAGAGTTGTTTTCATTTGCATTTCTTGAAGTCAGTAGTGACTTCAAGCATTTTTTCATATGCCTATACATATCTTAAATTTCTTCCTCTGAGAACTGCCTGTTCATATCCTTTGAGCATTTCTCAATTGGGGAATGACTTGTATTCCTCTAAATTTGTCTCAGTTCCCTGTATGTTTTAGAGATGAGGCCTTTATCAGAGACACTAGTTATAAAGATTTTCTCCCAATTTTCTGCTTCCGTCCTAATCTTTGTTGCATTGACTTTGTTTATACAAAAACATTTCAATTTAACATAATCAAAATTATCTATTTTGCATTTTGTAATGCTCTCTATCTCTTGTTGGATCATGAATTCTTTGCTTTTCCATAAATCTGATAGGTGAACTATTCCTTGCTCTCCCGAATTGCTTATAGTATCAGCCTTTATTCCTAAATCATGAGCCCATTTTGACTGTATTTTGGTATATGGTGTAAGATATTGGTCTATGCCCAGTTTCTGCCCTATCATTTTCCAGTTTTCCCAGCAGTTTTTGTGAAATAGTGAATTCTTAGCCCAGAAACTGGATTCTTTGGGTTTATCAAAGAGTAGATTGCTATAGTCGTTGACTACTACATCTTGTGTACCCATCCTATTCCACTGATCCACCACTCTATTTCTTAGCCAATACCAGATAGTTTTGATGACTGCTGCTTTGTAGTACAGTTTAATATCTGGTATGGCTAGGCCACCTTCCCTAGCATTTCTTTTCATTAATTCCCTAGATTTCTAGACCTCTTGTTCTTCCAGATGAATTTTGTTATTATTTTGTCCAGCTCTGTAAAATAATTTTTTGGTAGTTCTATTCGTATGGCACTGAATAGATAGATTAATTTAGGTAAAATTGTCATTTTTATTATATTAGCTCAGCCTAACCTTGAGCAACTGATATTTTTCCATTTATTTAGATCTGACTTTATTCGCAAGAAACATATTTCATAATTATGTTCATATAGACCCTGGTTTTGTCTTGGCAGATAGACTCCCAAATATTTCATAGTTTCCACAGTAACTTTGAATGGAATTTCCCTGGGGAAGAGCTTAAGCAAGTCCCTGCTTTCCAGCAGCCATCTTGGCTCTGCCCCCTTTAAAGTTGTGAATCTCTTACAGAAGACTATAATCTTTTTAAGCTTGATGGGATCAGGAAAATGTCATCTACAAGTAGAAACCTATAAAGGACCTCCTTGGGGATCCTCCTGATAAAGTTGAATTCTTTCCTGTATCCCCTTCATCACCATGACAAATACAACTATGGCAAGCCTGTATCTCCCTTTTCCATTCCCTTGTTAATCAGAAGATCATAATATCTTGTTTTGTCTTTCAAAATATCTTGAATGTTTTGGTGTATAGAAGGAAGTCACCTTTTTGGAATAAAGCCTGTAAGGCAACAAAATATTTTTCTCTACCAATTAAAATACTTTTTCATTACCAACAGACTAATGAATATAGTACAACCTTTTGGTCAATTGTATAATGATAAAGATGTGATCCAATGTAGAAGATTCCGACTATACACAGTACTTGTACATATTAGGCACTATTTAAATGCTAGCTCTTATTATTTTTATTGTTAGCAGGAATTCTTCATCCACTTAAGTCTGTTTTTTAATGTATAGATGGTTAAAACAAACTTCTGAAGTCATTCCTCACAATAAGATTTCAGGTGATCTTTTATTATATATTTTATTCTGAAATGGTGCAGTATTTCTTTTAGTTGCTCTTTCTGTCAAGGAGTTTAAGTCTTACCTGCAGTCTTTTCTAACTTCTTTTGGGTTCCTTATTATCATGGTTAATTTCCATTGGTTAAACTTCTTCAGAAAAGGCTTATTATACTCTCTATGTATATTTTTCTATCCATTTTTCATTTGGCATCATTCACAGAATATTTAAAATAACACAGTTTAGAATTGCTTTAATTGATTAACTTTTCTGATTTCTGTTCTTCTGATTTCATATGAATTTTGTTCTTGAGTAACATCAACTCCTTAATTTCTTCTCCAAGGAGAGCCAAACTATCCTTCCATTAAAATGGAAGGGGAGCTTTTTTTTACCATATGCTTTTATTTAAAGCAAGAATATAAAGATTAGTTCAATTCATTTACCCCAGTAACATGTTCACTCATTGGTCATTGGAAAGATAGCACACTTTTACAATACCAACAGCCAAGCTAATGGTTATTTTGTTGTTCAGTTGTATCAGACTCTTTGTGATCCCATTTGAGGTTTTCTTGGCAAAGATGCTGAAGTGGTTTGCCATTTCTTTCTCCAGTTCATTTTAGAGATAAGAAAACAGTGTTAAAGTGACTTGCCTACGATCACATGGGCAAATTTGAACCCAGGTCTTCCTGACTCTTGGCCTGGTATTCTATCCACTGTGCCATCTAGCTTCCCCAATAAATTGCCTACCCTACCCTATAGTGAGATGCTATGGAATGCAAAGTTGCATATATACTATAACATTATTTGCAAAAGCCTTGTTGAGCCACAGATCTATACCCTATCTCCCCCTCCCCCACCAAAAGTATAAGAGTGACCATGAGGAATAGTAAATAACCTTGTAGAAACTCTTGTCTACTTTTTCTCATAAAAACTCTGTAATGGGCTACAGTTATTAAATTAAAAGGTAAGTATTAGGGAAAAATATCAAGTAGGTGATTTTCTAGTATTTTATAGTTGGTAAACTGCCAAGATAAAAACTTTTCAAAAGTTACAAACTGTTATGCATTCCTTCTAATAACATTTTCCTCCCTAGGAAAAATCTACCTTGAGTCTTTTTTGTTTCTTGACCTTCTTCATTTATTCAGCTTTAGAAAATGAACATTCCACAGAGCTGTGTGCATGTGTATAGGGATGCTTGTAGGTTAACAGAGTGGGACCTTAAGTATGATACCCTCTTTAGTCAAGTGCTCTTGGGCCTGGCCACAAATGGTATGACTCCAACAGCAGCAAGAACCAGGCAGAACAGCAAAGGTTTACAAGTGAAATGTGTTTTTAAAAAAAGTTTTAAATGAGACAATATAAAAATCTAAATTCCTGAAGACCAATGAATTATCAAGTACCAATGAACTAGACACTCAAGCAGTTTATGAAACATGCCATTCATTTCCTGAAGAGATGTCTTCAGGAGTTCCCCAGGACAACAGGCAGGAAACAAGGATTATAGACCCTAAACCTAAGAGTCACAGTCCTCTGTCCCTTTAGCTTTCCTCCCTTTTTAACCCTTTCCCAACAAGGGGACAGGGCAGGGTCCCAGCTAGACTACAAGAATATACCATATTGTCTTCTCAAGGGGAACTGCTTCCTCCTGAAGTATAATTTTAAAAAGAAAAATGAGCAAAACCAAAGGGACAGACTAAGAAGGCACTTTCTCTTTCCCACTTTAACTGTCCTTCAGTTTGCTCTTGGAAGTTCAAGTCAAAGCTCTGGCTTCATTTCATCTGACTTCACGGCTATTCCAGCCAGGAGGAGCCACTTTCATCCAGTTAAGACAAATACTTTATGCCAAAAGGACCATGGAGTTTTGGTTCCACTGCATTTACTTAAAATACACTGATGGGGGAGATGGAGACTGGGGAAGAAAGCAGAACCTTCATTTCAAGGCAGCAGGACAGAGAGCAGAACCCTAACTAGACCTTTAAAGAATTTATTTCATTCTGAAAGAAACAAATAATTAAGTTTCACAAGTATAAAATTAAGTCATCACTGAATTCAGGAATGAAAGAAGCACTCAGTTATAGATACAATTCCATCTGTAAATGCTAACTTTAAATTTGGAGAGGGACAGCACTCATTGCATTAATATTATGAGTTGGGATTTCTGGTGTGGTTCCTATATCTATATGCTATTTTTTATACAATTTATTTTTGTAGTAAGTCTACTATGGCCCCATCTCAATCGGTCTTAAGTTTTAGAAAGTCCATAGGTCATGTAGTTGGCTGTTGCTGTTATAGCCACTGCTTGAAGAGGCCTCGCTGTTTGGTGTTTGCTGAGTTGAGTCCTCACCATTTAAGCTCTTCCTGTGAACAGGAAAAGTGTCATGCAGTTCCAACCATGGCACAATACAGCTGCTGTGAAAGAAGTGCTTGCAAGGTAACTGCTGGACCTGCTCTCTGGCTGTGTAGTCTTCTTTGCACACTGGACATTAGACTTGTATCAACTTGTTCCTGAGTTACTGTCACTGTCAGAAGAGAAGTGATCTTTTCTTTATCAGCTGGGGGACACCCAGTGTTTTCCAGCTGTCCAAAGAGCTGAGTGAGAATGGCATCAAGCCCCGCCCAACCCCAGGCACAGTCCCTGGGATTGGAGTGCAGAATCCTACTCCATGAAAAAGGAGACGGGGAGCCAGGAATTACTGAATTTGCAAAGAATCCTGCAGAGAGCTGTTGTATTATTCCTTCAGTTGCTGGGGACCTGTCAGGTTGAGAACTTCCCTGGGATCATTATCTCCTGGTCATAGGCAGTCTGGGTGGCCTGCTGGGCCCCCAAAGATCTGCATGGGTTTGATGACCCCATTCAGTGTCTCTAATATCTTGATCCAGTGGTCAGAAATGGTCTAAAGTCTGGGAAAAACATTGTATGGTCCAAATGGTCCCAGAGCTCTGCAAACTTTGTGGATATGCTATCCTCTAGGCTGCTGCTACCACTATCTAAAAAACTGGAATCATCAGTCACTTCTTCAATAAAGCCTGATTCACATCTGGGGCAGATATACTCCACTCCTTAATCCCATCAGATCCTTTCACAGTCCTTTTTGTATATAGTATCAGTCTCACCCCCATTAAGTTGCAGATTCAGTAAGAATCTTACTGGACACTATTGGCATTACAATAAACCTTGTCAATTGACTAGAAGAATGTCTGAGTGCCTAAATTCCAGGCAGACACAGCCCAGTACCCTGACATTTCAGGGTTCCCAACAACTCCAAACTGTATCATTTCCATAACTCATCAAGACAATCCACAGAGAAAAAGAGAGGTTGTAATACGCATTTGTGAATAGCCTCATATAGAAATTCACAGATCCTCCAAGTGTTGAGGTTTTTTAGAGGTTTAGAAGTGCTCAGGACCCCAAAATACTGACACACCACGCCAGGTCCTACTTGAATGAATACGACCAAAGCCTTCTTACAGTAAGAGAAAAAAAAAGTTTATTAAAGATTTGCCATATTGGCCAGACTTTTAAGAAATCTCACCACTGGCTAGACTCCTAAAGAATCTGAGGCAGCCTGAGACTTTTGTGGTACTTACTGGGTGCTTACAGAGCTTATTGAGTCTTTAGTTCTTGCTTTTCTTTTACTTTTATATTTCTTATTTTACTTACCAGGTTTTTCCAGAAATTTCAATTGAACCTTACAACAATCCTGTGAGGGAGGTGGATATTATTATCATCTTCATCTTAAAGTTTAGGAAACTAAGGCAGACAGAGGTTAAGTGATTTTTTTCCAGGTCACACAGCTAGTAAGTATCAGAGGCTGCATTTGAACTCTCATCTTCTTAATGCTAGGTCCATCACTCCACTGTGCCATGTAATTCCTGAAGTGTAGAAGCATGTGTCTCAAGGAGATAGCCATAACAATAAACACACACACACACACACACACACACACACACACACACACACAGAGTGAAATAACTCTGGATTAAATTTAGAATTTAATAAAATAATTTACCTCTAATTTTTTAGGTCGTGAAACTTAGACCTCAGAAGTGAAGTAGATTGTTCAGAGTAGCACAAGTATTAGATTTGAACCAGCTTTCTTTGACTTTAAAAGCAATGTCCTCTCTTCTATAACACACTGCCTTTCCTTGATGTACTACTACTTTGGGAATGGTGTGAGTGTGTGGAATTTGTTTTTACTTTATTATTTCTGAGGTACTTTAATCTCAAAAACTAACTCAAGGGCCAAACTAAAAATCTCAGAAACTCAAAAATGGTATGTAAATTAAACACATAAACAAATAAGTCAGAGAGATATTATATAGTAAAGCAGAAAATGAAATAATCTCAGAGTTAAAATTCTTGAATTTTGTTCCTTGAACAAATATTTGGGTTCTAAAAGTCTAGTGAGACAGCAGTTTATAACAAAAAGAAAAAAAAAAGATTGGGGTTTTAGTAAATCCATTATGTCAATAGTCAGACATGGCAACAAAAAATATTAATTCAGTCTGAGATTTCACTGTGAGGCATAGTGTCCCGAACAAGAGAATTGATAATCCCAATGTACTCACACATTGACCGACCACATCTGTAATATTTTTCTTCTCTGGGCATCACATTTTAGAAGGATGTTGGCAAAGTGAAGAATCTCCAAAAGAGGGCAGTTAAGTTGTGAAAAGGCCTTACTGCCCTGACACACAAAATCACTTAAAAGAAATGTGAATGCTTACCTTGGAGAAGAGAAGATATAAGGGAAGAAAAAAAATATCTTTCTGTCCTTGAAGCTTTTAAAGAGCTGCCTTTTTCTTTAAAGGGATTAGACTCCTTCCCATGGGGCTTTACACAATAGAATTTGGAACATTAGTAAGCATCTTGGAGGTGGGTTTCACATTGGTAATAAGGAAAAATTTAATAACAATTACAACCATCCAAGAGTTGAATGAATTGCCTGGGAGATAATGAATGATACCTGACAAGATATTTAAGGGAAGCCTAAACAACCATATCTTGAATCTTGGAGAGAGGATTCTTGATTAGCCCTTTAGATGGTCCTTTAAAGGCCTTCAATGGCTTTGAAACATGACTGTCTCCCCTTAAGAGTTGATGACTTTTTTAAAAAATTTATTTATTTAACATAGATACTTTTCAGCATTGATTTTCACAAGAGTTTGAATTACAAATTTTCTCCCCATTTCTACCCTCCCCCCCGCTCCAAGATCACATATATTCTGGTTGCCCTGTTCCCCATTCAGCCCTCCCTTCTGTCACCCCACTCCCCTCCCATCCCCTTTACCCTTCCTTTCTTGTAGGGCAAGATAAATTTCTACGCCCCATTGCCTGTGTATCTTATCTTCTAGTTGCATGCAAAAACTTTTTTTTTTTGTTTTTGAACATCTGTTTTTAAAACTTTGAGTTCCAAATTCTCTCCCCTCATTCATTCCCACCCACCCTCCCTAAGAAGTCAAGCAATTCAACATAGGCCACATGTGTATCATTATGTATAACCCTTCCACAATACTCATGTTGTGAAAGACTATATTTTGCTCCTTCCCAACCCATCCCCCTTTATTGAATTTTCTCCCTTGACCCTGTCCCCTTTCGAAAGTGTTTGTTTTTTATTACCTCCACCCCCATCTGGCCTCCCCTCCATCATCCCCCCCTTTTTTATCTTCTTCCCTCTTCTTTCCTGTGGGGTAAGATACTCAATTGAGTATGTATGGTATTCCCTCCTCAGGCCAAATCTGATGAGAGCAAGATTCACTCATTCCCCCCTCACCTGCCCTTTCCCCTCCTCCCACAGAACTGCTTCCTCTTGCCACCTTTATGTGAGATAATCCACCCCATTCTATCTCTCCCTATCTCCCTCTCTTAGTATGTTGCTCTCTCATCCCTTAATTTCATTTTATTTCTTTTAGATATCTTCCCTTCATCTTCAACTCACCTTGTGTCTGCTCTCTCTCTCTCTCTACATATCTATATATATATATACACACACACACACACACACACACACACACACACACACATGAACATTCACTTATATATATATACGTAAACATATATATATATATATATATATACACACACACACATATACATATACATATTCCTTTCAGATACTATGATATTGAGGTCTCATGAATCATACACATCATCTTTCTATGTAGGAGTGTAGACAAAACAGTTCAACTTTAGTAAATCCCTTATGATTTCTCTTTCTTGTTTACCTTTTCATGCTTCTCTTGATTCTTATGTTTGAAAGTCAAATTTTCTGTTCAGCTCTGGTCTTTTCACTGAGAAAGGTTGAAAGTTCTCTATTTTATTGAAAGTCCATATTTTACCTTGGAGCATGATACTCAGTTTTGCTGGGTAGGTGATTCTAGGTTTTAATCCTAGCTCCATTGACCTCCGGAATATCATATTCCAAGCCCTTTGATCTCTTAATGTAGAAGCTGCCAGATCTTTGGTTATTCTGATTATGTTTCCACAATACTCAAATTGTTTCTTTCTGGCTGCTTGTGGTATTTTCTCCTTGATCTGGGAGCTCTGGAATTTGGCGACAATATTCCTAGGAGATTTCTTTTTGGGATCTATTTGCGGAGGCGATCGATGGATTCTTTCAATTTCTATTTTGCCCTGTGGCTCTAGAATATCAAGGCAGTTCTCCTTGATAATTTCTTGAAAGATGATATCTAGGCTCTTTTTTTGATTGTGACTTTCAGGTAGTCCAATAATTTTTAAATTATCTCTCCTGAATCTATTTTCCAGGTCAGTGGTTTTTCCAATGAGATATTTCACATTGTCTTCCATTTTTTCATTCCTTTGGTTCTGTTTTGTAAGATCTTGATTTCTCATAAAGTCACTAGCTTCCACTTGCTCCAATCCCATTTTTAAGGTAGTATTTTCTTCAGTGGTCTTTTGGACCTCCTTTTCCATTTGGCTAATTCTGCCTTTCAAGGCATTCTTCTCCTCATTGGCTTTTTGGAGCTCTTTTGCCATTTGAGTTAGTCTATTTTTTAAGGTGTTGTTTTCTTCAGTGTACTTTTCAGTATTTTTTGGGGTCTCCTTTAGCAAGTCATTGACTTGTTTTTCATGGTTTTTTCACATCCTTCTCGTTTCTCTTCCCATTTTTTCCTCTACTTCTCTAACTTGCTTTTCCAAATCCTTTTTGAGCTCTTCCAGTTCATGTTTTTCTTGGAGGCTTTTGGTGTAGGCTCTTTGACTTTGTTGACTTCTTTAGGCTGTATGTTTTGGTCTTCTTTGTCACCAAAGAAAGAATCCAAAGTCTGAAACGGAATCTGGGTGCGTTTTCGCTGCCTGGCCATATTCCCAACCAACTAACTTGACCCTTGAGTTTTTCAGCGGGGTATGACTGCTTGTAGACTAAAGAGTTCTATGTTCCACGTTTGGGGGGGTGCGCCAGCTCTGCCACACCAGCACTCCTCCTTCCCCAAGAACCCCCAACCCAGACTGGGCTTAGATCTTCAGCAGGCTGTGCACTCCTGCTCTGATCCACCACTTAATTCCTCCCACCGGGTGGGCCTGGGGCCTGAAGCAACTGCAGCTGTAGCTGCCCCACCTCTGCTGCCCTGGGGGCAGTGGCCGAACCTCGAACCCCTTCCACTCCCACAGCTTTTCCCACTAACTTTCTCTGCTGTCTTTGGTGTTTGTGGGTTGAGAAGTCTGGTAACTGCAGCAGCTCACTGATTCAGGGCGCTAGGGCTCGCTCCGCCCGGCTCCTGGTCTGGTTGGTCCGAGCCACTCACGCTGGGCTCTGCTCTGTTCCGGTCCCAGCTTCCAGCTTCCAGCTCTCAGTTCTCACCTCCGTGTGGGATAGACCTCACCCAGAGACCATCCAGGCTGTCCTGGGCTGGAGCTCCGCTTCCCTCTGCTGTTTTGTGGGTTCTGCAGTTCTAGAATTGGTTCAGAGCCATTTTTTATAGGTTTTTGGAGGGACTCGGCAGGGAGCTCACGCTAGTCCCTGCTTTCTGGCCGCCATCTTGGCTCTGCCCCCAGAGCTTATGACTTTTAAAAAATTTTGATGATTTTTTTTGGTATCTTTTCTCATATTACCCCAATTTCCAAATATATCCTTAAACTATCCTTTGAATAAAGAATAAAAAAAAGAAAGACAAAAAAAGCAGCTCAGCAGAACGAACCAATTCAGTCTTAACTACCTTATTTTACACACCCATGATTTGCTGTCTCTGAAAAGAGAGGCAGGTGCATGTTGTCATCTCTTCTTCAGAACCAAGCTTAGTCACTGTAATTACATAATGTTTAATTTGTTTTTATGGTATATAAGGCTTTCCTGGTTATGCTTTCTTCACTCTTTATTAGTTCTTTTAATTGTCATGCTTTGAATTTTTCAAATTCATTATTTCTTACAGTACATCACATACAGTTATACTTATATATCACAATTTACTTAGCTATTCCCCAGTCAGTAGTCATGGACTTGGTTTCCCTTCTTTGCTATCCAAAGAAGTACTACTTTGGTTAGTTTGGTATATAGTGAGTTCTATCTGTCTTGAATCTCTGTGGGGTATCTACCTGAAAAGGGGAATCTCTACCTCAAAGGGTAGAGGCTTATGACTCATGGAGGTGGTGGTGATGGAAGTGTTTTCAAGACAGCACAAATTAGGAGAATTCCATGTTCATTGAATATTTAGAAACATTAAAACAAGTTAGTTTTGGAAATTAAATACTTTAGTACTAATGAAAGTGAAATATTCTTAATTCAAAAGTGGCTAATACATTGCTCCATGCACTAAAGGCCTTCAGAAATGACTTGTCGGGGTAGCTAGGTGGCAGAGTAAGTAGAGCACAGGCCCTGGAGTCAGGAGGACCTGAGTTTAAATCTGGCTTCAGACACTTGACACATGTACTAGCTGTGTGACCTTGGGCAAGTCACTTTACCCCAGTTGCCCTGCCAAAGAAAACCAAAAACCAAAACAGAAATGACTTGTTAAATATTGAATTGCTGAAATATTTTGTGCGTCACAGAGCCCTTACTTTCTGATGTCAAGCAGAGTGCGGTTTTATTCATTATACCATGAAGACTCTTTTGTATGTGAACATTTTTTTTGGTAGCAGTAGTATGATAATAAGAAAGGAATAGCTTAAAACCTATTTGGCACAGCAGTAACACACTCTTGCTATACCTCAAGTGTTCATCTTCGGTGAATCCCAGCTGTTTCTGGATAAGTCAAAGGAAATAATGCTCAGGGGGGTAATTTAGTCAGTTGGACATAATTGAGCAGTCAGTAAGTAACTGCTTTTATACCACTTACTGGACTGTTAAAGGATATATGCTGTTTTCCTTTTTTTAAAAATTTCGAAGAACTTGATGATTGCATGAACTTAATTATTTAGCTACAATGTCCGTGCAGTGGTATTGGAACAAATGGTTTAAGAGTATGAACTTGTGAACCACTTCACTGTAAAAGTTATGAATCTACATTTATATTTTAAAGTATGCTCTTAATAAGAAGGATGTTTCTTTTCATGTTGTTACATTAAAGCTCTTAATACACTGGCCTTTTCCTACTTTTCCAGTCTTCTTATGCCTTAATCTGCTCCAGGTGTTCTGTAGTCCAATGACTTTGACCTTACCATTCCTCTCAGGAGACACATTATTTCCTAACTCTGTGAATTTCATTGGCTTTCTGCTTTGCCTCAAATTATCTCAGTCTTCACCTTTGCCTCTTGGCCTCCCTGCTTTCTTTCAGGTTCCAGCTCAGATTCCACCTTCTCCAAGAATCGTTTCCAGTCCTCCTTAGTGCTAGTGCCTTCCTTCCAAGATTATCTCCACTTTACCCTCTGTATATTTTATTTGTACATAATAATTTGCTTTTCTACTAGACCATTAGCTCCTTGAGAGCAGAAACTGCTTTTGTCTTTTTTTTGCCTTTCTTTTATCTCTAGTACTTAGCACAGTGCCTGGCATATAGTAGGCACTTAATATTTTTTGACTTGATTTGACTTAGATATCCATTTCTGGACATTGTCAGATAATCCATTTCTATTTATAGTGTGTGTGTGTGTGTGTGTGTGTGTGTGTGTGTGTATGTATGTATATACGTATATACATACATACTTATACATACACATTTGTTTATTTATTCATTCATTTATTTTTGGTGGGGTGGGAGTAGGGGGGACTGCCAGATAAGATGATTAGCTGAAGGGTGAGAATATTTTTAATGTATTTATTTTTGATAATTTATTTTTTATCCATAGAAAAACATTTTGTCTAGCTCCAAATTAATGTATGTATACCAGAAACTATTCTCTTTCATATATATTCAGAAAAAAGATTCTGAAATTCACTAACCTCTCATTGCTAGCAAATATAAATGTTTACTGCAACTTAATGAATTAGAAAAAAATGTACCTTTCTAAAACTTAACTTTTACATCCTTTCTAATCTCGCATGTAAGTTTGAAAATAATCTTCCTGAAGCCTAATTCACAGGTCTAATCAGGTCATTCCGCTGCAAACATATGTAATAGTCCCATTTTTTTATCTATAGGATGAAGTATTTAACACCTTAACCTAACTAATAAGGCTTTCAGTAATCTGACTCCAACCTACCCTTCCAACTCTATTTTAGTCACTGTATATTTCACTAAAGACTAGTTGCTATTCACTGATCTCATACTGTTTTGAACAGATTTCTCCCAGATACTTATCTGTTGTAATACTTCTCTTCCTTCAAAGCCTATCTCAGGTGCTATTTCTCAAATCTACACAGCTATAGAGTTATTATTCCTCCTTGCATTTTGGGCTTCTATATTGCACTTAGTACATTCCTAATTTTCGGCAAGGTCAACAAAACTCTAAAGTCTCCAATGTTTTCCATAATAATTTGTTTCTTTAGTTCTCTACTTCTTTTTATAATATGTATAAAGGTATAGTTTTGCTTCTTAAAACTATGTAAAAGTTTTAGTCTTCCTTACTGAGTATGTGCTAGTTTTCTGTACTGAGTATAAATGAATCAATATTGTTTGCAATAGAATATATATGCATATATAATTTATGCATAGCTAAATAAGTTCTTTGTCCCTTTATTTAGGATCTTTGTGTATTGGAATTTTATTCCTCACCCCTGAACTCCATGGAATGTGAGTTAGCCTGTCAAATGTTTGTTTCGCCCGTCTCACCCCACCCCACTCCCCAGAAAAAGGGATGGGGTCTGTGAGGCCTTAGCAGGGTCAGTTTCCTAGAACAGGGTTTCTTAAACTTTTTCCACTTGAGACCAGGTCTTGTCATGTCACTCCCCTCCCCACTCCCAACCCTCACTCTCCAGCTGCAGTGGCTCTTTATTACTTTCAGGATTAAATACAAAATGCTCTGTTTGGTATTCAAAGCTATTAGTAACTTATTTCCCTCCTACCCTTCCAGTCTTCTGTATCAGTGTTTCAACAATCTGGCTAGCAGCTGTTGTGGGGGTGAAAGACCAACACAAGCCCAACAACAAGAACACTACCAGCACGCTACAAAAGCACAGGTTCTTTTGATCTGCTTTGGTAAGGAAAGCAACGTTAAGGGGTTGACAAGCTTACTTTAATTCAGCATACAAATATCATTCACTTAGTTCAGGGGAAAACACCAGCACCCTGAACTTAAGAGCAAAATACAAACAAATTACAAACATCAACAGGGAGACCTTGTCTGATTCAAATCCCAGTTACATAGTTACCAGAGTTTAACAAAGTCTCAGCATACAGGTTACAAGCTGGAGGGTTCTCAGCTACAGCTGCCCGGAGTCTCCACAACACCTTGCGCCACCAAGAGTGAGAGCCCCAAACAAACTACAAACATCAACAGACAGACCAAATACAGATTCATAGTTACCAACATCTAGGTTCAGCCCAGGAGCTCATAACGTGGGCTGGCCCAGAGTCACTCACGCCACCACTGCTGTGGGTAAGAGCTCCAAAGATGAGAAAGCCAACCCCTGGTTTTATATCTTTTTCAGGATCAGGGGTGAGTCACACATGCGACTCACCCACATGACCTAGAATTGTCACAAAGAGGCAATTTAAACCCACGTGGTCTAAAAGCCTCAGCTGCCCCAGACATGTCACTCAAACTCATGTGTAAACTAGGCGCTCCCCTGAGGCAAGGAGGCACCAGGGACACCCAAATCTAATCAAGGAAACAAAGGCCAAACTCTTCAAGGGCACTTAGTTGAACTAAGTGCTAAGAGCCCATTTTGCTTACCAACACAATCAGTTAGGCAAGTGTCACAGTATGGATGGTGACCATGAATATGCCTGTATAGTTCTGTATTGAAGAATATAAGAGACTCTCCATATGGAAAGCAGAAGAATTAAAACATTTATTCAGACACAAGAGGATCAAATCCCAAAACCACTAACTCCAATTCAACATAGCAGCAATTATATCCCCAAACCAGCAAGTCCACTTCATTATAACAACAAGAATTTAAAACACACTATCACAGCAGGGAGCCAGTCCATCCCATACCATTCCCCTCTGCTAAGGCCTTCCCATAAACTCTCACTCACAAATGCTAGCTATCTACTTGCCTGCCTCCTCTCCTCCCACAGTTCTGAGACAGAGCTTAAAAGCTACCCTCAGAGTGTATATACCATTTTTAGAGCCCCAGGGCTTCACAGTCCTTGTGACCTAATTGGCAAAAGGGTGTGGGCCTTCCTACAAATAATCCTTCTCTAATCAAGTTTCCCTTAACTAGCTCCACCTAAGACCTATTAATGGGATTAATGGGTGGGGAAGATCTTTAATCACATTAACACCATATCTTCTTACACTTTACTTCCTAACATGCACTCTTCCATTCAGTGACATTGGTCTTCTGATTGTTCCAGGAACAAAACATTCCATCTCTCAATTCCAGGAATTTCCTTTGGCTCTCCCCTATACCTCATATGCTCTCCTTCCTCCACTCTGACTTTTGGTTTCCTTTAAGACTAAACTAAAATTCTGGAACAAATAGAAGACCAATGGAAGAGTGTGCGACAGGAATTAAAGTGTAAGAAGACTGGAAAGGTAGGAGGGGATTAGGTTATGAAGGGCCTTGGATACCAAACAGAGCATTTTGTGTTTAATCCTGGAAGCCATAGAAAGCCTCTGGAGTTACAGAGTCGGGGTTTGGGTGTAGGGATGGTAGTGACATAATCAGACCTGATCAGATTACTTTAGTGACTTAATGGAGAATGGATTGAAGTGGGGAAGAACTTGAGGCAGGTAGACCCATCAGCAGCCTATTGCTGTAATCAAGGTATGAGATGATGAGGGCCTGAACTAGGGTGGAGGCAGGGTCAAAAGGGAGAAGAGGAGGGGCCATGTAGAAGAGATGTTGCAGAGCTGAAATTGACAGGCCTTGGCAACAGCTTGGATATGAGGGGTGAAAGGTAGTAAGGAATCCTGGATGACTCCCAAGGTGTGAGCCTGAGGGACCTGGAGAATGGTGTTGTTCTCTACAGTAATAAGGAAGGTAGGAATGGTGGAAGGTTTAAGAGGAAAGATAATGAGTTCTGCTTGGATATAATTAATGAGATTATGATGTCTATTGGACATCCTTTTTGAGATATTTGAAAGGCAATTGGAGATGCAAAATTGGAAGTCAGCAGAGAGTTTGAAGCAGACCAGCAAATCTGAGGAACATTCAGGTCAGAGAACCAGGAGAGAGTGGTGTCCTTTTGTTGTCGTTTGTCCTTCATTCTCGAAGAGGACCATGACGTGCAAGTGAATTGGATTTAAGTCAGAGAGAGCTATGCAAAGTCACCAGCCTCACTTTTTCCTCCAAAGCCATCTGAATCCATTGGCCAGATACAGATCAGGATGACTGGAGATGACCCAGGATGCAGTGGGAGAGCCTGGCCTTTTAACTCTAAAGTCTTTAACAGGTCTCAGTTTGACTGAAAAACTATAGAGAAGAGAGTATCAAGGAAGGCACAGTGATCAGTAGTGTCCAAGGCTGCGGAGAGGTGAAGGAGGATGAGGATTGAGAAAAGGGTATTTGGAGAGAGAAATTTCAGTGGAATAATGAGTTTGGAATCCAGAGTGAGAGCAAAGAAATTGGAAATGCTCATTGCGGGCAGCCTTTGAGAGTTTAGCTGCAAAGAACAGAAGAGATACAGGACTCCAGTTAGCAGGGATGGAAGGATCAAGTCAAGGTTTTTATAGTACAGAGGAGACATGGGCATGTTTGTAGGCAGTAGTGTTAGAAATACACTTGACACTGAAATTCAGGTGGTATGGGCAATTTATTATTATTGAGGAATTCAAAGGAACTGGTAAATGTTCCTGGCCAGGAGCAGACTTTACCCTTCTTTAGGAAGGGGACTGGAGTGTACAGGAGTGAGAACAACTTTATTCTGTTAGACTGACATAGATTGATGCACCGTCAGCTCAGTACCTCCCTTCAGAGAAAGGATTGGTCTGCTCCCTTCTAGGTCACAATCTTCCCTATATGCTCCCAATATGCAACTCCTTGGCATGTTCCCCCTCCTCAACATACGTCCCATGTTCAAAAATGGTGGAAAACTCTTCCCTGTGGTTGTGTAAGGTAGTATTCAATTAGCCAATTAGGCAATTAAGCATAGCCATTTGACCCAGTTTTCTCTTCAACCCTGACCATTATGTGGCCTTTTTAGACCAGTTTTCCTAACATCCTGAAACTGCAGTTTCTGCAAAAGCACAAACTCTATTCCCTTTGGCTGGGGACCCTCATCCTGCTTAATTTTTACTCCTTCTTTGTTCAGGCTGACACTTCATTAATTATTCTGTGGAACTTAATTAACTCTTCTGTGGAAACCTAACTTTCCCTAACTTTTATCCATCTCTCACAGGGGGATATGAGCCAGTAGAGAGGAAGAGTTTGGAAATAAGTGATAGAGGGGGCAGCCTTACTGGAGGAGGTGGGATAGAATGGGATCACTAGAACAAATAGAAGAGTAAGGGCTATGGTAAAGAGTAAGGCCATTTCATCATGTGAAATGGATGAAAGAGGAGAAAGTGGCAGAGGAGGAAGAGGGGCTCATAGCAAATGACCTCAGTGTTTTCTGTAAATTTGAGACCAGTTTCTCAGCTGAGAGAGCAGGAGGAGGAGAACCATGGCAAGTTTGAGGAAAGATGAAAAGTTTGAAGGAGCCGCTATAGAGAGCAAGTCAAAGAACTAAAAATTTTGAAGGAACCCCAAGTTCAGTTAAACATGTCCATTCTTTGTCACTCCCTTTCTTATATGTATGCCTTTATATGCCTTGAAGTGAAATCTTTGGGTCCAAAGGAATGAAAATTTTAGTTACTTCCTTAGCATAATTTCAAATTGCTTTCTTATTTTTTTTTTTTTGGTGGGGGGAAGGCAAGGCAGTTGGGGTTAAGTGACTTGCCCAAGATCCCACAACTAGTAAGTATGTCAAGTGTATGAGGCCAGATTTGAACTCAGATCCTGCTGACTCCAGGGACATTGCTGTGCTCACTGTTCCACCTAGCTGTCCCCAAATTGCTTTCTAGAATAGTGGTGCCATTTCACAGGTTTGCCAACAGCATGTTAACTGTTTTTGTCTTACCAGAACCACTACAATATTGATTATTTTTATCTTTTGTCATCTTTTAAAAATTTGATAGATAAGAAGTGAATCCTCAGAGTTGCATTAATTTGCATTTCTTTTATTATTAATAATTCAAAGCTGTCTTTCATATGATTGTTTATATTTTACAATTTTTTTGATACCAGCTTGTTCAGATACTCAGGGAATGGCTTTTAGGTCTTATGTATTTTTGTTATTTCCTTATGTATTGGGTATTAAAACCTTGATAGTTATATAGAATGAAAAAGGCTTTTGTTGTCATATACCTTACACTTAGATGTAAAATGTGAGTAATTTGGTTTTCTTATAATTTTTAAAAACTTCTTTGACCTTCAATATTCAAGTCATATGTCTCTTTTTTAGTTTATAGTATAGATGTTGGTATAAGCATGATTTCTGCCAAACTGTATTCCAGTTTTCCCAGAGCTGTCCAAATAGTAAGGAGGTCTTCCCCATGGAATTTATTTTCTGTCATTTACTGAATATCAGGTGATTGACTTCAGTTTTTAAAAGTTCTATATAATCACTTTCATTAACCTGCTTAACTATTTTTGAACCAGTACAAGTACATAGTATATTTACCTTTGATAGTATGATCTTATGTCTAGAGGTGCCATTTTGCCCTTTATTTTTCCCTTGAAAATATAGATTTTTTTCCCCTCCACTGTAATTGTGTTCTATCTAGCTCTGCACTTCTTGGAAATTTAGTGTAGCACTAAATCTGTAAATTAATTTATGTTATATTGACGTATCTGTTATCAAGATGCATCTATGAGCACAGAATATTCCTTCAGTTATTTAAATTGTCTTTTATTTCTTTAAAAAGTGTTTTATAATCATATCTATACTGGTCTTGAATGTGACTTGGCAGATGGACTCTCTCAGAGTTTATGCATTTTGTAGTTATTTTTGAATGAGACATCCCTTCCTATTACTTTCTCCTGAATTATTACTGTGTAGAACTGATATTATGGGGGTGGGTGAGGGCATGATTTTTGTGCTCCTACTTTACAGCTGACATTTATACGACACTTTAAAGTTTGCAAAGCAGTTTAAATCTATTCTTTTATAAGATCCTCTCTGCAAACACTAGGAGTAGGTGATATTATCTCTATTTCACAAATGAGGAAACTGATGCTAAGAAGTGAAATGGAAAAGGAGGTATAAAAGCTAACTGAAGAAAATAATTCTTAAAAACTAGAATTGGGCAAATGGAAGTTAATGACTTCATGAGAAATCAACAATCAAACAAAAGCAAAAGAATGAAAAAAATGGAATAAAATTTAAATATCTTATTGGAAAAAAAAAACGATTAATCTGGAAAATAGATCCAGGAGACATAATTTAAGAATTATTGGACTATCTCAAAGCCATGATCAAAAAAAGAGCCTGGACAGCATTTTTTCAAGAAATTACCTGTTATTCTAGAACCAGAGGGTAAAATAGGAATTCAAAGAATCACCAATCACCTCCTAAAAGAGATCCCAAAATGAAAACCCCCAGAAATATTATAGCCAAATTCCAGAAATCTCAGATCAAGGAGAAAATACTGCAAGCAGCCAGAAAAAAAAACAATACAAGTATCAAGGAATCACAAGATTACACAGGATTTGGTAGCTTCTATAGTAAAGGATTAGTGGACTTGAAAGATGATATTCCTAAAAGCAGAGAAGCTTGAACTACAACCATCGAGCAAAACTGAGCATAATCTTTCAGAGGAAAAAATAGACACTGAATGAAATAGGGAACTTTTAAACATCAGAAAATTCTATTTTCAACTATAAGACTCAAGAGAAGTATAAAGAGATAAACAGGAAAGGAAAAAAAACATAAGATATTCAGTAAAGTTAAACTGTTTACATCTGTACATGGGAGGATGATCCTTGTAACTCTTAAAAACTGTATCTGTATTAGGACAGTTAGGAGGAATATACATAGAGGGTATTGAATAGAAGTTGAATTTGATGTAATGATATTAAAGAAAAATTAAGGGATGAGAAAAAGGATTGCCCTGGGAGAAGAGGGAAGGGAGAGGCAGACTGAGGTATATTATACCATATGAAGAGGAGCAAAAGACTTATTACAGTAGAGGGAAAGAAAGGGGAGGTGGTAAACATTGCTTGAACCTTACTCTCATTGGCTTTTGGCTCAAAGAGGGAATAACATAAACACTTACTTGGTGTAGAAATCTATCTTACCCTGTAGGAAAGTAGGAGGAGAAGCAGACAAGAAGGGGCAGGGCAGGGCAGCTGATAAAAGGGAGGGCAGATTGGTGAGGAGGGACAGGGTGAAAGGAGAGCGAGAAAACTCTTAATGGGCAAAATAGAATGGAAGGAAATGCACAGTGGTCATAACTGGATGTGAATGGGATCTACCCATGAAATGGATTAAAAACAAGAATCTTATAATATGTTGTTTACAAAAACACATTTAAAGAAGTGAGATGCACACAGATTAAAGGTAAAATACTGGACCAGAAAATATTATGCTTCAGCTGAAATTTAAAAAAAAAAAAAAGCAGGGGTAGCAGTCGTGATCCCAGACAAAGCAAAAGCAAAAATAGATCAAATTCAAAGAGACAAAGAAACTACAACTTTCTAAATAGTACCAAAAACAATGCAGTAATATCTATGTCAGACATATGCACCAAATTGTATAACATCCAAAATTCTAAAGGAGAAGTTAAATGAGTTATGGGAGGATGATTAAAAGTCTAGGAGTAGGGAACCTGTTGGCCCTTTAGGTCCTCCTTTGAATCCAAACTTCACAGAACAAATCCCTTTAATAAAAGGAACCAAGAGACCACATGTGGCCTTGAGACTACAGGTTCCCCACCCCTTTTTTAGACATAAAGGGTGATACCATAAGCAAATTAGGAGAACAAGGAATAGTTTGTGTTAGATCTATGGAGAAGAGAAGAAATTTTGACCAAACAAGAGAGAGAAAACATTATGAAATGCAAAATGGATAATGATTATATTAAATTAAAAAGGTTTTGCACAAACAAAAGCAACCAAGATTAGAAGGAAAGCAGAAAACTGGAAAGCAGGTTTTTTACAGCAAGGGTCTCTGTTAAAGGCCTCATTTCAAGAGATATATAGACAACTGAGTCAAATTGATAAGAATGTCATTGCCCAATTAATAAATGGTCAAAGGATATGAACAGGCAGTTTTCAGAGGAAGAAATCAAAATTATCTATAGTCAAAGAAAAAATGTTCTAAATCACTATTGATTAGAGAAATGCAAATCAAAACAACTCTGAGGTACCACCCCCACCTATCAGATTGGCTAAAATGGCCTCTAAAAGAAAAAATCATAAATGTTGGGGAGGATGTGAGAAAACTGGGACCCTAATGTGTTGTTAGTGGAGTTGTGAATTGATCCACCCATTCTAGAGGTAGTTTTGAACTATGCCCAAACAATGCCCAGTCAGAGTGTGCATATCTTTGATCCAGCTATACTATACCACTACTAGGTCTGTATCCCAAAGAGATCATAAAAAAAGGACCCACAAGTATGAAAATAATTATAGCAGGCCTTTTCCTGGTAGCAAAATATTGGAAATTGATGGGATACTTCAAATTGCTTACAGTTTTAGGGATAGGAGGAAGGAAGGAGGCAGGGAGAAAATTTGCAACTCAATTTTTTAAAAAATAAACGTTTAAAATTGTCTTTACATGTAATTGGAAAAATAAAATAGTATTATAAAAAAGAACAAACATTAAAATGATTGTATATGGGAAAGAATATGGTCTGGGTGAGCAAGCTTCAATATATTAAAAATTAAGAATAGAAGAACGGGAATAGAAATTATCCTCACAGATGTATGGCAGAAGAAAGAATAGTAACATCAAAAGATAGCATGCAGACAAAGCTAATGCTTCACTAGCAAACTCATGATGTCAGAGGAAAGCGAGGAAGATCTCTGGCATGCTTTTAGGAGAACCTTCTATAGTGAACTCATGAGCAGAAAAGGACAAGAGGACTAGAGGAAAGCCAACCACAGAAGGGTAGCAATCTATCGTTAGAGGGGATATCCAAATTGATGAGATGACATATTTTGAGTTTTACACAATTACGTTGGTTTGCTCAGTCATATATGGATTATACCTCTACTTTGATATCCCACTAAATGCCAAGCATAATTATATACACACATATGAAATCAGTAAATAATTGCCAAATGAATGAAATCTCATTGCTTTTTGGTAGAAGGCAGCACTTTTTTTTTTTCAAAAACTGATTACTAATGTGTTCTTATTTTTATTTCAACAAAAGTTAAGGAGAATAAAATTTAGATATGCTAGGATGCAATTTTATGAGGATTAAAAATTTAATCAGTCATCCTATCCACAGGGGAAGAGGAGGTATTGCTCCCCGGCCAGCAGGTGTACCAAGAGGTGCACCAGCTCCCAGAGGAGTCCCTCCTAGTCGTGGTCCAGTCAG
The DNA here is from genome assembly GCF_011100635.1 of Trichosurus vulpecula. NCBI lineage: Eukaryota > Metazoa > Chordata > Mammalia > Diprotodontia > Phalangeridae > Trichosurus > Trichosurus vulpecula. The sequence continues at coordinate 98,733,063 of NC_050573.1, read as the reverse complement.
CCGTGGTAGAGGACTTCTTACCCCTAGAGCAAGAGGAGTTCCCCCAACAGGATACCGGCCTCCTCCCCCACCACCAACACAAGAGACATATGGAGAATATGTAAGTAAATATCTTATTTGACAAATTTCATAAGCCAGTAGAGATTGAGTTCCATAAAATTGAGTTAATAATAATTTGGTTCTATTGTTTCTCCTCATATTTTCTTTTATAATATTCCTTTAAAAGGTATATTACTCTTTGTATTAGAAATAAAGAACTGATAATGATTTTTCCATGTACAATGAGAACAGCATAGTCTCAAGCATTTCTTAGTTTGCTGTGTTACTGACAATGGACTATTCTTACGTATTTTTTTCTGTAGAAAAAACCAGCTTTATCATTTTTTCTCATTTTTCATGAATGAGCAGATCATTTGTCATTCAATAATTTGTTACTATGGTTGAAAGACTTATTTTACCTAGGAAGAAATGTAAATGAAAGGGGAAATAATTTTACAAGAATGTAAACCCAGTGATACCATTAATATACCAACTTAGTTAATTATAAATGAAAAAAGGAAATAGCGTTGAATGAATTATTTCTATTATCAAACTATTAGAGTTATAGAATAAGAGTTGTAAACTAAAATAAAGCAGTAGCAATAGGGGTAAATAGTACACCTCCTAAGTCTTCATAATAGCTTACCTTAATTTATATAGCACTTTAACAAATAAAAGTTAATGTACATAGTCTGATTCTCACAACAGCCCTGCAAGGTAGAACATATGTAAATAAATAGGTATGTACAAGATGCTGAAGAACTCTGTATTCTGTATTCGATCCTGGAGGTAATTGGGAGACCCTTCAGTTTGTTGTGTAGGGAGTGGCATGATAAGAGGATATGTTGGAGGGAAGAACACAACAGTCATAGTGATTGTAATGATGATGAACTCTCCCATAACATGGAACAGGACAGCAAAATGGATTAGAAAGCAGAATGCAGCAACATACATTTTACAGAAGATATACCTGAAACATCAAAGATTCACACAGAATTTAAATTAAGAGTTGGAATAGCATTTCTTATGCTTCAGGCAGACTCATATAAACTGGCAAATGGCCATATCACACAAAGCCATAGTAAAAATAGATATTGTTAAAAGAGATAAACAGGGAAACAACATTATGCTTAAACATCACAAACAATGAAATGATATCAACACTTTTTGTGTCTGTATACATTACACACAAACACACACATACACACACACACACACACACGTACACACACACTCAAATACGCAAACTGGCAGAGCAATCTGAGATGCCTCTCATCCCAGAACCTTGTTTTTATAGGGGTTGATACCCAAATAAGCAAAAGAGACATGGTAAAATACAGAAGCTCATTGGTTGATAGACCTTGCTCTTGAGGGCCAGAAAGTAAGATGGGGAAGGCAAGAGTCATCTCTGGTGGCCAAGTGGTCATCAGGTGGTCACCCGCTCCTGGGCAAGAACAGGTATTCCAGAGGCACAAATAAGTTGGGGCCTTTCCAGAGAATCAAGATATCCAGTCATGCTGGGTTTGGACCACAAATTTGAGTGAAACATGATGGAGATATCTTTGTCAGTGTCTGCACAAGGGAGCTTCATAACTGGTAAACAAGTATCAAATATTAAAGTTTGAGGCCTACTATAAGAACCTATCTTATCTAATTATCCCTATATGATTTATGTAAAATATCAAACTGATTAATAGTGATTGGAATAGAGTAGTGGTCCAAATGAATCATTTCTCCCACCACTCCACTATTATCTACAGTGTGCTGGCCCAGCTTTCCCTCCAAGTCAGTAACAAACTATTCATACACAGAGACGTGTTCTAATCTGATGACTTTGAAACTTCTGGTAGTAGTTATGCCTTGGCCTCACTGCTTTAGTTGACTGCAAAAGTTAACTTAGAGAGAACATCTATGATTGGTCCAAAACTCTGCACCACAAATTGCCTTTATCTGTCTCATGGTCTGTTTTGTCTCTTCTCCTTATTGAATACCAGTGTTTGCTGTGAGGGTGCATCTATTAAGTTTTATTGCATTTAGTTAAATGGAAGACAGCGTTGGTGATGAGGTCATCAGATGCACAAGTCTTCAATAATACGTGACCGTTGCTGTTGCTGTTCCTGACTCCATTCTTCCTTGCCGTGTGTAATAGTCTGTGCCTATTCTGATGTTAAAGTCACCCAGAATTATAAGCTTGTTCTCTTTTGACACATTGATGATAAGGGTCTCCAGGTCTTTATAAAATTTTTCTTTGACCTCATCAGGATTCATCATGTTGGGAGCATATGCACTGATGACAGTGGCATGGCAGTTCGCTGCAAGTGGCAATCACATTGTCATGAGCCTGTTATTCACTCCTTTTGTGAGGCATATAATAGGTTGACTAGATTAGATTTGATTACAAAACCTATGCCAGCTTCATAGTGCTCCTCATCATGGCAACCACTCCAGAAAAAACGTATATCCAACTCCAAGTTCAGTAAGCTGGCCTTCATTTGCCTTGTTTCACTCAGAGCTGCTATTTAACTGTTGAGTTCTCTCACAAGAAAAGGTGTTTGTCTTTCAAGACCACTAGACTTCTTGTCCATAAGTGTGCACACGTATCAATAATTAGTAGAATCATCCTAACAAAATTTTTTGTTTTTCAAACGTAGGTTAGGATCTCCACGTGCCACAGTAACCAGACCAGAGTTAGGTGAAGCAGACAATTTTTAGAGCACTTTTTTTGGCCCCTTCCTTACTCCAGGAAGAAGTGTGGTCCTTAAGAAGCCTGCTCAGATACCTGGGGGCTGCTGAATCCCACTGCTACTTCAGTCCATTCAGAAGATGGGCCCTGTGGCCTAGGCTGGTAGGTTATAACTACAGGTTCCAGTGTATCTGCACCTGCTGTTTTTCACTAGCCCACTGCCATAGGACATCAAAGCAGGTAAAATAGTAAGATAGTAACATAGTAAAAAGATAAATAACAAAATAGTCAAATAATTAAATAGTAAAATTATGGGTGATGCCTTTTGGCTCACACATCAGATTTAAGTGAGGCAGAGTTGCACAAAGTTGTCAGCTTCTGTCTTCCAGAGTCATTGGAGCCCAGTGGCAAGACAACTGGTAGTGGCTCTAGATGCAGTGGATGACCTTAGCACCTTTGATGTTTGACCAAGTTCTAAACACTCTACAATGCGTGCTTCTGCTGCTTTCATGGGCCATTGAAGCAAACTTTTCATATCTTGCTATTCTGCAGAGGAAGTCTTTACTTGCTTCAGATAGACATACCTGTATCACTGACAGTTTGATGCCTGTAGTTACCCTCAGCCTGGTGCCAATATGCTTTACCAGGCTGTGGCCACTGCATATACTACCGCTTCTTGAAACCACAGGTGAGAGCTGGGTGACAGGTGGACACCAAAAGTGGATGAGCAGCCCTAAAAAGTGCTTGGCAGTCTTCAACACCAGAGGTATCAGTCTTCCCTGAACACATCCTACACCCTTAGTAAAATTGTACAGATGCAAAAAAACATGGATTTTTGATGAAGTAGCAGACTTCCAGGTATTATTGTTGAAAAGAAGTTATATAGAAACTTAGAAGTTCTTACAAAACAGTTAAGAAACAGAAAAAGGGGGGCCGAGCAAAGATGGCAGCTGGAAAGCAGGGACTAGCGTGAGCTCCCTGCCAAGTCCCTCCAAAAACCTATAAAAAGTGGCTCTGAACCAATTCTAGAACTGCAGAACCCACAAAATAGCAGAGGGAAGCAGGGCTGCAGCCAAGGACAGCCTGGATAGTTGCTGGCTGAGGTCTTTCGTGCACGGAGCTGGGAGTTGAGGGGAGCAGAGCAGAGCCTTAGCATGAGCGGTGCGGCCCAACCAGACCAGGAAATGGGCAGAGCGTACCATAGCACCCTGAATCAGGGAGCTGCTGCAGTTACCAGACTTCTCAACCCACAAAACACCAAAGACAACAAAGAAGGTTAGTGGGAAAAGCTGCTGGGGACAGAGTGAAAAAAGGAGTTCTTGGTTCGGCCACCGCCCCAGGGACAGCGGAGGTGGGGCACCTACAGAACTACAGCTGCAGTTGCTTCAGGCCCCTGGCCCATCTGGTGGGAGGAATTAAGTGGCAGATCAGAGCAGGAGTCCAGAGCCTGCTGAAGGTCTAAGTCCAGTCCGGGTTGGGGATTCTTGGGGAAGGAGGAGTGCTGGTGTGGCAGAGCTGGTGCATCCCCCCAAGCTTGGAACATAGTTCTCTTTACTCTACAAGCAGTCATACCCCGCTAAAAAACTCAAGAGTCAAGTAAGTTGACTGGGAACATGACCAGGCAGCAAAAACACACCCAGATTCAGTCTCAGACATTGGAATCTTTCTTTGGTGACAAAGAAGACCAAAACATAGAGACAGAAGAAGTCAACAAAGTCAAGGAACCTACAACAAAAGCCTCCAAGAAAAACATGAACTGGTCTCAGGCCATGGAAAAGCTGAAAAAGGATTTGGATAAGCAAGTTAGAAAAGTAGAGGAAAAATTGGGAAGAGAATTGAGAAGGATGCGAGAAAACCATGAAAAACAAGTCAATGACTTGCTAAAGGAGACACAAAAAATAGTGAAAAATATACTGAAGAAAACAACACCTTAAAAATAGACTAACTCAAATGGCAAAAGAGCTCCAAAAAGCCAATGAGGAGAAGAATGCCCTGAAAGGCAGAATTAGCCAAATGGAAAAGGAGGTCCAAAAGAACACTGAAGAAAATACTACCTTAAAAATGAGATTGGAGCAAGTAGAAGCTAGTGACTTTATGAGAAATCAAGACTATAAAACAGAACCAAAGGAATGAAAAAATGAAAGACAATGTGAAATCTCTCACTGGAAAAGCCACTGACCTGGAAAATAGATCCAGGAGAGATAATTTAAAAATTACTGGACTACCTGAAAGCAATGATCAATAAAAGAGCCTAGATATCATCTTTCAAGAAATTATCAAGGAAAACTGCCCTGATATTCTAGAGCCACAGGGCAAAATAGAAATTGAAAGAATCCACCAATCTCCTCCTCAAATAGATCCGAAAAAGAAATCTCCTAGGAATACTATCGCTAAATTCCAGAACTCCCAGATCAAGGAGAAAATACTGCAAAGCACCCAGAAAGAAACAATTTGAGTATTGCGGAAACACAATCAGAATAACCCAAGATGTAGCAGCTTCTACATTAAGAAAGAGATCTAAGGGCTTGGAATACAATATTCCGGAGGTCAATGGAGCTAAGATTAAAACCAAAAATCACCTACCCAGCAAAACTGAGTATCATACTCCAAGGCAAAATATGGATTTTCAATAAAATAGAGGACTTTCAAGCTTTCTCAGTGAAAAGACCAGAGCTGAACAGAAAATGTGACTTTCAAACACAAGAATCAAGAGAAGCATGAAAAGGTATTCAAGAAAAAGAACAAGAAGAAGAAATTGCAAGGGACTTACTAAAGTTGAACTGTTTTGTTCACATTCCTACATGGAAAGATGATGTGTATGATTCATGATACCTCAATATTAGGGTAGCTGAAGGGAATATGCATGAGTATATATCTATCTATCTCTCTATCTATATATATATATGTGTGTGTGTGTGTGTGTGTGTATACATATATATTTTTATGTATATATATGTATATGTGTGTGTATGTATGTATATATGTATGTGTGTGTGTATATATATATATATATATATACAGAGAGAGAGAGAGAGAGGACACAGGGTGAGTTGAAGATGAAAGGAAGATATCTAAAAGAAATAAAATCAAATTAAGGGATGAGAGAGGAATATATTGAGAGAGGGAAAAAGGGAGAGATAGAATGGGGTAAATTATCTTGCATAAAAGTGGCAAGAATAAGCAGTTCTGTAAGGAAGAGAAGAGAAGGCAGGTGAGGGGGAATGAGTGAATCATGCTGTCATCAGATTTGACCGGAGGAGGGAATACCATACATACTCAATTGGGTATCTTACCCCATAGGAAAGAAGGAGGAATAAGATAAAAAAAGGGGGGATGATAGAAGGGAGGGCAGATGGGGGTGGAGGTAATCAAAAACAAACACTTTCAAAAAGGGACAGGGTCAAGGGAGAAAATTCAGGAAAGGGCGATAGGTTAGGAAGGAGCAAAATATAGTTAGTCTTTCAAAACATGAGTAATGTGGAAGGGTTTTACATAATGATGCGCATGTGGCCTATGTTGAATTGCTTGACTTCTTGGGGACGGTGGGTGGGAAGGGAAGAGGGGAGAGAATTTGGAACTCAAAGTTTTAAAAACAGATGTTCAAAAACAAAAAAAAAAAACTTTTTGCATGCAACTAGAAAATAAGATACACAGGCAATGGGGCATAGAAATTTATCTTGCCCTACAAGAAAGGAAGGGAAAAGGGGATGGGAGGGGAGTGGGGTGACAGAAGGGAGGGCTGAATGGGGAACAGGGCAACCAGAATATACACCATCTTGGAGTGAGAGGGAGGGTAGAAATGGGGAGAAAATTTGTAATTCAGACTCTTGTGAAAATCAATGCTGAAAATTAAGTATATGAAATAAAAAAATAAATCCAAAAAAAAAGAAACAGAGAAAGGTAAACACAAATGACCGATAGATAAAACACTAAACAAGTGTTAATACTTATAATCTGGAGCAGTGGTTAATGTGTCCCCTCTGAAATCTTTCAGGATCAGGGTTCATAGAATGCTTCTAATTCAAAATGGCTTGTGAGTGGTTCTGTTCTCTCTTGATGCCTTTAAAAGAAAAATGGTCAGAGTGGTGAAAAGGAAGGCTCTAGTGGATGAAGGTAAAGTAAATTTAGGGTAAATATCTCACAAGTATCTCACAAGTGCTCAAGTAGACATCCATACAAAGAAGTAGAGGAAGGGGAGCAGCTGACAATGGAAATTTAATGCAATTGGAATTATTCGAAATCAATTTATTTATGTATTTAATTTATTTAATATATTTAGTATTCAACATTGAATATATATAGACACACACACACATTGAATATATATACACACACACACACATATATATACATACACATATACATATACACATACATATATACATACACACACATACTCATACACACACACACACACACACATACATATATATATATATGCATATTGCCTTCAGCTCCCCTAATATTGAGGTCTCATGAATCATACACATCATCTTTCCATGTAGGAATGTAAACAAAACAGTTCAACTTTTGTAAGTCCCTTGTGATTTCTCTTTCTTGTTTACCTTTTCATGCTTCTCTTGATTCTTGTATTTGAAAGTCAAATTTTCTATTCAGCTCTGGTCTTTTCACTGAGACAGCTTGAAAGTCCTCTATTTTATTGAAAATCCATATTTTGCCTTGGAGCATGATACTCAGTTTTGCTGGGTAGGTGATTCTTGGTTTTAATCCTAGCACCATTGACCTGCGGAATATCATATTCCAAGCCCTTCGATCCTTTAATGTAGAAGCTGCTAGATCTTTGTTTTCCTGATTGTATTTACATAGTACTCAAATTGTTTCTTTCTGGCTGCTTGCAGTATTTTCTCCTTGATCTGGGAGCTCTGGAATTTGGTGACAATATTCCCAGGAGTTTTCTTTTTGGGGTCTTTTTCAGGAGGCAATCAACGGATTCTTTCAATTTCTGTTTTACCCTCTGGCTCTAGAATATCAGGGTAGTTCTCCTTGATAATTTCTTCAAAGATGATATCTAGGCTCTTTTTTTGATCATGGCTTTCAGGTAGTCCAAAAATTTTTAAATTATCTCTCCTGGATCTATTTTTCAGGTCAGTAGTTTTTTCCAGTGAGTTGTTTCACATTGTCTTTCACTTTTTCATTCCTTTGGTTCTGTTTTATAATATCTTGATTTCTCATAAAATCACTAGCTTCCACTTGGTCCTATGGTGAATTCTAATCACTGCTCCTCTGGTCTGAGTTCTGAAAAGTTCCTTACCTGGATTTGGATTTAGGCAACAGTAGAGTACTGCTAGACTCAGCCCCACTGTCAGCCAGCTGTATAGGTTTGCTGGTCCAGAGTGTCTACCCTGGTTATTCCTCTACAGGCTTCAGATTGGCCTAGAAGCTAAAACAGATCCTACTCAGCTGTTCCTAGGGTCTGAGCAACATCAGAATTACTTGTTGCTGAACTTCTGTCTTGCTTAGGACATAGGCTAAGGCCCAATATGGTTCCTCACCCTGGAATATCACCCTTGGGCACATATCCCCTCTCTATTCTGCCCTGGATCTGTGATCTGGAACTAGGTAGTAGGCAAAGCTTCTAGTTGGCACCTGTTTCTGAACCTTATATCATGTCTTCCCCAGTATAGATCTGGACCTTGCCTGGCCTTTGGACATTGTCTCTGGGTACTGGGCTCAGTGCAGTAGGTTGCTAGCCAGATCCTTTCTCTAGTGTCCATAAACCTTAGTGTCTGTGCTTACCTTGGCTAAAAATCAACATGATTTTTTTTCCTCAGTTTTCCTGATCAGGATTCAATCTACTGCATTGTTTAAATGTCGGGAGGGGGACAAGGAGCTCTCTATACTTTTTCCTGCTGCTCCTCCACCTTAATTTCACCACCAAAAAGGGAATTCTCTGTAAGTGGCTTCAGTTTTTTCATTGAAATATGAGTCAAATCTGCCAAGACAAACACAGGAACATAAAAGTCAGATCTAAATAATTGGAAAAACATCAGTTGCTTGTGGGTAGGCTGAGCTAATATAATAAAAAATTCTACCTAAATTTAATTTACTTATTCAGTGCCATACCAATCAAACTACCGAAAAATTTATTTTATAGAGCTAGAAAAAATAATAACAGAATTCATCTGGAAGAGCAAAAGGTACAGAATATTAAGGAAATTAATTAAAAGAAATGCAAGGGAAGGTGGTCTAGCCATACCAGAACTAAAACTGTATTACAAAGCAGCATTCATCCAAACTACTTGGTACTGGCTAAAAAAATAGAGTGGTGGATCAGTGAAACAGGGTAGGTACACAAAACACAGTGTTAATGACTATAGTAATCTCCTGTTTGATAAACCCAAAGACTCCAGTTTCTGGGATAATAACTTACTATTTGACAAAAACTGCTGGGAAAACTGGAAAATAGTATGGCAGAAACTAGACGTAGACCAGTATCTTACATTGTTTACCAAGATAAGGTCAAAATAGGCACATGATTTAGACATAAAGGGTAATTCCAATTCCATAAGCAGATTAGGAGAGCAAAAAGTAGTTTACCAGTCCGATCTGTGAAGGGAAAGATTTATGACTAAAGAAGAGATAGAGAACATTATGAAATGCAAAATGGATAATTTTGACTACATTCAATTAAAAAGGTTTTGTAGAAACAAAGCCAATGCAACCAAGAAAGGAAGCAGAAAGCTGGGAAATAATTTTACAGGCAGTGACTCTAATAAAGGCTTCATTTCTAAAATATATAGAGAATATAATAAATGGAAAGTTGATTTAACCCTGGATCATTTAAACTATTGAAAATGAGAAATGAACAACAAAAATGACATTAACATTGATTCTAATAATTTCATTCAGAAGTTAAACTAATGAAAATTAATTGCTTTAATACCAAATGAACACAGGAAATGCCTTAGTCAGAAAACACGATCTATTTGCTAAACTAAGACATGTCTGCCAAAGGCAATGCAAGTTTAGGGTATAAATTAATATATAAAACTTTGTGAAGAAAGTTGATGACTTTGAAGAGTACCAACTTAAAATACCAAGAGAAGTAATGGAGGGTAAATTTCAGAAAGCCTGGTAAGGTATCCAAGTAAGCAAAATCATCCCGAGGACAATGGAAGGGAGGCTACAAGGTGAAGAAAAATAGAAAAGATTTGCAAAAATCATTTCAGCAATATTTTTTTTCATCAAAGATAGTAGAACTATCAGACTAGCACCCTAAGTTAACAGTTAATGCTTATAGTACCTGAGATTTTACAGAGAAGGTAGAAAAGGCATTAAAGAGAACAAAAGTAGGAGGGGCCAAATGGAAAGTATCAAGAGATTTTTCTTGGAGGTGTTACAGTTCTGAGAGAATCAAGAGATTGCCATACAGAGAATCTGAAGGACAAGGGGAATATACAAAAAGCATAGAAAAAGAAGTCTTGAACCTTATTAATAACAAAAAATTGAGTAGAGAACATCAATAACTACTGATCTTTTATGCCTCCTTTGCCCAGGGTAACACAATCATTATGTGTCAAAGAGAGGACTTGGACCCACATGTTCCTAACTCCATAAAATCTTTATGAAATTCATCTATACATGAATTGATGTGTGTTCATCAAAAATATTACTTGGAGATTAGGGGTGGGTAGAGATTTGAGGATAATAGAATACTACTCTTCCACTATTAAAGGCAGATTAAATGTTTGTGAAGAGTTTTGTAATAATTCTAGACCTCACTGGGCATGTTGGCACAAGTCTAGAATCCTTGCTACTATAGGAGACAGAGTTCAGGAGTTCTGAGCTGCATTAGAGCTAAAGCTGATCAGGTGTCTTTTCTAAGTGTGCAACCAGTATGGTGATCCTTTGGGAGTGGATGGCTGCCATGTGGCCTAAGGACAAGAAAACCATCCCAGGTCAGAAAAAACAGAGTATGCTAAAGCTCCCATGGTGATTAGCATTGGGCTTGGTCCATGAGTGGCTGTTGCACCTTCAACCTGGGAAAAATAGGAAGCTAGTCTCCAAAAGAAAAAAAAACCCACAAAACACAAAACTACTAATTCTGTAACATGTATGACTCATTGTCTCTAAACACTACACATCAGGGGCTTCCGAGGTTCAGCAAATTTCTGGAACTGCTATCTTAAGTAGCTGTTTGGTACTAGCTGAAATATATACTTCTTTTTTAAGGGGAAGAAAATGGCTCAAAATTCTACTATTCAGAGACTCATTATGCTATGTTGTAGTATAATAAGAATTCATATTAAGTTGAATAGAGTTTGTAATTTTGGATGGATAGGGCCACAATCTGCTCTCTTCTTCTCCTACCTGAAGACCTGACCTGATAAATGATACTGGCAGGACTGTCTTCCCTTAATTTAGGTTTTTTGATACTTTCTTTCCTTATAAAATGCATAAATTTCATCAGTGTTCTACTATCTTTGTTTTTACAAAATCTTTAAATTGGTATGGCTTTCTCAGTGTAACTGACCTTATTAAGCTACTTGCTTCTTAAGTAGTTGTTTTGTTGGAGTAAATCCCTAGAAATTATTTAAAACTATTATGAAATTATAAGGCAATAGACCCAAATAATTTCATCTTTAAAAAAATCTGATTATTTCTGATTAGCAATCATGGCTGAATTTTAAATAGCTTTCTCTATTTAAGTAATATTTGTATGCGTATGTGTGCTTACATATATGCTCATATACATATATGCATACATGTGGGTATGTATACATGCATGTGTATACATATTTACACATATGTATATTTTTTCTCTGGGATGCAACTTGTGATTTAATTTCTGTACAAAATTCCTGGTCAGAAAATCACTTACCCAGGATTGTATAGCCCTTAATATGTCAGAGGTGGGACTTGAACCCACGTGTTCCTGATTCCCAATCAAGTGGCACACTAAACTATATGAACGTGTGTGTGTGTGTGTGTGTGTGTGTGTGTGTGTGTGTGTGTAAGAGAGAGAGAGAGAGAAGAAAGAAATAAAGTAGAAGCAGAATAATCTTGATCGCTTCTAAAATACTTTCCTATCCCAAACTATTAAAATATATAGTATTACCTTCAAAGGCATAATTGATGGCAGTATGGTATAGTGAAAGGATACTGGATTTGAATTCAGAAGACCCTTGTTTCAAATCATGGCTTCTATTACTTTAAATCACTTCACATCTTCAAGCCTCATCTGTAAAATGGTTCAAATAATAGTCACATTAGCTACTTTAAGAGTTGACGCTGAGAAAACCACTTTACAAACTGTAAAACCCTATCTAAATGTGATTTAACATTGTTGCTATTGCCAACAATAATGATGGAGTATATCCGTCATTGTACCTGTACAGTAAGTGATTCCTTGTAGCACATGTTGTTGGTTGCAGTGCTCAGTTTTAAATGGCCAGCTATCTGAATTTTGAAAAAAGTTGGATTCCTAAATATGACACACATAGCTAAAATAAATATATGCTTTGGCACCATGATTTATTATTTCAGTACTGAGGTGTTGTAATATCATGGAAAGAGCACTTAATTAAGAGTAAGAAAACTTTTTTTCTTGCCAACTTATATGACCTTGGACAAATTATTTCTTATCTCTGGGACCATTGTTCCCTTATCTTTATGATTTCCCACTTTTTTCCGGTACCAAATCCTGTAAATCCCTAAGTTTGTCAGCAATTTGGTGTATTAGAAAGGGCACTGATTTTGGAGTTAGAGGACTTAGATTTAAAGATAGCTCTCCTATTGCTAAGCAGTCTAGTGGATAGAGTGCTGGGCCTGGAGTGAGGAAGACTCATCTTCCCGAGTTCAAATTTGGCCTCAGATGTGTAATAGCTGTGTGATCGTGGGCAAGTCACTTAACTCTGTTTGCCTCAGTTGCCTACCTGTAAGATGAGCTGGAGAAGGAAATGACAAACCACTCCAGTGTCTTTGCCAAGAAAACCTCAAAAAGGGGTCACAAAGAGTCGGACATGACTGAAATGTCTCAACAAGAATAACAAACTCCTATTGCTGTCTGTGTGACCTTTGGCAAGTTTACATTGCTGGACCCTAATTTGTTCACCTATAAAATGAGTATAGTAGACTAGGTGATCACTCATGCCCCTTCCCACTCTGTGTCTCTGACTTATTATTCAGCCAGATTATAACTACAACCCCAGCTTTCTCATATGTTCTGATTCTTGTCCAAGTCTTCACAAAAATTCTCTTTAGAGAATCTGTATTAGGCTTCCCAAAACATGGAAACTTGTTTAAAGTTAAGTGAGTCATTTTAATAATTTTCCTGCTTTACTGTAGAATGTGAAAATTAGTTGTTTAGCAATTCACAAAGCTAGTGACATTAAAGATGGTTTTTAGTGGAAAAGTTTATGTCCCAGCAACAACTTTTTGAAATACAGAAGCTTCCACGGATGACCCAGGCCCAACCAATGATACTAAAAGCTACATTAGGTCTTTATTATAGGTTAATTTAACATTGCCTGAAGGAAAGTATTTAATTTCAGAGGGAGGAAGGGAAGGAATGAACTAGGAGAGTAGGAAAGGAAGAAAGGGGCAGGGGAGCAGCCAGAATTACATTCACCAGAGGGATAAGATACAACTAGGTTTCTAGAGGGACAAAATATGTCAACAACATAATTGTGGTTGTTGTTGTTCGTCCTTTGTTCTCAAAGGGAACCATGACATTGGGAAGGTGACGCCATGACTTGCAAGTGAATTGGACTTTAGTGAGGGAGGGCTGTGCAGAGTCACCAGACTCACTTTCTCCTCTGGAGCCATCTGGGTTCAGTGGCCAGATATAGATAAGAACCACTGGAAATGGCCCAACAACTTAATACAAATTAATACAGCAGAGTCTAGGCCTTGGGTAAGATCATCTTGATGCCATAGCAAGAGGAGGAAGAAGAATATGTAAAAATCTCTGCCAGTTTCAGCCTTCAAATTATGTCAGACTCTGTCTACTCCTCATTCAGTCACTGCACACTGAATTTAACCCATAGAAAAACCCCTGGCTTGACCCATATCACAGGGCAACTTCACAGTATGATAAGAGAGCCCAGAGTTTGATAGAAAGAGGGGCTCTATCTGATTTAGATCCATCCAATTGCTTTCTTATCATTGATGTCACAGGTAAGGGAGCATCAGTTAACAAGGGTGTTCATAGTTTCCAGCAAGGAAGACTGTATAAGGCATCAGAACAGTTACCAGACAAGACAAAGGGGGCATCTTGAGCAAATGTAGCCTGTCATTAGAAAGACTAATCCCTACTCTTTCCAACCACCTACCCCCCGTAAAAACTACTGACACTAAAGAGGAAATGTTAAAAGTCTCTATGATAAGCCAGACTCCCTTTGCTGCTTGCATTATTCTGTGAAAACTACAACACACCTGAAGCTGTAATTATATGCTTTTGGGAGGTTTCACTGTAGTTAGGGGTTCTTGTAAGGTTTGTACTGATGGCATATTTTCCCAGTGCAATAACTATTGGCCTGATATTTGACAGTCAACTAATCTCTAAACTACTGCAATTAGCTTGTTTTCCATAGTGGAAAATTTAATTAAGACAGTACAGACTTTGGAAAGAATGTTTGCAAAAATGTATTTTAAATGTACATTGAAAGGCTTAGGGACCCCTTTTCATTTTAAATAAAAAGATGATATTTCCACAATTTCTTACCTAATGCAGGTATAAGGGTCGAATACAATTTATGTAAAATGTTTAACAGGCATCTCAGAAGTAGTTCATTTCCAGAATATTTTAATCTCCTTCACAAAATGTGTCTACCATTATGGAAATCCCAAATTTTAGTAATGACTTCCTACATTTTCAATTTTACAAAATAGTCTGGTTCCAACAACAAAGATAAATATTTTTAAACTTTATTTTCACATCATATGTATGTTATGGTATTTTTGTTAACTAGTATTCTAGTACCCCTTATATTTTGCATTAGAAATTAAAATATTAAGATATAGTTCACATATAAATATATTTCCAGAAAAGTTCCATCACAGTATACCTCCTGGAAGAAAGTTTTTTTTTTGTTTTTATTTGATTAGACCTGTGATTTCATTGGTATGTCAGTGCTTACCTTCATACATAATACCAATGCTTACTTTACCAATGCTTTCTTTGCAATTTATATTCTTAGAAAATTGCCTGGGGAACTGAGAGATTAAGTCACTTGCTCAGGGTCATATAATAGTTTGTGGAAAAGTAGAACTTGAATGCAGGTGGGAGTGGGGTGAAGATTTTCTACCACAGATATTGCCCTTTACACACTGGTTGAGGGGAAGGAATAATAAGCCTCTGAGCCCAAGGAGGAAGCTTTTAGATTCCTGGATAGCTGAGACCACATGAACTACTGAGCAGTTACTATTAACTCTAGTCCAGTACAGTCCTGTCCGCTGCAGTGATACTCCACTTCTACCAGCTACCATCTTACATTTCATATTGATATCCTGATATAGTGAATAGTGCCTTGGATTATATGGGTACTGTTTGAAAGAAAAGGACGAAATCATTGCAAATCTTTACTACATCTTTAGGGAGTATTGATGAAATGAGGGTCTTGCTGATGAGTCAACATATACAAAGATAAGTTTATGGTTATGTTGAGAATTATTCTTTCCAAGGATCAATAAGCTGCATGTTAGGATATATTCTATTCAACAATGTGGTGATCAAATTAGATGATTTATATAAAATGCTTTGTAAATGTTAAAGTGCTATGAAATGCTAGATATTACTATTATTTTGTGGTTAAAATTATTTTTCATATGTTTCTTATGATCTTTGTAGAGCAAGTTTAATTAAATGACTGAGACATCCTGAAGTTCACAGGAGACAAAATCAAAAAAAGAGTCAGTAGTAAAAATTCATGTCCTTGAATATCAATAACATAAGTACCCAAAATTTAAGCAACAAATGAGGAATCAGATGGGTCCTAATATAAGGAGCCAAACTTGTCCTTATAGTTATCAACAAGATTTGATGGAATGAAACCTATGACTGGACCATGGCTCTAGATGGATATATCATATTTAAATCACAAAAGCTTGGGAAGAGTGGGGTGGTCTTACTGGTTTTTTTTTCTCATATTTATATCCTCAGAATTTAGCACCGTACTTGGCACTAAATCTTTATTGATGGATTGATAAGATGTACAACAAAGAATATAATCCAAAATTATTATAAGTGTAACAGAAAGATTTATGATATCAGCCAAAGCCTTTACAGTTTGTTAGGATGGAGGAAAATTCTCTATATCAAACTTAGGAATATTTGTGATTAGGGTAAAAAGAGAGTGAGGCAAATATCTACCTCAGTTACATACTTTTTTTGGTCATGTCCTTGATCCTACCTTCATACACAAATATCTTCCCTTCCATTTTCATTAATTATTCCCTCTTTATCTGATTGTGATTTTTTTATTTTTCCATCTTTTGCCTTAAAAACCTTAATCCCTGTTCCAGGTGTTCATTATGACTTATAATTCCTTGTCCCCTCACTTCTTTTGTAGGCCAGTACGCCTGCACCAGATATAGTTCTCCCTTTTTCTGTCTCAGCCCCTTTGCCAGTTACTCAGACTCTACATTGTTCCTTGCCCTTGGGTCTCTCACTGCCGTGTCCTTTTGCTTATCACAACTTGAAAGTCCTGCCATATATATGATGCTGAACGAAGCTAGAGAAAAAAACATGAGAACCACATTGACTGGGTCCACTATAAATTGATCTTACATAATCTCAACTGGGTCCACACTGCAGCAACATGGTGCTTTGATACATACCTCCCAAGTCATTTCTCTATCCTACTCACCCTGGTGTCTATTCCAGTTTTCTGTACTTTCTCAAACCTTTCACTGTATCCCCTCCCCCATATTCTTTCAGCTGATAGTCTTGCTTCAGACTTCACTTCACTGAAAAAAAAAAGATGCCATTCATTAAGAGATGCCTTTTCTTTGCCCTTCCTCATCTTATGCCACTGAGATATTTTCCCCACTATCTCCTCCATCACCCCTGTTTCACACATAAAGGTCTCTTCTCCTTGCCAAAGAAAACCCTTTTATATGCATACCTAATCCTTTCCTTTTCCTTTTTCTCCTGTAGATTGTCTCCTCTTATCAACTCACTGTCTCTAATAATTCTCAACTTCTCCCTGTGTCATGGCTCCTTCCCTTTTGCCTACAAATGTACTCATGTCTTCCTAGCCTTTAAAAAAAAGCAACTTCACTGGATCTGACTAGCTTCACTAGCAGTTGTCCTCTATCTTGCCTTCTCTTCTTGGCTATATGCTTTGAAAAGACCATCTATAATAAGTGCCTCCAATTCTTTCTCTCCTCTCACTCAATTCTAAATCCTTTGCGGTCTGGCTTCTGACTTCACAATTCATCTGAAACTGCACTCTCCAGCTTTGCCAGGGATCTTTAATGGTCTTTTCTCCATCCTTATCCTTCTTGACCTATTTTCAAATTTGACTCTATTCATCATTCTCTTTTTCTGGATGCTCTTGCCTCTCTAGGTTGACATGGCATTGATGTCTGCTGATTCTCCTCCTCCTTGTCTGATGCCTTCTTCTCAGCTTCCTTTGCTAGACGGATCTTTATCAGTGTCATGCACCTTAAACATGGATATGCCTTAAGACTCTGTCTTAGGCTCTCTTCTCTTTTCTCTCTGTACTATCTACCTTGGTGATCTTATCAGTTTTTATGGGTGTAATTATCATTTCCATGCAGACGATTCCTATTTCTGCTTATCCAAACTTAATCTCCCTCCTGATCACTAGTTTTATATCACCAGGTGCCTTTTGGTCATTAGAATTGCATGGCCCATTGATGTCTTAAACTCATCATGTCCCCAAACAGAACTCATTGATGTTTTTGGGCTCCTCAAACTCTCTTCTTTTCCCAATTTTCTTATTATTTTCAAGGGTATCATCATCCTCCGGGGTAACTCCTGAAACATTTTTATCCTTGGCTTCCATCTCTCACTTACCACAAATATCCAGTCTTTTGTCAAGTTTTGTCATTTCTGCCTTCATAATATCACCTCATATCTGGGCTATTTCTGGTTGATTTCCCTGCCCTTGATCTCTTCCCATCCCATTCAGTCCCATTATACTGCTAAAGGTCATTGTCCTGAAGCACATACATGTCTCACGGTGTGGTCCCACCAACACTACTATTTAATAAACTACAGTTGTTCTACATTACCTCCAAGATCAAATATAAAATTTTCTGGCATTGTAAAATAACCCCCAGTCCCTCAGAATTAACCCTAAAACTCTGAAAAGAGGTGTAGCTGCCTTAATTCCCAACCTGCCACTGAGATTGGGAAGTTTGAGAAGTAGCACTAGAGCTTCCATGTGCTACATTTTTCAAAGCACTGTGCTTTACATAAGCAACTAAGAAATGTTTTATATAATGATAAATTTCACTACAGTGGTATTAATTTGGGAATAATGTGATGAAAGTTGGTATTATTTATGTGCTATATCTCAAGGCAACATCTCGTGGAAAATCATGGTTTCCAAGTATGATATAAAAATTCATCCCAAAGCAAAATCTTGCTGAGAAATCATCATAAAATAAAATCTTTGAAACACCTAAGCTCTTTTATGTTTTATTTCTACTTCTAAAAAAATTAACTATCCAGAAGTCAAGTATCCAGTGACCAAAAGAATCTGCACATTCTAATCTACACATTCTAATTACATTAAATAATACCATGTACTAACTGACACTAATACTTAAAAGATCTAAGATTTTGCCCATAAAACAATTTACTCTACCCGAAGCAAATTGCAGTCTATAATTCAGTCTTATAGAGTTGATTGAGCCAGAAAGAGATTATAGATCATACATGGTTCTGGTCACACAGCTACTGCCATAGATAAGAGTTCATTTACATCCCTTTCTCTCTATTCACACAGCCAGCTAGTACAAATCCTTTTTACCTCTTTCTTTGGCTACTGCAGTAGCCTTTAAATTGGTCTTCCTGTCTCAGCCATCTCCCCACTCCAATCCATCCTCCCTTCAGCTGCCAAAGTACTTTTCCTAAATCATAAATTTCACCATTTCACCACACATACACTCAATAAATTCTAGTGGCTCCCTGTTACCACCAAGATCAAATACGAAATCTTCTCTTTGTCATTCAAAGGTCTTCACAATAGGGCTTCTTTGTACATTTTCAGTCTTCTTAAATGTTATTTAACCCTCTACAAGCATTACAACGTACCACACTGGCTTTCTTATTATTCCTCATAACATTCCATCTCCTGACTCACACCTTTAATGCTCTCCCTCCTAACTTCTTTCAAGATTCATCATTAATTACACTTTCTGTAGGAGATCTTTTCACAATGATTTGTCTCTGAGATCACCTTCCACATACTCTATCCGTGTTTTGTCTGAACATCATTATATCGTGTTGTCTCCCTCATTAGAATGTGACTTCTTTGAATAGAGAGACAGTTACTATTTGTATCCACAGTGCTGGACAAGTAGTTAGTTCCATTGCTTCCAGGATATAACATCTTGGATGCCAGGACACTACACTCCTTGACTAGTTCAAATATGTCTCCTCAGGACTCTCTCTTTCTCAAGATTAGCTGGGTCCTCTAGTGGCTTTTCCAATTTTTTAAGCTCTCACAACATCCCATAGCCCATGAGGATGAAGATAAAAACAGAAAGTGGCTTTATCCCCAGACCCAGGTTTGCTTGGGAATCCATGCACTCATGGACAGACGTAGTGGAGAAAATGCCCTCTCCTCCTTCCCCAAGCTTAGAATCATCCTTATACTTTTTGGCCAGAAGGAAGAAGAGACCTGTTTCACATGTCCTTTGGTATTACACATTTAGTTACAGTTGAGCAGCCGTTTAAAAGGCTTTTCTTGACCATAATGTAAGCAGTCATCAAACAGTCATGATATACCTGTACCACATGCTCTGACTGAGGGACAGAGGACCCCCCCCCCAATTCCCTCCTTCCTGTTACATGTTTTCATGGATTTCCAGAGGGAGGCTCAACTCCCCTAACAGGGTTGCCGATAGAGTCTTTTGACCTTGTACCCAGGACAGGGAACATTGGCCAGTCCCCCAATACACAATATAACTGTGAAAGGCAGGTGCTGAAATAGAAAGATCCCTGAACTTCTAATCAGGAGATCCCTGAACTAAGGGATGTTACTTCAATTCCCAGTCTTGATAATGGCTGTTTGACCCTAAAGAAGTCACTTTACCACTTCTGAGCCTCTTGTACAGAAAGTGCTTTGGAAACCATAAAAATGTATAAATGGGAGCTGCTGTTATTTTGAGATTTTTGTTCTCATGCCAATCAGAATCGAATATGTAATAACAGGCTCTAAAATAAACATAGAATTTAATCTTTGCAAAACTAATCAGTTCATTATTTTATCCAATAATTTTTTGGGGGGGATTCAATGTAAAAGTCTTCATTCAAATTCAATTATATACTCCAATATGTAAAACCTGTCTTTTATTTATAATCATTATACATACTCTTGATAGTATCCCTTTGCTGAAGTGATGCCCGAAGACTTTTGACTTAGATAATTCCAAACAGTAAGATAGCCTTGGGAACTGAGAAATTGATAAATTAATAAATACTAAATAATGACCCACAGTTTCTTAAATTTAATTGTATTTGGTAAACTTCTTAGGTTCAAAATCCTACCTGATTACTTTATGGAGATGCTTTTTGAGTCCTATTTATTTTAATAAATATTCAATGAGAGCCAAGGCATTTTGTTTTATTACATGTCTTTTTCCTCCAGGATTTTATTGCGTTAGAATTTTTATCCATGCTTTTCCTGTAATATTTTTTTCAGGAGTACGATGATGGATATGGCACTGCTTATGATGAGCAAAGTTATGACTCCTATGATAACAGCTATAGTACCCCAGCACAAAGGTAAAGACCCATCCTTACTTACTCTTCCTGAAACTGAGTACTGTCCAAACAACATTTTTGTCAAACATGAGGAATAAAGTAACAATCAAACCACAGCATATTTAACTAGACCACCAATCTTAGAATTATGATTCCTATATGCTATTCTCTATAAAATGGAAGTAGTTAAGCTTGTCCTCCCTCTTTTCACTTTTTTAAAGTATACCAATCAGTCATCAGTCATTCAACAAAGATTTATTAAGTGTTTACAATATGCCAGGCACTTTTGTAAGGAAAGGCAGTAACAATCCCTGCCCATAGCTCGATCATAGAAGGTACAGAGGGGGGAGTAAATTGGAAGAGCCCTGGAAAGGTAGAAAGGATCCCGCTTGTGAAGAGCTTTAAATACCCAACAAAGGATTTATATTTGGTTCTAGAGGCAACAAGGAGACACTGAAATTTGTTAAGTAGGGAAGGGACATGGCCAGATTTACTCTTTAAGCAAATCACTGGTAGCTGAGGAAAGAATGGATTGGAGTGAAGAGAAATTTGAGTCAAGAAGAATAATCACAAGTCTATTGCAATAGTCCACACAAGAAGTGATGAAGGTCGATGATAGGATGGTGGCTATGTCAGGGAAGAGAGGGAGATATATAGGAGAGATAACTGTAAAAGTTGAAATGAAAGGATTTGATAACAGATTGGATATGCTGGGGGAATTCAAAGTAGGAGTCAAAACTCACATCTAAGTTTTGAGCCTGGGTAACTGAGAGCATGGTGGTGCCCTCAAATAGGAATTCAGAAGCAGGGATGATTTCCAGAGGAAAAGTAATAGCTAGTTTTGTTCTGTTGAGTTTGAGATGCCTATAAGAACATCCAGTTCAAAATGTCTAATGAGCAATTGATGATTCAGAACTGGAGTTCAAGAAAGAGACTAAACTAGATAGATAAATCTGGAAATCATCTGCATAGAGAATCCATGGGAACTGATAAGATCACCAAATAAGAGAATATGTCAAGATTTAACAATTTACTGGAAGTCTTTAAGTAGAAGTTGGATGTTTGTATCGGGTATATAGGTGAAAAGGAATTTGTGCCTCTACTAAGGGTTTGACTAAATGACTTCTGAGATTTCTTTCAACTCTAAGTCAGTTTTTATTCAATGATCCCTCAAGTCAGTCAGTAAACATTCACTAAGTATCTACTATGTGCCGAGTGCCGTGCTAAGTCCCCAGGACACAAAGAAGGTACAGGGACAGCTCCTATTCTCAAGGAGCTTACAGTCTTATGGTGTAGACAACATGCAAACAACTATGTACAAATAGGCTATTTATAGGCTATATTAGAGATATTCCACAAAGGAAAAGCACTAGAATTATGGGTGACTGATTCCAAATGACATGGAAAAGTCTTATCAAAATTAATCTGAACCTAAAATACAACACATGGTAATAAGTGGCATACTGGATAGTGCCGGGCCTAGAATCAGGAAGACCCAAGTTCAAATCCAGCTTCATTCACTTCCTAGCAGTGTGATCCTGGGCAAGTCACTTAACCTTTTTTGCCTTACTTTCCTTATCTGTAAAATGATCTGGAGAAGAAAATGGCAAACCACTCCACAATCTTTGCCAAGAAAATCTTATATGGGGTCATGAAGAGTCAAACACAACTGGAATGACTGAACAACAATCAAAATATAAAAACACCCCCTGGGAAGCTCTGCTACTCTGGTGATATTCTGAACTTTCATCAGATGATCATGTGGGCTGGTGAAAATGTTAATGAAATGTTTTGATAAAATGTATGTACAGCATTCCCCTTATCTATCATTTTAATTAATTTTTAGTTTAAAAAAAAGAAATACTGGTCATTTGGCATGGCCTACCCTTGTTTAAGCCATTCTGGCTCTTAGTGATCACTGCTTCCTTAAGATTGCTAGCCATCTCTTTCATAATACATTCTAGAATTTTGTCAGGAATCACAGGCTTATAATTTGCAGGTTCTTTTCTCTTCCCTTTTTTTTTTTGAAAACAAGGACATAAACTTATTACTCAAGTAAAATACTTGACTTCTTGTTGTCCCTCGTATACAACGCTCCCATTTCCCTACTCTCTTTCCCAGGCCTGGAATACTCTCCTCAGCTCCACCTATTGGCTTCCCAGCTTTCCTTCTTCAAGTCTTAGTTCAAATTCTGTCTTCTGCAGAAAATCTTTCTGGGTTCATCTCCTCCCTCAGCCTCCCATCTCTCAATTCTCATGCCTTCCTTCTGAGATTACCTTTCATCTACTCCAAATAAGCGCGCACGCACGCGCACACACACACACACACACACACACATATGTAATATGCAGTTGTTTGTATCTCATTTCCTATTAGAATTCAAGCACCTCGAGGGCAAAGATAGTTTTGCTTTGGCCTCTTTTTAGATTCCGAGCATTTATCATAGTACCTGAAAAATATGAACACTTTATGTTGACTGACTGAAATTATCTCCTAAATTAACAACAATCTCATAATTGTCATATTTCGTTGTCTTTTCTCAGTCTCCATCCTTCTTAATCTGCCTTGCTGCATGTAGGTAGCATTGTTGGCCACTCTCTCCTCTTACAAGCTCTCCTCTCTGGGTTTTTAATGATAATGTTCTCTCTTCCTCTTTCTCCCTGACTTACCACTCTTCAGTCTCCTTTGCTGGATCATAGTCTACATTATGATATCCCTTAGCTGTGCTTGTTCCTTTGATTTTGTCCTAAATTTTCTTCACTTCTTAGCTCCCATGGTTTTAATTATCATCTCCATGCATATAATAATAATAACTGATATTTATGCAGCACTGAAAATTTGCAAAGAGCTTTTACATGCATTATCTTAGATGATTCACAGATATACGTATCTAGCCTTGGACTTTCCCTTGAGCTTTAGTCCTGCATCCCAAATTAGACTTTACAAACTGGCTATCTTGAAGACCTCTCAAACTTAACCTGTCCAAACCTGAATTCATTATCATTTCCTCTTCTCCAAACCTTCTCGCTTTCAAAATTTCCTTATGGGGCAGCTAGGTGGTGCAGTGAGTAGAGCACCGGCCCTAGAGTCAGGAGTACCTGAGTTCAAATCTGGCCTCAGACACTTAACACATGTACTAGATGTGTGATCTTGGGCAAGTCACTTAACCCCAATTGCCCTGCCTTCCCCCTTGTAAAACAAAAAAAAGACACATACAAAATTTCCTTATGCCTTCCCAAAGCAACACCAGCACCCTAAGTTCATAGACTCATTGTTTTCCTCCACCCTTCACTCATCCTTATTTTACATCCGTAGTCACTTGCCAAATCTTGCTGTTTAAACCTGTGCAAAATTTCTCATATTATACCCATTCTCTCCACTCACAGCTACAATCTTAGTTCAGGCTCTCAGGAACTCCAGCCTATGTTGTTGCACTGGCCTCCTAAATGTTATCCTTTTCCTCAAGTCTTTCTTCACCCTAATTCATCCCTCTTCCACATAGCTACCAAAGTAGTTTTCCTTACATACATCTCTAACCCTATTATTCCCTTACTCGTGCAACTCCTGTTGCTCCCAGCTACCTCAAGGATAAAATAATAAACTCTCATAGTTTTAAAATCCTTCATGACCCAACCCCAACCTGACTTTCCAGCCTAGATAAATATTACTCTCCCACTCTGTAATCTAGTCATATTGGCCTTCATTTTGTGCCTCACAGATGACTCTCCATCTCCTGTCTGTGGACTTTATAGTAACCATTCTCCCATTTCTTATGCACTCTGAACCTTGCCTGGAAGGCATTCTCTCATCTTCTACTCAGAATCCCTTTCTTCTTTCTAGATGCTTCTAAAGCACTGCCTTCTACAGGAATATTTTTACTTGATTCCCCAAACTGGGGAAAATTTAATTAGTTTGTATTTATCTGCATATACTCATGTGTATACTTGTCTTCCCCATTAATATGTAAGCTCCTTGTGAGAAAGGATTATTTCATTCTTTATATTTATATCTCTAGGTCTTGTACAATGACATATTGATTGATTGATACTTTCCTTTGTAGTCCAAAGATCATTTTCCTTAGAGCAGAAAATAAAAGAATTGAATAGCTCTGACTTTGTAGTCAGTTATCATCATCATTTCTGCCTCAAGCAAAAGTTCTCTTCTTTTCTGACCATCGTCTTTCTCCCAATAGAGTTTTTAAAAAATTAAAATTTAAAAACAAAACCTTTTTGTTATCAATACCTTTCTTTGACTGCCTCTGCTCATTGTGAGCTTTAGTAGTCCTGGCATCATTCTTATCTTACCATGCCAAACTGAACCAGGAAAAAAAATGTAAACAATGACCATAACAATACAAATGGAAACTGACTGGTATGAAAATAGAATGACAAAACTCAGCCTTGATGAAGAAATATTCCACTATTAGAATGCAATATTTCCCTCCCTAGCAGAGATGGGGAACTGTTGGAGTAAGATGTTGCATATACCAAGAAAATTGGTTGGTGTGTTGGTTAGTTTTGCTGAACTGCTTTTCTTTTATTCTCTTTTTTAAAAAGTTTTTTTTTAATTCCTATGAAAATAAAAAGGCAACGAAAATTTTTTTTAAAGTTTCAAGGTCTTTATGTGGACTGTGTTTTTTAGTGGGAGGGAGAAGGTACTGTCTTATAAACATGGAAAGTTAGAACTGGAAGTGATGTTAGAAATCATTTAGTCTAGGACCCTCCTTTTATATTTGAGGGAGTTTAGATTTATTATGGTGACTTGCTTGACTTATTCAAGATCATAGAGCTGGAACTAGAACCCAGGTTTCTTGCCCTTTCACTGTCATACCCTTTCCATTCACCATGATATATAGAAATCAGAAATAAAGAGTTAGTATGCAAAATGACCTAAAGAAGATAGAGTGACCCTAGGGTTCTTAAATCTTATAAAGTAAGCTTCTATTTTTGTATCATGTCCTTTTCCAAATATATCTCACCCCCACCCCCCGCCTATCAAGCAAACTATCCTGTATAACAAAGATTAAAAAAGAAAAAAAAACAGAAGCAATTCAGTCAAACAAACCAACACATCATCTGAACCTGACTGTCTACGTAATATTTAACAGCCCTACTCCTCCACCTAGGCATCAAAGGTACATACGGCATAGCAATACCTGAGTTTAAAACCTGCCTCAGACAGCTGTATGACCCTGGGCAACTTATCCATTGTCAGCCTCAATTTCCTTATCTATAAAATGGGATTAGTAACATTACCTACCTTACAGGGGTGTTGTGAGCATCAAATGAGTTAGCATGTAAAATGCTTTGCAAATCTTGTAGCTCTATGTAAACATTAATCAGCTATTATCTTGGCCAAAAAAAGGAGGGGAAAAAGGAACATTTTTTCTACTATTCCTGAGGGCCAAGTTTGGCCATTGTAAGTCTTTCCATTCTTTCAAGATTCTTTATAGTCATCATTTCTTACAGTACAGATATATCCCATTACATTTATGTGCCCCAGCATCTCATTTGTTACTTTTTTGTTGCTCTGAAAACTGCTTTTATAAACATTTTCATGTAAGAGAACCTTTCTTTCTTTGACTTTTTGGGAGTGTGTATGCCTAGCAGTGAAGGTATGGATTAAGCCAAAAGGTATAGACTTTTTATTTGCTTCCTTAACATAATTCCCAATTTTGTTTCAAAATGATTAGACTAGTTCACAACTCCACTAATAGTATTTTAGTATGCTTGTCTTCTCCAAATACCTACATCCAGTCAGTCAAACAACACTTACTAAATATATTGCCAAGTACTGCACTAGGTACTTGCAATACCAAGATATAAATGAAGAAGGTTCTTACCCTCATGTTGTTCATATTGTATTATACAGCATGAGATCTGTATGCATGTAACTATGTACAAATAAATACAAAGTAGTTTTGTCGGAGGGGCCATCTTACTTCTTGATAGCCATTGTTTACTTTTACGGTTATATGGTTCAGTTCATTTTGCATCAGTCCATAAAAGACTTTCCATGTTCCTCAGAGGTCTTCATACTCATCACTTTTTTGTAGAAGCCATTAGCTATTTCCATCTTTGTCATTTTTGTCAATTTGGTGGATATGAAGAAGCTCCTCAGAATTGTTTTGACTTGCATTTCTTTTGTTATTAGTGAGTTAGAGCAGACTTTCCTCTAGTTATTAATTGTTTTCAAGAAGGAAGGGGAAAATACTTTAAGAAACCCTTTGGCCCAAATCTTTCCTTTAGTAAATTTCAGCACATTATAACTTAAGCTGAGGGCAGTATAGGAAATTGAATACCAAAAACAGTAGCACAGTAAGGTATGACATTAGATTTAATTTATCACATTTGAAAATTTCCTATAATTAGTTTTAAACTCATCAAGATTTATTTCATTTTAAATGAACTTGCTTCTGAAACTAGTTTTCTAAATGTTTTTAGAGAACTGGGGGCTACTTTCCCCTAATTGTAAATTATCAACAGTAAAGTTAAATTGAACTAGTCATATAACAAGGGTAAGGAATAACCAGTGGACAACCCATGTACTCCTTTTCTGTCCACACACAGTAGTAGACCCCTTCTAGAGTTAATAGTTAATAAGCATTTATTTAGTGCCTTATGCTAGTCACTGTGCTAAGTTCTGGGGTTGCCAAGAAAGGCAAGATAGTTGCTATTCAAGTTCCTCTGCCAATGCACTTTCATATTTTGTGTTTGAATGAATCTAAAAATCTTTGAATACTTTCACTTAACTTTGCAAAAGCCTTCTGGTTTCAGTGGAAGCCAAGTGTTTAGATCTGTGAGCACTATTTTAAAAACTGGGAAAATATACCACTTAATAGTCCTAGTTTCCAGTTAAAAGTAGCATGTAACAAATCATCTTGTTCTGCACAGCCCCACATAGAAGTAGGAGGATGAAGTCTCGAAATTTGAAGAGCTTCTGAGGGTTTGCAATTGTTTGACTTTCAAATTAGAAGCCAAAGGATTAAACTACATAAAATAGAAATTAAGATTATTCAAATTTTTAGCAAGTAAGAGAATTTGAGGAAGAAAAAAAGCAAAAGAATCTTTATCGTCACTTTGGGAAATTGCAATATCTGTAACAATACATAGCAAAGTTAATTTAAGCCTATAATCAGAATAGGATGGAAATGATCAAGTTCTGATCATTCTTGGTACTTTTTCAATGCACAGTGTATGGAAAGCAAAAAGATTAAAATGGTTGTTATGCTATGCCATGTGTTTTATTCTACTGGCAGCTTTAGCATTATTTTATTATTAACTACTTCTTGAAAGCTGCCTTTTGTAAGTGTAAAAATCATACTGGATTCTGATGTAGGGAATTGTGATCTCTTGTTTAAGTCAAAATGTTTAAATTGGTCAAGTTATTTTCGAGGGTTTTAACATCAGTGGTGACTTCTTGTGCTTTTAAAATAAAATCACAATGTCCCATTTATATTGAACCTAAAGGTTTATTATAATTGAAAGTGCTTTCCAAACAACAGCCTTATTAAGAGTCTAAATTAGCATTCCCATTTTATGTGCACACTGAGGTTCAGAGAAGTTCGTTAAAGTACTTGACCCTAATAACACGCTTAATAGATATCGGAGCCTGGATCTGGATCTAGGTTTCTCCTAATTCCAAGTCAGCGCCACATCATTTCACCTCTATGAGTTATTATAATATATCAAAAAGTTCTTTGTTAACATCCATCAAACAAGGATTTTTTTTTTAAAACAGGCCTGCCTTTCTGATTTGCAGCTATGTTTACCCATATTCAGTGCTTTCAAGAATGTTTTTTGAAAATAAATTTTGTTTCACCTGATCAGGCAAGGCTGATCAGACAACTCCCTAACATTAGCAGCTCTGATGCTTCTTTACAAATGTTAGTGCTGTGTGGAGATCAGCAGCCCACAATAATTGGTTTGACTAAAAGCTTCTGTCAGAATGGCTATCATAACTGCTCCTGTGCTTTAATTTTCTCCAAATTTTTTTGAGCAAGAAACTCAGAAATATTGATTAGAGCTTTTTAATTTTAGAACTGAAGTAATTTTATCAAGAAAATCCTTGTAATTAAGATATCCTATTATAGAAAGATAAGGAAAAATATTTCACTAAGGTTTATATCAAGATTTTTCCTTCATCAAATGTTCTGCACTGTTATGTACAAGGTACTGGGCTAGGTGCTGAGGGGACACGACACATTACAAACTAAACATGCATTGCCCACAAGAATTTTGTGTTCACAGATTGAAATATATTTATTTTAAAAAGAGTATTAATTTCCCTACAAGCATTACATTGGAATTATAGCCTTGCCTCTTTTACCAGTTGGAATCTTCATGCATGATCTACACAAGTGTTTAGGAAGACAGTAATAGGGCAAAGGCAAGTGAGTACTAATAAATCAATTGCCACTGTCAGTTCCCTATTTAATGTTCTCTAGAATACATGAGATTTATCACTAAGGAATTGTAGAATAATGGTAGTATATGGAAACAAAGTCCACCAGGGATGTGTACTACATCATTTGGATTTAGCGCTGCCATCTGCTTAATAGCATCAGGATGACTACAGAGGTACTTATGATCAGCCATTCATAGCAGTGACAGATGCTGCCGAGAGTTAACATGCCAAGGAAAGAGGTTTGTTACCAAAATGCAGATTGTGTGACAAGGTTGCAGAAAAGAGGATTTTTTTTTTACCTGTCCAACAGCTAAAGGGGTTTTTTCCCCTTTTCTTTCAAGGCCCTATGTTTAAAATGTGTTTGTTGAACCACAGATATATGTTCTTTTCTCTATCAAACTTCAGATTATTTCTAATTATAAGATACCACCAAAAATGTTGGTTTAGACATTTGTCTTTATGGTCTTATCTTCCAAACAGAATGGAAATAACATTTATGCAATTCCTGACCCTTTCAAAGTACTTCTTGGCTGGATCCATAATAATGGAACCTGTGAGGGCCTTCACTGAGTAATAAGTAATAATTGACTCAATGAAATCTCACCAAGTTAATTAGCATAGTTTGATGTTCCAGTATACAAATAACTTTTTAAAATATAGTATTACTGAGTGTTTGTTTAGCTTGGCAATATAATTCATAACTTAGAACAGAAAGGGACCTTAGAGGTCATCTAGCCAAACTCCATCATTTTACAGATAAAACTGAGGCTTAGGGAGGTGGTCTCACAGTTAATGAATAGCAGAGCTAGGCTTTGGAACCCAGGTCCTCTGATTCCAAATCCAGCAGTTTTTTACTGCCTCTGAGGAGCAGGAAGATAACTAGACTTGGGCCCAGGGTTTGATTCCCTCTGCTACCATTCGTTGTCTCTCTGATGAATAGCAATGTCATTTAACTTCTCTTTGGTATGCTTATTTCATCACAAGGCATAACTTCATAGATTGTCTTTAAGAAAATGTTTTTAAACTATAATGTGTTATAAGAATACAGGCATTTATTACCTTGAAGTAATTTTTTAAAATGTTTAAAGGGAGAAAAATGGAAGGAAAGGGATCCAGATCTGGGGTCAGGAAGCTGGACTTGATCTTCAGCTCTGACACTAAGGAGTTTTATGACATTGGACAAACCTCTTTGCCTCTCAGACTCAATTTTCACATCTCAAATGGGATTAATGCTGTCATACTACTTATTTTACATTACTTGAGGAGAAAGTTCCATGTAAAACCTAAATCTTGCCATGTAGTTGTGAGTTAATCACTAAAATAGATCCTTATTTTAATGGATTTATGATCACATATGTGTGGATTTGCTTTCAATTAATATTCATTAATCATCTACTGTATAGCTGGTACTGTTCTAGGCTCTGCTCATACAAAGTCAGAGATGAAATAGCCCTCTAAAGAACTTACATTCAATGAGTAGGAGACAATTTGAACATATACAAAGATTAAGTAATGCAGTAAAACAAAGTAATTTCACAGGGTATGGGGAGAACACTGTGACTAGGAGGATCAGTTGAGCTTTGAAGGGAGTAGCTAGAAAGACTGTGACACTGGGAGATAGGGGTGATAGGGAATAGTATTGCAGGCATATGAAGAGCCTTTGGAAATATACAGAGGTGGGAGATAGAATGTTATTTATGGAAAAGAGTAAGATTGCCAGTTTGATAGGACTATAGAGTAAAAGAAATGCAAAATCAGTCTAGAAAGAAAAAATTGGGAAGGCCTTTAAGAAGTAAAGGAGAGGAATTTGTATTTTTCCTAGAGATAAATATGGAGTCACTAAAGCTTCTTTATGAGAAGATTGATATGGTCACATCTGTATTTCAAGAATATCAAGTTGGTAGCTTTGTGAAACTGAATTGGATACAGGGAAACCAGGAAGGAGGCTCTTGAATAATCCATTTCAGAGTAAAGTGGTTTCACTAGCACAGGTCATAGCTCCTATATGCCTTCTTATCTTATGGGATTTTCACTGGGATAGTCTATAAATCCTTCTCAGAACAGTGGATCTCAAAAGGTTGGGCCTGACACTTTAATAGATCATCATATTCATTAGATGTCACAAAATTTTTAATGTTATATTATTAAAGATAAAATATATACCCTAACATTAACACACGTGAATATTACACAAAATGAAAAGACATGGAGGGGACTGTGATGGGTGCTGGAATTACCCTCATTCTCAAATAACTCAACAAATATAGTTTCCCTTTATAAAGAAGAGAAACTTACATATACTCAAGTCTCTAATTTCTTATAACAAAGGATGCTGCAAAAAAATGTTTAGGAACCACTGTGGTGAGAATATACCCAATATACTGGAAGCCTTCCTTTGCTTCTTATAATATCTCTAATGTACCGTTATGACATTCCACCTATAAATCTATTGTCTCTGATTCTCACTACATAGAATTACAGAACCACAGTATTTGATAATAAAAAGAATATCTAGTCCACCCATATGTCAGAGGAGTCCCTACTAGAATGTATGAAAATATACCAATCTCCCTAGAGGTAAAACCCATCACCTCTTGAAATAGCCCATTACCCTTTTGAATGGCTTTATTTGTG
The DNA here is from genome assembly GCF_011100635.1 of Trichosurus vulpecula. Lineage (NCBI taxonomy): Eukaryota > Metazoa > Chordata > Mammalia > Diprotodontia > Phalangeridae > Trichosurus > Trichosurus vulpecula. The sequence continues at coordinate 98,701,378 of NC_050573.1, read as the reverse complement.
AGGAAGTGGGTATTTTGAGTTTTTTCCCCTCTAATGTGTATCCTAAATTTATTGTTGTTCAGTTATTTTTTTACTCCTGTCTGACTCTTTGTGACCCCATTTGGTGCTTTCTTGGCAAATATACTAGAGTGGTTTGCCATTTCCTTCTCCTGCTTATTTCACAAATGAGGAAACAGAGGCAAACATATTTAAATAACTTGCCTAGTATCACACAGCTAGTAAGTGTCTGAGGCTAGATTTAAACTCAGAAAGATGAGTCTTCCTGACTTCAGGCTGGCTTCTCTATCCATTGCACTACCTAGCTGCCCATCCTATGTTTGCCTCATTGCATCTTTACTCATTTGCTCCTGGTTTTGCTCTCTGGGGCAAATCTAATCTTACTTCCATATGATAGCCCTTCATATACTTGAAAATAGTTATCATGTCAGTCAATCAAATATTAAATGCCTGTTATGTGTGAAATATCATCCTAGGTACTGGGGATGTAAACTCACATGAATATTATAGTCATGTTCCAAAGCTCCCAAGTCAAGAGAAAGTACTTTAAGCAAAAATAAACAATTCAAATACAGTGAAGCCACAGTCAAGACCATAGAAGATTTAGTAGCTGTCATTGTCTTAAAGGAATGGAGGGCTTAGAATATGCTATTCCGGAAGGCACAGGATCTAGGATGAAACCAAGATTAATCTACCCAGCAAAATACCTGGGGGGGTGGGAATAGACATGTAATGAAATAGAGGACTTCCAGGCATTCCCAATGAAAAGATCAAAGCTGAAGAGAAAATTTGACATTCAAACACGAGATTCAAGAGAAGGATAAAAAGATAAACATGAGTAAGAAATCATAAGGGACTTAATAAGGTTAAAGTATTTACATTCCTATATGGGATAATGATAGATGTAATCCCCAACAATTTAATCATCACTAGGGCAGTTAGAAGGAGTCTGTTAAGTCATTAGGCATGGGTGTGAGTCTATTATGTTGGAATGATTTGAAAATAGGAATGGAAGGATGAGGATGGTTGTACTGGGAGAAAGGGGAAGGGAGAGGAAGAATGGAGGGGGAAAGAAACATTCAGGAAAATTTATTCAACAGAGGGTCAATAGGCAATATTTGAATCTCACTGTCATCTGAACTGGTTAAAGGAGAGAAGAACAAAAAATTATATATACACATAACAAAGAATTGGGTACAAAACTTCATCTTACCTAACAGGGAAGTAGGAGGGGAAGGGATAGAGAGAAAAGGAGGGAGGGGGGATATGAGTAAGGCTAGATTAAAGAAGGCAGTGTTCAGAAGCAAAACAAACTTGATGAGGGGACAGGGCAAAAAAAGGATAAGGAGAATAGAGGATAGAGGGAAGTACACACTTAGCAATTATAACTGTGACTGTGAATGAGATGACCTCGCTCATAAAATGGAAGTAGATAGAAGGAAGATTTAGAAATCGGAATCCAAAAATATGTTGTTTATAAGACACACTTGAAATAGAAAGAAACACATAGAGTTAAATGAGGGCTGAAGCAAAATGTCATGCTTCAGCTGAAGTAAGAAAGGCAAGAGTTGCAATTATGGTTTAACACAAAGCAGAAGCAAATGTAGACCTAATTAAAAGACATGATCGTGGAAATTACATTTTGGTAAAAGGTACTATATAGATACTGTCGGTACTAAACATATGTGCACCAAATGGCTTATCAACTAAATACTTAAAGAAAAAGTTAAATGAGTTACAGGAGGAAATAAACAGTAAAACTATACTAGTAGGGGACCTCAGTTTGCCTCTCTCAGACTTGGATAATCCTAACCATTAAAAAAAAAACAATCTAGAATAAAGTTAAGGACATGAATAAAACTTGAGAATAGTTAGATATGATAGCCCCTTTGGCATAATAAAAACAAAATAATAATCTTTATTAAGTGCTTTCTATGTTCCAGGTAGTGTTTTAAAGAAGACTAAAACAGAATTGGAATGATACCAGATACTCCTTCCCTTCTGCCCTTGCCTTTTATCTGTAATGCACCTTGTCTAGAAACTTAAACTACATACTTGGAACTATTGCATAAGAAAATAAATGTATGGCTCTAGAGATACAGCTATGATGGCCATGTCTAAGGCCACCACTCTTAAATTTAACACACAAAGTATGACCACAAAAATCATAAACTCACTTAAATAACATCAGAGGATTTGTTGGGGGAATGCCATGAACCATTTGATGAACTACCTAATCAACCTGATGAAAATACTTCTCTCCTACCTACTGCCTCCATGAAGAGTATAGGTAATAAATTCATTGGTACTTTTTTTGAGATTTAAAATGATGGCTTGGATTATTAGGATTTCAAGATCATTGTCTAGCCAGGACCCTTAGGTGATCAGACTTGTCAGAGGAAACATAAAAGAGAGCTGGCAAACTACTCTCACCATTTCATGTCTCTTTCCTTCTGTACTGTTTCTTGTGTGGATGACAGACCAGAGTATAGCATAGTGGACCTGGGTTCTAGTTCAGGGGTAAGTAGAGGATGATAGGGATGCCTGCATATATGCACAGTCACCTCAGGAACTGTCACTGGTTGCCTTTGGAGCATAGAAAAATGAAGGCTATATGTGTTGTCCCACAGTTTTCTTCCCCGCTTCAGCCCAATAGAGGACTATCTGATACTTGGTTGGTTGTTGTCCTTTGTTCTTGAAGAGGACCAAAATGGCATCGCTATGTTAAAGTCAAGTTTCAATGTGTTCAACTGTGGCTGATCAGACCAATACAAGCTCAGAATCCTCTACCACAGGTCAGGCACAAATAGTGCCTGTGAACATTTGAGGTGGATACTCTAAACTTGCACATTCTGTGTTTCCTTTGAGCTCTTTCAATTCTGCTTTACTCATAGAGCACAGCACTATACTTAACCTGCCTGGCCTAAGACATAACAGAAGCTAAATTATTGGTGGAGTATCTTGGTGATCTGCATAGAAGTATACATTGTGCTTGCCCACCCTACACAAAAGGGAGAACCTTGTCATGGACACTATTCCTCAACCTCACCTACTTTGTGTTTCCTAGGTAGTGTGTTCACACCAGAAAAAGGAGATTTCCTAGGCAGTGCCAGCTCATGGGGTAGACCTATGGGGAGTACCAAATGTGGTAGTCTTGGAATCTAGCCTTTTATACAAAGAAGAGTAATTTCTTGGCCATTGACAGCTTTAGAGGGGCTTTCTTGGTAATAAACCCAAATTGGAGACTAGGGAACCCAACATTCTTAAGAGAATGTAGTTCCTGAACAGTTTGTCTCTCCAAGAAGAATTAGATTGATAACTCCCACATGGCCCCTATAGCCAAAAGATCAAAAGATGGATTGCCACCCCTCACTATTACTTTTAGTTATTCAGAACATATAGATTATAAGGATGTTACATATCCAGCAGTCCCAAAATGTGTTTCTCTTCCAAAGGAATCCAAGCTATAGGGCCCACTATGAGTTTACGAGGGGTATGTAGGACTGTGGGAAAACAATGGATTCTCACCAGAATCCGTTGGAGTTTTGCCCTCCTAGAGGCTGAGTTTAATGCTTTCTGAAAAGCAGCATTGTGAGTGCATTTAATTTTTTATTTTCATGAGATCCTGTGAGTTTGTGTCTTTATATTTCTCTATATTCTTTGTATCTTATGTATTTGGAGTGGGGTACATGAAGACTGTGCTGTGCCTGATATTTGTTAACATTGAGTTCTAATGTGAGAGCCTGAGACCCCTGTTCACCACATTTGTAGAAACTTAGAAATTCTGTTTGGAGATTTTTCCTGGTATAACCCACAATTGGGGGAAATGAGTTAAAGAGCATAAAGTGTGTCTTGGGTCAGCCGCTATGAATGGATCCAGTTCACATAAGTCCATAGTCTTCGAGGGAACATGGAGGATGGAGGAATGAACCATGGGTTATAATGAAAAAGTTATTTTCTCTAGGGAGAAAAATTAATATAGTAAACCTCAATGTGTGACATCAAACAAGCTAGATACTCTTGGCCTTTATTTTCTAATTTATACAATGAGATGATTGGACTTTGGATATTTACCAACCACCACCCAGTCTGTGGTACAGCTATGTGCCAAAAGTTTTTGCCAATATCAAAGATTTTTACTACCCAAAAACTTTACTTATAATATATAGACTTTTTTAAAAATACATGCTCACTTGAACCTGTGCCCTTCCCTTCTCCAGCATCAGAACTGTCATGTGGAAGATTAAGAAGCCCTTAGTCACAGTACAGTATTTAGCTATTTTACTCATCTGAAATAGATAAAAACTGTGGACTAGATGACCAATTAGGTCCCTCTAAAATAGATTAATATTCTGTAATTGCAGCCTTTTAGGTTGAATTTTATTTAAAGTCACCCTGAATTAATTTTTTAAAAAATTAAATTCTAGATTTTTTTATGAGTTTAATACTTGTAAGTATATGTGTGAATTGGAATTAGTTCATCCCCGCATTGCTTCAGAAACTTGATGTATAATTATTCATGTTCAGTGATTTTCAGTCATGTCCAACTCTTTAGGACCCCTTTTGGAGTTTTCTTAGCAAAGAAATGAAGCGGTTTCCCATTTCCTTTTCTCCAGCTCATTTTACAGATGAGGAAACTGAGGCAAACAGGATTAAGTGACTTGCCTAAGATCACACAGCTAGTGTCTAAGGCCAAATTTCAACTCAAGAAGATAAGTCTTCCTGACTCCAGGCCTGGCACTCTATCAACTGTGTAACCTAGCTGCCCAATATGTAATTAAATTATAATTATTAATCTGCAATTAATAATTCTTAATTTATTATAATAATTTCCTAGGTAAATGGAGATTTATAACGCAGTTATAGATGTGTATACTATAGTTTGGGACATAGAAGAAGTGCTTCTAGTCATTTTTTTTAATATTGGTTCACTTCACTTTTTGTTTTAGTTACATACCTATTTGCAGTATTAAACTTTTCTTTTTAATACAGAATATCAGCAGAACTTTTCTTTGTAGTATAAAGCCAAAGGGGACTCTCTGATGGAGTCATCTTAAATTCAGAACTAACATGCATGGATTAATAATTTTTAATGAATAAAGTCAAGCCTTTAATCTGCAAAAGCTCTGCTTCAGTGCCTCATCATGTAGTTTGCAATCCCATCAATGACTTCTCTTTCTGTGCTATTCTTATCCATATCTTTCAATAAATTTTCCATAGCAAATCCAGCCATTGTGTTTAGAAACCTTCCTGTGGTTCTTTTAATCTTTTGGGTGTACCAGGGTACTACTCTGTCTATCCATGTTATTTGTCTCCCATTCTTGATAAATAAACAACATACATCTTTTCCATCTTGTGTTGTCTGTGATAATTTTTTTTTTCTGCCACTTGTCATGTAAAGTCACAAGTGATAATATGTGGAGTCTATGTATGTGGAGTCTATGTATGCCATCATGTACCTTTCTCTTTGAGGTTATTTGTAGTTAGTTTAGATTCTTCCAAGATTTTGGTGTATTCTTAAAACATCACTAGGGGAACAATGATGTTGAAGAGGTGTGCTTTTGCTAGAGGGACTAGTCTAGTATCGTTGAAATCACTACACAGTTACCCAAATAAAGCTGAACCAAATCTTTTCCTCTTACTGAATTATGGACCCAGCTTATCACCCTTTTACAACTCATTAACATTTGTAATATATACTTATTTTAGACTACTGATCTAGCTGTATGAACATTATACATTTTTCTTTCTTCTCTTTGGTTTTTCAGTATGTAATAGTTAAACCTGTTATATAGTGATACATATTTCTTTGAGCAGGCTTCATAGTGATTTGATGATCATTGCAAATATTATATTGTTATCTACCAAGGGGAGCATTTGGGGAACTGTGCCATCAGTAGCAGAACTTTTTATTTAGACTTTCCTCGGAAAATATTCCTTGATATTTTATGGATATTTTACACTTCACTTCATGTCAATAATCAGCAACTCTTTGAACAAAGATTCAATTCAGTTAATTTCATTATGCATTTTCTAAGCCTCTGTTAGGTACCTAGCTCTGTGGTAGGCTAGAGGGATTCCTTCCAGCTACCCACCCACACAAATGAAATTCCTTACTCTCAAGGACCTTACATTCTACTGAGGGAAAACTTTATGTATACGAATAAGTTCATGCTGAATGCTTACAAAAGAAATACAAATTAATGGGGGAAGGGAAATACTAAAAACTGAAGGATCAGGAAAAGCCTCTTGAGGCTCTTGTAGAGGGAAATATTAGGGGAAGGATAACCAATAAGGAGGGTTTTACAGTAGTCCTGCTGAGAAATGATGAGGGCTTGAATGAGGGCGAGTGGCTACGTGAGTAGAAAAAAAAGGGTACTTTGAAGAGGTAAATTTAGATCTGATAGGTAACAAGTAGAGCTATTTATAAGAGGAATGAATTCACCCTTATTGGAGGTCTTAAGTAGAGGACGGATAGCTACTTGTTAGGGATATTATAATGGACATTCTTCCTTGAGATTTGAATTGGTTTAATGGCTTCTTTTAAAAGGAAAAACAAAAGAAACTTTACCTATTCCATATGACTCGATTCATCATCTCACGGCTATATTTTGTTCTTCTAAAATATTGGTTATAATATTTTCAGTCTTCTCTTAAAGTCTCCTGGAGAAAACAGTTGCTTCATGGCCATTTTTTTAAATGATTCTTCATATTTTATTATTTAATATTTTTAGTTCTCCACATTGATTTCCACAAGATTTTGAGTTACAAATTTTCTCCCCATTTCTACCCTCCCCCCCAATCCAACATGGCATAAATTCTGGTTTCCCTGTTCCCCAGTGAGCCCTCCCTTCTGTCACCCCACTCTCCCCACAATTCCCTTTCCCCTTAATTTCTTGTAGGGTAAAAAAGATTTCTATACCCCATTGCCTGTATATCTTATTTCCCAGTTGCATGCAAAAGTAACTTTTTTTGAGCATCTGCTTTTAGAACTTTGAGTTCCAAATTCTCTCCCCTCTTCCCTCCCCACCCACCCTCCCTAAGAGGGCAAGCAATTCAACATAGGTCAGATGTGTATCAGTATGCAAAACACTTCCACAATAATCATGTTGAGACAGACTAACTATATTTCCCTCCATCTTATCCTGTCCCCCTTTATTCAATTTTCTCCCTTGACCTGCTCCCTTTTCGAAAGTGTTTGCTTTTGATTACCTCCTCCCACTTTCTGCCCTCCCTTCTATCATCCCCCCTCTCTTATCCCCTTCCCCCTACTTTCCTGTGTGGGGTAAGATACCCAATTGAGTGTGTATGTTATTCACTCCTCAAATCAAATTCGATGAGAGCAAGATTCACTCATTCTCCCTCACCTGCCCTCTCTTCCCTTCCCACAGAACTGCTTTTTCTTGCTACTTTTATGTGAGATCATTTACCCCATTCTATTTCTCCCTTTCTCCCTCTTTCAATATATTCCTCTCTCACTCCTTAATTTTATTTTTTTAGATATTACCCCTTCATATTCAACTCACCCTGTGCCCTCTCTCTCTCTCTCTCTCTCTCTCTCTCTCTCTCTCTCTGTATATATATATATACATACACACATATATACATATATATACACACATATGTATGTGTGTATATATACATATGCATATACATGTGTATATATACATATTTATATACATGTGTGTATATATATACATATGTGTGTGTATATATACATACATATATACATACACACACACACACACACATATACGTATGTATGCATATTCTCTTCAACTACCCTAATACTGAGAAAGGTCTCATGAATTACACACATCATCTTTCCATATAGGAATGTAAACAAAACAGTTCAACTTTAATAAGTCCCTTATGAATTCTCTTTCTTGTTTACCTTTTCATGTTTCTCTTGATTCTTGTATTTCAAAGTCAAATTTTCTATTCAGCTCTTGTCTTTTCATTGAGAAAGCTTGAAAGTCCTCTATTTAATTGAAAATCTTTATTTTGCCTTGGAGCATTATACTCAGTTTTGCTGGGGAGGTGATTCTTGGTTTTAATCCTAGCTCCTTTGACCTAAGGAATATCATATTCCAAGCCCTTTGATCCCTTAATGTAGAAGCTGCTAGATCTTGTGTTATCCTGATTGTGTTTCCACAGTACTCAAATTGTTTCTTTCTGGCTGTTGGCAGCATTTTCTCCTTGACCTGGGAACTCTGGAATTTGGCAACAATATTCCTAGGAGTTTTCTTTTGGGGATCTTTTTCAAGAGGCGATTGGTAGATTCTTTCAATTTCTACTTTACCCTCTGGTTCTAGAATATCAGGGCAGTTTTCCTTGAAAATTTCTAGAAATATGATGACTAGACTCTTTTTTTGATCATGGCTTTTAGGTAGTCCAATAGTTTTTAAATTATCTTATATTAAATTGGTTTTTCCAATGAGATATTTCACATTGTCTTCCATTGTTTCATTCTCTTGGTTTTCTTTTATAATTTCTTGATTTCTGATAAAGTCCCTAGCTTCCACTTGCTCCAATCTAATTTTTAAGGTGGTATTTTCTTCAGTATTTTTTGGATCTCCTTCAGCAAGTCTTTGACTTGATTTTCATGATTTTCTTGCATTACTCTCATTTATCTTCCCAATTTTTCCTCTACTTCTCTTACTTGCTTTTCCAAATTCTTTTTGAGCTCTTCCATGGCCTGAGACCAATTCACATTTTTCTTGGAGGCTTTTGATGTAGGCTCTATGACTTTGTTGATTTCTTCTGGCTGTATGTTTTGATCTTCTTTGTCACCAAAAAAAGATTCTGTAGTCTGAGTCTGAGTCCTTTTGTGCTGCCTGGTCATGTTCCCAGCCAACTACTTGACCTTTGAGCTTTTTGTCAGGGTATGACTGCTTGTAAAGTAGAGAGTACTTTGTCCCAAACTTTAGGGGCTGCGCTGCTGTTTTCAGAGCTACTTCTACTCCACTGTCACTGCAAGCTCTGCCACAGCAGCACTCCTCCTCCCCCAAGAACTGCAAACCAGGACTGTGACTCAGATCCAAGCAGGGCAGAGCAAGAGAACCCTGCCTCTGCAATAGCAAAGCACTCCATGTACTCCTGCTCTGATTTGCTGCTTGATTCCTCCCACTGTGTGGGCCAGGGATTCCAGAAGAAGCTGATGCTGGAGCTCTGGAAGCTGCCCCCCTCCACTGCTGCACCACCTCCACCCCCCCAGGGCTAGGGCCGGATTGCTCTCACCCTGATCCATCAGTTTTCCCACTAGCCTCCTCTGTGGTCTTTAGTGTTTGTGGGTTGAGAAGTCTAGTAACTGCTAGAGAGCAGTGATTCATGGCCCTAAGGCCCACTACAGCCAACTCCCAAACTGTCCTTGCACAGCCCCTGCTGGGCTGCACTCCACTCCCAACATGGTGCGATAGACCCATCCCAGCAACCATCCAGGCTGTCCTGGGCGGAGACCTGCTTCTCTCTGCTATTTTGTGAGTTCCACAGCTATAGAATTTGTTCAGAGCCATTTTTTACAGGTGTTTGGAATGATTTGAGGGAGAGCTCAAGTGAATCCCTGCTTTACAGCTGCCATCTTGGCTCCACCCCCCTTTAATGGCTTCTTAGGCTCCTTCCAACTCTGAAATTCAGAGCATGACCCAAGAGCAATAAAATTAAGTAAACATAATTCAAGTAACAAAAATTGCCATTATGTGTTAATTCTCATTTTTTCCCCTGCCATGGTGAAGGTCAATTATGTTATGTATTTAATCCTCAAGGTTGAAAGTTAACCACAATGGCAAAATAAATAGAAATGTAAATATAATAGTGTATTCAGATAATTCATATTATGAGAAGTTTCAAAACAAATTCTCTCAAAGTAACTTCTGTTACTAATAACAGATGAATCATATTAAAATGCATACCCTCATCCAAGTGATTCTAAAGAGATATATTTCTTCAGCTTAGTTACCAAATCACATTTCCAACTGTCCAGATATGCTAGATTCTTCTTTACCTTAACTTCTTTTGACTAAGTTGGAAGAGGAGGTGCCTTTTATTTCTAACCTTTTTCTTTTCATCTTCAGGATCCTGGATTGATACATGAATTTTTGCAGCTAATAGATTACTAAATGACTCCTAAACACTCTTAATCTGGTTCCTTTCCATTCCATGGAATATTTAATTAATAAAATCATTGAAAAGTTCAGTTTACAAATAAATATTATGCTTCTTCACTCAGATTCTCTTCTGCATCTCCATATGTTTTATCATGAATAACCAGCGCCTACTCCTCCATGTCCTCTCCTTGTACAATAGCTTTCCTGGTTTGCTTCCTAAATCCCAATTACTTCCCCTATGGCCCTCCAAAAGGGGGGAGGGGCGGGTTACTATATTCAAGTCTTTCCAAGAGGCAGTGTCTGTTTTCTCTGTGTGTTCTTGGTCCCTCACATTTCTGACCATAATATAAGACAGTGCCAACCAGTGTATAGATTATAGAATTATGTGATTTATAAGTTAGAAAAAAGATCTTAAGGATCATCAGGCTGAACCCCTCTTTTTGCAGATATGTAACCTGAGACATAAAGAAGGTAGGTTACTTCCTCCAAGGGTACATAGGAAATAAGCAAAACCTGGAGTTTAACATAAGTCCTTACAATTGTTAAGCCCCATTGTATATTCTCTTACCTGACAACACAAGTCTGTGTTCTGTTAGGTTTAACATGGATCAGCATAATTCCAAGTAGCACAATTATAGAGTGGTATTCTATGGGCCTAAATTGTAGCATGAAAGAATGAAGTTACACACAAAATAAAAGCTTCCTCACAGAACTGTTAGCATATATTACTAAGATTATTTAGCAAATGAATAAACAATTACATGTCCCAAGATATGCTTCTTTCTGAATGATGAGAGGTTGATCCAGATGACCTCTCAAGGTCCTTTTCACACTATTCAGTAGAAGTACACTTTATATATTCCATAATGCGTAAAGGAAAGACCATCCATAAAGAGAGAAATGATCTCTTTTGCCATCACTAAAATAATCTTCTAGTTCAAAAAGTGATAATGTCAACTTGGACATTGTGCTGAGTGAACTTATATTCAGGAACAGAAGTCCAGAAGTCCTTCATCTTCTAGAGATTTATATGATAGATTAGGAAAATGCATTCAACCTTTTGAGACTTTATTTTATCTGAAAATGGGAAAGGAAGAATGTCAGATATTTACTTTGAATATGTGTTAATGTCATAATGAGTAAGTGGGATAATAAAACATGTTTCTGTTACAGAAATGTTCAGTAAATTTTCTTTAAACTGTAATACAGTAAAATTCTATTTTATAGATTATTTTAATACCAATATTAATTTTACAAAATGAAATTGAAAAAATTAATATTTGGAATATATTTATGATCAGTAAGGATAGAATTTATTCAATTCAACTAATATATATTAATCACCTATCACTGTGCTTTGTGCTAAAAATACAAATACAGAAGCATCATTATTTCTACCCTCAAGAAGCTTACATTCTATGTAAGGGATACAACATGTGCCCAAGTAAGTAAATTTAAAATACAAGGTAATTTCATGATGGAGAATTGCAAATAACTTGGGGAAAACTAAGGCACATTTAGGGTAAAAGGACTTCCCCAGGGTAATAGCAAGTTAGTTTGAGGACCAGAGATCTAAAACCAAGGCTCCTTCCTCTCACTGCCCCATTTTCTTTCCACTATAATGCAATGTTTTTCATGACATTCATGTTGTTCAGGTTGATACTAATTGATAGGGAAAAAAGAAGAGGATTAGTATATTTCCTCTCTCATTATTTTGAGGAGAAAACAGTCTCCCTAGTCTCTGTATTTTTTATCCCCTCTGGCTAGCACACTGCCTGGAACTTGGCAGGTGCTTAATAAAGGTTTGATTGGTGGTTAATTTCCATTTTGGTAGACACGATTATTATTGACCGGTTCTATAAAACATTTAAAAGTTTTTAAACTTTCAGTTATCTATAATAATGGAGAAAATTATCATTTTAAATATTCATTTAAACTTGTTCTACCCACCAAATATTACATCATTGCATTGTCATATATTCAGATAAATAAATAGAATTTTCTTTTCTAATAATACTATTAATCATATGATAGAGTTACTAATGAACAGTTAAATATCAGAGACAAAGTCAGGAATAAAACAATAAGGTATGTGTAGTTTGTAATTTAGAAAAATCATCATTGTAATAGTATTCAGGGAGCTTAACCTGTGATTTTGCCCATTTCAAACTGAAAATATTTTAACATTACAAAATGCATTGCTATTTTCACTGTTTGATAAATTTATATAAATTTTCCAGTTTCTAAGGTCAGTTACCTTTCTACAAGTCAGGTTCATTAATGTTCATAGATTCTTCAGGACACAAAGAGAAAAGAGCAGCAGAAACCTTGTCTAGACTAAGTTTAAATAAGCTCAGACTTGATTACAAAGAAAAGGTATCTGGATTCTAAGCAAAAAGCTCAAAATTTCTTTTCGTTGAACTTGAAAGATGGATAGCAGAAAGCAGTAAGTCAGCCCTGTTTCTAGTTTCAGTATGAATTAGTTTAGCAGAACTAGGGGACAGGAAAAGAGAGAATTAAAAAAATATCCTCAATCTATCCAGTTAGGTCAGGGTAGCCTAACTGACAGAGTTAACACTATTGTAATTAACTATGAAACATCTCTGGCAAAAGGTCCTAGAAAAATAATTCCAAAAAGAGCTTAAGAGTGACAGATTTAAAGGCAAAGTAATGACCTGGAAAATTCCATTCATCCAATCCAGTACTTAAAATTGTCATTAAATCAGCAGACATTTTTAAAAAGCATTTCTTATGTGTTATACACTGTGCTAAGGACTGTGTATTGTTTTTTTTTTAAATAATCCCTTCCCTCAAGGAGCTCACGTTCTAATAGGAGAGAAAAGCATGTAAATGAATAAGTTTGTATAAACTATATACAGAGTAGTTGGAAGGTAATCTCATAGTGAAAGACTTTTAATTTTTTATATTCCCAATAGACTACTATAATTTATTGACTAAAGATTAGATAAACCAGGTACCTGTTAAATAAATGTGTAAGCAGCAGTACATATTATGAGTAAGCAGTAGTACATACATTATTTCTAATCAGTATGATGTAACTATTTTTAATAGAAATATTAGAACTGGAAAGGTACGTAGACATAATCAAGTACTCATTTCAGAGATGAAAGCCGGAGATGTTAAGCAACTTGAAACAGTTGAGTAGTTTCAGAACTACAGCTCAGACCACTTTTTTTCTACCTCCAAGCCTAGGGCTGTTTCTACTCAGTTATGTTAATTTCAGTCAATGTTCCTAATAAAATTTGTTTACTAAAAAGTTCATTGCACATTCTTTGAATTGGGAAATACAGAATTCATTATAAAAGTAAAACTTCTAATTATGGGGAAATAGAAATTAAGGACACCTGATTATAAAAATGTTCTTAAATTTCTTACATTTTTATCTGAGAAATGAAAAATGGTGAGAAGTATTCAACTAGGACATTGTATTTTGTGATGTTGTGATTAGATGTTTTCTTTAGTGGAATAGTACTAGTCATTCAGCCAAGTCATCATAATTTTATTAAACCCAAAGGCTACATAGCTTACTTCCACCTTCAGAGGCTCTTCATTATAGAGATTGTTATGACCAGATTAACAAAGAAATGATTTTATGCTCCATCCATTGGGACATGGAAAATGGTTTTGTGTTTAGAACCCTTCACAATAATGGGATCCCATTGATTTACACATATTTATAGAACAGAATCCAAGATTTGAAATGTTTTTTTACAGGTTAACTCACCCAAATAAATCTTACCTATAGTTTAGTTACCCCTTCTACACCAGCCTTGAGAAAAGGACCACTCTCTGCTTTAATACCTCCACTTAATTGAGTAGCAGCTATTTATTAATGAACATGCCTTCTTTGTTCTCCACTGGGGACATGATATTGTAATAAGAAAAACTGAACTGACTGTCCATATCATATCATTAAATGCTGTTTCCAAGTCTAATAGTTCTCATTTTTTTTTCTTTTCTGCTATAGGACAATTTTTAGAGGAGCCTTTGCTCTTCTCTTGGTCACTAGCTCAGTGTATGTCTTGGACCATGTCACTTTACCTTTCTTGGCCCAGATTCCCTATCTATAAGATCATTGCAATGATTTCTAACCAATTTGGGTACCTTTATTTTCTTCTCACTGGGGTTTTTGTTTTTTCTTAATTGAGGTACGAGAGATGCCCATTAAAAGAGATATTAATATACTTTTTATGTAAATCAGTGAGTTCTCCTCCCTTCCCCCCATACAACATATGTTAGGCTTGCAGTTTATATCTTGGAAATGTAATGCATCTTTGTTTAATAGACATTCAAAGTCTATGAAATGAAATGCTGCAAAAGCAATTCAGACAGAACTGACAGGTACAAGAATGGGGCTCAGCTGCTCTAAGCTTCCAGACTTGATGACAGTCTTGCAATAAATAATCAGAAACTGGGTGAAATGATAGCAAATGTCAGTTTAAAGTTTTCACTTGTCAGAACTAAGATTGTCTTATCACCAAACTGTTACCAGACCAAATTATGCTACATTTATCCTTGAATTTGTTGGGGGTAAGGGGAAGGTAGGTTCTCCCTTTTTATGTTCTCTGTTAAATGAGTCTTGAGATGGAAATTTTTAAACTATGTTAATTACTTCACAGTTAGTTGCTTGAAATGCTTAATAAAGAAAGCTTGGGTTAGCCAAAAAGCAATTGTTATATTCCCATGTGTTTATTATTCTCAGCACCTGTCATTTACTGTACAGAGTTAAACAATCAGGAGTTGTTTCCAAAGAGATGGATTTACCTTCAATGTTATGAGTAGGTTACCTCATTTGATCTGAAGGACAAAGATAAGATTCTCAAGAACACTAAAGCTTTATCCAAAGAGCCCTTATGATGAAAGTGTTACCCTTTGCTGGGAAGACAGGTTCATTTTTTCTAATACTAGGTTTTCAGGTATTATTTGCTAAATTGTTTTGGCAAAATTCCTTCTAATTTTAGCTGTACTATGACCAAACACTTTCAGTAAGCCAATTTTTTGTTGACATTTTTGTGTTTTGGTGAGTAGTATAAAAAATTTTCTAAACATTGAGGGGAAAAAAGACAATTCTTAATAATCCTTCCTATAATATCTAGAATCACAAAACAACCCATAAAGAGTCATCATTTTATCAGATACCAAGTGAAATGGTAGCAAAAGTCAGTTTAAATTGCCAGACCAAATTAGGATACTTTTAGAATTAAAGAATTTAATTCATTCAGGAATTTCTGAGAAAAAGACCATAGATGGTCACAAACACTACAGTCCATAATAATCTTAAAAGATAAATATATTTGAGAAATTAGGAGTGTGGGTATAATTTGCTTGCATTCTAGTAGGGAGAGAAGAAACACGTGTCCCTTCAGAGTCTAACTATAAATGTTTATTGAAGGAAGTAAATAGGAAAGACAAAGGCCTTGATGCTTAAAGAGGATTGTTTTCTTCCTAAGGTTTTTAAGAGGGGAAAGAAAAGAGAGAATAGAAGGAGGAGTAAAGAGAGGAAGAGCTTGTTAGTTCTCATAATTAGGGTGCATGAGAATCTACAAAAGTAGAGGAACAGGTGGATGGAGTGATCATGAAATAGACTTTGCTCTTATCTGAAATGGACCAAGGAGTATTGAACACAAGAAGTATTGAATTTGGTGTAGAAACATCAAACTCAAGAGGGAAAAAAGTGAGGCTAGGCAGGAGGTAGTTAAGAGGGAAGATATTACAGGGGAAGAAACAGTCCCAAACTAAGCAGACTTCCTGATCTGAAAATGAGGAAAGGGAAAGAATTATAATACTAAAGAGATGTCATCAGTGACCTCTTAGGTAATTGGGAAAAAGTTGAACAAATTGTAGTATATGGATATAATGGAATATTATGGTACCATAAGAAATGATGACAAGGACAATTTGAGAAAATCCTGGGTAGTATGAGCTGATGAAGCGTGAAATGAGGAGGACCAGGACAACAATGTATACCAAGGATAGCATGGTAAAGAGAAAAAAAAAACAACTTTGCAATACACAAGAATTCTGATCAGTTCAGTGACCAGCTATGTTTCCAGAGTAAAGGAGATGGACATAAGATGCAGAGATATACATTTTGGACATTACCACTATATAGATTTGTTTTGCTTAAATAGATATACTTATTCATAAATGGATGGGGGGACAGTGTAAAAAAAGGCCATTGCAATTTTTTTTAATTTTATCACAGAAGGTCAGAAGGAAGCACAAGCAGGACAGTTTGGAAAATAACATGTAAAGTATATTATATGTTTTTTATGAAAAAGCAAGCAGCATAAAATGGAGAGAGTCAGTTTTACATAGAATATTAAAGTTTATTCTGCTTTGTGTATGGAAATACTCTCTTTTGATGTTAAGTTCTGAAGTTCAAAATAATTTTTTAAATAGTATAACCATAATCTTTGCATTCAAAAATAGTGTGGTTGGTAGGGAAGTAAAGAGGAAAAAACCAGATAAACCTATAGTCAGTCAGATCACCACGTATAAGTTTAAGATATTTGTGTACCTTTAGGAACATGTAAGGATCCTCCCTCTTGTGGTTCATGGTCTACTGGAAGCTTCACTGTAACTCACAGGTTGGCCATATCACAAAATAAATAGTCATATACCATGGAGATAATTTTCAGTCTTTAAAATATATTCATTTATAAAATTTTCTATTAAATAAAAACATTTCTTATTGTTCTTCTGATGTGTTGTTTTTTCCCCACTCTTTTCCTTTCTCAGAAATTCTGATCCCTCACTACTAACCATAGTTTTATTTTGCTACCTCTCTACTTCCCTCAAGATTTCCCAGACAAGTGGTAAAACATAACAGAGCACAAAATTGCATTTGCTCTAAGAAAATTTTGAAACTAGGAATAATATAAGTGCATGATAAACCTTCTATTTCTAAAAGGATATAAGGGTAGTATATCAGCATCCCTATGCAATAGACATCCTGCTTTGCCTACCCCTAATCCTGGTTATGATCTACACATAAATAGTCAAACAAATTTTTCTGTGAATTTCTTATGTAAGATTTATTTGATTAGATTTGTGAGAAAGAAAAAAGTAGAGTTTAATAATATCCAGGTCCCAGTGTTGTAGAATAATAAACACTCTCTCATCACATCTAGGGGACTCCTTTTTTTTAATCAGTCTCCATTTTATTCTGAGTTTCCTGCTGAGTCAGAGTAAATAATTTGCTATACTTAAACATTCTATAGAACAATTTTTACCTATTTTGAACTTTGTTCTTTTTGTGTGTGTATGTTTTGTTTTTGTTTAATACAGTGGTGCTGATTACTATGATTATGGGCATGGACTTAGTGAAGAGACTTATGATTCATATGGTGAGTAACTTGACAAGATGAACTATGAGTAGAAAAGGAAAAGACAGTCAAAGAAATCTGTCTTCCTAAAGGAAATATCTAGCCTGCATTAAAATAAAAACAGAGTCTTCCGTGAGTTCATTTATGCTTACCTAGATAATTTCATAGAGCCCTTTATTATAAAAGAGGTGACAAAATCTATGCTAGGTTGTATATGAAATCTTGGCTCATGAAATTCCACAAACGTAGAGATAAAGTTTCTTCTTTTAATGCCATAACTTTGCCAAATTTATCAAAGAGCTCACTGGACTAAAGATATTTAATAGTGCAGTTTCTTTGAAATGTCTTTGCACCTAAACAATAAGAGTGAAATGAGGGCATAGAGTTAATCATTTTAGGTTCTTTTTTTTGTTATGGGTTAGAGTGTGTGTGTGTGTGTGTGTGTGTGTGTGTGTGTTCGCACATGTGTGTATATACACACATACACATATACATATATGTGTGTATATATATGTGTATATTTTTATTATTCATTTCCCATTTTGGATTCTCAAAAAAAGTCACACTGGTAATCATTACATAAAGGTTACAAATGCATTTAGAAAGATAATAGGCTTAAAAGTATTGCCATACTGATGTAGAAACAACTAAACAACCCATGGTACAAGCATAATGTGGAGATTACATCTCAGAACCATCTGTAAGTGTAGCAATGATAGGTTTAATTAAAAGAATCTGTAGTGACAGCAGAATGCCCATTAAAAAAGCACCTTTTCTCAAAAGATGAATGTTAAATCTTTGGCTGAAGATCAGAGGACATGAAATCTTCAATTAGTTGAAAAGCTCAAAAGCCCATGAATTTCTGGTAAGCAGCACAAGTGAATCAGTATTCCAGCTAATGGATGTTATGACATTTTTCTGAACATAACTAGAAAACCATTTTCTGGCGTTCCTTTTGAAGTGCATTTTGTTATATCGCCTGCCTGAAGCAATGATGACCTCAACTAGGATTTTTGTTTGTCATAACAAACACTTGTAAAAATACATTGGTTTGCTGAATGCTGTCTACTTAAATTGATTCAAGTTAGCTTGAGGGGACGTAGCTGATTGCATGTTTGTATCAAAAGAAGAGGTCATTCTAAGCATTTTCCCCTCACAGCTTTTTAAATTGGTCTCTATGGACAGCATAGCTTTTAAATTGCTGTATGTTGCAGCACAGAAGTTAACTCTTTGATGTACAGATCTGGAATTTGCTAAGGAAACTATTGAAAGAGCTATGGTTCACAAACAACTCGATGCAAAGCCTTAGATATGACAATGCTTTTAATACTTTTGTCTACTACACTTGGTATCAGAATGTATAAAATATGCAGCATCTTGTTAAGCACACAAACTTCCTTCCAACAGAATTTTGTTGTCCACATTCATCTATAAAAAGATTCATTAAAAATGCTACATTATCCCTTCTTCCTATATTACCTGCCTATGTATTCTGCTATGCTATTGTGTTTCCTTTGCCCATTCATTGAAATGAAATTCTATTCTTTTTCTCTAACCCATTTATAAAGATAGTGCCAATGGCTGGAGAACTGGCAAAAGTTTAATTCTTAAAAGTTACACTGAGTACATATGTGTAAGAGTATAGTTGTAGAACTAGTTGGAAGGAAGGATTTTTTGAGTACTTAAAGTTTTAGTTAATACAGCTGTGGCTCCTCATAGTGTGGCAGAAAAGATCCCTGAACCCTCAGTCAGGAGAGCTAGTTACAAAGCCTAGCTTTGCCACAGCCGTGGAATATCCATACATAAGTAACTCCTTCCCTTTCTGAAAGTCACCTTATCTGTAAGATGAGAACATGATGACCTCATAAAGTCCCTTCCAACTCTAATGTCTGTGATTCTATTTCCATTGAAATTTTGTTTTAGTCAATTGCCATGGAATTTTTCAGTTACCCTAAGCAAACATCTATTTAGCATTATGCAGGGTGCTAACAGAGATAGAAAGATTGAATAAGATAAAATTATTGCTTCTCTGGAATTCATTCTGGTACTGTGGTACAGGTTATACACAAATGACTGTCATGCATTCTTTCTTTCCTTCCTTTATTCATTCAATAAGCACTTACTAAACATTTCCTCTATGCCAGGTACTACAGTAGGTATTCCAGATAAAAAGACAACAGTAATTCAATACTTCCCACTTTCAAAGGAGCTTACATTCCTCGGGGTGAAAAATATTTTTGTACATATATACATGCTCATATACATGCATAATACATGTACATATAAACACCTAACAATTTTATAGTGCTTTAAAGCTTACAATAACTTTACAAATGTTAACTCATTTCATCCCCACAACAATCTTATGAAATGCTTTTATTATCTATCCCAACTTTACAGATGACAAAGCTGATGTAAAGAGATGTTCAGTGATTTGCCCAGGGGTCACACAGAGCTAATAACTGTCTGAGACAAGATTCAAACTCAGATCTTCCTGACTCCCAAGCTCTTCACTCTGTCCACATAGACATATTTCAGTGTAAATCACACAAAAACTGAATTTAAAAAAAAAAACATGTCCTAGTACAGTAGGTATTTAACAACAAGGGAGAACAGAAGAGTCCTCATGTTGATGGTGGACTCTTGAATTGAGCCTTGAAGGAAGGTAGGGATAGCTGAGAAGAAAGTGCATCCCAAGGATGGTGAACAGTAATGTGCACTAAATACAGAAGACAGGTACAAACCAGAAGTTTCATAAGGTCTATCAGGAGAAGAGATAATCACCGAAGAGGGACCTTAGAGACAGTTTGAATAGAAGCAACAGCGTTTGAGTTGGGCCTTAAAGGACAGATTTACTCTTCAATAAAAAGACATATTCAAGATGACAGTTATCTATTGGTTCAATGCTAAGTTAGACTCTGAAAACTTAAACCATACTAGCATCAATAACAGTGATCTAATTATGATTAATCTTACCTTTTCTAGGACAAGAAGAGTGGACTAACTCAAGACATAAGGCACCTTCATCAAGGACAACAAAGGGAATCTACAGAGACCAGCCATACGCCAGATACTGATTGTACTGTCTGATGTTGTGAAATATCCAATCTCCACCAGTCCTGTATACTGTTCAAAGTAATTTTTTTCTATGAACAATCCCTTTTTAATAAATCAAAGCGCTTAAAATCTGAATGGATGGACTGAATTTAAACTACTTTGTTGAAACAACAAACTGGGCAGAAAGACATGTAAAACAAGGAACTTTGTTATTGCCAGTCTGTATATGACAAATAGGAGATCAAAAGAAAAAAAATAACCTTTGATTAACTAGTGTTAAACAAAAATTAGGTTTACTAAACATGTTAATCCATTCTTTTAACATAAGCCTCACCTTTCCTTTTAAAGGTTGTCCACAGAACTTAGTTCTATCTTTCAACCATATGCTAGTTTTTTCTCTTGCAAAGATGTGTAAAAAGGGAAGCCAATTACAAATGCAAATAATGTGGTATTCTTTTGTAACTCAAGTCTTGAAATGTTCTGTAGTGTTAAGCAAAGTATCTTCTTGCTTGATACTAAATAAACTTTTGAAAGAAAAGCCGTGTGTGTGAGCTAACAATTTTTTTTCTTATTAAAAAACCCTTCATAAATAGTAGTAAACAGGGAAAAAACATCCTTTAACCATGATTGTCATGAAAGGGTCACACTAAACATTGTACACCGTTTAAAAATGGTATAAAATTAAATGTACAGTCATATACTGACAGTAGGTTTAAATGCTGTTTAAAGACTCCAAATGGTATTGCTCTGCCTGAGTGCCATATTAAAACCAAATCTTGTTTAAAACTGGTTTTAAAATAACTACTGAATTTTCTGAAAAAGATGTGATTAGTTTTCATCTTGTTGAGCATTTTTTCACTAGTGCAACTTTGGAATTTTTATGAGACTTTTGGTACCTTAATGAACACCTCGCTCCGTGCTGGAAGTAATAAACACAAAGCTATTAAAGACATTCTGACTTGACTAATTGAGGTCGCTTTCGTCAGAGGCTGAGGATGTGTAACCCTTAAAACGGTCTTCATTTTCAAAGGTAAATAAATCAAATCAGATTTTAATCTCACTTAATTTATCTTAATATAACTAATAAAACCAGGAAGAATACAACTTAGAAACTTTTATGATCCATTTTAGAAAGGCTTGAAGATCACCTAAATTATCATTTTAAAAAGTTTAATTTGTTTTAGTAATCTAAAAAAAGCCTTAGTTGAGTCCATTTAATTGGGGCAAATTATTCCCTATTAAACAAATGTAAAACCTCATAACTAGTAATTTGTAATACATTATTTGTTCATAAATTTTAGTAACTAAGGACAGTACTTAAAATTTACCACTGTTTGCTATTTTTTTTCTTTATTCATTCATTTTGTCTTTTTTGCTATAGATTTATAATATGAAATGTTTAAATTTTGTTTTCTTTTGTTTCTTTATTCCATTTAAGTAAAAAGGTCTTTTCTTTTGTCAGGAAATGCCAACTATCTTAGGGAGTAAGAAGAAAGCCATCGCAAACCTCATGAAAACAATGGTACGTAATCTGTTTGTTCCCAATGCTTTTGACACTTAATGGAAGATGAAAATAATTTCATGCTCATCTAAAGCCAGGTGGAAAATTTCCCATGATGTTTTCTTATTATCAAGGCTAGTGATTATGGCAAATTATCTCCTAAGGTCAGAAAGAGAGCCTCTGAAATGTAAACAAGTCCAAGTTAGCAAGCATTATTATAATGCCTACTGATAGAAGGCTCATCCATCTCAATAGATTTTCATATATTTTGATTATGGTAAAAGGTACAATTTAATAGGTTTTAGTATGGAATATCTAAATATCTCTGAGGGGAAAGTTACCGTAACATTGATCTAATTTTCTTCCATTTGCATATACTTTTTAGGTGCACCAAATAACTACTTTGTCAGGCTTGATCAGCAGTCCTAAAAAGACTAAAAATAATTTGCAAAATAGCATGTACAAAATGCTTTAAGGTTTTCAAAGCACTTTGTATGTTATTTTATTTGAACTCCAGAAGAGTACAATCACATTTTAAAAGTACTGTAGTTTTACAGCACTGAGATACAATTTAGAGAATTTCATTAAATACAGGTAATCTGTTCATTCAGCAGGAACTTATAATGTTCTTATGTTGTATACAATCCATAGAATCGTGGTATTTTACAACATCATTAGGGAGAAAAAAAAGATGAACTGGAGTGTGTCCAAAGGAAAATGACAAAGATATGGGGAGGAACTAGAGATAAAAGACATGAGCTAAAGGAACTCAGGATGTTTAGCCCGGAGAGGAGAAGACAATTTGGGGAAATGATAGCTGTCTTCAGACATGGCATTAGACTGTCATCACAGGAGCAGGAAAAAAGAAATAAAAGGAATAAATATATACTGCCTTCTATGTGCCATACTGTGTTGATCCTCACAACAACACTGTGTAAGGTAGATGCAATTATTATCCCCTTTTACAGTTGGACAGAGGTTAAATGATTTGCCCAGGGTCCCACAGATAGTAAGTGTATGATGCCACATTTGAATTCAGATCATCCTGGCTCCAGGCCCAGGGCTCTGTCCACTGGAGTAGACATTTTTTACTTGACCCCAACAGGTGAAAACCTCAGAGAAGAAAGTTTTACCTGCATCCAGACAATCAAAGTTCTCCAAAAGTAGCAAGAGATGTTTTAGGAGTTGGTGAATTCATCTTCACTATACATCTTTAGAAAGAGTCTGGATGACTATGTGTCAGATAATTCTTGTTCAGATACAGGTCCACTGAGATCATTTCCAATTCTGAGATTCTGTTGAGAACATAGACACTCATGGAATTTCAGAATTGGAACAGATCTTGTTGCTAGTCCTCCATCTTCAAAGAGGACCAATGGCATTGTTGGGTAATGTCTTGAATTGCATGTGAATTGGATTTAATTGAGGGAGAGTTGCTCGACCTTCAGCCTCACTCTTTTTACCTGAATCATCAAAGTCCAGTGGCAAGACAAAAGTCAGGATGACTGAAGAGGGCCCAGGATGAGGTGGATGACCTTGAAGTCTTTGTGCCATACAGTTTTAAGTGCTCCACAGGTCCTACTTCAGCCACCTTCATGGCCGTTGGAAAAAAAAATTATTTTTATATGCTCAGGAGAAGTCTTCACATGTTTCACATAGACATTCCTCTAACTCACCAATGGATTTGAGGCCTATTGGTTACTCTCAACCTAGTTTAGTCCTTCTACTAAGACAGTTTGCCAAGGTGTGGACACGGAGCTACAGCTTCTTGGAGCTACCGGTGACAGTTGGTTGAAGGTGGACACCAAAGATGAATGAGCAGCCTTGAATAGGGCTCAGCAAGCCCTTACATCAGAGGCACTAGTCCTCCTGAACACCTCAAAGATGCCAGTCCTTAGATGGCATTTAAAGCCCTCACAATCTGACTTTGTCCTATTAATTTGAATGGATTTCACGTGACTTCCCTTCATTCTTCTTTCCACCAACTGGCCTTCATCCTGTTCTCCAGATTTGGCATTTTATTTCCTGCCTGCCCTTTACTTAGGTTGTATCCCATGTCTCAAGTAAACTCTCTCCTCACCTTTGCCTTTTGGAAACTTTATCTTTTTTCAAGGCTCAACTTTGGCACCACTTTGTAGCCAAGGTTATTAACTAATCTTTTGTGTCATGAATTCCTTTGGCAGTCCTGGTGAAGGCTTACAAGTGTCTGAGGCCAGATTTGAATTCAGGAAGATGAGTCCTCCTGACTCTAGGCCCTGCCTTCTATCTACTGTACCACATAGCTGTCCCTATTCTCATCCTATCCTTTTGCTTATCTTTTTTCCCCACTTAGTATTTTATTTCTTTCAATTACATGTAAAAACAATTTATGAATTCCATATTCTTTCCCTTCCTCTCTCCCATCCCGTCTCCCTGAGACAGCAAGAAATTTGCTATAGGTTATACATGTACAGTCATGCAAATATATTTCCGTATTAGTCATATTGTGAAAGAATGCATGGACCAAAAGAATAAAAAAATAGCATGCTTCAATTTGCTCTGATTGAGACTCCATCAGTTCTTTCTCTGGAGGTGTACAGCATTTTTCATCATAAGTCCTTCAGAATTGTCTTGGATGTTTGTATTTTTGAGAAAAGCCAAGTTATTCATAGCTGATCATCATACGGTATTCCTGTTACTGTACACAATGTGCTCCTGCTTCTGCTCACTTCACTGTTTATGTAAGTCTTTCCAGGTTTTTCTGAAACCATCCTGATAATCATTTTAATAGCACATAGTATCCCATCTCAATCATATACCAAAATTTGTTCAGCCATTCCCCAATTAACGGGCATCCACTTGATTTCCAGTTCTTACCACCACAAAAAGAGTTAACTATAAATATTTTTGTGTATATAGTTCCTTTTTTAATATCTTTGGGATTACAGACCTAGTGGTGCTGTTGTTGGATCAGAGGGTATGAATTGTTTTATAGCTCTTTAGCTATAGTTCCAAATTGCTCTACAGAATGGTTGAATCAGTTCACAGTTCCCCCAACTCTGCATTAATGTCTAAGTTTTCCCACATGCCCTCCAAGATTTGTCATTTTCCTTTTCTTTTAGCCAATCTGATAGGTGTGAGATGGTATCTTGGAGTTGTTTTAATTTGCATTTCTCTAATCAGTAGTGATTCAGAGAATTTTTTCACATGACTTTAGATAGCTTTGATTTCCTCTTCTGCAAACTGCTTGTTCATATCTTTTGATGATTTATCAATTGTGCAGTGACTCACATTCTTATAAATTTGAGTCCTCTATATATTTGAGAAATAAGGCCTTTATTAGAGAAACTTGCTGTAAATCTTTTCCCAGTGTTCTGCTTTCCTTCCAATTTTGATTGCATTGGTTTTGTCTGTGTAAAAAGAAATATTAAGTTAATGTAATCAAAAGTATCCATTTTACTTTTTGTAATGTTCTCTATCTCTTACTTTGTCATAAATTCTTCCTTATCCATAGATATGACAGATAAACTATTCCATGGTCCCCTGATTTGCTTATGGTAGCACCCTTTATGTTTAAATCATGTACCCACTTTGACCTTATCTTGGTATATGGTATAAGATGTTAGTCTATACCTAGTGTTTGCCAAACTGCTTTCCAGTTTTTGTGGCAGTTTTTGTCAAACAGTGAGTTCCTGTCCCAAAAGCTAGGATCATTGTATTTATTCAAATTTATTCAATTTATTGTATTGCTGTTGACATTACCTACTATTTATTGTATTCCCAAAATGTATTGGGAATTTAAGGGGAACTAGTACCTCTGATGAGGGCTTGCTGAGCCCTTTTCAGGACTGCTCATCCACCTTTGGTGACTTGTTGTCTACCTGGCACTCAGCTCTCACTTGTGGCTCCAAGAAGCTGTAGCATGCACAGTGGCCACATCCTGGTAAAAAGTCTCAGCAGACAGGCTAAACCAGGTTGAGGGTAGCTGATGGGCTTCAAACCCATTGATAAGTTGGAGATGTCTATCCCAAGCATCTGAAGACTTCTGCAGAGGAATGGACAGATGAGAAGAATTTGTTTTTTAATGGCCATGAAGGTGACTGAAGTAGGTGCTATGGAGCACTTAAAACTTAGGTATGAAAGATGCCAAGGTTCATCCACTGCATCCTAGGCCATCTCCAATCCTGACTTTGGTCTTGCCTCTGGGCTTCAGTGATTCTGAGAGAGTAAAGCTGACAACTTTGTGCGACTCTGCCTCGCTTAAATCCAATTCACCTACAAGTTCAGACATCACCCTGTGATGTCATTGGTCCTCTTTGAAAACAAAGCACAAACAGCAACCTTGTGTACCCAGTCTATTCCACTGATCCACTACTCAGTCTCTTAACCAGTACCAGATTGTTTTGGTGAACACTGCTTTATAATACAGTTCAAGATATAGCATGGCTATGCCACCTTCCTTCACTTTTTTTATTAGTTCCCTTGATATTCTTGACCTTTTGTTCTTCCAAAAGAATTTTGTTACATTTTCTAGCTCTATAAAATAGTTTTGATTGGTATGGCACTGAATTTGTAAGTCAATTTAAGTAGAATTGTCATGTTTATTTTATTGGTTTGGCATACCATATTTTTCCAGTTGTTTAGATCTGACTTCATCTGTATGAAAAGTGTTTTGTAATTTTGTTAATATAGCTCTGGATTTATCTTGGTAAGTAGACTCCCAAATATTTTATATTGTCTACAGTTATTTTAAATTCAATTTCTCTATCCCTTGCAGCTGTAATTTCTTGGTAATATAGAAATGCTGATGGCTTATATGGGTTTATTTTATATCCTGAAACTTTGCTGAAGTTGTTAATTTCAACTAGTTTTTTAGTAGATTTTCTAGGACTCTCCCAAGTATACCATCATATATGGTGATAGTAGGCATAATAATCATAATAATGGTGATAATAGGCATCCTTGCTTCAGAACCCAGCTCTTATTGGGAAGGCTTCCTGCTTATCCCCATTACAGATAATATTTGTTAATGGTTTTAGATAAATACTACTTATCATTTTAAGGAAAGCTCCATTTATTCCTATGCTTTCAAGTGTTTTTTTTAATAGAAATTAGTGTTGTCCTTTGTCAAAAGCTTTTTATTTAAAAAAAAACATTTTTCACATTTACATGTAAAGACAAATTTGACAGTTCACTTTGTAAAATTTTGAATTCCAAATTCTTTCCTTTCCTTTTATTCTTCCTTGCACCCTAACAATTTGATATAGATTATACATGTGCAATCATGCAAAACAATTTCATATTATTCATCTTGTGATAGAAGACATGGATTCCCCAAAAATAAAGAAAGTGAAGAATAGTATGCTTTGATCTGCATTCAGACTCCATCAGTTCCTTTTCTAGATATGGATAGCATTTTCGTCATGAATCCTTTGGGCTTGTTTTGGATCATTTTATTGCTGAGAGTAGATAAGTCATTAACAGTTGACCATCAACTGCTGTTACTATATACTGTGTTCCCTTGGTTCTATTAACTTCACTTTCCATTAGTTCATGTACATTTTCTAGTTTTGTTTTTCTGAAATCATCCTGCTCTTCATTTCTTATAGGACAATAGTATTCCATTACAATCATATAACACAACTTATTCAGACATTCCCCACTTGATGGGCATCCCCTCAATTTCCAATTCTTTGCCACCACAGAAAGAATAGCTATATTTTTGTACAAATGGGTCCTTTCCCCTTTTTTAAATCTCTTTGAGTTACAAACCTAATAGTGATATGGATGGATCAAAGTGTTTGCACAGTTTTATAGCCCTTTGGGTATAGTTCCAAATTTCTCTCCAAAATGGTTGGCTCACTTCACAACTCCACCAGCAGTATATTAGTGTCCCAATTTTCCTACCAAAAGCTTTTTCTTCATCTACTGAGATAATCATGATTTTTGTTGGTTTTATTAATTGATATGATTAGTTATGCTGATAGTTTTCCCAGTATTGACCCAGCCCTGCATTCTTGGTATAAATCCCAACTGGTCATAGTGTTTGATCTTTGTGACATATTGCTGTAATCTTCTTGCTAATATTTTATTTAAAATGTCTGCATCAACATTCGTTAGGGAAATTGGTGTATAGTATCTAGAATTTTCCTTTTCTGTTCATGGTCGTCCTGGTTTAGGCATCTTTTACAGCCCCATATTTGTGTCTTAAAAGGAATTTGATAGCACTCCCTTTTTACTTGTTTTGTTCAAATATTGGAATATAATATTGGAATTATTTATTATTTTAAATTGTTTGGTGGAATTCGCTTGTGAATCCATCTGATCATGGGGATTTTTTCTTAGTGAACTCATTGCTGAGTTCAATATTTTTTTCTAAGATTGGGTTATTTAAGTATTCTATGTCCTGTTAATCTGGGCATTTCATATTTTTATAAACATTCATTTTACTTAGATTGTCAGATTTATTGGCATATAATTGGGGAAAAAAACTATTAATTGCTTTCATTTCCTCAATTGGTGATGAATTCATTCCTTTAATTTTTGATATTGGTAATTTGGTTTTCTTTCTTTTTTTAATCAAATTAACAAATTGTTTATCTATTTCATTGTTGTTTGGAGTTTTTTTGTTCCCCATAAAACCAGTTCTCTTTATTTACTACTTCAGTCATTTTCTTACTTTCCATTTTATTATCATTGCTTTGATTTTCAATATTTCCAATTTGGAGTTTAATTGGGGATGTTGAAGTGATTATTTTTCAATTTCTGTAACTGCATGCCTAATTTATTGATCTGATATTTTTTCTATTTTATGTCTTCTCTCTTCTCCCCCTCTGCCCTTAACTGAGGGTATTATGCCCAAAGGAGGGTACCTAGTTAACTCAGGGTTTACTGGCTAGATGTCTTTCTCAGAGACCAAGCTTTAAACCCAATTCACTCTGGAACCTATGTATTGGACAGCAATAGGTCCCTGCCCTCCTAAAACATAGTGAATGTAAATAATAAATAGTAACTGTTTCTCTCTTGGCCCAGAACCCTGAGAGTCTTACCCTCCCTGTTTGACTTTTTTAAAAATATTTTTGTTAAAGGGGCCATCCCTTGACTTACTTCTTAAAGAGGCCTTCACTGAATGGGGGTTACCTCACTCAAAGTGGGAACCTGGAAAGACCTTAGCCTAAAAGGGCCGAGGTCTCCCACTGCATCCTGGGCTGTCTCCAGTCGTCCTGATTGATATCTGGCCACTGTACTCAGATGACTCTGGAAGAGAAAGTGAAGCTGTTGACTTTGCACAGCCCTCACTTACTCAAATCAAAGTCAGTTGCAAATCATGTCATCATCTCCCTGATGTCATGGTACTCTTTGAGAACAAAGGACAAACCACATAACCACAATAAAAATTTTATTAATAATAAGCATTTAGAGATATTAAATTTTACATTAAATATTGCTTTGGCTTCATCCTATGAATTTTGATCTGTTGTTTCACTGTTGTCATTCTCTTTAATGCAATTATTGTTTCTGTGATTTTTTCTTAGACCCACTTGTTCTTTAGGATTCGATTATTTAATTTCCAATAATTTTTAATCTACCTTCACAGGGCACTTTGTTGAATGTAATTTTTATTGCATCTTGATCTGTAAAGGATGCATTTAAAATTTCTGCTTTTCTGCATTTGGTTGAGAGGTTTTTATGCCCTAATACATGGTCAGTTCTTGTGTAGGTGCCATGTACAGCTGAAAAAGGGGCATATTCCTTTCTATTCTCATTCAGTTTTCTCTAGAGGTCTATCATATCTAACTTCTCTAAAATTCTATTCATCTCCTTAACTTCTTGTGTATTTTTTGGTTAGATTTATCTAGTTCTGAGAAGGGAAAGTTGAGATCTCCGCCCCCCCAGTATAGTTTTATTGTCTTATTTCCTGCTTTAACTTATTTATCTTTTCCTTTAAGAATTTGGATGCTATACCATTTATTGCATATATACTTGGTATTGATATTACTTCATTGTCTTAGCAAGACTTACATCTTTAACAAGATGTAATTTCCTTTCTTATCTTTTTTGATTAGTTCTGTTCTTGCTTTTGTTTTGTCTGAGATCCTGATTATTACCCCTGCTTTTAGTCGATAATGGCATAATAGATTCTGCTCCACCACCTTAATTTTACTCTCTATGTCTCTCTCTGCTTCAAGTGTGTTTCTTGTAAACCACATAATGCGGGATTCTGGTTTTTAATTCACTCTACTATCTGCTTCCATTTTATGGGTTAGTTCATTACATTCACATTTACACTTATAATTTTTAACTGTGTATTTCCCTCCATTCTATTTTTACCTGTTTATCCTTTCTCTCTCTCTCTCTCTCTCTCTCTCTCTCTCTCTCTCTCTCTCTCTCTCTCTCTTCTCTCTTTCTCTCTCTCTCCTTGTCCCCCCTCAAAGGTTTTTGCTTCTGAACACCACCTCCCCCAGTCCTCCCTCCCTTCCATGAGCCCCATTTTCCCCATTTCATCCAATTCCGGTGAGAGTAAGGTTCAAGAGTTGCCTACCACCTAGTTACTTTGGCAACTTGGTTAATGATCTCTTAATTGCCAAATCTAAAGGTCTTTTCTTAGTCCTCGTCCTTCTTGCCCTTGCTGCAGCTGTTGACACTTTTGATCACCCTCTTCTCCTTGATACTCTTTTTTTCTGGTTTTTTAATGACACTGCTCTCTTTGAATTTTCCTCCTAGTGGTGTGACCACTCCTTATTTTCCTTTGCTGGATTTTTGTCCAGTTCATGCTGGCTAAATGAACATGTCCCCAGGGCTCTGTCTTCTTTTCCTTCTATACTGTTTCCCTTGGTGATTTGACCAGCTCCTGTGATTCAGTTGTCATCTCCATGCAGAAAATTTTAAGATTTATTTCTCTAGCCCTAACCTTTCTCCTAACTATCAGTCTAACATCTCCCATGTGAGACAATCTCTGTTTTGTTTTTTTACATGGTTGTTTGCATCTTGTTTCCTCTATTAGACAGTGAAGGCAGGGCTAGATTTTGTTTTTGTTTTGTTTTGGGCAAAAAAAAATGAAGTAAAAGAGGAGTTTAAGAAACAGATCACAATTCAGGCACACAAAACAAGAGCTCTCTCTCTGACAAAAGCTGAGTAACTAATAAATCCTTAGATTGCTGCAGAAATACACTCTCTCTTCAAAAGGTAGAAGAATCACCAAAGGGAAATGCTATTCTTTATGTTTCTGTCGTTTAGGGTGTTTATAAGTCAGATATTCTACCTATAA
This sequence comes from Trichosurus vulpecula, assembly GCF_011100635.1. NCBI lineage: Eukaryota > Metazoa > Chordata > Mammalia > Diprotodontia > Phalangeridae > Trichosurus > Trichosurus vulpecula. The sequence continues at coordinate 98,670,121 of NC_050573.1, read as the reverse complement.
TCTGGGGGTTTGGGTTTTTGTTTTTACAGAAAATGCAAATCCCTCCATTATTGGATGACCATCTTTTTCATTGCTTAAGCTGAGGTTTGTGGGGTATGTTGTATTTTGGGGTTGTATTCTGAGTTCCTTTGCTTTTTAAAATATGTTATTCCATCCCTCATATAGTTTCAAGAGATGCAGAATGTCATTTGAATTTCCTTCCCTTTATATTTAAAGTTCTTTTCCCTGACAAGTTGCAGCATTTGTTGTTCATCATTAGAATTGCTAAATTTCAACACTATGTGAATTGGAGTTTGAAGCATATGTCCATCCCTTCCTCCCCCACTTCCCCCAGATATTTCATTTAGTATTCTTTTTTTGCATTTAAAAGTTCTAGAAAATTTTCTTTCTAGTTAAGAAGTATCTCTGGAGAGACTCACAATTACAATTTTTCTGCTCTACTAATTATTTATTCACCACAGGATATGAGTTGTATTATTTGTCCTCTTCTAATTTGTTCATTTTTTTCATTTGTCTTTTGAACCATTATGGGATCTTTTAATGTTCTATCTTTTTGAAATCCCTTAGAGTTCTGTATATCATCAGGAAATGTTACAACTCCCTTTGGTATATAATATTTATTTAGAGAATCATAATTTTTGGAGGTTTTAGTACTCATCCTTCTAATTTTAGCATCCTCTCTGTTGATTTATTTGCTTGTGCTCTTGTTTTTTAATTGAATTTTCTTCCTCTAGAATTCTTAGGTTTCTTTAACCTTTTTTTCCTATACTCCCTTGTTATTCACTTTCTAACTCTTCCCTTCCTCCCGGCACCCCTGCCTTGAAATGTGTCAACGAATCTATACTATAAAGTTGCCTTGGCCTGCTCCCACATTGGAGAATTTACATTTCACTCACAATAGTCTCTGCCCTAAGTCTTCTTGTAAGACAAGGCTGGCTCCATCCATCTTTCAGTCCCCTTTCTTTCAGATGTGGTGCAGTCATTCAAATTGGCTCCCTGGAATTTGTTCTTTTCTTCTCTAGATGTGCTAAATAAGCTTTTCCGACTTTTTCCAGAGAAGAAGGCATGAGTATTCTGGGCAAAAGGTAGGGGCTTGAAGGAGGAAGGAAGCTTGACTTCTTCCCATCTGATATCACCATACCTCCTGTTACTGGACAGAATAAGTACCTGTTTGCTTATTTTAATTAAGTAAAGGCAGGCAAAGAGTGGGTGAGCCAGCAAAATCTGCTATTGAGGGGAATCCCTGGATGAGACACAAGCCTTTGGCTTGGTTTGTGTCTTCTGTTAGACCGTGGAGGCTGGTGGGGTGAGAGTGCTAAGTAAGTACTTAAGGATTAGAATTCTCCAGTATTATATTCATAATCTTCTAATCTTGTGGAGCTTTCTTGTCATATGGATTGAGCCATAACTGCTAGTTCTGGTGCCCTTTTTTGGGGGGGAGGGGGGCAAATTAAGGTGGTTTGAGAATTAATGGGAACTGGAGAAAAAGTCTGGTCTGCCCTCATGTTAGTCCCATTTTAGATAGACATTCTCTCCTTGATTTGATCCTCACTACAGCAAGCCTTTATTAAACTCTTACTTTATTCCAGATACTCTACTGAGTCCTGAGGTAAAGGGGGAGAGTGTCAAGAAAAATCCCATGAACTAACATTCTATGAGGAAAGTCAGGCCAGGAGACAAAGGGAACTCTTGAGAATGAAATTCCGAAGCCAAAAAGTTAAAGACTAAAGGAGAAAAAATAAGTGGTCTAAAGAGATCTATATGGATGAACAAGGAGTTAACCAACCAACTTTGATAATATGGGCATGAGCTGAATGAGAGGGAAGGAGTGTATATGTATGTATTAAATCTCAGAATGAACTAAGGCTGATGAAGAAAGCTAACCATAACAAAAAAGATTTTTGGTTTATTTGTTTTGTTTTGGAGGAGAGGAGAGGTATCTTTTAAGGATATAGGTCCTTAGGATGAATACAAAGATAATAATTGACAACAGAGAAGGTAGGTGCCTAATTCTTATGTTGGTTCTTTTTTGTCTGCCAATTAGAATGACCTTTACCAGGGGTGGGGAACCTGTGGCCTGGAGGCCACAAATTTCACAGAACAAATCCCCTTAATAAAATGATTTGTTCTGCAAAACGTGGACTCAGTCAGAAGGCCCCACCCAAGGACCTGGGAGGCCATAGGTGGCCTGGAGGCCACAGGTTCCACACCCCTGAAAATAACAACAAAAATAACTGACAGGGAATGGTTATTCAAGATAAGAATGAAGATAAAAGAACACCCAGTCAACTCACCTAATCCAAATGAACTATGTACTCAAGTGCTAAAAGAATTAATAGATGTGATTACTGAGTCACTGTCATAGTAGCATCTGAAAGATCCTGATAAAGCAAAGGTAACAGGACTGGAGGACAGATATCACCCTGAGCTTCCAGGGAAGATAGATATCACCCTTAGCTTCCAAGAAGGGAACAACTATAAAAAGAAATATTACAAAGACTTATCATGCCAGACCAAACTTATTTCAATGGGATTACTCAGGGTAATGCTGTAAATACAGATTAATCTGATTTGAGCAATGCGTTTGATAAAGTATCTAGTAATTATTTTGTGAAAAAGTTGGAGAAATATAGACTAGAAAGTAGGAACAAAGACATGTCTTCAGAGTTTATTAGATTGCCAAACTCAAAGACCAGTTAATGATGGTTGATTCTAGCTTTGCAGAGTTCTGAAGGAGAGGGCCCAAGGGATAGGTGCTTCTCTCTGTATTATTTATTTAACATTTTTTGTCACTGAACAAGCATTTATCAAGTGCCCACTTTGTGCCAGTCATTATACTAGCCACCGGAAATAGACAAATGAAATAGTCCTTCAAGCACTATACATCCTAGTAGAAACAAATGTGCACATAGAAGTAAATAAAGCATGATTCTGGAGTAGGGACAAGTATTGGAAGCTTTGTGGTTGAGGAAAGACCTCTTCTTAGTAGGCGATTCTTGAAGTGAAAGAAAGAGGGATTCTAAGAAAATATATTAGTGGGGGAAAAACAAGCAATCAGGTGAGGAGCTAGGAACACATCCTATCAAAAGTCCAGAAACAGGAGATGCAATATCCTGTATGAAAGATCATTTTGGATGAACTATAGTAAATGTAGAGGAAGCATATCTGGGTAGGCTGGATGCAGATTGTGAAGGAGTCCTAGCATCAATAAGGAGCCAGTGGAGCTTTTTGAGCAGGAGACTGGTGTGGTCAGACTTGTGTTCTGAGGATACCACCTTGATGGCTGTAAAGGAAGAGGCCCAGGCCTCAACCTGAAAGCTATTAAGATAATCCAGGCAACTTGTATTAATGTAGCATCCATATAAATGGATCTACAGGGATGGATGTGAGATCTTGTGAAGGTAGAATCGGCAGGGCTTGATGTCTGATTATGGGAATGAAGAAGACTGAAGAAGAGAGGATGAATCTGAGACTGTAAACCTGGATGACTGGAAAGACAGTTGTTTCCTCAATAGTAATGGTGAAGGAAGGAATAAGGATGTGTTTGAGGTAAAAGATGAATCCTGTTTTCAATCAGTTGAGTTCGAGATATCTAAGACACGTCCAATTAGAAATGCCAAATAGGCTGTTGGTAATGTGAAATTGGTGCTCTGGAGAGAGACTACAGATGGATGTATAGATCTGGGAATTCTATTCATAAAAGATAATTGAACCCAAGAGACCTGATGAAATCAGTAACTTAGACAAAGGCATAGATGGGAAGCATATCAAATTTTCAGTTGACACGAAGCTTAAAGTAGTAACTAGTTAAATACTTTCTACACATGACCAAGTTGAGATCTGAAAAGATCTTAGTAAGGTTGAGCATTGGACTGAATCTGAGAAGATAATATTTAGGAATAGAAGTAAGGGCTTACACGTAGATTCAAAAGAGATACTTCACAAATGTGATGTAAGGAAGACATAGTTTGATATCAGTGTCCAGAAAAGATCTGTGGCTTCTAGTATTCTGAAAGCTCCATATGAGTTTGAGCAACCAAAAAAGAGAATTAATGTTGGCTCAAGATGTATTTTAAAATACATAGCTTCCAGAAATAAGGAGGCAATAATTCCTCTGTACTCTGCTTATGTTAACCCACACCTGGAGTATTATGTTCAGTTCTGGATTCCCCCTGATATGTTAAAGAGCTTCCACAGTCACAATGGTGAAGGTCCTTGGATCCATATATTATGAGGATAATGTTAAATAACTGAGTTTCAGGGGACATGGTAGTTGTGCTTAGGTGTGTGAAGGATTGTCATGTGGAGAGATTGTTTGTCCCCAAAGGACAAAATGTAAGGGAAGAAGTTATAGAGTCAAGTTGAGGCTGAATGTAAGAATTTTTTCCTAACACTAGAGTTAGACAAAAGTGTAATGGGTTGTCTTGGATAGGACATAAGTTCCACTTCTTCAAGAAGATGATAGGTAGCCACCAAATGTCCTTCTCACTTTAAAATTCCTTGATTCTGTGGATTGTATAATCTGAGACTTGGAGTTCAGGAGGATATTAGAAATGGGTATATACATTTTGGCATCATCTGCCTATAGGCGATATTTGAGCTTATAAGACCTGATAAAATCACCAAAAAAGAGAGTAGAAAGAAAAGAAAAATGCCTACAATAGAGCCTTGAAGGATGCTTATACTTAGTAGGAGGGAACAGGATGACAGTCTTGCAAGGGAGACTAGAAAATGAGTGATCAGACATGTAGGAGAGTACAAAGACAACTGTGGATAGAAGTTGAATGAAGAGTGCATGACTATCCAGGAGGAGTAAGTATTCAGTAGTGTCTAAAACTGTACAGAGATAAAATAGAATGAAGGCTGAGTTTAAAATGGCCAGTTTTTTCATTTTGTTTCTTTTTCTCATGGTTCATTCCATTGGTTATAATTCTTCTTTACAACTTGACTATTGTGAAAATAAGTTAAATGTGAAGGTATATATAGAACCTGTATTGGATTACATGCCATCTTGGGGAGGTAGGGGGGAGTAGAGGAAGGGGGGAGAAAATTTGGAACTCAAAAACTTGTGGAACTGAGTGTTGTAAACTAAAAAAAAATAAATTTTTAAAAAATGGCCACTGCATTTAGCAGTTGAGATTGTTTGTAAGCTTGGGTAGAAGAGACCCAGTTGAGGGGTGAGATCAGTAGCCAGAATGCAAAGGATTAAGAAGAAAGTGGGAGATAAATGAGTTCAATAGATTGGTATGACACATTCCAAGATTTTGTCTATGAAAAGAAAGAGAGCTATAGAACAATAATTTGTGGGTAGAAGAGGGTTAAGTGAAAATTTTTTATATGTTTCTAGGTAACAGGGAAAGAAATCCTTGGATAAGGAGAGACTGAAGAGGAGAGAGAGAATCATTGAGATTGTAAGGTAGTAGAGAAGATGGGGTGGAGACAAGAACAGAAGTGAAAGGACTGACCTTAGAAAGGAGAAGGGCCACATCATTAAAAGCTAGTACAAAAGAAGGATTAAATTGGAAATGATGTAAAGGGCTTTTCAGCTAGATAATATGATAGGAGTTTGTGATAGGGTGGCCTCTCAGAGTAGAAGACCTGGTATTCTGAGATGATGGTAAGAGGAAATTTTAGAAAAGAGCAGGTTTTGACTAGCTGCTGTACAAAGTATGATACTCAGAGAAAACTATAAAGGTTACCATACAGCAGTGAGGGTCCAGATAACATAAATCTAGCAGACCCACTTGGCAAGCTTGTATAACTATTCAGAAGCAGTCAGCCAACACATCAGTAGATAACAGAGAAAGAAGAGGTAGAGAGACATGAAGTCAAGGTAAGAATAAAGAGAATTGGGAGAGAAAGGAATAGTTTACCTGTAAGATTTATGGGAAAGGGAAGAATTCATGACCCAACAAGAGATAGAGAGCTTTACAAAATGCCAAATGGATGATTTTGATTATGTTAAATTAAAAAGTTTTTTTTAATAAAGCCAATGCAACAAAGATTTCCAGAAGGGAAAAAGAAAATTGGGAGAGAATCTTTACAACTAGTATCTCTGATAAAGCCTCATATTTAAAATATGCAGTGAAGTGAGCCAAATTTATAGGGATACAAATCATTCCCCAGTTGAGAAATGGTCAAAAGATATGAATAGGCAGTTTTCAGAGGAAGAAATTAAAGGTATCTATAGGCATAGGAAAAATGCTCTAAATCACTATTGGTTAGAGAAATGCAAATCAAAACAACTCTTAGGTACCACATCTCTCCTGTCAGATTGGCTAATATGACAAAACAGGAAAATGATAAATGGTGGAGAGGATATGGGAAAATTGGAATGCTGTTACATTGTTGATGGAGTTGTGAACAGATCCAGCCATTCTGGAGAGCAATTTGGAATTATGCCCAAAGGGCTATAAAAATGTGCGTAGCCTTTGACTCAGCAATACCACTTCTAGGGCTGTGTCCCAAGGAGATCACACAAGTGGTAAAGGGACACATATGTACAAAAATATTTATAGCCGCTCTTTTTGTGGTAGCAAAGAATTGGAAATCAAGGGGATGCCCATCAATTGGGGAATGGCTAAACAAGTTGTGGTACATGAATGTAATGGAATACTATTGTGCTCTAAGAAATGGGGAACATACAGACTTTTTAATAACCTGGAAAGACCTACATGATATGATACTGAGTAAAGGGAGCAGAACCAGGAGAACATTGTACACAACCACAGATATATTGCTTCTGTGATGACTAAGGTTGGTAGACTTGACTCTTCTCAGCAGTACAAGGTTCAAAGATAGTTCCAAAGGACTCATGATGGAAAGAGCTATCTACATCCAGAGAAAGAATTATGGAGACTGAATATAGATTGAGGCAAACTATTTGCTCTTTGTCTCTTTTTTTTCTGCTCTTTTTTGGTTTTGTTTCTTATTTCTCATGATTCATTCCATTGATCATAATTCTTCATTACAACTTGACTATTATGTAAATAAGTTAATGTGAAGGTATGTGTAGAACATTTATTGGATTTCCATGCCATCTTGACAGGGGAGGGGAGGGAAGAAAATTTGGAACTGAAAAATTTGTGGAAATGAGTGTTATAAACTAAAAATTAAAAATCTAAAAAATTAAAAATAACTAAAAAAGAATAAAGAGTAGGTTTAGGAGTAGTAGTGATCAGGATTTTGGTTTGGGGGTTTTTTTGGACAGTAAGGTCAAAACATTTATGGACCTTGGTCAGATCCATGCTACGACCCTGCTATGGATGGGGTGAATGGCATAAGGGTCATGAGAATTTAGTAGGCCAATAAACTGTTATTTGAGGTACACATAACTGTGTCTGCTGAAGTACCCAAGTTTATATCAGGCAGAGGTTTTCATTATTAACCTAGATCCATGGATACCTACGCCCCACCCCATTCCAGCTGGCCCACCATGGATACTAATGGATAGACGTCAGGGCATCAGTGTACTTGCAGAGGGAAAAATTTACGTCTTTTATTTCCACCAACCTTCTAACCTGCTTTGTAATACTGTGTATTTTATTCATTTAAAAATATTATTCACAGAAGGGTCTGTGAGCTTTACCAGACTACCGAAGATGACTCCATGATAAAAATGTTAAAGAACCCTCTATATAAGGGATGGACTTAGAATGAAGAGGAGAAGAGGAAAACTGTGAGACAAGTACTAAACTCCTTGAGAAAAGAGGAGAATGACATAAAGGCTAGTAAATGGCTGACTAGAATTTTAACTAGGTGATAGATTAATGGAATAAACCTCACAAGTTAAAATGTGATTGAGTTATGATAACAAAGAGACAACCTAGAAGTGACACTTTAGCTTTTTAACCAGATTACAGAAACCTCAACTTTTTGTCCCCCTTTTTAATCCCTTATTTTTATTATTGCTTCCTTTTAAAAATGTTATTATTTCTTATGAATTCCCCACCAATGTCTCTATATCCTCTTCAAAATAGAGGGACCCAAACCAGACAAAGTTCTCTAGGAAGGGCCTACATACTGTATTTACTACTATTTATTAGTAAAGGAATTGTGAAAAAATTAATTCACCTTAAAAATAAAAAGCATTCTTCAGCCTCATAACCAAAACTCATCTCATATTTCTATTTTTGTTTAAATTGCATATGAATTGATAAGTATCTAATAAAAATTCTGTTAAGTTTTATAAATACCTGTATTCAGTGCTTTATATATAATTTAAAAGAAATAGACAAAAAATTAGTAGTAGCTAAGGACCTTTTTCTGTAACTCCTGCCTGACTTTATTAAGTGTTCATGTAGAACATGGCCCTTGATTTAAGAAGCTAATAATCTAATAAAAGAGCTAAGATATACACAAGGATGTATATACCTACATATGATGCATATATATGTGTATTGGGATGTGATCACATATGGAAGAGGGTGCCCTTTTTTTTAAAGTTACTGCATTTAAAAATTAGTCTCCATTTCAGTATAAAAGAAGGGTCATGTCTAACCCCTTTTATTTTTAATTCTTTTACTCCACATTTTGAACACGGCCCACCAAAAGACAGATTTTTCCCTGTCTTGGACCCTTGAGGCCAACAATAGACCAACATATTAGAAATTTTCTGCCCCATCCCCAGCACAACAAACTCTCAAGGCCAATGGCTGATCAGTTGTGAACTGATATATTTTCTGTATACTATAAGTATCTTTGGGAAGTGACTTATCTTCAGAAGCCTTCTATCCAGGTGTGAACAGCATTCTTGAGTACTCAAAAAACATGACAAATGTGATTACTAAACCATTGTCAAAAATATCTGCATATCAATGGAAAATAAGAGGTATTATAAGATAGGAAAAGGCCAAATATTACCCCAGTTACCAAAAAAAGGAAGAAAATAACATCTATAAACTACGTAGACCTATAATCTTGAACTGAATTATGGGGGGATTTTAAAGCAGATCATTAAAGACATGGTTACTGAACACCTAGAAAAGGGAATATTGATTACAAAGAACCTACATAGTTTTAAGAAGAGATCATGCTTAACTAGTCTATTTCCTTTTTTGACAGGTCTGCTAAACTATTAAATAAAGGAAATGCTATGGATGTTTTACTGAGATCTTATCAAAGCATTTCATGAAATGATTCCCACTGTTTTCTTTTGAAAAAGATGAAAAGGTGTGTACTAATGAATAATACAATTAGATGGGTTCTGAACTGGTTGAATAGCTGGATTCAAATAGTCATTAATGGTTCAATGTTAATATGGCCATCAGAGTTTAGTGAAGTGTTCCCGGGTGCTGTGCTTGACCTTGTACTAATCATTTGAACATTTTTCTCAGTTAAATGAATGAAGGTACTCATGGCATGTTCATCAAATTTGCTGTTGTCACTAAGGTAGGAGGTATAATGAATAAACTAGATGGCAGAGTCAGAGTCCAAAATTATCTAGATATACTAGCATATTGGGTTGAACTTAAGATGAAATTCAGTAAGTATAAAATACACTTGGGTTCTAAAAATAAACTTCATAAACATAGAACATGGGATCTAAGCCTACAAGCCTAAAATTAACCATGTGATGTGACAGTTAAGAAAACTAATGTGATCTTGGGCTATATTAAGAGGCATAGTTTCCAGGAATAAGAAGGCAATAAATCCCTCTGTCCTCTACCCTATTCAGACCACATGTAGACGATTATGTTCAATTGTAGACACCATAGTTTAAGAAGTTTAAGATAAAGATGTCTAAAAGAGAGAAACAAGAATGATGAAGAGCCTTGGGTCTATGTCCCATCAACTTCAGTTAAAATTAATTATGTTTAGCCCAAAGAAGAGAATACTCAGGGAATACAGTAATTGTGCCTATGTTTTTTTGAAGGATTTCCATATGAAAGAGGAATTAGGCTTATATTTGTCCCCAGAAAAGAGAATTGGGTGGAGATGTCACAGAAAAAAAAAACTTCCTAATAATTAGATCTGTCCAAAACTACAATAGGCTGCCCTAAGAGTTTGTCCATTCCCCATCACTAGAGGTCTTCATGCAAAAGACCATTAGGTGACCATCTGTTAAGTACATTAAGTGAGGATTGCTTTTGTGGATGGGTTGACTGTCAAACCTGCTGAGGTCTCTTCCAACTCTTAAATTCTATGATTCTGTGATATCAGTATACCAATAATTCAGATCATAGCCCCTTCCCTGCCTGCTTATCCTATATAGCTCTTTAATAATGATGATAGTGATCATAGTTCATATATATGTACATATATAAACTATTACTTATATATGCAAACTGTATAGTTCATATATATGTGAATTATATTATATACGTGTGTATTATAATCACTGTAACATTTACAAATATTTTTCTTATCTCACCTGATCCTCACAAAAACCCTATGAGGTAGATGCTCTTATCTCTGTCCTCTCACAGGTTTGTAGTAGGGCCACTCACATACTGAGGACTTTACTTACTTTCCTCAACATCATAGGGATAACAGTGAAGCAATCGGTCTATCCGTTTGTTACTCTGGCTACTACATGAACAACCCACCTTTTTCAGTTACATATGTCTTTGATGACATTCTTTATATTACTTTTCCTTTGTAATTTGTATATTTTATTTATTTGACCCTACTCGTACTCTCAGCATGCCTCTACATTGTCCTTGGAGTAATTTTAACTTAAAGTTCCTTAGACACAGAAGGTGATTCATAGCCGTACAATATCACCAGAAGAATATTGTTATTAAACAGATGGGCCTCTGTTTCATGGAGAAACATGGGGTCATTAAAAGAACTTTTGCAGCTTCCCAAAGATAATTCAACCCTTTGTCCTCTTCCTGTCCAATTTAAGGCACAACACATTGTCCATTTGCATATTTTCCTGTGAGGGTAGTTAGTCCAAACTGTTTTGTGTGGTTATATATCTCATTTAGAAGGCTTGGCAATTCTCCAGAGCTTGATGGTACGTAGTATAATGTCCTATACAAATAGGACCTCACTATTCCTGTTAAACTTGGATTCTTCACTGGATTGCCTCCAAAATTGGAAAATAACTTTGTCCAACATATTTCTTTCTATTTTGTGCTTCATTTCATAGTAATAGTCAGAGGATCATCAAATGGGGTTCTCTCTGTTATGTCTTTTGAAGAATCTTTCATAATTTTGACATATGCATGAAAGACACCTTGCAGAAGATCATTTAATGTGTTGTTTTGTTCTAATAAATACTTTGTAGTCAACAAAGGATAAGCATTCTTGGTAGTTATATTTTCTCTACATCTTCTATGCAATTGGGTCAGAGTAGAGACATGATGAACTGAAATATTACCTGTGAAAGCCTGACTGTTAACTTCTAATATCCTTACCAAGTATGCTCTCGGTATGTGTATAGAATATTCTCATAAAATATAGAGATGGAAAAGTAGGCTTACGGATCAGTAGTTATTGATGGTTATTTAGCCTTTTGGGGATAAGATCTTAGACTTTGTAAAAATAGCTTTTAAATCTTTACCCTCCTTTCAGACACCTTGAAAAACCCTCAATGCCCTGAAAATTGTATTGCCTCCTACACCAACTTCCTCTGTGTAGACCTGGTCTAGTTCCTCCATTTTCCTCTGTTTTCTTCAGCATCATTTCTCTTTCCTCTCTATGATATCCAGAGATTTGCCTTATGTTAAAAGTCTGTAATAATTAAATTCCAAATGTTGTGGCTCCACTGGTCTCTGTGGTGAAAAGGGTTTGTTGGAAAAATCTTTTCATATCACTTTAATTTTTTATCATCTTACGATCTTCCTTTCAGTTGTGTGCTTCAGTGGTCTCAGGATCACTCTTTAGCTGGACAACTCACTGAGGGTTTCTTTTTTCACTGTTTCTCATTTTGTGAGGTAGTAGTGCTCATAATTTTCCATCATCTATTAGAATTTACAAAGTAATTTATTTTAAAATTGATTTTGCCTTTCAACGTAATCTCCTTGCTTGGCAACTAGGGTCAAGTGTTTGCTAATTAAGGAAAAAATTTAGGTTTTGGTCTTATTATAACAATGGATTTATTTTAGTTGAACTAATGTATGAAATTACTATTGATGTCCTTAAGTACAGTCACTTCAAATTTTTTCTAACAACTTTTAAATACTTAAAGTTGAATGTGTTTTAATTTCATGGCATAACTTTTTCTACTTATTTCATATTTTTATCTTTACTATGTCAGCCTAACAATCTAAAAGTATGCTGAGAGCTGATTCAAGAACAACTCCCACATCAGTTGTTTCCTATCTGTTACAATTGTCAAACAGAATCAGTGAGTATTTAGTATTGACTATGTTCAAGGCACTTTGCAAAATTCTGGGGATGCAAAGAAAAGCAAAAACGCTCCCTAGCCTCACGAAGCTTATAATCTAGTCGAGGAAACAACATGCAAGTAACTATAAGAAATATACTTGGAGATATAACATGCAAGTAACTATAAGATATATACTTGGAGATATTCTCAAAGGGAAGCCAGTAGCATTAAGGAAGGACCCAGAAAAGTTTCTTATAGAAGATGGGATTTTAGCTGAAACTGGTAGCAAGCCAGATAAGCCAAGAGGCTGAGATAAATTATTCACTTCTTAATGTGAACAGGGCTTCTAAATTCTGTTTCTCAAAGTATACATGGTGTTTTGGCTTGAGGCTTCTGGATAGTTTACAGATCTTGCGTATTTTTCATTCCTTACTCCTGAAACATATTTTTCAACATATTTTCCCTGTCTGACTATATTCACCTTGTCATTGAAGTCACTGAGTATTAAAGTTTATATAGTTATTTCCTTTGGAAGATCAAAACAAGTTTTTCAAAAAAGTTTGCTACCTCTCTATTCTCTGCAACAGATTGCTTAAGCTGTGATTATTTTTGTTTTGTTATTTTTGCAAAGACTGTTGGCACTAAAAGATGATCAAATGTTTCATAAAATGATATTTATTCTTACCTTGTGTGCATGATAAAACCAAGTCCACCATCTCTTTTATTTTTTTCTCCAAAGAGGAAAATTCCATTTATCTTCAACTTCCTTCTTCTAGTTTCACTTATAGTAAAATGTCAAGATTGGTGAAAATCCATTCCTCTAGTAGTATGTATACTTGTTGACCATTAGACAAGGATCTTTCATTAAGAGTACTAATAGCTAGATTATTGTTTATAGATAATTCTAAAGCCTTTGCAATTTGTAGAACTTTCTGCCACTTTTAGAGCTGGAAGCAGAAGGGGCCCACATAGGATAGAGGGCAAAGATGAATTTTTCTTTGTTTTATGGGTTACCGTGGCCAAAGAATTTATCCCTAAATTGTGAGTTTACTGATGATTGAGCCTTTCTGTACTTAACTGGATTTATCCTTGAAAAAGTGACGCAGTCTGTTCCAGGGATCATACTTTTGAAGTATGATTTGAAGTATTTGATATGTGGTTTGAAGTATTTAAAGCCCTTCTGAGGTTATGCTAAGACTTTGAGAACTAAGGGTCATAACCATGACATGATGAGGCATTTAGAGTAGGACTTCTTTGAGGTCCCCCAGTGCATGCAAAATTAAAATAGAGTTAAACCAAAATTCAAGACAGTTCAGACTAGGAACATGATCTATATCGCTCATAGTATATGCCTCAACACATTAATTTCCCTTAAACCTTGTCTCCTCTCCCCTCCCCCCATAATAATTGCTATTGAAAATTGAATACCAACCTTATTTAGCAGACTTCATTATCCCATGTAATCACAACAGAATTTTTTCCCCTTAACAATGCATTTGATACCATTACAAAGAAAGTATTTTCATCATTTATTGAAAGAGGCTGTGAGTTTTTAAAACTGAGTTTCTAAAATGAACCAGTTGAAAATAAAAGTGAATCTGTGTCCTGGGAAGGATTATTATAAGAGTTTTACAACTTTTAACTATTTGGTCTTATACTATTTTCAATGATTAACATAAATTGATGGCGCTGTTTTTCTGATGTTTAAGTGAGGCATGCAAAGGTTAGTTTTTTGTTTGTTTTTTTAATGGAACATCAAGTGTGAAGTTTAGAGTCACAAAGACATGGTAAAATTAGAGCATCTGTGCCCATACAAGGTAAAATTGAAGCAAGTTAAATATGTCCCTAACTTGGTGTATGGTTCCTTAACCTTTCTAGTATTCACAGTTTGAAAGTGAAACTTGATCTTCTAGGGAGCTTAAGTCTAATTAAGTATATTTGTATATTATTAATGGATTAATTTGCATTCAATTAGTATATTATTTTGGATTAATTTGCATGAGTGTATTAAGGAATAAATAGAAGTATTTAGAAATCATGTCTCTTAAAAGTCATTATTTTCCAGATAAGAAAAATGTATATGTTCCTTAATAGTAAGATACTTTGTAGTGCATGTGTCCTTGTATTTGACTTCTCAATGAAAACTAAGTATCGAGTACTTATACTAGGGCAAAGGAAAGGCTATGGAAAGAATAAAAGCTTCCAAGGTCCTTGATCGGCCTCCCAGAAGGAAAGATTCACAACTAGCATCTGTATTCATGGACCCTGAAAGTGGTTGTAGTCCCTCAAAGATTGAATAAAATCTCAACCTTGCTTTTTTCATTCAGACTTAATTGTTGAAGAAGTAAGCCGTTTCATTCAGCAAATACTAAGCATCCGCCGAGCATTTATGTAGCATCTTAAGGTTTGCAAAGTGACTTGCAGATTTCATCTTATTTGATCCTCACATAACCCCACGAGATAGGTACTACTATTATTGCTATTTTACAGATGAAGAAAGTGGCAGACGGGGCTTAAGTGCCTTGCCAGAGTCGTACAGCTACTAAGTTTTTGAGGTCAAATTTGAACTCAGCACTTCCTGAAAGTAGATGCAATACTCCACCACTATCCCACTTAGCTGTTCCAAATTTGTCCTCTAAACCTCTCTGTTTTGGCTTTAGGATGCCACCGATTCCAAGTCACCTCAGAGTTCCCTTTTACTCTTCTCCGTCTTTCACCTTCTCTCCTTCCATAGCAGATCAGTTGGCAAATCCTGTTGATTCCATTTCCCCAGTGTCTCTTTTGGCTTCCCCTTCTCTCTGCTTGAAGGTTCCTAATTCAAGCCCTCGTCTCCAAATTGGTCTTCGTGTCTCTCATCTGTCTCTCCAAGCCATCCTCCGTAAAACTTCCAAAAATCACCTTCCTAAAACTCCTATCTCTGCTCAAAAACCTCCACTGATTCTCTAATGACTCAAGTATAAAATACAAATTCTGGCATTGAAGGTGCTCTAGAATGGTTTGACCACCTACCTTTCCAGCCTTATTTCACATAATGACCTTTCCAGCCTGATTTCACATAATTTTACCACTTACTACAGTACGGGTCATAGAGTAAACATTTGATGAGTGCTTGTTGGCTTCACATACACATTTCCACCCAAAATGGACTACTAATGCATCCCCTGTATTCAATAGTCAATCTCTTGTTTTGTTCATTTGCATGAACTACCCACTTCCCTCTCACCACCACCTGTCAGAAGGTTATTTTTCCTTCAAAGTCAGTTCAGATGCCACCTCATCCGTGATGCCTCCCTGATATTCCTAGTTGCTAATTCCTCCTCTTAAAGTTATCCCATTATCTTTATGTATCTATTGTACAGTAGAATGTAAACTTCTTGAGTGTAAGAACTGTTTTCATTTTTGTACTTGTATGCCTAGTATCTAGAACATTGTTTTGCATATTTATTTTTGGCAAGTAGAAGGGGTCAGGACCTGTGATGCTGACAGTTTGGGGAACTCGTGGTGTGGATACTCCCTTCAATTATGGGCAACTCACCTATAATTTATAATCTTAGAATGTTCTCTAAGGTCACAGAGAGGTAAATCATTTCCCCAGGGATACATAACCAATACATGTTTGGGTCTGGATTTGAGCCTTGGTCTTCCTAATTCTAAAGCTAGCCCTCCATCCGCTGTCCATACACCATGTTGCCTCTAAATGTCCTTAAATGTCTTTTTAATTGAAGTAGATAGAAAGGAAATGTACAAGACTCAAGAAAAAATTTTCAAGAGGAAATCTAGAGGCTTTCGTTAGGAGAGGCTTTATGGAAGATGTAGCATTAGTTCACCACATCAGTCTCTCCCTTCTCTTAACTCCTACAGTATCCTTTGTCAGTATGATTAATTTTTCCCATATTTGCCATCTTAGATGTAGTCTTCTTTTCATGTATACCTGTCTTATCTCCCTAACTCAGTTTCCTCCTCTTCAAAATGAAGAGCTTGGATTATATGATTTCTAAATTTCCTTTTAGCAGATTCATTGAAAAGTCTTTACTTCTTTGTATCCCCCACAAAGCCTTGAATGCCATTATATAAGTACTCATTTAACTAAAATAGAACTTTGATGGTTTAACTAATTGCTATATTGCCTGTCATGAGATCAGCAATGTAGCTTTTCTTTCTTATTTTCACTTCCATATATCTTTAAAAGCCCAGAGCACTATGCCACAAGATAACAGAGACACATAGGATCTTAGTTGGAAGAGGCCTCGGAAATACCATCTATCCTCTACCTAGACAGGATTTCCCCTCTACAACATCAATCCCTTAAGAAAATATATCAAAGAAGGTAGTTGGAGCATTAGTTACTTCAATGACATCCTAAATGCTTACCTGTAGAAAAATCCCAACTCATGCTGGGGAATTACAGACTAGGAAAGTTTGTGACTAACTTCGTATTCTGATATTAGATGCGCCACAGGCAAAGAAAGTTACATTACCATTCTGAATGTGTGGATTTTCTCTGGAATGGAGCCTATAAATATCCCACTGAATAATCTAGCAGTTGCTGATTAATTAAATAACTATAAATTTGTCTTTACTGAAAACAAACATTTTTATTATATGTACATATAGACAATTAACTTTTTTTGCATTTTCCCCAAATTCACATAATACTATTGTGTTTTTAATTGCCATGTTCTTTTGTCTGTCACCAGCCAATCCCAGAGGTTTTATAATAACTATTCTTTTCCAGATATATACAAATGTTTTTCACTTTCTTCTTTTGCAGGGACTTATTGTTGATTATGGACTGTTTACAAGTATTACTGGAGTGCCTGGGCAGCAGTGAAATTCATTTTGCAGCTCTACAACTTCTATTGTTGGGGTCTTTCTGTTTTGTTAAGCATTTTGTAAAATGAAATGTTTCTTATTTAGAACCACTGTGAGAAAAGCCCTTGTTATAACTTTTTGACTGGTAATAAAGTATGTCTATCTAAACCTACATTAAACGAACAAAAAAAAGATTCACGTGCTTTCTCTTCTGTCAGTTTTACCCTGATTGTGGCCATATCTATGACACAAACCACTGCATAAAGTCACAATTCTCTCTTTCCTCCAATTCTGAAAATGATTTATCTGTCTCACATTATGGACTGATAAATATGACAACATTTGGCTAAGATGATTCTGTCATGTGAAAGGTTAATTGTAAACTTTTCTGCCTGAAGCAGGTATTACTAGCAGAACGAGTAGAAACCTGATTTTCATTCCTTTGTATAATTTGTTGTAGAATATAAAGGTCATAATCCCCATGGACCATATTACACTGTCATTTTCTTTTCATCATTTCCTAGTGCATTGTGGTTTTAATTTAATAAGCCTCGGGAGGCTGTGTTTTATTTCTTTGGATAGGAGCTCACACAACACGTTTTCCAACCTTGGAATTTCAAGACAGGTTTTATGCATTATTAAATCGTCACTTTCATACCTCTAACACAATGTTTCCTGAAGCATTCACATTTTTTCCTCCATGCCCTGTTTTAGGAAATTGTGTTAACCACAAAAATAATTTCTGATAGTTTTAGTTTTTCAGTAAACACAGTTCTCTGCTCCTACAGTTCATAAATTCAGTTTTATATAAAATACTTCCTTAATTGGGGAAACTCAGGAAGTGCCTACATGGTATTTTATTATAGGTATGATAAAAATATATAGGGGGAAAAATCCATCTGTTGCAAATTCAGATAAATCTTTTTATGCTGAGAATGAGCCAATTGTGACATTTTTAGCTTAAATTCAGCTTTTATCAATCGTTTCTTTTATTTGTGGAATGTGAATTTTTTATTTATTGTCTGAGGATCAGCCTAGCAAAATTCAGGGCAGGTGTTCAGTACCAAAACATCAGCCACGAGATGTCAGGAAACTAATAAGACAAGTGTTGGAAACCTCACCAATGGGTAGAGTGGGTGAAATCAAAACTTGAACCTTGAATTACTGAAGCATGAATTTTGTACCATGATTTAGATTATGGGTCAAAGTCTAGTCTTGAAATTTTGTGATTCTAATAACAAATGGTGCCATCTTATCCAATAGCATCATTAGCTATAGCTTGCTTCATGATGGATCACACCTCTCCTACCTTAAGCATTCCACAGGGGCTTTAAGTAACAGAGGCAGCCAGTGGGGCAGTGGATCAAGTGCTGGGCCTGGAGTCAGGAAGACCTGAGTTCAAATCCAACCTCGGACATTTATCAGCTGTTATCCTGAGAAACTCAGGCTCTGTCTGCCCCAGTTGCCCGAACTGTAAAATGAAGATAATGCCAGGGTATACCTTAAATGAAATAATATTTGTAGAGTACCTAGCTCTTGGTTGACATTATATAAATGCATTTTCCCTCTCTTTTTGGAGCTGGAAGTACAGCACCAACCATTTGAAATTTCAATTTTATTTTTGACTAAGCCAATGATAGCTGGTACTAAAGGCAATAGTGGTCTCTTTATCCCACCAGCTTTTGTACCATAGTGACCATGAAATAATGATTCTGCTGTTTGATGTTGTTTTTTAGGATTTCTTTTTTTATTTTATTTTATTTTTTTTTATTTTTACTTTTTTTATTTAATATATTTAGTTTTCAGCATTGATTTTCACAAGAGTTTGAATTACAAATTTTCTCCCCATTTCTACCATCCCCCCCACTCCAAGATGGTGTATATTCTGGTTGCCCTGCTCCCCAGTCAGCCCTCCCTTCTGCCACCCCACTCCCCTCCCATCCCCCTTTCCCTTCCTTTCTTGTAGATAAATTTCTAGTTGCAGGCAAAAACTTTTTTTTTGAACATCTGTTTTTAAAACTTTCAGTTCCAAATTCTCTCCCCTCTTCCCTTCCCACCCACCCTCCCTAAGAAGTCAAGCAATTAAGCATAGGCCAAATGCATATCATTATGTATAACCCTTCCACAACACTCATGTTGTGAAAGACTACCTATATTTTGCTCCTTCCTATCCTATCCCTCTTTATTGAATTTTCTCCCTTGGCCCTGTCCCCTTTTGAAAGTGTTTGCTTTTGATTACTTCCATCCCCATCTTCCTTCCCGTCTATCATCCCCCCTTTTTTATCTTCTTCCTCCTTCTTTCTGTGGGGTAAGATACCCAATTGAGTATGTATGGTATTCCCTCCTCCGGTCAAATCTGATGAGAGCAAGATTCATTCATTCACCCTCACATGCCTTCTCTTCTCTTCCTATGGAACTGCTTTTTCTTGCCACTTTTATGTGAGATAATTTACCCCATTCTATCTCTCCCTATCTCTGACTCTCAATATATTCCTCTCTCATCACTTAATTTGATTTTATTTCTTTTAGATATCTTCTCTTCAACTTCAACTCACCCTGTGCCCACTCTCTCTCTCTCTCTATATATATATATATACATGCACATACATATATAAATACATACACACTCACAAATGCATATATATACATAAAGACACACACACATATATATGTGTGTGTATATATATACATATATACACATACATATATATACATACACACACACACACATATATATATATATATGTATATATATATATATATATGCATATTCCTTTCAGCTACCATGACACTGAGGTCTCATGAATCATACACATCATCTTTCCATGTAGGAATGTAAACAAAACAGTTCAACTTTAGTAAGTCCCTTATGATTTCTCTTTCTTGTTTACCTTTTCATGCTACTCTTGATTATTGTGTTTGAAAGTCAAATTTTCTATTCAGCTCTGGTCTTTTCACTGAGAAAGCTTGAAAGTCCTCTATTTTATTGAAAATCCATATTTTGGCTTGGAGCATTACACTCAGTTTTTCTGGGTAGGTGATTCTTGGTTTTAATCCTAGCTCCATTGAATATCGTATTCCAAGCCCTTCAATCTCTTAATGTAGAAGCTGCTAGATCTTGGGTTATTCCGATTATGTTTCCACAAAACTCAAATTGTTTCTTTCTGGCTGCTTGCAGTATTTTCTCCTTGACCTGGGAGCCCTGGAATTTGGTTACAATATTCCTAGGAGGTTTCTTTTTGGGATGTATTTGAGGAGGCAATCAGCGGAT
The DNA here is from genome assembly GCF_011100635.1 of Trichosurus vulpecula. Taxonomy (NCBI): domain Eukaryota; kingdom Metazoa; phylum Chordata; class Mammalia; order Diprotodontia; family Phalangeridae; genus Trichosurus; species Trichosurus vulpecula. Next base: position 98,649,761 of record NC_050573.1, on the reverse strand, counting down.
TCTTTCAATTTCTATTTTGCCCTGTGGCTCTAGAATATCAGGGCAGTTCTCCTTGATAATTTCTTGAAAGATTATATCTAGGCTCTTTTTTTGATCATGGCTTTCAGGTAGTCCAATAGTTTTTAAATTATCTCTCCTGGATCTGTTTTCCAGGTCACTGGTTTTTCCAATGAGATATTTCACATTGTCTTCCATTTTTTCATTCCTTTGGTTCTGTTTTATAATATCCTGATTTCTCATAAAGTCACTAGCTTCCACTTGCTTCAATCTCATTTTTAAGGTAGTATTTTCTTCAGTGGTCTTTTGGACCTCCTTTTCCATTTGGCTAATTCTGCCTTTCAAGGCAATCTTTTCCTCATTGGCTTTTTGGAGCTCTTTTGCCATTTGAGTTAGTCTATTTTTTAAGGTGTAGATTTCTTCAGTATATTTTTCAGTATTTTTTTTGGGTCTCCTTTAGCAAGTCATTGACTTGTTTTTCATGGTTTTCTCACATCCTTCTCATTTCTCTTCCCAATTTTTCCTCTACTTCTCTAACTTGCTTTTCCAAATCCTTTTTGAGCTCTTTCATGGCCTGGGACCAGTTCATACTTTTCTTGGAGGCTTTTGTTGTAGGCTCTTTGACTTTGATGACTTCTTCTGGCTGTATGTTTCGGTCTTCTTTGTCACCAAAGAAAGATTCCAATCTGAGGCTGAATCTGGGTGCGTGTTCGCTGCCTGGCCATGTTCCCAGCCAACTTGCTTGACCCTTGAGTTTTTCAGCAGGGTATGACTGCTTGTAGACTAAAGAGTTCTATGTTCCAAGCTTGGGGGGATGTGCTGTTGATTTCAGAGCTCTTATAGCCAGCTCTGCCACGCCAGCACTCCTCCTTCCCCAAGAACCCACAACCCGGTCTTCAGCAGGCTCTGCACTCCTGCTCTGATCCGCCACTTAATTCCTCCCACCAGGTGGGCCTGAGGCCGAAAGCAACTGCAGCTGTAGTTCTGTAGCTGCCCGACTTCTGCTGCCCCCCGGGGGCGGTGGCCGAACTGCAAACTCCTTCCACTCCCCTCAGCTTTTCCCACTTCTCTGTTGTATTTGGTGTTTGTGGGTTGTGAAGTCTGGTAACTGCCACAGCTCCCTGATTCAGGGTGCTAGGGCATGCTCCACCCGGCTCCTGGTCTGGTTGGTCCATGCAGCGCACGCTGGGCTCCGCTCCATTTCCAGCTCCCTGCACAAAAGACCTCTCCCAGCAACCATCTAGACTGTCCTGGGCTGGAGCCCTGCTTCCGTCTGCTATTTTGTGGGTTCTGCAGTTCTCGAATTGGTTCAGAGCCATTTTTTATAGGTTTTTGGAGGGACTTGGCGGGGAGCTAACGCTAGTCCCTGCTTTCCAGCCGCCATTTTGGCTCCGCCTGCTGTTTCATTTTTTAAAAGTCCAGATGACTTTTTTTGTTTTAAAAAGTTCCATTATGTGATTGTGTTTCAGTGTATTTAACAAGAAAAGAATCCCCAGGCTACTTTCAGTGTGAGTCCTTCAATGAATATCAGAATTGTGGTCACTACAGAATCAAAGGATTCTCTGTCTCTCCAATGGATAAACTATCATGTACCCTACTCTGTTTAAAATTTGTGGCCCAAGTGGTGTAACAAAAGTTATTTTATGTGAACAACTGGGAGCACTGGCAAAATAATGCCTCAAAGAAGAAGAAAAATAGCTTACATTATGGAGCATATTTTGCTTACACAACCATGATCACATTTAATTGACAGCTGAGGCACATGGGACAACGATTATTACCCTCATTTTGTAGTTGAAACGTAAGTGATGAAATCCTAAATTAAACTACTAGTAAGTGAAACAGGCCAGAACTAGGACCTCAACATGAGAGAAAACTTCATCTGTCCAAACATTTATGAAAAATGATCTGTAGCATACTGCTTTCTACTAGGGATACTCAGTTTAACTCATCACAGTTCCTAAGGCATTCAGTGTAATAAAGTGGGCTAGACAAGTGCACAAAAATGACCCAAGGAGGAGCAAGATAAATGCAAAATGAGACTCAGGGGAAATGCTATGAAAATTCACAAAAAGATTGATTTCTGGATTGGAAGCAGGGGAAGGAGGTGTCAAGAAATGTTTCATGGAGGCAGTAACTTCTGGGTTGAGCCTTGACCAAAGTGTGGAGAATATAACAGATGAAAATAGGGGCTGGGTAATCCAGATGTGGAGGATTTTGTGAGCAAAGACGCAGGTAGAAGAGCAAGATGAGAAAAGGAAACTAAGTGAAATCTGGCCTAACTAGCTTGGCAACTACATCTGCCTTAGCATTATTCAATAGTGGGATGGACTGCTCTGAGGTCGAGTAAATTCCTTGTCACAGGAAGCTTTCAAGGACAAATTGTAAAGGGGATTAATTCACAATATAGAGATGGGATATAAATGACCTCTGAGACATCTTTCGGGTAAGCAATTCTTTGACGATCTCCACTGGGCAGCACATAGGAATCTTTTTAGAGGTTCTCTAGAATTTAATGCAGGCCACTAATATATTTTCACAACATCAGTAGTGATAAAGACCTTACCTAGATTCTGCTCAGAATATTAACGAGCAGCAATATGATTTTAAACCTCGGGGGGAAATGGCTGGTGAGCTAAATAGCAATATTTAAAACACTAGAGATGCAGGTGAGTTCCATACCCTGCAAACTTGCTGTAGTGGAAAACACTGGATTTGAAGTCAGAACCTGGGTTTAAATCCCTGCTCAGCTGCTGTGTGCCCTGGGAAGTCACCAACCTGGTTCCTAGTTCCTATTCCATGAGACAATCTAATAACTAAAGACCTTACCCACAGAACCTTGGAGGCCCTCTGTGCTAGTCTAGACCTGAAAAATAATCCTTTCTACAGCATCCTTCCTGACTCCCCTTAGAAATCACGTGTGAAGAATAGCAACATTATTGGACCCAATTTCTTTCACACACTCCCTCAAAGATTTTTCTAACAGGAAGAGAAATAAATCTTTATTTCTGGCAATTCTTCCCCTCTTCTCCCACTCCACCTTCCTCTAATCTACTCCCTTCCTTTTTATATCCAAAAATGCTAATATAAACTACCACTTTGCCTCCTAACTGGCCTCCCTGTCTGAATCATCGAACCTAGTCAATGCATAGTTCTTAGTATAATCATAGCTACTATATGATGGCAGCAAAAGCACCGAACTGAGATCAAAGGAGACCTGCTTCCTGGTCATGATTTTCCAATAATCCACTGTGACTCTGAGTTACTTTACAAAGTCATTTCTTCAAAATAAATTAGTGAGGCAGGCAAAACAACATTATTCCCATTTCGCAGATGAAAGAACTAAGGTACATAGTCGTTAATTAAATGGCTCATCCAATGATACATAGAAAGCAAATGACAGAGCTAAAAATAGAGTCTAGTCCATCAAACCTAATACTCTTCCCATCACACTGAGGATCCTGTCATCAAAGGTCCTTCCTGGCTCTAGCACTCTGTGAGTTTATAAAATGAGCTGTGGCTGGATCAGCTCACAACTCCACCAGCAATGCAACAATGTTCCAATTTCTCCACATCCTTTCCAGCATTTATCATTTTCCTGTTTTGTTATTTTAGCCAATCTGACAGGAGAGATGTGGTATCTAAGAGTTGTTTTGATTTGCATTTCTCTAATCAGTAGTGATTCAGAGCATTTTTCATATGCCTATAGATAGCTTTAATTTCGTCCTCTGAAAACTGCCTATTCATATCTTTGACCATTTCTCAATTGGGGAATGGCTTGTATTCCTATATATTTGGCTCAGCTCCCTGTATATTTTAGAGATGAGGCCTTTATCAGAGATACTAGTTGCAAAGATTTTCTCCCAATTTTCTGCTTCCCTCCTAATCCTTGTTGCATTGGCTTTTTTGTACAAAAACATTTCAATTTGACATAATCAAAATTATCCATTTTGCATTTTGTAATGCTCTCTATCTCTTGTTGGGTCATGAATTCTTTACTTTTCCATAAATCTGATAAGTAAACTATTCCTTGTTTTCCCAAATTACTTATAGTATCAGCTTTTCCTCCTAAATCATGAACCCATTTTGACTTTATTTTGGTATATGGCGTAAGATATTGGTCTATACCCAGTTTTTGCCCTACCATTTTCCAATTTTCCCAACAGTTTTTGTGAAATAGTGAATTATTAGCCCAGAAGCTGGCCTCTTTGGGTTTATCAAAGAGTAGATTGCTAAACTTGTTGATTTCTCCTACTTGTGTACCTATCCTATTCCACTGATCCACACCCCTGTTTCTTAACCAGTACCAGGCAGTTTTGATGACTGCGGCTCTGTAGTACAGTTTAATATCTGGTATGGCTAAGCCACCTTCTCTAGCATGTCTTTTCATTAATACCCTAGATATTCTAGACCTCTTGTTTTTCCAGATGAATTTTGTTATTATTTTGTCCAGCTCAGTAAAATAATTTTTTGATAGTTCTATTGGTATGGCACTGAATAGATAGATTAATTTAGGTAAAATTGTCATTTTTATTATATTAGCTCAGCCTAACCATGAGCAACTGATATTTTTCCATTTATTTAGATCTGATTTTATTCGTGTGCAAGGTGTTTCATAGTTATGTTCATATAGGCCCTGGGATTGTCTTGGCAAATAGACTCCCAAATATTTTATAGTGCCTTCAGTAACTTTGAATGGAATTTCTCTTTCTATCTCTTGCTGTTGGGCTTTGTCAGTAGTGTATAGGAATGCTGAGGATTTATGTGGGTTTATTTTATTTCCTGCAACTTTGCTAAAGTTGTTTATTATTTCAAGTAGTTTTTTACTTGATTCTCTAGATAAATCATCATATCATCTGCAAAAAGTGATAATTTAATTTCTTCTTTTCCTATTCTAATTCCTTCAATTTCTTTTTCTTCTCTTATTGCTACAGCTAATGTTTCTAGCACCAAATTGAATAATAGGGGTGATAATGGAACATTGTTGCATTGCTGGTAGAGTTGTGAGCTGATCCAGCCATTTTGGAGAGCAGTTTGGAACTATGCCCAAAGGGCTATAGAAATGTTCATACCCTTTGACCCAGCAATACCACTTCTAGGGTTGTATCCCAAAGAAATCACACAAGCGGGAAAAGGACCCATATGTATAAGGATATTTATAGCGGCTCTTTTTGTGGTAGCCAAGAATTGGAAATTAAAGGGATGCCCATCAACTGGGGAATGGCTGAACAAGCTGTGGTATATGAAGGTGATGGAATACTATTGTGCCATAAGAAATGGGGATGATGCAGACTTCGTACCAATCTGGAAAAACCTACACGACATAATGCTGAGTGAGTAGAGCAGAGCCAGGAGAACGTTGTGCACAGCCACAGATATATGGATTCCGTGAGGACAAACCCTGACATACTTCGCTCTTCTCACAACCTAAGGGGCAAGGACAACTCCAGGGGACTCACGATGGAGAATGCTATCTTCATCCAGAGAAAGAACTGTGAAGTTTGAATACAGATTGAGGCGCACTACATGCTCGCCTTTTTTCTTCTCTTTTGTTTTTGTTTTTGGGTTGGTTTTTTTTTGGTTCTGTTTCTTCTTTCTCATGATTCATTCCATTGGTCATAATTCTTCTCCACAACTTGACTAGTGTATAAATTAATTCAATGCGAAGTTATACATGATAGTTATATGAGATTCCATACCATCTTGGGGAGGGAGGGGGGAGGAAGGGGAGAAAATCTGGAACTCAAAATTATGTAGAACCATGTGTGGTAAACTAAAAATAAATAAATAAATTTTAAAAAAAAATAAATAAAATGAGCTGTGAACTCTGACTATTGACCTTTACTTCTTAAATACGAGATAGCCTCATGCTCTCTTGCCAGACAATTGCCTGCCTTTCTTTGTCCTTCTTGATTTCATACTTTCCATTTCTTGTTAGGATCGCTGGGTATATTCAGACTTCAAAACCCATTATTTTTAAGGTCAATATTCCCATGTTTTTTACACCAGAGGAGCAAGTCTCATCACTTTGTCAAGATGGCTATTTTTTGCTTAACACAAGAAATCACATAAGAAAGTCTCATCGATTTCCTTCAGGGAAGTGAAGGTGCCAGCTATATAAAGGCTCAAACATGTGACTTCAGAGATTTAAAATAACTTGAGCATATGTAATGAGTCATAATCATAGGAGTTTAGAGACGGAATGGATCTCAGGAGTCATCTGGTTAAAACCCACATTCCAAAGACATTCTCACTATAACATGCCATGTAGGTGGTCATCCAGCCTCTGGCTGAACTCCTCCAATGAGGAGGAGTCAACCACTTCCAAAGGTAATCAACTCTACTTTGAGAGAACTCTAGTTGTTAAAAAAAGTTGTGGGTTTTCTTTTTTAGCTTGACATTGTGTCTTCATTTCCTCCTTTGTATCTTCTACCCACAGTTTCTGGTTTGGTCCAATGAAGCCGAGCACAACAAGTCTAATCCCTATTCCGTATGACAGCTCATCAAATACTCAAAGATCTGAACTAGCTGTGTAACTCTGGTCAATGCATTTAGCCTGCCTAGGCCTCAGTTTCTCCATCTTTAAAATAAGAGGGTTGGAATAAATAGTCCTTTTTAGCACTAGATTAATGACTATGACTATGAGCTATCACTATCTCCAGGTCTTCTCTTCTCTGGGCTAATCATGCCTATTTTCTTCAACGTGATCCTGATATAAAGGGGACTCTTTACTAATCCTGGTTGCCCTTGTCTGAGTACCTGCCAACTTATCAATATTTTTCTAACATTTCCCTAAATAGCCCATATCTGCAGTCAACATCTTGGAATGAAAGATGTAGAACAGTGGTTCTCAAACTATTGAATTAGCCTTATTAGAAATTAAAAACTTCAAATTTTAAAGTAATTGTTTAAAATAATAATAAACCTAAACACATGTTTATACATGTTATACATGTTAATACAAATACAATACCCATTTATGAAAAATAAGTATATTTTCCAAATTTAAAATGTAGCAGGAAGAGTGGCTTTTTTTACATATTTTTGCAAATCTCTTTAATGTCTGGATTAATAGAAGACACTTGGATTCTCCCTCTGCTCATGCATTCAATCTATTGCGGTATGCTGTTTTGGTTGAAGTATGTGAAGAAAATCTTGCCTAACAGATATGTAATTGCAGAAGGGAAGAGTATTTTCATAGGCAAACAATATTTTAGTATTATTATGGAAATAGTTGTAAGGTCATCAACCCCATGAAAGTGTCTTGGGGATCTCCCAAAGTCTGAGGAACATGCATTGAGCACTGCTAATGTTAAAATATGAAATGCTAATGGTAAACTAAACAGTGTGATAGTCTTGACCAGTGTCCTGAGATTTTTTAACCATTACGTAGCTCCCGGACAATGACAGCCACTTTGTCCTAGAGCAGTATACATTGAGGGAGCCTCTCCCAACCCCAGGCTGAAATAAACAAAAAGCAGCTCTATCCTGGAAGAAGATGAGTATAAGATACCTACCCAAGCACACCCTGTTTTCCAGGAAAATCTGGGCATAGTGGAGCTGCAAGTTCATTCTGTCACAGCAGAGATGATGATGTAGAGCAAATATGATTTTCCTGGAAACTTTCACTCATTCACCTTCAGTTTTATGTAAAATTACTTTTACTTTCAACCTACTGTGTATACACTTGTGTGCGTGTGTACGTATGTGTGTTTATTCTTCCCTCCTTTGAACAATTCAGATGTAACTCAGGTTCAAGTGTCACCTACCATCCTCACCCCTTCACTGTATAGTACACTTTGGCACTCCTTATCACAATCCCTAGTATATTCCCTTCCCCGTGCTTTTTTTTCCTATCTTTTAGGATCATCAAAGTTTAAAAACAAAACCAACAACATTGCAGGCTCTCTGTCTTATTAGACTCCCTCTATGATCCTTAACAATGATAGGATTGTGAACATCTATCTTTTGTCTATCTAAATATATCATCTTCTTATATTAGAATGCAAAATATTCTCTTATTAAAACATTGTTTAGTGTCTTATGATTGCTTTATAATAGTTAACTTTTTAAATTTCTCTTGATTTCTGTATTTTGTATTTCAAAGTTTCTACACAGCTCTGGTGTTTTCATTAGGAATTCTTAAAAGTCTTCTTAGAAATCCTGCATTAAAGGTCTACCCACTCCCCTCCTGCCACCCAAGAGTTGTACTCAGTTTTTCTGGATAAATTATTCTTGCTTGTAAGCCTATATATAGGCTTGTTTTATGTAACATTATATGTACATGTACACATATATGTGTATAGGTTATATTATATACACACACACATATACAAAGCCTATGTGTGTGTATATGAGTATGTATATACCCACATACTTATATGGACTTGTGTATATATACATCTATAGGCGTAATGGATAGAATGCTCGACTGGATTCAGGAAGACCTGAGTTCAAATCCAGTCTCAGACATTTACCAAGTGTGTCACCCTGAGCAAGGACACTTAACCTCCATTTGCCTCAGTTTCCTCATCTGTAAAATGGGGATAATAATAGCACATACTTCCCAGGCTTGTTGTAAAGGTCAGATGAGATAGTAATTATAAAGCAGTTAGCACTGTGCCTGGCACAAAGTATTATATAAACGTTAGTAATCATAATTATAATCACATATATACCCAAACATATGTATAGATTGCCTTCTAGAATATCATATATTCAGTTTTGCTGAATAAGTTATTCTTGCTTGTAAGACTGTATATAGGCTTGTGTGTGTGTGTGTGTGTGTGTGTGTGTGTGTGTGTGTTTATTGCCTTCTGTAATATCACATTCTAAGCAGCTCTCCACTTCTTTATTGAGCTGGTGCTAACATTTGTGTGATCCTGACTATTGGTCTTTGGTACATTAATTCATTCTTTTAACTTGCAATATTTTTCCTTTGACCTGAACACTCTGATTTGGGCTACAATTTTCCTTGGAGCTTTTATTCTGAAGTTTCTTTCAGGAGGTGACTGGTAGATTCTATTTTCATTTTGCCCTTTGATTCTAAAGTATTTCAGAGGTTTTATGATTTCTTGAAATATAACATCTATGCTCTTTTTTTGGCTGTGGCATTAAGGTAGTCAAACAATTCTTAAATTATCTCTCCTTGATCTGTTTACTAGGTCAGTTGTTTTTGTTATAAGATACTTTATATTTTCTTTCACTTCTTCATTCTTTTAATTTTCATAGTTCTTGTTTCATGGATTCATTAACTTCTATTTGGTCCATTCTTAGCTCAAGGAGTCAATTGCTTGGATAAACAAGTAACCCATTTGAACCAACCTGATAATTTTTTTTCAAGGTCATTCTTCCACAACTCTCATTTCCTTTCTAGTTTTCCCCCTATTATTTTCATTCATTTTCCAGTTGTTTTCTCCACCACTCTCATTTCAGTTATAAAACCATTTTAAGTTTTCTTTTAGCTCTTGCTTTTTTTCTTCTAGGAATTTTCATTGAACTTATGCCCAAGGTATGTTTTTCTTTGAGATGTTGCTTGTGGATGTTTTGGATTCCTTCTCTTCTTCTGGATTGGTTTCTTGAATATTCCTGTCACTATAATAACTCCTTATTGTGGGATATTTTTATTTTTTGTTTTTGTTTATTCATTCTTTCAGCTTTACTTCCTGACTTCAGACTTACTATTACAACAAGGCTCTACGGAACTAAGGAGGGAATATCTAAGCCATACATAATCTTATTTTGTATCCTCTTGGGTCTTTCAGCTTTCTCAGATGATTTACTCTCATGATATTCCAGGATCTCAAGAACATCTTAGGCTAGAAAGCTGCAAGCTATCAACGTATCCAAAGTGATCTGATCCAGGGCAATATCTGAGTATTGCCCTCTGTAAGTTTCTGCTTTGATATAGGCCACACAAAACTGATACAACATACTTGTAGGCTTGCCCAGGGTTAGAATGCCAGTAGACTGCTATTAGATTCAGCCTCTGTTAACCATTTGGAAAGCTCTTCAGGTTCAGTGATAGAATTGCAGATTACCCTTTGATCTGGCCTTCCAGCCCTCATTATTCTGCTGCAAGCTTCACACTGGGCTAGGGTCTAGATCTGAGACCTCATTCAACTCCTGGAGTCAGAACCATATAGATGCTACTTGCTTCTAAATTTGTTTACTTGCTCAGTGTGCAGCCTAGAGCCCTCTTCCATTCCTCACCAAGGAATACCACAGCTAGGTGCAGATGCCCTCCTCAGCCCACATGTGTGAGTGTGTGTCTGAGTACCAACTGTGTTTGAGTGTGTATTTCTTTGAAAGAATTCTTATTTCATGGAAGGTGCCTATATTTAGTTCATGTCAATATGACCCTAGGTGGCACAGTAAATAGAGTCTTAGATATTTACCAGCTGTGTGATCATGGGGCAATTACTTAAATTTTCTCAGCCTCAGTTTCCCCATCCATAAAATAAGGAGTGTGGGTCAAATGGTCTCTACCTTTCACCTCAGCTATGATTCTATGATATCTTCAGTATAGATGTTCCCTGACTTAGAATTCTAGAAGGAACAGATCACAAGTCATCTGTGAAGACAAATAGTTCTTCATGAATTTGTGTGAACAAAAACCAAAGCAACAACAACAAAAACCTTCATCATCTATTGGGCAACCTTCTGATAATGAATGTTTTCCTGTTTATTTGGGCTATTTGGGCAACAGATTCATAGTCAATAGTCCATAATCAAGCCTATATTCAAAGACTCTCAAGACCCTAGGGCTTATTGCAATTCAATTCAATAAACATTTATTAAGCACTTACTATGGGTCAGGAATTGTACTAAGTGCTGAGAATACAAATAATAATAAGAAAGACGGTCCTTGCCTTCAAGGAGCTAACAATCTAATGGGGAAAGACTACACTCAAAAGAAAGCTAGAGAGGGGCAACAAGGGAGTACCAGGTACAACTAAGCAGAGCTGCTGATGAAAAGTGAAGAGTGAGCTAGAAAGTTTAGATTTCATCCTTCTCTAGAGTAAAACTTTGGGAGGAACTTAGTGCTCCATCCTTCTCCCCTCTAATTAGAGGAGAGAGGAGGCTGAAGGTAACAGGAAATTCCTTAGTATCTCATCAGCATGATGAAGAAATTTCAGGTGATCAGTTTATCCTTAGGGGTACGGTTTCATGTTCTGTGGAGTCCAAACCAAGAGCAAAAAACATCAAAGGAAAAATATAAGGAAGACCCTCTGCTTCTTGACCTTTCTTTTGCTGTGTCCATTCCCAATCCTGAATCAGCTTCGTTATCTATTGTCTCTATTTCTTCCCTCTGGTCTCAGAAAAGAGTCCAATAAAGATGCCAATGGCTCAGGAACATTTGATTCCTTTCTTATTGGCCTAGTGGTGAATGCCCCACAGCAGCTATTCCAGATAGTGTCCAGCAGAAACCCCAACTCCCTTCCCCACCCTTAGCAATGGAATCCACCTCCTTCTTCAATGGTACTAAACCCATCAAGTACCAGCTCTTCACAGGGGCACTGTGGAAATGACAGAAGGTAATTGTACAACATTTTGCAAAATTTAAATTGTTATATGAAGTCAGATATTGAGTAGATTGTAAGTTCCTTGAAGGTAAGGATGATTTTATTTTGTCTTTGTATCCTCAGTGTCTAGCATAGTGCCTTACATACAATAATCATACTAAAAGCTAGCATTTAGATAGGTTTTAAGGTTTGGAAAGCTTTATATAGGTGCTCTCTCATTTAGTAGTATATGCTTAATAAATTCTTGTTGAATTAGATTAAATTTAGCTCCTATTTTTGCTCATATATCTATCAGAGTACTGAGGGCGGGAGATGAATATCAACTAAATATTTCCCTCACTCCTATCACAATGTTCTGGGCACAGCTAGTGATCAATAATTGTTTGTTGAATGAATGAATGAACAAAGAAATTAATAGTAATCTTCATTTTCCACTGGAGAGAACAGTGCTCTGTGCATATTACATATTATAGTGACTATTCAATTTATATTTGTTGAATAAATGAAACGAATGGATGGATGGATGGACCAACACATCTCTGTCTATAAACCTAACTTCTCATGTCCTTTGAAGGGCTATCAGAAGTGACCAAGCAGAAGCTAGATGATCACTCATCAGATTGCCATAGAGGGGATTACTGAATGGAAAATAACAGTAACAACAGCAATAATTATTGTTAGCATACACACGGCATTTAGGTTTTCAGAGCACTTTACAAATATTATCTCATTTGATCCTTATAAAAATCCTAGAAGATGGGTATTATCATCATCCCCATTTTATAGATGAAAAAGCAGGCAGAGAGTGGTTAAATGACTCAATTAAGGTCATAGTGTCCAAGGCTAGAATTAAACTATGCTACCACCTAGCTGCAATAGAGGTGGGGTGAGTTTTAAATCTGGGAGGGATACTTAATATATTGGATATTAGAATTATAACCAAAAAATACCTGTATGGGCCATAATCTAACAAGATGAAATTTAAGAAGACCTCAATGGAAAGGCCTTCTCTTAGGTTAAAAAATCAATGGTATAAATATTAATATACTATCTATAGGAGATTAGTGTGCAGATAGTATTAAGTTTTACATGCATAAGAAATTAGAAAAATTAATAAGGTTTTAGGATTATGAATCTGTGGCAGAAAGAGCATGAGTGTTACATAAAAGAACACATGTACACATGGCAGATAGACTGGCTCTCTACCTGAGCAAAGGCTACTGATCCTAAATCCAATATTCACTTCCATTGTACCACAATTATCTCTGCACTTACCATATTCAAGTAACTGTAAAAGTGACAGGATGCTTTAGGGTGGGGAGGGGCTCAGTTTGGGAGTAGGGGTGGGCTAGGTTTCAACGTGGCAGAAGGAACAACTGTCTAAGTATAATTAGAACTGAAATCAATAGAACAGGCTGTCCTGGGATAACTGAGTTCCCCCAGCAGGAAGAATTTAAACAGATGACCAGGATACTGTAAAGCAAAGTCCTGATTTTGTCAGTGTGGGTTGGATGAGCAGAATTTTCAAATCCCTTTTCAACTCTGAGATTCTGTAACTCCACGATTTGGGGGGCTTCTTTGTGGAGGAGGGGGTTGAAATTGAGGAAGAAAAAAAAAGAACATAAATTGTGCTCAGACCTCACGGCATAAACTCAGACACCTGTCTGATCCATAATAGCTTTCTATTTTTAGTTGGCAGGTCTCTCTGTTTGTGACCTAGTTTGTAAATAGATGCTTTGCAGAAACAGATTGGGTAAAAGAATAGGGGAGGGAGAGGAAGGGGAAAGAGAAAAAATGAATGGGAGTGAGAAAACTAGTTAAGTTTCTCTCTTTTCTTACCTTAACAAAAACCCAAACCAAGTGAACACCTGCATTGACAAATGAACCTTTGGGTGGAAGGGAGGCTTTCAACGTTTTACCCTTTTCCCTGCCAATCTGTGAAAATTACATGCAGAGAAGTTATCTGTATTTATGTAAATGAAAGGTACAAGAAACGTGTGGTTAGGGGAGGAGAATAGAGATACTAGGTAGAGATACAGAGTTGTGATCACCATCTCTGTAGTGCAGTAGAAAGAACATTGAAGCTACTGGGCATGGGGGGGGGGGGGGAATCAGGCTACAAAAGACCTGCGTCAGCATCACGTCAGCATGCTTTATCACTACAGAAGAGAAAATAGGATGAATATCAGAGAACTGGGCTATATTCTAAAAATCCTCTAAAGAGGTATCTTTGTGATGGCCAGTGGAAATCATCAGAGAACCATTTACTTGGAAGGTACCTTAGAGGCTTCTTTGTCCCATCTGTTTACAGTATATTAATCCCCTTTACAACTTGTGTTTGAATAGCTTCAGTGACAAGGAATTCATTGGCCCGCAGAGTGATCCATTCCATTGTTGGATAAGATAGATGTATTCATCAGCATCCTGGGTTGCATGGATTATGTCTGTTTTAGCATTTTGGTTCCCAGGCCTACGCAATTCAATTTAATTTGTCTAGCATTTATTAAGTACCTACCATGTCCCTGGCATTGGGTGACATGCTAGGGATATAAAGGCAAAATGAAGACAATCCTTGTGCTCAAGGAGCTTGGGGGACAGGTTACAAGGCAGCTATGTAAGCAGTACAGAATACAGACAAACATGACGAATTTGGAAAAGGGGCTTAAGATAACAAGAGGTTCAGGAAAGGCCACATGTTGCCGGCCACTTGAGTTGAGTCTTGACTTAATTCCAAAAGTCTAGAAAGAGAGTATTCCAGGAATGGAGCACAGCCTGTTCTAAGTAAAACTGCCAAGATATGGCACCTGATTGTTCATGGGGAGAGAGAAAAGGTAAAGGATCTAGAATGTCTACAAAGCAATGAATCAATGGGATCAGAAATATGGTGATGTCCTCAACAGAAACAAAGATGTTTAGAGGAGATTCAGGGCTCTTTGAGGGTGCTGGGGAGGAGGAAGTGAAAGAATAAATTGTGTTTTGAACCTATTTTGTCTTAGATATCTATACAGGACACCCAAATGGATGTCTCCAATAGGTAGTTCTAATATTCTGTTTTCTGTGGTCGAAAATCCTTTCCGGTGGGGACAATCCATGTTCTATGTGGAATAGCTAAAATCAAGACAAAAGACCCAGAATCAGAAGAACAAAACCCCAAACTAGGCAAAATATAACACAAATTTAGAGAGCAATGAGCTGATGTGGTAAAGATATTTGCTGGAATCATTAGAATATTGTCTTATTTGAAAAATTTAACTCTGTATGCTATTACGTGTTCTAAGGCTTTTTCTCACTTTAATATTCTATGTTCAAAATGTTCTGTTGTAAGATATATTTGGGGGAAGGGCTTTCTAAATACATAAACATGGTTCAAGAGTGGCATGGACAGATAAGACCTGGGATTTGGTCTGCCTTTGCAAAGGATGTCAGGAAGATCTGGCTGGTATTTCCAGCAGTTTAGCTGGGTGGAGGGTAGGAGAAGAGGCAGGAAGGGTCCGGGATGATTCCTCCTGCAATCTCCAAGAGAGGAATCAGAAATATATCTGTCACTCCTCAAATATTTCTTGTCCATGGGTATGATATTTGGGGTTCAGAATGAAAGCTTCTTCCCTGATTTCTTTTGAGGATGAAGGCAGCACTTTTCATTCACCCTTTATAGGGTGAGTTATTATTTAGAGTGTTTTTATCATCCCTATTTTACAGATGTCAAAACGGAGGCAAAGAGAGGTTAAGGGGTAGCATTTAGCTTACATTCACCAATTTACCTCTTCCCACCATGGTTACATAAAAGGCTATCAGGAATAACTAACAAACCTCTTTATCAAAGAAAGCAGCAAGCAAAAATCAGTGGAGATATGCAAACTAGATTAGACCAAAAGACACACAATAGTAAAGGCTCTCTTCAACTGAGAGCAAAATTAATACACTTTTGCTCAACCAAGGATAGAGCTCATTACATGTAAGTCTGTTCTCTGAGGTTGTGAGCCCAGAAGTCAAGGAATGTGTTTGGGGCAAGCTTCCTCATGGTCTGGACCTTTCCTCCCTTGCTTTGTCTCTCCCTTTTTAAAGAGAGGATCACCAAATATATCTCTGATCTATGGAAACCAGTTTATTCTCCCTCCTGACTGTTCCACAGGAAAAACAAATGTCCCCAGGCTTGGATGGAAGCAGAGTTTTACTGTATTCTAAGGTCCCTTACAGCTTTAATATTCTAAGATTTTATGATTCTACCACATAGTCCCTGGTCACTTCTTCCTTGTAACAATTTGCAGCAGAAGGGAGAGAATTCACCAGCTGTGGTGGTTCCTAATAAGCAAAATAAAACAGGAGTATAAAATCAGCAGGACACAAATCAGAAAGCTTCTTGGTAAACAAAGGTGCTTACTAATCGTGGCTCTAAGTCTTTTGTTTGGTAAGGATGCAGCTAAGGTAAAGGTTGCATTTCCAATTATACCCTAGCCCTGATTCTCTAATAGGTTTTCAGCCTTATTTAAGAAGGGGGCTGGGGGGGAGGTGGTGGGGGAGCTGACTGCAATTTATTATTTGCTTCTCCTAAATACCAGGAGCGCTTTACATTCTATAAGTAACAGAGAACCACTTGGTGTTATTTCATAGCTGGAGAAATGTATTGTTCCTATTAGCTTGGTGTAATGGGCTTTAAAAATCGGTTTGGTTTTCCTTACCTCAGCTCTGTGTAAAAGGCCTCAGGGGTTGATCCCCTGAGACTGATAATATCAGGTGAAAGGCTTGTCTGAGCCCACAATAGCCTGGTGAGTGAATAAAGACCCAGGTTGGAGAAGGTAACCGGAGCAAAGGTTAAAGGGCAATGTTTGCCCCATCCCTTTGGTTTTCCGGCTTGGCAAGGGAAAGCAAGAGGTGGTGGGGGGCCTTTCCGGAGTAAGGTTTTAGGCTGGGTTTTTAAATAGTAAACTCTTACCAGAGAGACACTATAGTTTGTTTGTTTAGAGATAATTTTGAGTCCAAGAAAGGTAGGGATAGAAGAGATCTTAGATGGCAAAATGTTAGAGCGTAAAACATAAGAGGTGAAAGGAACCTTAGGACAAAGAATAATGCTAATAATGATGATGATAATGATAACAATAATAGCTAAAGTTTATATAGCATTTACTATGTGCCAGGCAGTGTGCTAAGTGCTGGACAAATATCCCTTCATTTGATCCTCACATCTGGGAGGTAGGTGCTGTTACTTACCTCTGTTTTATACGAGAGGAAGCTGAGGCCAAGAGAGATTAAGTGACTTGCCTAAGATCACACAGCTAGTACGTGTCTGGGGCTGCATTTGAACTCAGGCTTTCCTGACTCTAAGGCCCAGCTGCTCTATCTACTGCTTCACCTAACTGCCCTAATGATAATGATTATAATAATGAATGCTTGTTAGCACTTCAAGGTTTTCAAGCACTTTACATGTATTTTCAATTGATCCTTACACGTAATCTAGGAAGTGTATGCCTAGTACACACTGAGGCTGAGAGAGAGGTTAAGTGACTTGTCTAGGATCACATAGTGAGTAAGTGTCCCAGTAGACACCTGAACTCAAGTCTTCCTGACTGCAGATCCACAGCTACATCACCTGGCTGCTGGAACGTAGAATTCTGGAACCAAAAGAAATCTCAGAGCTCATCTCATCCAACCATCCTACATTACAGATTAGGGAACAAAGGCCCAGCAAAGCGAAATGACTTACCCAGGGTGAGTTGCGATCTGTTTTAGTTATCACACAAGTTCACTCAGGAAGAGTCTCAGCCTATTGGGAGCTTTCTCTTTGAATTTCTCTGGCTCTTAGAGATACCCAGATCAAAATTTAAAGCAAAGTATAGCTGTAACATGACAGGTCAGTAAATGTTGACCAGCTTCTGTAATAACACACCAGGTGCCTCTAGGCATTTACTAGCCGTGAAACCTTGAGCAAGTCCCTTAAGCTCTGTTTGTCTCAGTTTCCTCACCTCTAAAATGGGAATAAAAACCCCAGAGTTGTTGTGAAGATTGAAGGACCTGATGTTTATAAAGTGCTTAGTATAGTGCTCGGCACATAGTAAATGCTAAATAAATGTTAGCTATTATGGTCATCATCATCATTTATTATCATTATTCTATGTCCTAAGGTTCCTTTCATCTCTTATATTTTATGTTCTAATTTTCAACTATCTAAGATCTCTTCCATTCTTACATTTCTTTTACTCTTAAAACTATATTGTTTTGAAGCAAATAAACAAACTACAATGTCTCTCTAGTAAGAGTTTACCCCCTGCTAGGGGACTCTTAGGGTAGCTTCCTTTTTCTCTCTGTATCTCCTCTGACTTTGAGCTTCCTCCTCTTCTATGGCTTCTCCTTGCTGGGCCCCTCCTCCTTTCTGGGTTCCAGCTCTTTCTTATTGTCCCCATCATTTTGGCCATGAAGGGAAATGGAAATCTAGGGCCGGCCAGGTGCAGGCCTGGGGCTCAATGTTCCTTTCTGTCTATGTAGTAAGCTTCCTACGGAATTGCAAATGCACACAGATAGGAAGTGTGGTGTTGGAAGATGGGACAGAGTTAATTAAGGGGAGGCATATGGAATAAATCTGGAGAGGAAGGTTGGAGTCAGATTGCAAGGGGCCTTGAATTCCAAGTATAAAAGTGTCTACTCTACACCCCACTTCCTACAGGCCAGATATGTTACATGTCACACCTCTACCAGGCTTCTCCCCGGCCTTTTAGGGGGTTGGAGGTTGTCTTTGCCATTGCCTCAAGCTCCTACTGATGATATTCTCCCAATTTTAGGGGTCCCCTACATCCAATTTAACTCTAGTTTCATTTAACCTTTTTTTTAAAGTAGCTTTTACAAAGGAGCATTTACTTTAAAAGTATAGCAAGGATAAACAAACATCATCCCACTCAACACCTGATAAGGGTAAAAATCTCCTCTTAAAATACTTCAATAGTGCAGACAAGGTATTAGATTCGCAGTTTATCTTTTTTCATATATGTTGCATCGTTCCAAGTTCTAAGCCTACAGCCCCTTGAGCTCAAGTCATAGACATCCTTGCTTTTCAAGGATTCACTGCTAGACTGGCAGCAACATCCGCCTGGCATCCTGCCTCTGCAGTCATCATGGTTCCATCTTCCAGGTCCAGGGGCTCTATTGCCCATGGCTAGAACTGAAAGGGCAAATAAAACAGCCCCAAACCCTAAACCAGATGCTTAGGGTCACGGAGCCTAAAAGGGAGGAAGGGCGAAAGTAGTCCTTCCTGCCACCCACCCAGCTGGGTGAACAGAATCTTTACTTAACAGACACTGCCTGAAGAAGAGAGACAGTGACATAAAGATAGACAGAGAGAGAGAGAGAGAGAGAGAGAGAGAGACAGAGAGACAGAGACAGAGAGACAGAGACAGAGACAGAGAGACTGTCTCTGCAAGCAGCTTTAAAGGAAAAGCCTGTTCCAGCTACACAGCCAACGAGAAGAGGCTGCTCAGAAGGTCTTCTCCAGAAGCAGATCCTGGCATCTCCCTCCCATATGATTACCTCAATCTTAGGCAATCTGGGCATGCACAAAAGTCCTGTTACACCCATTAACAATTTTGTATTTAATCCTGGAGGCAACAAGAAACTACATGGCTAAACATATACCTTAGAGAAGATGTATTTGACAGGATGGAGAATAGATTGAAGAGATGAGAGAGTTGATCAAGGAGGTCATTTAGGAGTTTCCTCATCTGGACCTTTGCTATAAAAATGAAATCAGTCCAATACAAATCCTATCCCTATTACAAAAATCCATTCTTGGCATCACATTGTTCTTGTTGCATCATATCAGTTGTGTCCACCTCTTTGTGACCCCTTTTGGGGTTTTTTGACATAGATACTAGAGTGGTTTGCCATTTCCTTCTATAACTCAATTTAACAGATGAGGAAACTGAGGCAAACGGGGTTAACTGACTTGCGTAGTGTCACACTGCTAGTAAGTGTCTGAGGCCAGATTTGAACTCAAGAAGATGACTCCTCCTGACTCCTGCCCTGGCACTCTATCTACTGTGCCACATAGCTGTCCCACTCTTGGCATCATGACCCAATCCTTACTCAAACCACTTTACATGTTTGGGAGATCTTCCCTTCCCTTTAACTCATAGACCTATGTTTGAAACAATACCCTTGTTCTCTGCCCCTTCCTCAAGCTAGTAGTGGCCAGTGATTGGGCCCTTTGGGAAGATGTTCCAACATAGAAGGTTGTCAGGAGGCAAGAGATAAAAGATCCCTGATGAAAACCTGGAAGAGCAGAAAACCCTTCCTGAATGAGATACACAGTTGCTTAGTATCCTTGATTCACTACCCTGCCATCTCTTCTAACAGTTGCCCCCATTGGAAACCAAGTCTTGAAGGACTTATCCCTTTTTTCTCCAGAACTGCTGCCCTGGAACACTGAAGTCCTGAGTGGTGGTGACCCAATTTGCGCGCTACGTTCATGCTCCCTCTCCAGCCATGCTTTACCCCCAACCCGTCACCCTGTTTTCCAGTTCTGGAACCATAATCAAATTAACTCGGTTGTTTCTGCTAGAAAGTGTATGTGAGTGTACTCCATTATGAATCTCCTCACCATGCTTTGTAACTTTCCGAACACAAAATGCCCTTTCTTGACCCCCACTGCCCTCTATGTGTTGCCTTTCCCTACTCTCTTTGAAGGCTCCCTGGGGGCCAGGACTATTTTTGCCTTTGCCCCTGTATCCTTGGCAGTGGACACAGTACATGGCACATGGGAAGTGCTTAATAAATGTTTTTTCATTGATTTCATTTATTCTTCCCCCTGTATTCTTCCACTCAGACTGCTGCTTTGGTCAATCACTGATCTGTTCATGCAATCGGTCAGTTTTTTTATTCACTTATTCATTAATTCTTGCATTTATTCAATAAACATATACATGCTTACCAAATGCAAATACTCATGTGTTTCCTCTCCAGCCTCACCAAGACAGGATTTTGCCCAAATTCCTCCACCTAAAATTCTGTCTCCTAGCTGTTGTAAGTACAGAAAATAGCCAACTTTTTATGTAAAGGCTGGAGGTCCTGAGAGACACCTTGAAACAGGTGCGTGGCCAAGGCTGAAAAGCTTGACACTTCGTTAAGGTCTGGGGAATGTTTCAGCAGAATAGATAAACAAACAAATGAAAAAAAAACCCAAAAGCAAAAAATCTTCCCAAATCCAAAGGCCTAAAGAGTGAGAGAGTTGAAAAATCAGGACTGATATATGACATAGTTAGCAAGTAAGTTTGCAAGTAAAGACCAAATGAACATGATTATCAAAGTAACGTAGCAATATAGGGACATCGTTCTACATAGACCCCCCCCCCTAAAAATCATCTACTCCTTGCCTTATCTGTCTTTGGATTACTTACACAGGAAAGAAATAAGTTATTAAGACGATTCCCAATGACCACCACCACCTCCTCTACTCAGAACACGCCTTTGTAACAAATAAGTACAGTCGAGCAAAATAAACATGTCTGAAAATGTACCCTTCATTTTGTACCTAAAATTCATCATCTTACTGTTAAGAAGCAGGAATTGTATTTCCCTGTTGGGCCTTTGAAATCACAAGATGGCAGTGGGGGGAGAAAAAGGTCCTCTGTTTCCTCCATGCCCCTCTTGAACCCCTTTGTCTAGAGTAGGAAATTATAATCTTTGAAAAGTCAGAGGATATGGATTTCTCCTTGGTGTTCTAGCAGCATCTTCAGCTGATGGCAGTTTCTGCATCAGGAACCCAAGGACAACTAGATACTCTGAGAAAAGGTAGCTTCAGGAAGAACAAAGAACCAGGAAAAAACTGCTATACTAGAGGGAACTTTATGAGGTCTCCATGTAGGAGGGGGGGAAAAAAGACTTCCAGCAAAAACACATGTAGGAGTTCACTCTGGAAAAACTCTGCGATCTAACTGGATTACAATTGACAAAGCTGGTGGAAAGGTTGGGGCTACCCTCCCAGATTGCAGGATTTAAACAAAGCTGATCAACATAGGAAACATCAGAAGGAAAGTATACCATTTGCCTTTCCTGGACTCAAAGATAGCCAAGTCCTTGGGTGCTCTTGAAAGAGCATGTCTACAACTTCTCACCATAGAAGATCTCACCAGCCCTATGACTTCTTCTTCTGATTGGTCAGTTTCTCCCAGAACCTCCATTTTATGGAAAGTCCCAGACCAGCCATGTTCACTTCTTCAGTCCTCTCTGGGTTCTATTCCTAAGTCTCAAGACTTCTTTCTCCATTGTGCCCTTTCTCAAGTACCTTCTCTCCCACTCCCCACCTTTTCAACTTCCTCTCATTGGTTGTCTTCTGCCATTAGAATATAAACTCCTTGGGGGCAGAGCTTGTGCATCTTTTTGCTTATATTTGTATTCCTAGCTCTTAGAACAACTTCTGGTACTTAGGATGAGTTTAATAAATGCTTGGTAACTTGGCTTGACATGTAGATCGCTGCGTTGATCAAATCTGCCCCAGTTCAGTCTGATTTCAAGTAAAGTTCTACCACTACACCATGCTGGCTCAGTTAACACACTAATCATAAGTAACCTTCATGGGAGGCTAGTGCAGAGCCATTAGTATTTAGTGGTTTCAAATGTGAATTCTTCCGTCACCTTGCTATTTCTGTTTGTGTATCTTACCTTCCTACCTCTGTGGGAAGGGGCCTAGTCTGACTAGACTGCCTCAGGATTGTATGCATTACCCTTATTTTGTAGATTTAATTGTATATTTTATTGCTCTATTTTACAAACAATGAAATTGAGACTCAAAGAGATTGAGTGACTTGCTTAGACTCACACAGGAATATTTGTTAGAGCTGGCACCCAAACTCTTGTCTCCTGAGGAATCTGTACTTTTCCAATGATGTTCGGAAGATTCTAGAACAGCAGGGCACCCTTCATATCCTCAGGCTCTGTCTAGAACTCTCTTCTTGTGTTGAATCAGCTGAGGGGAAAGGAAGGAGCATTAAGAAGTGTCCTGTTACTACTGACTGACCTATCAATCCATATCAGGCCAGCCAAAAATAGAATAACAGCCAATTAAAAGGGAGAGGTGGGAGGAGCACTGATTGGACTGATGCTAATTAATTCTTCCACCATCCAATGAAGTTGGTAGAAAATGAGAAGTGTCCTGGTTTCTTCTCCTGACATTTTAAGGTGCCCAGGAACAATTTCTGTCATTTCATTCATACAAAGGTCTTGAATATGGCCCTGTACGGATAGCAATTGCTATTAAGAATTCAGGGAAAGAAAAGATGGTTTAGAGTAGGGTAGAAGGTGAAGCTTCCTGGTAAATATGAAACTTCAGTCTTGAAGCATGGCTAGTCAGTCAGTTAATACAAATTTATTAAGCTCCTACCATATGTCAGGCACTGTGTTAAATGCTGAGGATACAAATATGAAAAAGATAGTCCTTGCCCCCAAGAACTTACAAACTAATGAGAGAAGACAACACATAAAATGAAGCTGGACAGTGGGGAGGGAGAAGGTACCTGAGCATCCTCCTTAAATGTAGGCTTTGGGAAGGGCTCCTCACTCTGCCCTAAATCAAAGGAGTCCCAGGGCAGAGGGTACCGCTGAGGTGTGAGGACCAAGGCTAATGTAATCTTTCAGGATGATGAGGTTCCTGCAGGCACGATGGAGAAATCCAAAGGAATGTACCTGGGTGGGGAGGGATTTGCACTGGGGTAAATGAACAGAAGCTTAGCCTCAGTGATGTATTAGTCTCTTAAAAATTGCAGTACCAGTGAGTAACTTGGTCCATCTGCAAAACAGTCCACATGTGATGTTGGAGTGCTGTTTTCTAGAGCCAGAAAGAGGAGACTTATAAATGTTAGCTACTCCATATTTCAGTGTGAATGAGAACTCTATTTGGAAAGCTCTGTGGGCTTTTTTCATACTGTAACATGAGTCTAATTTCAGTAAATATCCAGCTACACCATTCCATAAATAGTACTGACTCTACCTTGGTTTTAATGCTGAGTTGTGGAGGATAGTGGATCACTTAATTAATGGAAATTAGTTACAAAATGGTGATTCAATTTATTTGAACAATATCTAGACAGTATACAATATGTGGAAGAGTAAAAAATACAAGGATAATTCATAATGACTCTCAGATCGGGGGAATAGTAACATGCCAAGAGTCTAACTTGCACCCAAAAAGGAATTCTACTATGACATTCTTGACAATTTGTCCTTCCACTCTGCCTTGCCTTGAAGACTTCCAGAGAATGGAATTCCATTCCCTCCTGTGATAGGTCATTCTACTTTTGAACACTTGAAAATTTTAAAAAGTTTCTCCAGAAGAAAAGAAGGGGAAAGGTGCTTTTTTGAGGATTTACTGTTCACTTTGAAGAGTTTCCAATCAAATTTACAGGATTATAGGTCAAATGTCTTTTGGAAGGAATAAAAAGGCACTTTCCTGCAGAAATAGAGGCATTGCTTTGGGCGCCACATTGATAAGACATAGAAAACTCGATATTCGCTGACTGACATGACCCTCAGGGAGATGGACTCCCATCCAAGGGACAACTGCTTCCCATGAAATATAGAAGCTCAAGTTGGAGAGTTGCTAAGTTTGAGAGTTTATAGGATCAAACCATTTAAAGAGGTTTTCCTGGCATACCACACTTAGAAGGAAGAAGATTGTTTGAATAGAAAAGACACCCTCCTTGGAGAAAAGAAGATTCTCTCTATAGTTTTCATGTAGCAGACTATATATACAGCAAACAAAGCCAATGGGTTCCTCAGAGAATTAAAATCCAGTAGGAAGGAGATTACTTGTTTAGAAGCTCCCAAAGCATTTTTTATCTTCTAGCAGATGTCTAAATCACAAGATGATACCATTGGTCTTGGGGGGAATATTTATGACCCTGTGGGAAGGAGGGATTTCACTAGAATGTCAGAGTGTTGGTCTAATTACAACCCTCAAGTTCAATTCTGTTTTAAGGAAAATATTTGAGTGCTTTATGCATTTCTGTATCTGTTTGAGGGATTCCGTGAGTCCTCTGTGACTTCAGTATTTCATAAGATGATAAAAATCTGTCCTATATTTGGTATGCATTTGGTACCTTCAATTATCATAAAAGATTTGAGGACCATGTTACGCACATTTGAGTAAATACAGGCCCAGACTATATCCTGAAAACATTAGAATATTTTCCTGGATTCACTCCCAGTTGAAGCAAAGAATCAAAGAGAGACAAGAACCTTCTTGAGACAAGAACCTGGATTAGCTGCCCATGATCAGATCCAGCCTGGGGGACTCCAGAGCTTTCTAGTTGAGTGTGGGCTTTGGCTTACTATTAAAATTGAGCCTCTCTGTAACTGGTATCCACACTCTTTATTCTGGTCCCTTTGGGACAAAGCAAAAAAAAAGTCTTATCTATTTTCTCATCTGCCTCTTCTACATGAAGATTAAAATACCAACTCCAAAGTCTTTGTTTTTTCCTTGACCAAATAATCCCCTTTCCATTAACTAGTTCTCCTATGTCATGCCTCCAGTTCTCTTACCATTCTCCTCACTTATCTAGACACATTCCAGCTTTTCAATCTTCTTTCTAAAATGTAATTCCTATAAGGAACACTGCATTCCAGGCGGAGTCTGTCCAGAGGACCATCTTCTCCTTCACTAGCTGTCACAAAATAAGACACTCTCTCATCTCTCAAGAAGTTTAGTCTCAAGGGATTTGAGATCTACAAGAAGAAAGATGATGAATCATGGAATGTGATCAAAGCGCAGCTGAGATCCAGATAAAATCCTATAGGAAAATGTGAGGCAGAAGAGAATACTTTTAGCAATTGGAGCAAACTGTTTCTAGTCTAATAACAATTTCTCGCATTTACCCATTTTGAAAAGTGCCTTTTACCCATCATTCCATTTGTTCTCTACAACAACTTTATGTCATAGTCATATCCCCATTTCACAAGTAAGAAATACAATGAGTTGCCCATGAATATATAGTGAGTAACAAAGCCAAAAAGACTAGAGATGGGGTCTCCTGATATCTAGTGCTCGTCTCTCTATAACAAAATGTTTCCATAAGGATAAAAAGTAGGTGCTAAGAAATGATCAACTTGTATAGTTAAACTGGTTAACTATATGGTCAAGACTGATAGGTGGAGGAAAGAGTTTGGAGCTGACAAAGGTAATAAACTGGGGGAGCAAAGAGAGCTTGTGTATCTGGAGATCAGGGTGGGTAAGAATAGGTTTTGGAGGAGTGAAGCAGAGGGAGAGATATCCAAGGTCTTTTTCCAGTTCTTTGATTCTGGGGATACTAAACATTAATGGGAGGGAGTAAGATGGTGGCTGATTCAATACCAATTAACAAGCATTTGTTAAGTCCCTATTCTGTGCTAGAAATCATGCTAGATTCTGGGGATGCAAAGGCAGGAACAAAAAAGTCTCTGACTTTACAGTAGCTTAATATGACTATAGGGGAAGGGGAGAGAAAGGAATAAACATTTATATAGCTCCTCCTATGTGTCAGGTACTGTGCTAGGTATTCTGATATTTTTTTTTTACAAATATTATCTCATTTGATCCTCATAACCCTGTGTGCTATTATTATCCCCATTTTATAGCTGAGAGAACTGAGGCAAATAGAGGTTAGGTGTCTTGCCCAAAGTCATACAGCAGTAAGTATACAAGGCCAGATCTGAACTAATGTTTTCTTTACTTCAGGTTTAGTGCGCTAACTACTGCACCACCAGCTACCACTAATACACACACACACACACACACACACACACACACACACTGTACACCACCAGCTGCCTCTAATGCACACATATACATACATATATGTACATTATATATATTATATAAAATATTTTTGTGGGGCAGAAAGCACTAGCAAGTGGAGGGATTGGGAAATGCTTCATTGGAATATAGCACTTGAGTCTTGAAGGAAATCAGGGATTCTAAGGAGCAGAATCGGAGACAGAATGTATTTACAGGGTACACAGCCAATGGAAGTTCGTGGATACAGGAAATGGAATGCCATGTATACGGAAAAGTAAGGAAGCCAGTTCAGTTGGACTGAAGAGTAGGGGAAGGGAAGCGAAGGGTTTTAAATGCCCAACAGAGGAGTTTATGTTGGATTTCAGAGGCAAAAAGGGACCACTGGAATTTCTTGAGAAAAAGAGTGACAGTCAGATTTAAGTATCTACAGCTTCTATATACAAATATAAGAGGACTTTCTCTGGAGGCTCAGCACATTCCTATAATAGTTGGGACCCCAAGAGATATCCCAGAACATCTCTGAGTTGGGAGTTTTGAAGGGGGCTTTGGAGAAGCCTGGAAGGAGGAATTAAGAGAAAGGAAATCCTCACTATTTAAAACATCAGACTTTCAGACGTCGGCATGATAGGATGGTGGCAAGTGAAGGAGGTTCCATTGCTTCTGCTGATTCTGGAGTTTAGATGAGATGTGGTTGTGCTCTGCCACCCATGGGGACCACGTGCCTCTTTCAGAATGGTAGTAGAATCTACAGATTACTGAAGATAGCATTCTTAGTGCAACATACAGAAGTCGAGACTAAAACATTCCCATGTTAATGGTCAAGATTCTAATGCCATTTCACTTCTCCTAAGGTGAGTTCCGGCCTTTTAAATAGTGGCACAAGCCTGGGCCCCTAGTCATAGTACAGGGGACCTATTTGGACTTACAATTTTCAGCTCTCGGGTATGGGAGATGGATAGCTTTGTTAAACAGGTAGAAAGAGTGGAGGAGTGTTTGCTGTTTATTACAATTCTCCTGCTATTTACCCTGCTATCCACTTTAAGTAAATAATCCTTATGCACCGCTGCAATGCATGCAGTGTGAATATTATCAGCTTGCTATTGGTGGAAAGTATTTAGAGAAGCATAGTAATGAGGCCCAGAGCACTAACTGGAGTATCTATGAAGCCAATTTGGGTGCAAATACTAAAAGCTAACAGAGGGGACCTGGTATATAAGGGTAAAGTTGCATTCCAAAGTTCACTTTCTTTAGCACAGAGAGGGGTTCAAATATCTTAGCCTACTGGCACCCCTCCCCCAACCCTGAACCCAAAGCAATCCAAGGAAACCACAGGGATCAATAGCCAAGAGAGTAGTGCTATGGATTCATTTAATTATCCAAGTTACATTGGAGAACTCACTTTAAACATGGTCACTCAATATCACTTAGCAAAATTGGAGCAGAGGACAAGAGAAGGTTATAAACCCTCTGCTGCACTAAGCCACAAAGAAAACTCCATATAGGAGGAGTCACCCTGATTTATGAGCTGGTAGCAATCAAGACAGGTAGGGCCAGAGGCCTGTTTCTATTTCCTATTATCTAAATATTGCATTCCCATTAATAAATGTGTAATTGGAGAGGGAGTGAGCATTTTGATTTGAGCAACATTTATAGAATGCCAGGGTCAGCGCACAATTGAACATTGTAGAAGAGAGCTTTGGAGCACTGAATTTGAGAGCTACAACAGACCTTAGAATATAGAATATAAAATGCAAGCTTACGAGTGGGAATTCATTGAGACAGCCAATCACCTCACCAGACTTTGTTCCACCACTTGTACAGTATTAGACAACAACAAATCCCTTTGAATAAATCAATCAGAGGTGTGAACTAGGTGCTATAAAAACCTGAAAGGACCTTAGCCTTAAAGGTCCAGGGTTTTCCAATGCATTCTGGGCCATCTCCCGTCATCCTAGTGAGTATCAGGCCACTGGACCCAAATGGCTCTGGAGGAGAAAGTGAGGCTGGTGACCTTGCACGGTCCTCCCTTACTCAAATCAAAGTCAACTGCAAGTCACATCATCATTTCTCTGATGTCATGGTCCTCTTTGAGAACAAAGGACAAACACAACAGCAACAAAAAGTCTGCATAGATTGATTGAATGACTTGTTCATAGGATTGTATAAAACCAGTAGAGAGCAGTTCTAGTCAAGACCCTATGAAGGAATCACTTGACAGGGGAGGATAAAAGCCTTGTACTAAGTCTCCTTCCTCACCCACCTCCACAGAGCAGAGTAGAATCTTATGAAATTTGAAAGGTGGAGGACTTTTCTCATTAATGCCCTAGTCCAAGCAACATACCTGGAACAGTGAGTGCAATGTCTGCTTTTGGAGACAAGGCCAAACTAGACCCATTGTAGAAATGCACACTCAAGATTCTCCAAGGATCCCAGCAGAGAAGTTGCACCATGTCTAAGAGAACTTCATGAGCACCTCACAAGGGGGGAAAAAGCACTTCTAGCAATCAAAAACTAGGAGTAAGTAATTTCTTTGCCACAATACTCTCTAAACTTGAATCCACTTTCCCTTGGACTTCATATGTACTCCCAGGAGTGTGTTGTAAACTTAAAGGGGATGTATTATACCAAATTGTATCAACTATATGAATATATTAATATAAATGAGCATACTAATTATACAACTATAGTAAATAGTGGTCTCTAAAAGCTAACCAAGTCTGACTGGCTTGATGTCAACTGATCACCTTGGACAGAAGAATACTAGTTAGGATTCATGAGCTATAATAAATGAAAGATGACCTTATACCTCTCAGGGTTAACTTTATACCTCTGAGGAAAGATATAGTGTCTGTCCTCTGGTGATGCAGCCTGTCTGGGCAAATGGGAGTTGGAAGGATAACCTGAGTCTATACATGCTACATTAGCTCATCCAGGGATGCTGCTGACCAAGTACTTGATCACATTCAGTAATCAGGGCCCTATGCTGGCATCCCTTCCATTCACCCTGGGGGTTATGTGCTTTACCCCACATCAGAAAATATATGATGTAACACCTAACTATGATTTGCAGAGAGATGGCTACCTGTGTTACTTAGGTATACCACTTTGAGGATGCAAACACTAAAATTATTAATGCAGACATGTGGTATGTGTTGATTTATCTGACTGAACTTACAACTCACAGTCTACTAAGTGGAAGAAACTCTATTCTTTACCCTTACATAATGTTTTCAATGCTACTCAATCATACTACCATGTAGTCAAAAGCAAACACTTTTGAAAAGGGACAGGGTCAAGGGAGAAAAGTGAATAAAGGAAGACAGGATGGGATGGAGAGAAATATAGTTAGTTTTTCACAACATGACTATTATGGAAGTGTTTTGCATAATGATACATGTATAACCTATATTAAATTGCTTGCCTTCTCAAGGAGGGTGGGTGGGGAGAGAGGAAGGGAGAGAATTTGGAACTCAAAGTTCTAAAGACAAATGTTTAAAAATTGATTTTTATATGCAACTGGGAAATAAGATATACAGGCAATGGGATATAGAAATACTTGCCCTACAAGACAGTAAGGGAAAAGGGGACGGGTGAGGGGAATGGGTTAATAGAAGGGAGAACAGAATGGGGAAATGGGCAATCAGAATATATGCCATCTTGGGGTGGGGAAGGGTAGAAATGAGAAGAAATTTGTAACTCAAAATCTTGTGGAAATTAATGTTGAAAACTAAAAATAAACATAAATATAGTCTTCAAAAAATCATACCACCATGGCTTTGCTATATAATTCTTTATAAAGTTTTTGATAGGGTGCCTATGGCTCCATAGATCAAGCAGCAAAAAGTCTTTTCCTTCATTAGGCAAGCTAATTCAATGAGCAAGGGCATAGGTTCAAACCTTCCAATCCCTGCTGGCTGAAAGGAAGATGAATGATTTTGACTTGGAAGGGACCTCAGTCATGTAATCAAACCTATACATGGAAAGAATCTCCATTATAACCAACTTGGTAAGTTTTTTTCAAAAATGACGAAGAAGGGGGAACTCACTACTTCTAGCGGCTGCCATTTTTGGAAAGTCCTACCTATAGGAAGTTTTTCCTGACATAAATCTTGAACTGGCTTCTAACATAACAAGTCTAACTTCTCTTCCACATGACAGTCCTTCAAATACTTGAAGACAACTATGATCCCACTTGCCCATTTTGAATCTTCTCTTTTCCAGGCTTATCAGGCAAAGTAAAGTCAAAAAGCATTTATTAAGTTTCTACTATATGTCAAATACTGTTATGCCCTGCCCCCCGCATCCAGTTTCTCCATCTTTCCCCAGCTCACCCCACTGTTTTTACTCCCATCTCCATGAACCCCACTGCTTGTGTTCCCTTCTCCACGGAAATAATCCTGCCTCAGCTTGTCCCACTGTTTGTATTCCCATCTCCATGGAAATCAAATTGTGTTCTTTCCCTTTAAGTACTCTTTCTCTTCCCCTGCTTGGGGCTGTTTGATTTGAGTTATTACTCTGAATAGTCACGCACTTGAATAAATCCACATCCAAATTTATATCCGGGTCTCGCTAGCTTTTTTTCGGCACAACAATACCACATGTGCTAAATACTGAGATACAAGAAAAGGCAAAACAAAACAAAACAAAACAAAACAAAAAAAACCAGTCCCTACCCTCAAATAGCCCACAGTCTAATAGTGGAAACAACATACAATCATGTACAAATGAGATATGTGTGTGTGTGTGTATATATATATATATATATATATATATATGCACATACATACATATATATGTATACATATGTAAATTAGAGATAACCTCAGAGGTAATGCATTAAGAAGCACTGGGAAAGACTTCTTGCAGAAGATGAAATTTTAACCAAAACTTGAAGAAAACCAGGGAAGACTGGAGATGAGGAGCATTCCAGGTATGGGGTGATAGCCAGCAGGAGTTCTCAAGTCAGGAGATGGAATGGCTTGTGCAAGGAATAGCAACCATCTTCAGTTCCTTCAAGTGATCCTCCTATGACTTGAACTCAACACCCCTCACCATTGTGTAACAATTTCTTGACATTCACTAGCACATATCCAGCTAACAACTCCTGTACTTAACTATTTTTGACAAAATGGGTGATGAAATACTATTGGACTGTGAGAAAAGAAGGGGATGGGTTTTTTGTTTTGTTTTGTTTTTCCTTTTTTTCAGGGCCACAGCTTTACCCTTTTCAATTTTAGTTTTAGGTCTCAACATTCATTTCCACAAGATTTAGAGTTACAAATTTTCTCCCCTCTTCCTTCTCCACTCACTCTCCCTAAGAAAGCAAGCAATTCAACATAGGCCAACACATGTATCATTATGCAAAACACTCCCATAGTCATGTGAAGTACTAACTATATTTCCCTCCATCCTATCCTGTCCCCCTTTATTCAATTTTCTCACTTGACCCTGTCCCTTTTCAAAAGTGTTTGCTTTTGATTACCTCCTCCCCCTATCTACCCTCTCTTCTATCATACCCCCTTTTTATCCCCTTCTCCCTTCTTTCCTGTGGAGTAAGACACCCAATTGAGTGTGTATGTTATTCCCTCCTCAACTCAAATTCAATGACAGCAAGACTCACTCATTCCCCTTCATCTGCTCCCTCTTCCCTTCCAACAGAACTGCTTTTTCTTGCCACTTTTATGTGAGATAATTTACACCATTCTATCTCTCCCTTTCTCCCTCTCTCAATATATTCCTCTCTCATCCCTTAATTTGATTTTATTTTTATTAGATATCACCCCTTCATATTCAACTCACCCTGTGCCCTCTGTCTATATATATATATATATATATATATATATATATATATATATATGTATGTATATATTCCCTTTAGCTACCCTAATACTTACTGAGGTCTCATGAATTACACACATCACCTTTCTATGTAGGAATGTAAAAAAAAAAACAGTTCAACTTTAGTAAGTCCCTTATGAATTCTCTTTCTTGTTTACCTTTTCATGCTTCTCTTCATTCTTGTGTTTGAAAGTCAAATTTTCTATTCAGCTCTGGTCTTTTCATGGAGAAAGCTTGAAAGCCCTCTATTTTTTTGAAAATCCATATTTTGCCTTGGAGCATGATACTCACTTTTGCTGGGTAGTTGATTCTTGTTTTTAATCCTAGCTCCACTGACCTCCAGAATATCATCTTCCAAGCCCTTCGATCCCTTAATATAGAAGCTTCTAGATCTTGTGTTATCCTGATTGTGTTTCCACAATACTCAAATTGTTTCTTTCTGGCTGCTTGCATTTATTTTCTCCTTGACCTGGGAGCTCTGGAATTTAGCAACAATGTTCCTAGGAGTTTTCTTTTTGGGATCTTTTTCAGGAGGCAATCGGTGGATTCTTTCAATTTCTATTTTACCCTCTGATTCTAGAATATCAGGGCAGTTCTCCTTGATAATTTCTTGAAAGATGATATCTAGGCTCTTTTTCTGATCATGGTTTTCAGGTAGTCCAATAATTTTAAAATTATCTCTCCTGTATCTATTTTCCAGGTCACTGGTTTTTCCAATGAGATATTTCACATTGTCTTCCACTTTTTCATTCCTTTAGTTCTGTTTTATAATATCGTGATTTTTCATAAAGTCACTATCTTCCACTTTCTCCAATCTAATTTTTAAGGTAGTATTTTCTTCAGTGGTCTTTTGGACCTCTTTTTCCATTTGGGTAATTCTGCCTTTCACGGCATTCTTCTCCTCTTTGGCTTTTTGGAGTTGTTTTGCCATTTGAGTTAGTCTATTTCTAAGGTGTTATTTTCTTCAGTATTGTTTTGGGTCTCCTTTAGCAAGTCATTGACTTGTTTTTCATTGTTTTCTCAAATAATTCTCATTTCTCTTCCCAATTTTTCCTCTACTTCTCTAAGTTGCTTTTCCAAATCCTTTTTGAGCTCTTCTGTGACCTGAGACCAATTTATACTTTTCTTGGAGGCTTTTAATGTAAGCACTTTGACTTTGTAGACCTCTTCTGGCTGTATGTTTTGGTCTTCTTTGTCACCAGAGAAAGATTCCAATGTCTGAGTCTGAATTTGAGTCCATTTTCACTGCCTGTTTCTTGTTCCCAGCCAACTACTTGACCCTTGAGCTTTTTGTTGGGTTATGACTGCTTGTGGAGTAGAGAGTGCTTTGTCCCAAGCTTGATGGGCTGTGCTGCTGTTTTCAGAGCTACTTCTACATAGCGAGCTCTGCCACATCAGTGGTCCTTCTCCCCCAAGGACTGCCAACCAGGATTTCGGCCCAGATCCAGGCAGGGCAAAGCAGGCTTTGCACCCTGGCTCTAATCTGGTGCTTAATTCCTCCCATCAGGTGGGCCTGGGGCCAGAAGCAACTGCAGCTGTAGCTCTG
Organism: Trichosurus vulpecula; assembly: GCF_011100635.1. NCBI lineage: Eukaryota > Metazoa > Chordata > Mammalia > Diprotodontia > Phalangeridae > Trichosurus > Trichosurus vulpecula. The sequence goes on along the minus strand of NC_050573.1, from coordinate 98,616,106 downwards.
GATGCAGCCTCAGAGCTGCACCACCTCTGCCACGCCTCGCCCCTCCTGGGGCAGTGGCGGACCACAAACTCTTTTCACTCTGTCCCAGCAGTTCTCTCCACTAACCTGCTTTGTTGTCTTTGGCATTTGTGGATTGAGAAGTCTGGTAACTACCACAGCTCAATGATTCAGGGCCCTACAACCTGTTCTGCCCAGCTCCTGGTCTGGTTGGTCCTGGCACAGTCCATTCTGGTCTCTGCTCTGCTCTGCTCCCAGCTCCATATGATAGACCCTTCCCAATGACCATCTAGGCTGTCCTGGGCTGGAGCCCTGCTTCCCTCCACTATTTTGTGGGTTCTGCAACTCTAGAATTTGTTCAGAGCCATTTTTATAGGTGTTTGAGGGACCTGGGGGAGAGCTTAAGCAAGTCCTTGCTTTCCACCGCCATCTTGGCTCCTGGCCAATTCTATCTTTTAAGGCATTCTTCTCCTCATTGACTTTTTGGAGCTCTTTTGCCATTTGGGTCAGTCTATTTTTAAGGTGTTACAGTTAGTAGCTGAGGCCAAATTTGAACTCGGTCCTTCTTGCCTCCAGGCCCAGCAGTATACCTACTCCATTGATTAGTTGTATGAAACATACCATCTACCTCTAAGATAGAGAGGTGATGAATTCAGAGTATAAATTGAAGCATACGTGTATATGTTTGTGTATGTGTATATATTTGTTTTGCTTGACTATGCATTTCTGTAACATTTCATTTTTCTTGTTTTCTCAATGTGTGGGGAAGGGGAAAATGGGAAGGAAAGAATTTGGAACTAAAAACAAAATAAAATTCTATTAAATAACAAAAGTTTATGCACTGGTTATATGTTGTATTTCATTTCTGTTTTGGGCAGATCCTCAACACTTCTGCCCTTTCTTCCATGAAGACTTCCCTTTCACCTAAGACCTGCTCCTACCCTAGACCTGAATATTGTGTAGTTTTTATTTGTATTTCTTCAATGTGTCTATGACAGCTATTAAAGTTACCTGTGTCTTATCCCAATATATATGCTAGACTGTAAACTCCACAAGGGCAGGGATTGTGTCCTACAAATTTCTTACCTCCTATGGTACCTAACAGAGTGTTTTGCATAAGAAGGCCCTTAATAAATGAGTATTGAAATTGAAGTTGACCATGCCTAACCTGACCTCAACAGTAGATCAGATTCCTAGGGGCAAAGCGAATGCAGGAATTCAAATCAGAGTGCTGGAGAGGGGAAGGGAATGGATTTTTAAAGTTATCAGGTGATACATGAGAGAAAGACGAGAGAGGAATGAATTAATGAGGAGGAGCATAAGCTGAATGATGGTCCTCCAAGTGCCTACAATATTGACCTCTTCCTTTAAAGCAGGCTTTAACAAGACAACTGAAGGAAAAATATGGGGACAATTAGCAGGCAATGAAGACTTACAAACACTGTCTCAATGGTTGTCAGGAAAGGGAATCTCTGGGAGATTTGAGTGGTATGTAAAGCAGCAGAATGAGCTACTAGGCATTCTGTAGGATGAGGAAAGTTAGTTATTCAACAAGATTTCTCAAGCATTTACTTTGTGCCAGGCACTGTGCTTCTGAACTAATAAATGACATCTATCTCATTTGAGGAGTCCAATCATAGAATCAGAGACGTTTCAGATCCCAAGGCCATAAGATTTAAAGGTTGAAAGGAACAGACATTATCTAGTCCAATTTTCACATCTCCTACTCCCAAGGGCAGCTTGGATTCTCAGCTGACTACAGTTCCCCTTAGGCTTCTAGGGGATAACCCTAAGAAGATGGGGTCTCTAACACTCTTGCTCATGAGTTCCCATCTGGTATGTACTGCGATATTGATTAACCAGTAAACACCTCATATAAGGATTGACTGGAGGAACTGTGAATGTTTAGCTGAAAAAAGAAAAGGCTTACCTCTGTATATAGTTGTGAGAAATGCATTGTATTGAACCTTAAATTGTTATAAAAAACATCATTATTATATCATCATCATCATCATCATCATTATAACATGAATGTTGCCTTCAACTGTGTAAAGGGCTGTGGCATGAAAGAATTTTTTTTCTGTTTGACCCCAGAGACCAAAACTAGGAACAATGAGTGGGTATTGCAGAAGAATGGATTTGATCTCAAGAGAAGGAAGGCCTGTTTAATATTTAGGGTTGAACATAAATAAAGTGGTGTGCCACATACATCATGAGCTCCATGTCACTGGTGTTTAAATGAAGGATGAATGACCACCTGTCAGGATGGTTTAGAGGGGATGCTTGCATTATGGGCTCTCTAAGATCTTCTCCATATCTACATAGGATATTCTATGATTGATTAATCAAGCAAGCAACAAGCATTTAGGAAGCATTATTCATGAGGCACTGTGTAGATAGATAGTCATCTAGGTGGTGGAATGAACAGAGTGCTGAACCTGGTATAAAGAAGACTCACGTTCAGATCCACTGTCAGACACTACCTGTGTGACCCGGGCAAATCATTTAACTTCTGATTGCCTCAGTTTCCTCATGTGTAGAATAAGATTGTATACCTCCTGGTATTTGGTGGGAAAGGGGTAAAGCCTTGGATACAAAGCTCCCAGGATTGTATACAATTTTTATCTAATGGTAGCCATTTTGGGGCAGGGGGTGGGGGAGTAGGGAAGAAAAAAGAGGAAAAAAATTAATATTATAACTTTATTATATATTTTAAAAGAATAGCAAGTTGTACATAATAGATATGCAGTTTCATGTTCAATCATCTTTTTAAAAATATATGCTATGTTATGGAAAAGCTTGTTTTATTCCACAAATTAAAAATAAAGTAAAATTAAAATAAAATAAAATAAATTGATTTTTAAAAAAAGAGACGAACAATGAAACCCACTGGAGCTGATGAGGTCACTAAGTGAAAGACTTTAAAGGGAAAGAAGAAGAGGACTACACATCACCAATGTTCTCTTGCTCTGTTTAAGATATGAATGCCTTCTTGCAAATGGAAGTGTTCAGTCACTGCCTGGAATGATCTTCTTGCTCTAAGGGGAGCTTCCTTCTGCTTCAGGGAGCATGGCAAGGAGGCAAGAATTTCTCACCTAATCTGTCTGAAGCCAATACACTTACCTTGGGTTGGGATTTGGCAATACTTTTCATCTTTCACAGTTAATGGGCCCGAAGTCACAAGCTAAGCGTGACCCGCTGTACTGGGAACCTGGGCTGCAGTCTCACTGGCCGATCGATCTCGTCAGGCCTTGCCTGCTTCTTTTAATAAGAAAAATGCTGCTCGAAACTGAATGTGATCTTCTTAAAGACGTTATTGGCTTTTTGAAAGGTGTGCTGGATTATGATGAATAGGGGAGCTTGGGTAAGCCTAATAGAGCCCATGTTTCTTTATAAACTGCAAAGGGATCCAGAATAGAAGGCAGGAGTGGAGAAACTGTGTGTATGTGTGTGGAAGGGCTATCAATTTTACGTCTGGTATAGGGCATTCCTCTGGTAGCTAGAAGTACAGTAGGGTCATGTTCCCCCACTTCAGTGGGGGCAAATTCAGACAAAGCACAGTAACATCTTATTTATCTGGAACTGAGCTATCCACAAACCTCACTAATGCAGAACATAGCAGAGAACCAGAAAGGCAACAAAAAACACCTATGAGAAATGAAAATCCTCTATTTAGCATTCAAAGTCCTCATCATTTAGCCTCTGTTCTGTTTCCAGTCTTCTACCTCATTCCCCAGCGTGTACCCTTTGATCCAGTGTCACTGGTCTCCTGCTTGCTGCACAAACAAGACATTCCATCTCTTAGATCTGGGCATTTTCTTTGGCTGTCCACCACACTTGGAATACTCTCCATCCTCATCTCTGGCCTCCTTCAGGTCCCAACTAAAATTCCATCTCTTTGTTTCCCAGACCTTCTTAATTATAGTTAAGAATTCCCTTTGTTAACTACTTCTTATTTATCTCATATATTGCTTGTTTTGCTTATATTTGAGTGCATGTTGTCTCTCCCATTAGGTTGTAAGCAGCTTGAGGACAGGGACTACCATTTGCCTCTTTTGTAACACTAGCATTCAGCACAGTGCCTGGATGCATAATAGGTGCTTAATATTTATTGGTTTTTTATTTTATTTTGTTGATGTCAAAAGCCCATGTTCTTCACTTATATGAGAACACCAGAGGTGCTTACATGGAGCCTATTTACTCCTATTTTACACATAGGTCTAACAGAATTTCATATGTTAATTTAGAAATTAGAAACAGGTAAATAGAAGTAGTGCCCACTATCACAAGCACACTAACAGCATGGAGAAATGACAGTAGGCTTCCTGATGGCCAAGGAGGAAACAGAAAAGCTATCTAAAAACCAAATGGATGTTCAAGTTCAGGTCACAGCCTCCTGAGGTAATTTAATTTAATTCTTATGGAAGCATAAAATTTAAAGTGACCTCAGAGTATATATAGTGTAACATCTATTTGAACGCAAACCCACTCCTGTTGGATATGAAAGTCATCTCCTTCTTTCTCTAAGTATTAGGAAGCTTTATTTTTTTTCTTTTTATATTGGGCTGAAATCTGCCTTTCTGTACTTGTGCCCATTATCAATCAGTCAGTCAATAAGCATTTATTAAGCTCAGACTGTGTGCCAGATACTGTGCCAAGTTCTGGGGATACAAAAAAGGCAAAAGATAGTCTTTACCCTCAAGGAGCTCACAACCTTGTGGGGAAAACAGCATGAACATAACTATGTGCAAATAAGCTATATACAGGATAGACTGGGGATAATCAACAGAAGGAAAGGACTAGCATTGAGTCACCAGGAAGGGCTTCTTGTAGAAGGGATTTTAGCAGAGATTTGAAGGAAGCCAGGGCAAGGAGGAGGCAGAAATGAGGAAGGAAGGTATTCCAGGCATGGAGGGCAGCCAGTGAGAACATCCAGAGTCTAGAGAGGGAGTATTTTGTCCCAGTAAGAGCTATGAAAAAAGAGGTAGGAGGTCAGTGTTACTGGATAATAGAATATAACCAATCCTCATCATTTGTGAGTTTAACTTTTGAGACTTAAAAACATTCGCATGATTTTATTATTAATCTCATTTTCACTTTTGCATTGGCAATAACCACATTCTGGGCTTTGCTCAGTAGAGAAAACGAACGTGCAAGTTTGTGGAGTGGCTGCCATCATACTAGGTAGTTCTCTGGTCTTGTTCACCCTACTATTGTAAAGAACTCTCTGTACATTCATTGCATATTTTCATTGTTTGCCTTTAAAACTCAAGTTATGTGTTGCAATTATGCCCCAAAGCATAGTACAAGTTGTTTGGGCTCTAAACTCACATGTGCAAAGTCAGTGATGTGGTTTGGTGAGAAAATAAAGGTGTTAGATAAACTTTGTGCTGGGATGTCTGCAGCCCCTGTCACCCTAATTGATGATTGTAATGCCAAGGTTAAATGTCAACTTACTTCTGTTATTCTCCCATACTCAGAGATCCTTAAGGATCTCAAACAGTACAGAAAGCAGACATCATTGAGGGACTTTTTCAAGCTGATGTGCCCTTCATGATCTCCAATGCCAGTAACCAGCCATGAATGACAGAGGATGGGTGGTGATGTCAAGACTTTACCAGTCTTAGTGTCTTCTGACAGCAATGACTAAAGTCCTAGTAACCTCTCCCTTGCTTTTCAGAGGGCAGACAAGGTAGGGAGATTTACAGCAGTATAGTATACAGTATAACGCCCTCAAACCACCATCTGACACAGTACAAGGTAATATTTAGGTTAAAAAAGTTTTAGTTTTAAGAATTATATTTGCTGTACTATATTTTTGGTAGTATAGATTTTATGTGTTATGAAAAGTGAATGTTGGGCATAGACCAATATCTTATACCATATACCAAAATAAAGTCAAAATGGGTTCATGATTTAGGAGTAAAAGCTGATACTCTAAGTAATTTGGGAAAGCAAGGAATAGTTTACTTATCAGATTTGTGGAAAAGTAAAGAATTCATGACCCAAGAGATAGAGAGCATTACAAAATGCAAAATGGATAATTTTGATTATGTCAAATTGAAATGTTTTTGTACAAAAAAGCCAATGCAAGAAGAATTAGGAGGGAAGCAGAAAATTGGGAGAAAATCTTTGCAACTAGTATCTCTGATAAAGGCCTCATCTCTAAAATATACAGGGAGCTGAGCCAAATATATAGGAATACAAGCCATTCCCCAATTGAGAAATGGTCAAAGGATATGAACAGGCAGTTTTCAGAGGAAGAAATTAAAGCTATCTACAGGCATATGGAAAAATGCTCTGGATCACTACTGATTAGAGAAATGCAAATCAAAACAACTCTTAGATACCACATCTCTCCTGTCAGACTGGCTAATATAACAAAACAGGAAAATGATAAATGCTGGAAAGGATGTGGGGAAATTGGAACATTGTTGCATTGCTGGTGGAGTTGTGAGCTGATCCAGCCATTTTGGAGAGCAGTTTGGAACTATGCCCAAAGGGCTATAGAAATGTTCATACCCTTTGACCCAGCAATACCACTTCTAGGGTTGTATCCCAAAGAAATCACACAAGCGGGAAATGGACCCATATGTACAAAAATATTTATAGCAGCTCTTTTTGTGGTAGCTAAGAATTGGAAATCAAAGGGATGTCCATCAATTGGGGAATGGCTGAACAAGTTGTGGTATATGAAGGTGATGGAATACTATTGTGCCATAAGAAATGGGGATGATGCAGACTTCATAACAACCTGGAAAAACCTACACGACATAATGCTGAGTGAGCGGAGCAGAGTCAGGAGAACGTTGTGCACAGCCACAAATATATGGATTCTGTGAGGACTAACCCTGACATTCTGCGCTTTTCTCAGCAACCTAAGGGGCAAGGACAACTCCAGGGGACTCCCGATGGAGAATGCTATCTTCATCCAGAGAAAGAACTGCGAAGTTTGAATACAGATCGAGGCGCACTACATGCTCGCCTTTTTTGCTTCGTTTTTGTTTTTTTTTTTGGTTCTGTTTCTTCTTTCTCATGATTCATTCCATTGGTCAAAATTCTTTTCCATGACTTGACTAGTGCATAAAATAATTCAATGCGAAGTTATACATGAAAGTTATATGAGATTCCATGCCGTCTTGGGGAGGGAGGGGGGAGGGAGGGGAGAAAAACTGGAACTCAAAACTATGTAGAACCGTGTGTGGTAAACTAAAAATAAATAAAGAAATTAAAAATAAATAAATAAATAAATAAATAAATAAAAGTGAATGTTGTCTGAAATCACACAGAAATCCAGGGAATTACTAGCAAGAAAAAATGTTTTGCATGTTACCAATTTTATTTTGCGTGCTTCATTTTATGGGTTCTTTCATGGTTACTGTGTTAGGAAAAGTGCATATTATATAAAGAATTGTGTACAGAAAAATGCATTTTCAGCAATCTCTAGTGAAAGATTACAGTTTTTGGTGGTGCAGAACCCTAACCACCCTATTTTCCATAGGTTCGATGTATCAACATTTGTGGAATTTTTTTTGCTTTTAAGCTATTTTCTAGGAACGTTAACCCTGTGAAAGTTGAGGATTGGCTATATTTATATGTGTAAGGAAGAATAAGACTGAAGGGGAATATGGTGTAAGAAGACTGGAAAGTGAAGAGGGGGCCTGTGAAGGAGGATTATGAAGGGCTTTGAATGTCAAACAGAGGAATAAGTTCACTTCATTTTCCAAATTTGATCTTACAAATGCTTAAAGACGACCATCATCTCTCCCCTAAGTCTCTTCTTCTTTAAGATAAGTATACACAGTACCTTTAAGTGACTCCTCTATTGTCTGTTCCCAAATGATTTGTCCCTCTAAGTCACCCTTCTCTGGACACATTCCAACTTTGTTAACCTCTTTCCTAAAATATGATACCTGAAAGCTGAATGAAACATTCCAATATGTTTTGGTTTGGGTAGAATAAAATAAGCCTATATCACCTTCCTCACTCCATCTAGACACTCTGCCATTTTAAATGTAGCCCAAGATTTCATTAGTTGTTAGCTCATGGTGAGTTTGTGGTCCATGAAAACCTAGAGATTTCCTCATCTTGTACTTGTGACATTGACTTTTTTGGAGCCAAGTGTAAGACTTTGTGACCTCTCTATTCAATTCATCTTATTGAATTCAGTCCAACATTCTAGCCTATTGAGATAGTTTTGGATTTAGACTCTGACATCCAGCATTTCAGCTATCTCTTGCAAGTACAAATCCTCTATAAAACTGATAATCATGGCTAAGAAGGGAAGATAGCACTTCTTTTCTCAACAGGCCCTAAGGTTGTACTTATATTACAATCCAACACCATAATTTTGTTGGTCATGATGATGGCCCTCAGTAATTGAGAAAAGGTTAAATGATTACCAGTATCTTATGTTTAGCAAGGCAGGGAAGTGTGGGGCATATTGGGAAATGTTTCCATCTCAAGTGGTTAAAGTGAAAATATATTGGTCTTTAAAGGATGAACCCTCAGCTATTCAGAAATATTGCTACCAGGAGTGTTTGAGGAGAGAGAGAGAGAGAGAGAGAGAGAGAGAGAGAGAGAGATCATTGGATAGGTTACAGGGAATGCTTTTGGGATAAAAGGGTACCTAAGTTGGTCCTTGAAAGAGGAGGCAAATTGGAGCTGGGTAGTGGAAGGCTTTGAATGTTAGGCTTCAACTTAGCAACACTGAAAATTATTTTTTAGGTAGAATGGTTTGTGAATGATTTTAAACAGAGAAGAAGCATAATCAGACCTATGAATTAAGAACATTTTGGGCAGCTGCATGAAGTATAGACTGGAGAAAATAAAGTTTGGGTCCAGGGAGATCAATTAGGAAGGTATCATAATACAATAGCCAAAAGGTACTGAAGGCCTAAAAACTATGTAGTTGGCTGGCGTGAGTGGAGAGGAGAGCCAGTGTCAGAGATAATATCAAGATAGAATAGACGGGACTTGGAAATGAGTACAAGTACACTATTAGGCACTGGGGGTGGGGCATAAAGCAGAAAAGAATGACCCTAGCTGAGCACATAAAATATCTATTCAAAAATATCTAGAGAAAAAGAAATTTAGGTAAATCAATAGTAAGTAGATTGCTTGGTGAAAATAGAGGCTAATATTCAAGGATAGATTCCTGTAGGAGGTGAGCCTGGAAAATTTGAAGTATAGGAATGCAATTGGCAGAAAGGAGGAGGAAGATTGGATTCATTTCCTTTGGGTCATAATGATGTAGGGTTAGGGTTAGATTGTAAGCTCCTTGAGGGCAAGAACTAGTTTTTACCTCTTTGTATCCCCAGTGTGTGGCACATAGTAAACACTTAATAAATGCTTATTAGTTGATTGATTAATTGATGTAGGCAGCTAGAAGGCACAAAGTATAGAGCACTGGGCCAGGGGTCAGGAATACCTAAATTCAAATCCAGCTTCAGAAATTTACTAGCTGTATGACCTTGGGCAAGCCACTTAACTTCTCTCTGACTCTGTTTCCTTATTGGTAAACAAAGATTATAAAAGCCACTGCCTCTCAGGGTTGTTGTGAGGATTAAATAAGGTGATATTTATAAAAGTCCTACATAAATTAAAACTGTAATGCTATAGAACCAACTCTGGACTTACTCTTCTAATTCCTACTTTTACTGGCAGGTTATGTCTCCAGAAAGCAGCTGACTACTGCTTGCATCAAGGTTCTTGGGGATAATTCTGAGAGGCTCATCATTTCTAAGCTGTCATTCATGAGCTCTCATCAGAAGTGGCTCCAAGTCATAGAGAGACCCCAAGTAACAAACCCACAAGTGCTATATTTCTTTTGGGATCCCCATACATATCTGAGATTTATCTGATCTTATTTTCTTTCTTCCTGAACTGATATTATTCTATTTCTGGGGCAGTTTGGAATTCCTTTCAGATTGCCCTTGCAATGGCAAAGATCCACTGGGTAAACTACCTAGAGAGATTTTGGTGTACCCTGTATAGAAAGAAACACCTAGAATTTTGTCCAGACCCTACTTAGCTGGCCCTGTGCACTGAGGAAATCTTGGAAGAAATTTCAGTCAAGATAGTTTGGTTTCTGTCCTGAAGGTAAGGAGCTGACTTCCAGCCAAACCAAGTCCCTAAATCCCTGTAAGGATTTCCTTCTTTTCTAAATGAAACTTTTTTGTTTTTTGGCAGGGCAATTGGGGTTAAGTGACTTGCCCAAGGTTACACAGCTAATACATGTGTCAAGTGTCTAAGGCCGGGTTTGAACTCAGGTCCTCCTGACTCCAGGGCCGGTGCTGTACCCACTCCACCACGAGCTGCCCCTGATTTCCTTCTTTTCTTCTGATATAGAAAGTTTGGTATTCTTTTCCTTTTTTATCTTTTATTATCTTTGGGTTGGAGAAGGCTTTGGTAAACAATAAGACAGGACCTTGTTAGTTATTGTTGGTAAAATTGTTGGCGCCACTACAAACCAGAGGCAGAACCAGAACCAAAATTCCAAAACTATAACCCAAACCCAATACCATAAATTTAGGAACCAATGAGAATTTATTGAATGTGCCAGCAAGGGAGCCCAACCCACACAGTTGGTGACTCTTCTAAGGAGCAAAAAGACAAGGCTTATATAGGTTTCAATTAATACAAAAGGTAAATTGGATATGGGGTATTTTGTGATTAGACATTGCTGTTGCTAGGGGCTTGTGGGATAGGAATAAGGGATGTTGTATCCATTGATTGGACAGGACCTGTTGCTGGGCTAATAATAGGAACGGCTCTTCTTCAGGTTAGGTATCTCATGTAACCCTGTATTAATAGATAGGACTATCCTTGCTTTCTCTGCAGTAAGGAAGTGGGGATAGGGGTTAGGGCAGGTTACAATATGAGCCAGGTCATAGGCAAGACAGAGGAACTATAGATAAAGTGGCATTGCTTTAGCTTTTTCTGCTACACACAATTCCCCCTTTGCGAATATTAATAGTTTCAAGATTTTTTTGAACAATTTTCAAATCAGTAGCAGTTTAAGCAGAAATGATAAGCAGTTTATAGAATATGTAACAGTTCCATAACACACATAGAACTAATAAAACAAGTAAACATTACAATAGGGTGAATAAAGAAATCCAATATAGCTGTAGCTTTAGGGGTCACCAGTTTTGTGGCAGTATTCATAATCTTCAGGTGTCTAACAAGCATCTCCTGTGTGTTTTGCAAGCATCTGTGAGTAGACCAGGTCAGGTTTGTGTAGGTATTTCTTTGACCATGTCCAGGTTCCAAGTAACTTGTGCATATTCTATGTTGCTAAAGCCTGCTAGTGATAAGACAGCATGTGACAAAATCACAATCAGATTTGACTTCTAGTACTTAGTTTATATAGTGAAAAATCAATCCCAATCTTATGGACCTAACATTATAAACAACAGAAGAACATCAAACAAACTATACAATAAGGTACTTATACTTTTATTCCATTATAGCAGTTCAGAGGTTCTGGGGTATTGCAACAACAAGATTAATTCTATTTTTAAAATTACCTGCCATTGTTAGAGAGATTTGCTATATAAGGAAGGAGAAACGTGGCTGTAACAACAACAAGACTAGTTCTGAGGGCACAGAATAATTTAGCATAGGTATAACAGATAAAATATCCTTAGTTCTGTTTGATTTCAGGTAAACATCATAGTTAAATTTTGAGACTCATCAATCATGAGCAAAGTTGCACATTATTCACAGGGTATCATAGCCAGGATTAGGACTAACCACATAAGAAACATTCCAGTTCAAAAAGGAAATAATACAATGGGGAAAATTAATCAAAAGGATCCTATCTTCACCTGCACAAGGTCATCCCCTCAACTTTCCCAGACCCAGATATTCAAATGTACTAGTTCTTGGATCACTTGGATAACACTCTCTTTAAGCAATTTCCCTCAAATGGTGGATTACTGACTTAATGACAATTCAGACATATGTATCTGAATTAATAACTCAGAACAACATCAAATTATAGTCCCAAGAGATTTTACCTCACATAACAAGTTTCGCTACTCATAGCTTAGGGCTAGACACAGTTATTATTATTTTTCATATTGTTGCAATAACAACAATAGAGTTTACCAAGCCTTTCAAAAAATTTCACTCAAAATCCTTTTTTCTCTTTTTTTTCTTGAGTTTAAATTCAGCCTTATATAAAAAATCATTACATTCTGGAACTTTTACTTTGTAAATGTATGAAAATTTACTCAAAATATAGAAAATATTGGCTGCTTACTGTAAGCCTCCAGACTAACAGAAGAACATCTCTTAAGGTATTGTACATTAATCCCCAAAGCAAAAATAAAATTTTAATACTGGAGTCTGTTGAGACTAACTTGGCTTAAGATATACTTTCAATATATAATATTCCAGTTATAATTTAATCATTTTCATAAGCACATAAAATCTATATTTTCTACATATATGTGTGTATATAGCTTTATCTTCTATATCTACCTACATATATACCTATATATATCTACATAACATATATATATAATAATATATATATACCTATTTATCTATCTATGTAAAATCTTCTATAGTACTACAAACAAACTTATAAGTTCTCTGACTCTCTTACTTTGGCTGTGAATGTGATAGATGAGGGTATTCCAGTTTATCAATAAATCAATTAATTATTTAAAAATTTCTCAATATTTAGCAAGATCTTTCACAGATTTTTTGACTTTCCCCAAGCAGATGGTCCTGAGGAACTTGGAAAGTTTACAAATAAGAAGTTTTTTCAAGGTCTCTCTTTTTCTCTTTTCCCACATAGTAAATAATGTTTTACCTTTCAAATTATACCCAATAAAATATTTGATTAGTTTTTAACATTATGACAACAGCCTCTAGTAACTCAATTAATAGTTTCATAGCATTCAGATCAAAAGAAGTTAAAATTTTCAATGATCCAATTGCATTATCCTCTCAGCAGTATTTCTTATACACTGGTTTTTCCAAAATTCACAATACAATAAAATTGGGAAACACAATAACAACATACACAACATCATGTATTTAAAGTATGAAAGAAAACATTGCCAAATGACATTAATTCTGTTTAATGCACTCTCAAATTATCTTATGAAGAAAATAATTTTATTCTTTTTATCACTTTTGGAATTCTATACCAATTGCATTCAAGACCAATAAAGAATATTTTTTTATCCAACTATACTTTTAACAAACTTACTTTTGTAGTTCCTAAACATATTGTCTGAATTTAAATAGTGTCTTTTCCATTAAGGCCTGATTTACTTATAAAGGTTCAAACATCACAATTATCCTCACTGAAGAACATATCTCACTTAAAATGAGACTAGAATAAATTCAATTACATCAGGATCAATATGTACAAATAGTATCATATAGTATCTCAATTTTCCCAAGGGCCATTTACTGCTAGCACTTCAAAATATAGGGCCTCTACTTTCAGTTAGTCTACCATGAAAGATTTAATCTGGCAGTCATGTATTCTCATCCCCCTCTTTTAGGGCCTGTGAAAACTTTCTAATCCCCACATAATGACTAAAATATACCCTTTTAAAGATCTTTTGAAGATGGTGGTTAATAAACTGTAACCTCTGATAAACTTTGTAATATATCCTTTATTTGTTGAAACTGTATAACTGTATATTTAGAGGACAAATATACCAGTACATTTGGGACTGTATGTGGGACTGTATAAGACCTGGACCACATGTATCAGTAAGGCAAAATTCACGATATTGATGGTGACCATGAATATACCTGTATAGTTTGCAATTGCAAAACATGAGACTCTCCATGTAGAATGCAGAAGAAGTAAAACATTTATTCAGACACAAGAGGATCAAATCCCAAAACCAATAATTCCAATTTGACACAGCAACAATTTTATCCCAAAATCAGTAAGTCCACTTCAATGTAACAGCAAGGAAACTAAAACACAATATGGCAGCAAGGGACCTAGCCATCCTGTAACTTTCCCCTCTACTAGGGCCTTCCTGTAAGCACTCGCTGTCTGCTTATCTGTGTCCTCTCCTCCCACAGTTCTGAAAGCCTGCAGTTCTGAAAGCCCTTGCAGTTCTCAGAGCCCTTGCAATTCTCTCTCTCTCTCTCTCTCTCTCTCTCTCTCTCTCTCTCATCTCTGCAGCTCTCTCTCTGAGCCCTTCTAGTTCTCTCTCTGTCTCTCCATCTTCAGTCTCTTCCAGTTCTCCATCTAAGAGTCTTTGCAGTCCTCTCTCTCAGTCCTTCCAGTTCTCTCTCTGGAGCTTAATGGCTACCCTCTTAGGGACCAAGGACTTCACATCTAATCAGCAAATGGGTGTGGGCCTGGGGCCTCATACCTAGTTAACAAAAGGGTGTGGCCCTGGGGCTTAAGGCTTAACACGTAGTTATTGAAAGGGTATGGGCTTTCCTACAAACAAGCCTCCCCTAATCAAGCATCCCTTAACTAGCTTCACCTGAGGCCTATTAAATGGGCAGGGAAGATCTTTATTCACCTTAATACCACACCATGTTGACTATTTTGAAATTTTTCTTGTATGGCACTAAGAAAGTAGGGGAAAGGACAATGTTTAGGTCTCCTCAGAACGCAGAATGACTGTTCTGAATTGGGGATATAGCCAATGAGTTTTTTTTACACAATACAATGATTTTATGAGGACAAAATGTTATAATAAGAGAAAAAGTAGAATGTAATCCTGTCCCCCTCCCTAAACTTGGGACATGTTTAGCTGAAGTTCCAGCAAATTATATGTAAGCTTGGAGTAGGGGTAGTTTCTGAGTATGTACGATAGAGAAAGGCTTCCCAACATTTCAGGGCATACACAATATTGTCTATCTGCTCTGCTTTAGTAGGTCAGTTAACATTTTTGAGCTGAGTAATTGAACGGCTGATACTAGGAAGCAATCAAAAGAACTAGAATTGATGATATAGGAGAGGCTGAGCCAGAACCAAATGTGCATAAAAATATTCCAGTAAAGGGTTTTAAACCTCTCTTCCTTGGTGACTTTGAGTGAGATAAGCTACCATAAGCTAACAAGTGTCAAGATGTATTTCCCTAGCCAACCACCATGTATTTATGAATGATGCCTCTTTTTCTTTTGTATTTATTCTTTCCTGATCTTAGGTGAATGAGTATCCTCTGATGTGAGCACCAAGCAACTGGTTAGATTGGGAGATCCATTATAGCCATCAGTGACACCACTGACAACTAATTCTGGTAGGGAGCCAGCCAGCATAGCAAATGAGTGCCCTGCTTGACCCCATCCAGGTGTGGATTGGTCTGAGACACTGTGCCCTACAAGGAGGTAGTTAAGTTCAGCAAGGGAATCTCTCATTCTGAAATGAATTTGGTAAGGCCTTTTCAAAGGGAGAAAAGGATCCCCAGAGTGAGGAATGTTGAACTTGAGGAATAATGAAGTTCCCCTTGGCCCTATATATTCTCTACATGCATGCTTAACTAGAATGGTACTTTAAGTTTGAAGCCACTCTTCCTAGGGATTAAGTGGATCAAAGGGAAATTTCAATACCACCCAACCTTGTCTTGGGAGTACTGTTTTGTATCTGCTATTCTTGGTTTGTCTTCTTATTAATACCTTTTTGTAAAAGGTAACTGATGCCATGTCTCCTGATTAATTGATGTTTATGAATACCCTGGATGGGGACTTGTGAGCTACAGTACTAGAATATTCCAACCCCTCAATATTATACGACAATAGAACTCTGAGGGAAGATTAATCAACTGCCCACTGGGATCCAGCCTGCTCACGTTAGCAAGAATGAAAGAAATAGCCCAAAAGAGACTGCTACAGGATAACAGTAACAATAATAAAGAGCAATACAGTAATTCTGTTTTAAAGCCATCACTGAGAGGAACAACTCATATGGTGATGGGCTTTGCCATACTTGCCACCACTAGGACCAAATTTGGGCCAACTGCCATAAACGGGCAGGTAAACCCAAGGTCCCTGGGAATAGTGGTGCTCCATAGACCACCAGCCTTACTTTTATCCCAGCCCATGAAGCCATCATCTAAGGAAACAATATTGGGGAAGATTCACTCTGGATGACTTCAGCAGCCCTCCTCCTCTTCCTCAGCAATTATATGAACTGAAAACCCAGAAAAGAAAATTCTTGTCATCAATGTCCTTAGCACCGTCCAGTGTCTCAACATCAGAAATGGATATGGTCTTATCAAAGGAAATTACACTCAAGAAAATACATTGCTATCTGCTTTGTTGTTGCACCTTGGGTTCTATAGGGCCTTTCCATCTGACTCACAGAAGACACCATGTTATCTGCCACACTAGAATGTGAGCTCCTTGAGAGTGAAGACTATTACTTTTCTATTTGTATCCTCAGGATTTAGTATAATGCATCACACAAAATATTTTGATTCACTTATTAATTTACAAATAGCTTTATATATTATCTCAGAACCTCACAACAAATGTGGGACAGGTACAGCAGGCAAGTTCTCCCCTCCCTCCCCTCATTTCTGTATGTGGAAAGTGAGACACAGAGACTCATGACTTGGCGTTGGTCACACAGATTGAAAGAAAATAATGGTCCTGTCACAAGCCCCTGAAGAGGTTTGTGAAAAGAAAAGACTGGATATTAAATGACTGTGACCTCTTTTAGCTCTCACCCTCAGTTTTTGCCAGTTTCTAAGAAAGCACAGTCTTCCCTATGCTAGCCCTCTGACTGACAGCTTTCATGGGACAAGGACCTTATTTTATATTTATAGTGAGAGCTGCATGAAATTTCCCTTTATTTAACAGATTCTCACTCTTTTTCCACTCTGGATTCCTTGAAGCATGCGAGGACCCTGTGAAATGTGCAGGTGTTTTTATTTTAGTACATAGTAAACTAGCTTTTTGATCACTCTCTCTCACTGTGGAATAGAAGCAATGCTTTTCATTGTATAGTGCTTAGATTACAAAACACTGTCCTCACAACAATTTTTTGGGATAGGTAGTGTAATTTTAAGTATTATTACCTCAATTTTACAGATGTAGAATGAACTCATAGAGAGGTAATATGGCTTGTCCATAGTCACCAATAAAAAGTGTTGGAGCATAGAGTGAAACCCCAGTTTCCTGACTCATTTTTTATCTCTTGGGGTTTTGAGAACAATTTTAACTTTTCAAATCTGAACCTCATAGAGATAAATCCTTGACTACCTTTTTGTTGTTGTTCAGTCATGTCAGTTATATCTGACTCTTCATGACCCCATTAAAGGTTTTCGGCAAAGATATTGAAATGGTTTTCCATTTCCTTCTACAGCTCATTTTCCAGATGAGGAAACCAAGGCAAGCTGGGTTAAATGATTTGCCCAGGGTCACACAGCTAAGAAGTGTCTGAGGCTAGTTTTGAACTCAGGAAGATGAATCTTCCTGACTTCAGGCCCGTCATTCTATCCAATGCTCTCCCTAGCTGCTACCTTCACCATCACCTATTTTTGAAGCCATGTTTTTTGTCTTTCGTTTTAATATTTTTGTCACTCTTCACTAGAATTCAGGGTCTGGCTTCAGATTCAGGGTTATTTTCACTTTCCTGGCTCTTGGGACATCCAAATAAAATCTTTCAAATAGCCTCCAGAACAATTGCCTTAAAGCACAAATCTAATCCTGTCATCCTGTCAAAAAACTTTTACTGATTTCCTGTTACTTGATTTATAGAGCACATAGTCATTCAAGCTGGAAGAGACCTTTGGGAACATCTAAGCTAAATCCCTCATTTTACAGATGAAGAAACTAGAACCTAGGAAGTCCATGTGATTTATAGGTAGATGGTGAGAGAGAGAGAGAGAGAGAGAGAGAGAGAGAGAGAGAGAGAGAGAGAGAGAGAGAGAGAGAGAGAGAGAGATCAGAGTACTTACTAAGCCTTTAAAAACTTAAGCATAAAAAAACCAAGACAGTCCCTACTCTCAAAGGGCTTAGATCTTAATAAGGAAACACAAAGCATAAAAGAGGGTTGGAAAAAAGTGGATAGAGTTGGCAAGACCAAAGGCTACTAATGAGAAGGGGGAATGATTGGGAGAGTGAGATGAACTGAGAGTGAAGTGAGCAAGGTTGAATTTCCAGCCAGGGACTCATCATTGAGGTCATATAGTAAGAGAAAGCATTGGCTTTGAAGTAAAGTGACTTTAGTTTGGACATAGGGTCTTCTTGCTGAACTTGGAGAAGTCAAAAACCTCTAGATCTCTCTCTTGTCTAGGCTATAGTTTGTTCTTGGGTTTTATTTTCAAAGCCCTCCCTCTTTGGCAGGATTGGCCAGAATTTGGACTCTACTTGCGTTAGAGAAGTACTTTATTGGATTGATTATTTCCCATCCTGTATGAGTGAGAAAAAAAGAAATGTTTGTTCATTGTCAAGGTTTCCAAGTTTCATCACATCAGTGGCAACTTCCTTCAAAGATTTCTTTGGCAAATGAAATGCTTAGCATACTTAAACAGGCAAAGAAATGAAACATAAGTCCTAAAAGACATAAATATATGTGCGTATGTGTATGTATATGTATACACATATACACATACATATGCATACATAAATAGACATACATACATATACACATATATTAAGTGCCTATATGGTGCTATTTAACAATGGCTTGTTGATTGATTGTTGGCTTTATTGAAGGACATAGACAGGAGCTCCACAGGGTGGGAGATCACGGCTAAGCTGAATTACTGGGGGGAGTAGAGTATCCACATGAGTGGGTTCATAGATTTATTGAAGTACCTGCTTTTCAGTGTGATTATGAGGCTCGAATGTGACCAATGTATTTAAAATGCTTTTCAAAGCTTGCTAGTGGGCTCTCTAGCTGTATGCCAAGGTCACCCACTGCATCCTGGGCCCTTGCCAGTCATCTTGACTTTTGTCTTATCACTGGATTTTGATGATTCTGGAAGAGAGAATGAGGCTGATGACTTTGTGCAACTCTGCTTCACTTAAGTCTAATTCACATACAAGAGGTCACCCGTGATGTCATTTGTCCTTGAAAACAAAGGACAAATAACAACACAGCTTTTAATATGAGATACGTGTGTATGTTTATATAGCAATATTATATATGTGTATACATCTATATGTAGTATCTCTCCTTACTACACACTATTCATGTACAGGCATTGGATTAAGTGCTTTATTACTATTTTCTCATTGAGGTCCTTACAACATCCCTTGGGAGGTAAATGTTATCATTGTACACATTTTAAAGATGAATAAACTGAGGTAGACAGGGGTTAAGTGACTTGCTCAGGGTCACATAGATAGTAGGTGACTGAGGCAGGATTTGAACCCAGACCTTTCTAACTCTAAGCCCTGTACTCTACCCACTGAACCACCTAGCTGTACACATGTTGTGTCTATCTAGTCATTCACATGTTATCTTCATCATTAGACTGTCAGCTCCCAGAGACCATGGACTGTTTTTTTTGACACTCCTTGTATCCCCAGGGCCTAGCACAGTGCCAGGCTCATAGTAAACTTTTAAGAAATACTTGCTGACTCAGTGTCCTATAGGAATCCTCTCCTAACCCTCCCTCCCCCAGTTGTTGGTCTCTCTCTTTTCTCACATTATTTTCTATTTATTAATCTTGTAAAAATTGCAGTCTTTTAGCACCACATAAGGTCCTTGAGGACGATAACCGATTTTCATTTTGTCTTTATTGAATAGATAAATGAGAAAATGATAATCATAAAATGTTGAACTCTCAAAGACAGGGAAGACCAGGTATTGTAGGTCAGTGTTTCCTCTTCAGTCTGCAACATTTGACCACAAAAAGCTCTTGTAACAGTCTTTCATAAATGACCCCTACTTCCTCCTGCATTTTGCTCCTTTTGCCTCCAGCTCCTGCTTTTACCCAGAGGGCCAGCACTCATCCCTGAACCACCTGCAGTGACTCCACAGAGAGTCCTCCTTTAGAACATTTGTGATAAAGAATTTAGGCATTTACTGGCCTTCAAGATAGTTTGAGTTGAAACATTGAGTTAGTATGACCTTATTTAACGAATGAGAAAACCAAAGTCTAGGGAGATGTGACTGTCCTAAGATCACAGAAAGATTTGTGTATCTTTAAGATTTATGGATCTTGACTCCCCGGTCAGTGGTGACTGGTCCACTGCACTGAACCACTTAGAGTGTTTTTTTACTTACAGAATACTGGAGAAATAGGTTTGAATGATTTTTCCCCCTTCACTCAATTGCCTGTTAAAAACCAAAGGCACTGTGGAAACAAATCTTGTTTCTTCTGAAGGAAAGAAAAACCGAACAATGAAGGTTAATTTGAGAGACAGTGGGTAGCCAATCAGGACAATTCACAACAAGCCAACCTCTTTTCTTCTGATAACAGGAATTTGGACCCAATCATCTGGAGAATTTTCCTGGGTATATTCTAGAATGCTGATTAAATCTCAGTATTACCTGTGGTTCTATTTACCTGATAGAAAACTCATGTTGTGCTAGGCAATATCGTAGCTACAGGTTTAAAGCCTAATCAATCAATCAATTAATTGATACGCCTTTATTAAGGCAGGCTTGATAATAAAAAGTAATGGTAAAACAGCTAAGTGGTGCATTAGAGAGAGTTTGGATCTGAATTTCAATCCTCCCTTGGACCTTTCATAGCTGGCGTGACCCTGGGCAAGTCACTTAACCCCTGTTTGCCTCAGCTTCTTCATCTGTAAAATGAGAAATCAAAATAGCACCTACCTCACAGGGTTGTTATGAACATCAAATTAGATAATATTTTAATGAGCTTTGCGAACTTTACAGTTTTATATAAATTCTGACAGGGAAGATATCATATATAAATATAGGTACATACCAATTACATAAAGTAATTTGCAAAGTAACCTTGTATGTGAAGGTACTAGCATCTTTGAGGCCCAGAAAAAGCCTTATGCACAAAATGGTGTTTGAGCTGAATCTTGAAGGAAATAGTAGATTCCAAGAGGCAGAAGTAAGGAAGGAGTACATTCTAAGGATGGGGATAGCCAGTACAAAAGCCCAGAGATAGGAGATCAAGGATAGTTTGGCTCAGTCACAGAGTTTATGGACTGTTGTAAGGCGTACTAAGTCAGGTAAAGGAGTTTGGGGCCAGGCTGTGAATAGAATCAAGTATGAAACAGAAGGCTTTCATTTGATCCTAGGAGTTACAGGGTTCGTTGGCACTCGCTGAAAAGGGGAGTGAAATATTTCTACCCACACTTTGGGAAGATCACTGTGGCAGGGAATAGTGAGGAATAAGAGAATTTATCAAAACTTGAGGTACGTAGAACATTTAGGTTATTGTAATAATGAGAGAGACAGAGACAGAGAAACAGAGAGAGACAGAGACAGAGACACACAGAGAGAGAGACAGAGACACACACACAGAGACAGAGATAGAATGACAAATACCTGGACTAGAGTGCTGGTGGCATAAGTAGAGAGATAATCTACATCAGAGATGTGGAAGTATAATGACAAAATTCAGCAGTTAAGTGATTATATGATGTGAGGGTGAATGGAGGATGATAAAAAGGTTGTAAACCTCGGTGTATGGAAGTTCAGTGGTACTTATGACATAAAAGGGAGTTCAAATAAGATGTGAGATTTGGGAGAGAAATAATGAGTTCAGTTGTGGGCATATTGAATTTGACGTGGCTCTGGGATATCCAATTCAAAATGTCCAATAGACATTGGATGATGTGAGACTGGAGCTCAGGAGAAAGACTAGGGGTGGCAAGATAGATCTTAGAGTCATCAGCATAGATATGATAATTAAACCCAAGGGATATGGGAGATAATAAGGTTAGTAAGAAAGAGGAGAGAAAGAGACAGACAGAGAGAAACACAGAGAGAGAGAGAGAGAGAGAGAGACAGACAGACAGACAGACAGACAGACAGAGACAGAGAGACAGAGAGAGAGACAGAGAGAGAGAGACAGGCAGACAGACAGACAGACAGAGAGTAACATTACCGAAACCCAGAGAAGCAATAGCATCTGAGAGGAAAGATGGGTAAACAGTGTTAAAGACTGTACAGAGGTACAGAAGAATGAGTAAAGGACAATTAGATTTGGTGATTAAGAGAGCATTGTGAACCTTGGAAAGATTCCACATCCTTTGTTTCCAAAATATTCATTAGAGGTGAATTTCCTCAACGAATGCTCAGTAAGTCACTTTAGGTGAGAGGGGCAGATAAAAATCCTTCCTGATTGATTACCACTGAGGTCAATTTTCACAAAGATTCTCTTTTTCCCAGTCAAACAACACATATATACATGCACATATGTGCTTGTGGTTAAACAAAAAGAATCCAGTGTGCCACTATCTTTAAACTGTCCTATGGGTCAAGGACTAGGATGACTCAGGTCCTCTTACTCAATTCCAGCTGTATAGAAACAAGCCATGTTGTATGAGGGGAGTAGCTTGGGTTTTAGTTCTGGCTCCAGCATTTTATTGATGTGTGACCTTCACTCATAAGAACTTCAATTTCCTCATATATGAAGTTGGGGTAATTTTACATGTACTACCTACCTCACAAGGTTGTTCTGAGGAAAGAACTCTGTAAATCCTAAAATGATACATCAGTGTGAGTGAGCACATTCAGCCACCTTCCATCACTTCTGAAGTGCTGATATACACTGGGTGGTAATATTTAAAGTTAAATTTTTGGGAGCCTCCAGGGGAGTGTTACAAGACTGATTGGCTCTCTGCTAGTTCAGATATTTTTTAATAAATGACTCAGATAAAGGTATAAGTAACATGCTCATCAAATTTGCAACTGACAAAAATCTGAGAAAGTGAATGAATTTTCCAAATGACAGGGCTAGATCTACGAAGATCTGATCTTTACAAGTTAGACCACTGGGCTGACTGTATAAGATGAAATTGATTAGAGCTAAATATAAAGTCTTTTTTTATAGTTCTGTGTATCTGATCTACAAATTTTTAGAAATATTGTAGAATTTATTTTTTTGTTACGAACTTGTTTTTTAGTTTGCAACACTCGGTTCCACAAGTTTTTGAGTTCTAAATTCTCTCTCCCTCCCTCTCCTCCCCCTTACCCCCACCCAAGACAGCATGTAATCCAATGTAGATTCTACATTCACCTTCGCATTAAATTTATTTACATAATAGTCAAGTTGTAAAGAAGAATTATAAGAATGGAATGAATCATTAGAAAGAAGAAACAAAACCAAAAAAAAGGAAAAAAAAGTAGAGCAAATAGTTTGCCTCGATCTGCATTGACTCCATAATTCTTTCTCTGGATGTGCATAGCTTTTTCCATCATAAGTCTTCTGGAGCTGTCTTTGAACCTTGCATTGATGAGAAGAGCCAAGTCTATCAAAGTTAGTCCTTACAGATACCGTGTATCTGTAATCATGTATAATATTCTCCTGGTTCTGCTTCTCTCACTTAGCATCAGTTCACACAAGGCTTTCCAGGTTATTATGAAGTCCATCTGCTCCTCATTTCTTATAGCACAATAGTATTGCATTATATTCATATACCACAATTTGTTTAGCCATTCCCCAATTGATGGGCATCCCCTTGATTTCCAATTCTTTGCCACCACAAAAAGAGCTGCTACAAATGTTTTTGTACATAATGGCACATTTCCCACTTGTCTGATCTCTTTGGGATACAGCCCTAGAAGTGGTATTGCTGGGTCAAAGGGTATGCACATTTTTATAGCCCTTTGGGCATAGTTTCAAATTGCTCTCCAGAATAGCTGGATCTGTTCACAACTCCACCAACAATGTAACAGTGTTCCAATTTTCCCACATCCTCTCCAGTATTTATCATTTTCCTGTTTTGTCATGTTCGCCAATCTGACAGGAGAGATGTGGTACCTAAGAGTTGTTTCAACTTGCATTTCTCTAATTAATAGTGATTTAAGACATTTTTTTCATATACCTATAGATATCTTTAATTTCTTCCTCCAAAAACTGTCTGTTCATATCTTTTGACCATTTCTCAATTGGGGAATGACTTGTATTCCTATAAATTTGGCTCAGTTCCCTGTATATTTTAGAGATGAGGGCTTTATCAGAGACACTGGTTATAATGGTTCTTTCTCAATATTATGCTTCCCTCCTACTCTTTGTTGCATTGGCTTTGTTTATACAAAAACTTTTCAATT
Source organism: Trichosurus vulpecula (assembly GCF_011100635.1). NCBI lineage: Eukaryota > Metazoa > Chordata > Mammalia > Diprotodontia > Phalangeridae > Trichosurus > Trichosurus vulpecula. Next base: position 98,591,952 of record NC_050573.1, on the reverse strand, counting down.
TCACATAATCAAAATTATCCATTTTGCATTTTGTAACACTCTCTATTTCTTGTTTGGTCATGAATTCTCCCCTTCTCCAAAAATTTGATGGGTAAACTATTCCTTGCTGTCCCAAATTGCTTATAGTATTAGCCTTTACACCTAAATCATGAACCCACTTTGACTTTATTGTGGTATATGGTGTAAGATATTGTTCTATGCCCAGTTTCTGCCATACTATTTTCCAGTTCTCCTAGCAGTTTTTGTGAAATAGTGAATTCTTATCCCAGAAGCTGGACTCTTTGGGTTTATCAGAGTAGATTGTTATAGTCATTGACTACTGCATCTTGTGTACCTAACCTATTCCATTAATCCACCACTCTATTTCTTAGCCAGTACCAAGTAGTTTTGAGGACTGCTCCTTTATACTACAGTTTAATATCTGGTGTGACTAGGCCACCTTCCCTAGCATTTCTTTTCATTAATCCCCTTGATATTCTGGACCTTTTGTTCTTCCAGATGAATTTTGTTATTATTTATCCAGCTCTGTAAAATAATTTTTGGTAGTTTGACTGGTATGGTACTGAATAAGTAAATTAATTTAGGTAAAATTGTCATTTTTAGTCTATTAGCTCAGCCTAACCACGAGCAACTGATGTTTTCCATTTATTTAGATCTGACTTCATTTGTGTGAAAAGTGTTTTGTAATTGTGTTCATATAGGTCCTGGGTTTGTCTTGGCAGGAAGAGTCCCAAATATTTTATAGTGCCTACAATAACCTTAAATGGAATTTCTCTTTCCATCTCTTGCTGTTGAGCTTTGTTAATAACATGTAGGAATGTCAAAGATTTATGTAGGTTTGTTTTATATTCTGCAACTTTGCTGACATTTTTTATTTCAAGTAGTTTTCTACTTGATTCTCTAGGATTCTCCAAGTTAATCATCATATTATCTGCAAAGAGTGATAACTTAGTTTCTTCTTTGCCTATTCTAATTCCTTCAATTTCTTTTTCTTGTCTTATTGCTAAAGCTAACATTTCTAGTACCAAATCGAATGATAGGAGTGATCACGGACATCCTTGTTTCACCTCTGATCTTATTGGAAATGCATCTAGCTTATCCCTGTTACATATAATGCTTGATGATGGTTTTAGGTAGATGCTACATGTGATTTCAAGGAAAACTCCATTTATTCCTATGCTTTCAAGTGTTTTGAGTAGGAATAGGTGGCGTATTTTGTCAAAGGCTTTTTCTGCCTCTATTGAGATGATCATATGGTTTCTGCTAGTTTTGTTGTTGATATGATCAATTATGCTGATAGATTTCCTAATATTGAACTAGCCTTGTATTTCTGGAATAAATCCTACCTGGTTATAATGCACTATTCTCATAAGTTGCTGCAATCTATTTGCTAATATTTCATTTAAAATTTTTTCATCAACATTCATTAGGGAAATTGGTCTATAATTTTCTTTCTCTGTTTTGACTCTTCCTGGTTTAGGTATTAGTACCATATTTGTGTCATAAAAAGAATTTGGTAGAACTCCTTCTTCACCTATTTTCCCAAACAGTCTGTAAAGTATGGGAATTAATTGCTCTTTAAATGTTTGATAGAATTCACATGTAAATCCATCTGGCCCTGGAGAGTTTTTCCTGGGGAGTTCATTGATGACTTGCTCAATTTCTTTTTCTGAGATGGGGTTATTTACGTATTTTACTTCTTCTGTTAACCTGGGCAATTCATGTTGTTGTATATATTCATCCATTTTCCTAAGATTGTCAAATTTATGGGCATACAATTGGGCAAAATAATTCCTAATTTTTGTTTTAATTTTCTCTTCATTGGAGGGGAATTCATCCTTTTCATTTTTGATACTGGTCATTTAGTTTTCTTCTTTCTTTTGTTTAAATTCAAATTGACCAAAGTTTTATCAATTTTATTGTTTTTTTTTCATGAAACCAGCTCTTAGTTTTATTTATTAGTTCACTAGTTGTCTTGAATTCAATTTTATTGATCTCTCCTTTGGTTTTCAGCATTTCTAATTTGATATTTAATTGGGGATTTTCAATTTGTTCTTTTTCTAGCTTTTTCAGTTGCATGCCCAATTTGTTGATCTTATTTTTCTCTATTTTATTCATGTAAGCATTTAGAGGTGTAAAACATTCCCTAAAAACTGCTTTTGCTGCATCCCATAAGTTTTGGTATGTTGTCACATTATTGTCATTCTCTTGAATGAAGTCGTGGATTGTTTCTATGGTTTGTTCTTTTACCCACTCATTCTTTAGGATTAGATTATTAAGTTCCAATTAATTTTAATCTATCTTTTGATGGTCCTTTATTATAAATATTTTTATTTCATCTTGATCTGAAAAGGATGCATTGACTATTTCTGCCTTTGTACACTGGATTGTGAGGTTTTTATGCCCTAGTACATGATCAATTTTTGAGTATGTGCCATGTACCGCTGAGAAAAAGGTATATTCCTTTCTGTCCCTATTCAGTTTTCTCCAGAAGTCTATCATTCCACCTTTTCCAAGATTCTATTCACCTCCTTAACTTCTTTCTTGTTTCTTTTGAGGTTAGATTTATCAAGTTCAGAGAGGGGGAGGTTTATGTCCCCCACTAGCATAGTTTTGATGTCTATTTCTTTCTGTAACTCCCTTAACTTTTCCTCTAAGAATTTGGATGCTATACCACTTGGTGCATATATGTTAAGTAATGGTATTACTTCATTGTTTATGGTGCCTTTCAGCAGGATATAGTTTTCTTCCTTATCCCTGCTAATTATATCTATCTTTGCTTTGTCTGAGATTAGAATTGCTACCCCTGCTTTTTTTTGTACTTCAGCTGAAGCATAATATATTCTACTCCAGCCTTTTACCTTTACCTTGTGTGTATTCCCCTGTTTCAAATGTGTTTCTTGTAAACAACATATTGTAGGATTATGGTTTTTTAAGCCATTCTGCTATCCACCTCCATTTTATGGGAGAGTTTATCCCATTCACATTCACAGTTATGATTACTATCTGTGTGTTTTTCTCCATCCTATTTCCCTCCCTGTTTATGCTTTTATTTCCCACTTCTCCCTTCCCCTCCTCAAAAGAGTTTTGCTTTTGACCACTGCCTCCCTCAGTTTTCACTCCCTATTAACCCCCTCCCTTATCTTACCCTTTTCCCTTACTACTTCTTCCCTCCTTTCTAATGCCCCCCTCCCTTTTATTTCCCCTTTGCCCTCCTACTGCCTGTAAGACAAGTTTGATTTCTATATTTATCAGAGTATGTTATTCCCTCTTTGAACCAAGTCCAATGAGAGTAAAGCTCAAACACTACCCTTCTCCCTCCCTTCTTTCCCTCTACTATAATATGTTTTTGTGCCTCTTCAAGTGATGTAATTTACCCTTTTCTATGTCCTCCTTACCTCTTCTCCCAGAACAATCCCTTTGCACCCCTTAATTATATTTTTATCATCACATCAGTTAATTTATTGTCACACCCTCTGTGTATGTATATCCCTTTTAATGGTCACAATAACTGTCCCTTTCTGAAGATTGACATATATACATATATATATGCATATACATATGCATATATAGATGCACATATATGCAATATATATAAAACCGTATAATCCTATATAAAGATGTAAGCAATTTGCCCTTATTGAATAACATGGTTTTTTTTCTCCCTATTTACTTTTTATGTCTCGATTGAGTTTTGCGTTTGAAGATCAAATTTTCCATTGAACTCTGGCCTTTTCATCTTCCCCTTCATCAGGAAGGTCTGGAATTCCCTTATTTCATTGAATATCCATCTCCTTGCCTGAAAAATTATGCTCAGTTTTGCTGAGTAGTTGATCCTTGGTTTTAGTCCAAACTCCTTTGCCTTTCAGAATATCATATTAAATTTAAAGCCTTGACCTTGTGTTCAAAATACCAGCTGCCCAAGTTCAGGATGAGGTACACGTGATTTGTCTGAGAAAAGATCCAAGGGTCCTCTTTCTCTTCTCTCAAGGTGGAAGACATAAAGCTCCCAAAGTAACCAAAGGAAAAGAAGATCAAAAAGGAAAAAAAAGAGAACAAAAAGGAAGATGTGGCTGAAAGGTGGTGAAAAGGCCTCGAAAGCATTGCAATAGGAAACCCAGTCCTGGCCCAAGGGATTGGTAGATACTCCAGGTCTGCAATGTATTCCTAGAGAGCCATGTATAAGCAGAAATATGCTGCACCAAAAATCTGGATTGAAAGGAAAAAGAAAAAGAAGGTGCTGGCTATTATCTCAAAGATAATTGGTGGTAATAAGAATGGAGGAACTCGTGTGATAAAGATTCGAAAAATGCCTAGGTATTACTCTACTGAAGATGTGCCAAGAAAGTGGCTAAGTCATGGCAAAAAGCCTTTCAACCAGCCTGTGACGAGCTCGCATCAAGCCAGGCACCATTCTGATCATGCTCACTGGCTGCCACAGGTGCAAGTGAGTGGTTTTCCTGATGCAGCTGGCTAGTGGCTTGCTACTGGTGCCTGGACCTCTGAGAAGGACCCAACAGAAGTTTGTCATTGCCACTTCTACCAGGGTTAACCTTTCAGGCGTAAAAATTCGAAATCATCTTACTTCAAGAAGAAGAGGCTCCGTAAACCAAGACATCAAGAAGGGGAGATTTTTGACACAGAAAAAGAGAAATATGAGATTACAGTGCAATGCAAGGCTGATCAGAAAACAGTGGTCTCTCAGATGTTGCCCCAAATCAAGAAAATTCTTCAGCTCCATGGCTACCTGTGTTCTATATACTCTTTCTCCATCACAGTTTATCCTCACAAACTGGTGTTTTAAATGCCTTGCAGAGAACTCTTATTAAAATATTTGGAATAGCTGAAACAAAAAAAAAGAAAAAAGATCCAAAGTGTTTTATTAAACCAAAAGCTCCGTATGAGTCAGCAGTGCAATAAGCTAATATGACTATGGGCTTCATTGAGAAACATAGCCTCCAGGAATGTATAGAAGATGGTGCCTTTGTACTCTGCCCTGGTTGATGCCATCCAGTCTCTCAAATTTTGTGATTTTGTCATTCAGGGATTGTAATCATCTCCATTTCTATGGCACTTTAAGGTTTACAGATCATTTTACTTGCAATAACTCCAAGAGGTGGGTAATGCAAATATTATTAACTCCCTTCTATAGATTACAAAACTGAGGTTTGGAAACATGACATGTCTTAGGTCACACAGTTAATACTTGTCACAGCTATTATTTGTAACTTTGGACTTCTGCCTACAAGTCTGGATGAATAGGTATTATATAGACACTTGACATAGGAGGAAATAAAGGTTGGGGGAGTTTGAAGCAGGGCTGGTACTTAAGATCTCCTGATAGCAAGTCCAGCGCTTTTTCCCATTTAACCAAACTACCTTTTGTAAGCAGAAACAAGCAAGACTTCTTCGAAAACCTTTGGCATGAGATCACAGCCTCTCATTGGGATGCAGGGTAAGTCAGTGGGTGATTATTAAATTTTTAATTAGTGGTAACAAAGTATGATGGAGTTCAAAATATTGACAATGTCTGTAATCCTTGAACCTGAAAGAACATGAGCAGTCTGGGTGTTTGCAATCGGCATTAAAACACCTTGTGAGAAATCCCATATTTGCTGTTTTGGGTCCTATAAATCTTTTTGAATAGCAATAATAATAATAATAAGTGCTGGCATTTACATCACCCTTGGAGCTTTACAAAGTGCTTTTCACACATTATCTCATTAGATCCTCACAGTACCCTTATAAGGTGGGTAGTGTAGATATTACTTTCCTCATTTTACAGATGTGGAAATAGGGGCTCAGAGAGGCTGAATTATTTGCCCAACCTCACACAACTAGTAAGTGGCAGAGTGAAACAGAAACCCGTGGTATCTGGCTCCCAGACTGACGCTTTTTCCTCTCCAAAGGCCCAAATCAAAATTTCATTATTACTGTAGCATCACCTCATTTAGGGAACAGAGTCAGGGAAAGAGCTGTTCCACAGAAGTGAATTTACCAGATGACTAAAGTTGACAGCTTGCCATACCAAGCCAATTTCATTTATTCATTTTCAATTGATATCTCTTTTTAAAAAAATATTTTATAACTTTTGCTTTTACATTCACTTCATTTTTGGCTGTATTTCTCAGCACTCCCTTACCTGGGGAGCCATTCCTTGTAACAAAGAATACAAAAAGAAGAGAACCAGTTCAGTCAAACCAATGAACACAACCACCATTCCTGTAGGTATAGACATCGTTCCATATCCATGGACCTTCATTTCTATAAGGAAGGGAGGGGGGTGAATTTTTTCAACTTTTCTTTGGTGCCGAGCTTGCTCACTACAGTCACACACCATTTGCTTGAATTTGAGGGGGTGCTTTCCATTTACATGACTGTAGGGATTGGGTACATTGCTCCCCTCTGCATTGATTCCTATATGATTCCTATTCACGTTTTTCCAAATTCTTCATTGAATGGATATCTTTCTAGGATAGATGGTCCAGTTCTCTGCTTTTTTAAACTGAGGGTGCTAACCATTATTCCACCTTTCCTTCATGACACAAGATAATTATGAGTACTAAATCTTGTCTTGGTTCATGACATAGCTCATGCCCTCAGTTGCTGTGAAGGCAGATGAGCTTCTTTATCTGTCCTACATGGAATGAGTCCATATTGTCCTGCTTTTTAAGTTCTTATAACTTCTTCTTAGATTTGCTTTTCTTTCTCATTTTATGGCTGCTGGTTATGATTCTTTATTACAATCAATATGCCATTTCTTTCATCGCTGTTCTAGTTAACTTCTTTTTCTCTCTTGCAGAAAGCAGGATGACGTCATGGATCAAGTGGATTCAGAATCAGGAAGACTTGGATTCAAGTCCAGTCTCAGACACATACCAGTTGTATGATCCTGGTCAAGTCATTTGACAGTGTCCTTGACAACTTGTCAAGATTTTAATTTGTCAAACAGTTGCTGCATTGCTTGAGGGATCTTTCTAAAGTATAATTCTGACCAAGTGACCAAAGGATCTTCCGAAAGGGCAGATCTACTCATCTCACCTTCCTACTCAATAAACTCCAGTGACTCCCTGTTATCTCCAGGATCAAACAAAACAAAAAAAACCCTCTTATTTGACCTTTAAAGCCTTTCATAACCCGGTCCATTTCTACTTTAATGGTCTTATTTTCCTTTATTCTCCTGCATATACTCTATATTCCAGCTACATTGTTCTTTTTGTCCTTTGAACCAGACATCCTCCAGGAAGTCCTTCAAATCCTACCATATGCAAAAAACCCTCTTCCCATCCTCCTCAATGCTAGTGCCTTCCTTCTGAAATTGCTTCCAATTTACCCTGTATATATTTTGTATGTGCATAGTTGTTTACATGTTATCTTCACTATTAGTATGTTACCTTGTTGAGGTTGGGGAAAATTTTTTGGTCATTTTTTAATTGATCATGCTTAGCACAGTGTCTGGAACACTGTAAGCACTTAATAAATATTTGTTGATCTGACTTGATGTGTCCTGACTTGATTGAGGGAGTTTGTACGATTTGCTCAATTTGCTCATGTGACTCCAATGAAATTGAAGGCTCAGAAAAAAAAATCTCTTCTGTGCTTGGTGGAAGATGAGGTCACTTTATCATAAATTAAGGACCTGTCATCACCCCCTCATGCAGTCTTTGCCTTAAATCCTCATTTCCATTTGCATAGTTCTAATGCAAACATACAATATGACCTTTGGTGAGCTATTTTCTACTCTGGGCTGGGTTATTTGATCTTGAAAGTTCCATCTTATTCTAATATTCCATTTTCTAAGGTCCCTTTCTTCCTTTAACATTCTATGTTCTATGGTGCCTGGCAGCTCTAACATTCTCTGATTCTATGAATCCACTGGAGTCTGACATGTCTCCATAACAACAGGGGAACATTGAGCAGGATAGAATTTCAACTGAATAATTGCAAAGTAATAAAATCATCATAAAACTGTAGAAGCTGCACGCATAGAGGGCTCCCAGGTAAATTACTTATTATTCAGTATAATAAAAGGTGGCCGATGGCAGCACAAATATCTCTGGGCCCAAATACAAAATTGTGGAAATAGACAATTCCATTCCCTCCTCAAAAGCCAAAAAGTCAGCAAAAAAAGCAAATAACTTTCAGGAGAGCAAGAGTGAACATAGTTGAATACACCATAATATTGTATATTTTGAAAACTATTTTTTTCTTTAAGACCCCAATAAGAGGCTTCTTTCCTCCATGAACCCTTCCTTGATTCCTCTCACTCAGCTGTGATCACTCAATTAATTCCTAAAGCATTTCCTTTCACACATATGCTGGTTCTCCCCAGAGTCCTTGCACATTTTTCATCTTTGAGGATGTAGGTTGTTGGTAGAAAAGGAACAGCGTGTAAAGGGCATTTTGAAGCAAATTCATTAAGTTTTAGACAAGTGCATGACACTGTTGTACATGACTGTAACCTTCCTAAGTCTCATTTCAGATCCTGCGACAGATGAAAACAGAGGCCATTGTAGATAAGGTTACCTATGTCCTATGCAGACAGTAATGAAAGCATTAGCACTTATTTATTCAACAAGAATTTAGCCTAATATAGTGGGTAAAGCTCTGAATTTGGTGTCCAAGGACCTGAATTTGAATTCCAGCTGTGCTATGTTTTGCCTGGTTATTCTTGGCAAAGCACTTCAACTCTCAGAATTACCATTTCCTCATTTATAAAGTAGAGCCAGAGGTGGACTAGGTGACTCAAAGGCTTGTTCCAGTTCTGCTTGTGATCTTATAGTTTTAATTTTCTGTGTTTAATGCAGGGGTAGCTACATAGATCTATGAACCATGGTTCCTGCCCTCATTGTTCTCACAGCCTACTAGCAGATTCAAGGAATAGTTACATAAGAAGATTACTGTGCCATAAGAAATGAAGAGTATCACCAATTCAAAGAAAGCTGAGAAGACCCATATGAACTGAAGAAGGGTGAAAAGAACAGAACTAGGAGAACAATTTATACAGTGACCAAAAAAACAAGATGAAGGAAAAAACTGGGAAGAACCTCAGAACTCCTATCAGAGCAATGAATAATAATAACCTCAAAAGACTGATGATACACTCCTTAAGGGAGAGGTAATAGACTAGAGATGCAGAAAGAGGTACGAGATCTCAGATACTGTTAAGGGGTTTATGAGTTTTGGCAAACTACTTATTATAAGGGAGTGATAGTAGGATAGTGGGAATGAGGAAGAGAAGTGATAGGTTAATGAATGATAATAGAAAATGCAAAACAAAAAGAGAATAAATAAATGTGGGGTGTTTTTTGAAAATTCACAGATGAAAACCCAGAAATACAGAAGGCAACAAAAAGAGAAGTTTTATTACTCTACTACTAAATTACATATTTATGATATGTAGAGGGACAGAAAGAGAGAGAGGGAAGAAGGGAGAGAGACAGAGAGACAGAGTGAGACAGAGACAGAGACACAAAGACAAAGAGAGACAGAGAGAAGCGGAGGAAGAGGGAGACAGAGAATGATTTGGCTAGAAAACTCTTTCTAGTGAAGATCTAAGGGTTTTAATGGATTGGAAAATCAAAATCACTTATGCAACGTGGAAGGCAAACATAAAATTTTTGCATTAAGAAAATGGTAGAATCCAAGAAAGAGACTGCTCAGAGTTGGGCAGCTAGGTGGTGCAGTGTATAGAATGCTGAGTCTGTCATCAGGAAGACCTGGGTTGAAATCTGACCTGACATTTACTAGCTGAGTGACCCTGATAAAATTACTTAACCATGTTTGCCTTGGTTTCCTCATGTATAAAATGAGCTGGAGGAGGAAATAGCAAACCACTCCAGTATCTTTGCCAAGAAAACCCAAAAGGCGTCATGGTGGACTCAGACACAACTGAAAATGACTGAACAGCAACAAGAGTCCAGGACTTGGGAGGTGATGGAAGGAAGGGAGGAAGGAAAGAAAGAAAGAAAGAAGATAGGAAGGAAGGAAAAGGGAAAAAAGAGCATGTATAGTGCTAAGAATTTTACAGCTATTATCTCATTTAAGCTTCACAACAACCATGGAAGTAGGTGCTATTATCTACATTTTATAGTTGATAAACTTGAGGCAGATAGAGATTAAGTGACTTGGTGAGAGTCATACAGCAAATAAATGTGTGAGACTGGATTTGAACTCAGGTTTCCCAGTGTGCCACTTAGTTGCCATTGTACTTAATTCACTTCATTAAGGGGCTGTATGAATGGGTGGATGTTGCAGAAAGGTAGATTTTGGTACAAAATTAGGAAGAACTTCACAAGTTCTAAGAACAAAATTAGGAAGAACTTCATGAGAGTTAGAGCTATTCCCAAATAGAATAGGGTTTTCCTAGAGGTACTGACATGTCACTGGAAGTATTTAAGCAGAGGTTGGATAGATAACCACTTGTCAGAGATGGTATAAAGAAGATGTGTGTTTTGGGTAAGGGTTGTACTAGTTCATCACTGATGCTCCTTCCACTTCTGGGATTTTAAGAAAAATTTAAAAACCTCAGAATTTCCGAGAAAGGACAAAGCTCAATGAGTAAGCCTTGGATCCATTAGTCTTCCCTACTACACTGTCAGAGCAATTGTTCCCAGAGAGCTATCCAGGGTCCTGGACTGCCAAAGCCCGAAGCTCTGTCTGGCTGTCTTCCCTTGCCTACAGTACTTTAAACCTTACTCTGCCAGCATTGACCGCTCTTGATAGCATAATACAGCCCCGACTTGTGTCCTTTAAAACTAAAACTAAAACCCCTTACAGTATGTACACAACTGACTCCTGCCTGGTCTGGCATTGGTAACTTGGTGGGGAGTTCATATTGGTAACACTTTCAGATGAAGAAATGGGACTAGTTTGTTATAATGGAAAACACATTAGACTAGGTTTCAGGAGACTTGGGTTCAGGTTATACATTTGCCATTTATTAACTGTCCTTGGGCAAGCTGGGGGCCTTAATTTCCTTATATCTAAAATAAGGGAGTTGTTCTAAATGATTGCTAAGGAAGTATGCTCTATGCTGCATCTTTGGAAGAGTCACATATTGTAGAGCTCCCATTTTAACAGCAAAATATCTGTGGTATGTGGATAGATCAATCAATTAATGAAGCATTTATCTTTCTTGATCCAGATGCTGTGTTTGTGTACTAGTATGGGTAAAGATTGTGTTAGTTTGGGGGCAATCATGTGGTTACCATTCATTTATTCAGCAAACACTTATTAAATGCCCCTAATTTTAGTGACTTTCCTCTGTTGACTATCCAATTTACTCTGTATATAATTGTTTGTACATTATTGTTTGCATGCTGTTTTTTGCCTTTATTTGTATCCCCATTACGTTGCACAGTACACGAAACGTAGTGAGTAATTAATAAATGTTTGTTGACTGTTTATTGACAGACTGCTGTGTGCAGGGTGTAACTAGGTTATGCAGTGGATAGAGTGCTGGGCCTGGAGTCAGGAAGACCTGAGTTCAAATCCAGCCTTAGACATTTACTAGCTGTGTGACCCTGGGCAAGTCACTTAACTGAGGACTCAGTTTCCTCAACTGTAAAATGAGCTAGAGAAGGAAATGACAAACATAATACTTTTGCCAAGAAAAGCACAAATGTAGTCATGAAGAGTCAGACATGACTGAAATGACTGAACAAGAACAGTAGTATACAGAACCCAATGCTTAGTTTGGGGGAATGCACACATATCAGAAAAGTAATACTCCCTGCTCTCATGGCACTTATATTTAACAGGGAATGTCATATACTGTACACATATAGTTATTATCCATGTAATAACAATATTTTAGATAATATGCCTTAGGTACAAAGCAAAATATTATGAGATATGTCAGAGGGAGAAGCTATTATTAACAAAGAGAGCCACTGGACTGTGTTGAATCCTTTTGGCAGAGTACTGATTCAAACTGGGCTTGCAGCTACTATTTTTGCGATTCCTTTCTCCCTTCCCCTTCTCCTGAGTTTTTATATGTTGATTTTTAGCCTAGCATTTTCTGACCCAACCATTATGTGTATAGTTTATTTTTTGAGCCCAAGTTCTGGGAATTAATTTATGCCTATTAAATTCAATCTCATCAGATTTGGCACATGTTTTTAGTCTGTTGAGATCTTTTTGGATCCTGAGTTTGTTATTTAATGATTTAAGATCCTACTAAGTTTTATGCTATGAATATTTCATAAATACATCATCTGTGCTTCCATTTAAGATGATTATACCCCACCCCCCCATCAAAAAAAAGACTGAATTCTATAGCAGGTCCCTAGAGAAGTCCCTCCAAATCAACATGATTCTAGGACTCTTTGGGTACACTTGTTCAACTAACAAGTCAATGAAGTTCATATTTCTCCATCTTGCCCACAATGTATATTTTCTTCTAGATATACTATAACTTTCTCCTGATCTTCCAAAGTACTAATATCAAAAATACATATTAGTTTAGTCTTGTTGAACTTGTTCTTAGTGGATCCATGCTGTCTCTTGGTGACAATTGCTTCTTCCCCTAAATGCTCACAAACCAATAACTTATTAATTTGCTTTAGAATTTTACTGGAATTATATATCAGATTCACAGTTTTCTAGTTTGTGAAACCTAATTTCACCTTTAAGAAAATCAGAACTGCGTTTTCCTCTTCCTAATAATCTACCATTTCTTTCATTTCTGCTAGACCACAGAGAATAGTTTACCATTCACATCTACAAATTCTTTTAGCTCCCTGATGTGTAAATTTTTCTGGGCCAAGTGATCTGAAATCATTCAGGCCAGCAAGGTGGGCTCTTGCTTTGTCTTCATCTCTCTTGGGCATCAATGTTTGCTTTGTCCTTTACAACTGAGTGCCATTTTCTTTGACGTAGAGACAGATGTGAAATAGGAACCACTTTCTAGCCTCCATGAACATTACATTTTATGCCCTAAGCAGATGGTCTATACTTTTCTTCTTTCTCTTCTTGTCCTTAACACAACTTTAAAACAATCCTCTTACATGCCTTTAATATTCATCTCAAACTTCAGATCATATTATAGCGTAAGGCTTCTGACACTATTTTGGGGGGGTGGGGCAAGAAGAAGGCGAGCCTTTTTTATTTTATGCACAAGTAGCATAGGTTTACAGTGGGATTTTTAGTTGAGTAGATCAGATAGTTTTTGGGAGTCCCACAAATTGATATCGAGTAATCACAAAAACGAAATCTAAACATAATTTAATACAACACGATGTAACTTGTTTTTTGTGTACCACTAGAAGAGCTATTGTTCTGGGCTGAGACTGCATTTATAGGCCTGGCTCTACTAGTTAAAACAGTCATGACATCATGACAGGCCAGATGCCAATAACAGCTGAGGGTGCAACTTGACTCCCTCTTCGATGTTGCCCAGTGTCCTTAAGTTTCCAAAGCCTCGGTGATGCCCCCATGTCAACCTCTGTCCTAAAAAGAATCTCCTGACACTATTCTTATAAGATTGTGTCACTCTTATATTAATCTTCAGTTACCTGACCTCAACTCTATCTCTTATCCAAGTTCTTTTGAAAAATCTCAATGCATCAAAAACCTGTCTGGTCAGCTGTATCATTCTCTTTCACTTCTTCCCCCTCTGTTTGCCCGTTAGGATAATTTCTGAATTTATGGTTGCTATTTCCTTCCTGAGCTCCCCTCATCCTTCTTTATCCATGTTACTTTTGTAGCTCTCCAGCAAGGGTCTTGCCTATCTTTTGTTTGAATTTTGTTAAATCTGCAGGACTTCTCAAAAGCATATTCCCACTTTCCAATTGTACTAATTGCACTGTAGGTGAGTTTCTGTTGGCAATTACCTAGCCTAATTATGTCATTAATTGCTCTGCTTGCATTCTCTGCAGTATATAAAAAATGAATGATAACAACGGGGCCCAGGGTCTTTGGCTATTAGTCCTCTAGCTAGAGAGAATTATTTTTTAAAAGCATGGAGAATGGGGACAGGTCGGGTTGGGTCATTCTGCTCTCCCCTTTCATTTAGAGAGTTGGTTGTCCATAAGTGTGTGTATGAGGGAGCTTAGTCTGGTATGCTTTATCCAAATACCCATAGACATTATTTAGCTGGTACAACAAAAGTCATATACATTCAAAAAAGACTTCAGAAAGTAAGATGTTTGCTGCATAGCTTTTTCACAATTTACCAAGACATCCTTATATCCATGCTATTTTTTTAGAAGAGCTGTCCAAAGGAAAGAGGGTATGGATTATTAATCCCACTTGACAGATGAGGAAACTGAGGTTCATACAAGTAAAGTCACCTCATACAAGCTCATATTTATATAAGATTTGAGATTTATAAAGTGGCAAAGAGTACCTGTACCATGTAATGTATAGTCAGCCTTGGAGAAATCTAAAGTTCAAGTTTAACTCTTTACCTTATGAGCAGCGTGAGAAAGGTTAAGTGACTTGCCTAGTCACTTGCCTAGGGTTACACAGTCAGTGAGACCAGATTTGAATTCAGGCCTTTCTGACTCCAAGGCTTCAAAGCATTAAATATCTGTGATTCAGCAGAAAAAGCACTGGATTTGGAGTCACAGCTCCTGAGGTTGAATCTTAGTTCTGCTACTTTCTTCCTGAATGAACTTGGAAAGTCACTCAACCAGTGGGGGTTTCAGTTTCCTTATCAATAAAATGAAGGAATTGAATTAGAATATCTCAAAGATCTCCTTCTGACTCTGTGACTCAATGATCTAGGTGCCCCAGATCACTTTATAAGTTGGATAGCAGGTGTGAACCTGCATTGATGGAGGAAATTTAATCACTGGCTGTTTCCAGTTCCAATAAATCACAGGTCTGGTTAAAAACAAAACAAAGCAAAAAAAAAAAACAATTGCCTGGAGACTGGGTATTTATCTCAGCCTCTCTGAGTCCTAGTTTCACCTGGCAAATGGGGATAATGATACCTGGTATCTTACCTCTGGGTTTGGTTATGAGGCTCAAATCAGATAATTTGTTGAAATACTTGAGAACCTCTAAAACCCCATAATATAAATGTAAACTATTACCATTATTATTATATATGTTAAAACACTGTAACAAAAAACAATAGCTGATACATTAGGACCCAGGGTCATAGATCTACACCTGGAAGAGACCCAGAGGCCATCTGGTCCTAGTCCTTCCTTTTTCAGATCAGGAAAATGAAGTTTAGAAAGATTAAATATCTTTCCCAAGATCATCTAGATTGAAAGAATTAGAAGTGAGATCTGAACCCAGTTTCTCTGGCTCTAGGATCAGTGTTCTTTCCAGAGGGCCATCCCATTTACTCTTCTTGACAATAGTGTAGTCTAGGAAAGGCACCAACCCCAATGTTACATAGAAAGAATTCAAAAGTGAGAGCGATGGATTCACCTAGCCATGGTCACATGTCTGTGCGTATATAGTAGAGACTGAACTTGACCGTAGGTCTTTCCACTTCAATTCTATTGCTCCAATGCATCACTCTACTTTTAAGGGGTAAGCTAATAGGAAGGACTCCATGAGTCAAACTGACAGCTGCCATTTATTCCCTTTGGGAAAGAAGCTGAATCCTGTATTTCTCCTTGGTATAAGCATCCTGTAATTATTGGTATAGGTGGTGATCACAATTCTTAACCTATGTCAAGAAGATCAATTAGCCAATCTCTATGGCTTCATTTCTTTTCAAACTTCAATCATATGCCAATTAGTGAGTCTTTCAGTCCTTTAATTATTTTCCTTGCTCTTGTCTTTAATTTTCCCAGTTCGCCTACGGAGGCCATGTATCAGTATGGTGATGAGGTCACATGCACAGATATTAAATTTCATCTCCCTAAGGGTATGAATGAAGCAGATTCAGACATGAATTGGAAACATAACTAAGTAATATATTCTCACTGGCTCCTTGCTCACTAACAGAGAATATGTATGACCTGGGAGATGGGAGGCTAAATTGTAAAGACGGCAATCTCTGTGAGGTAGAGTAATTTAGAGAGGACTTTTCAGAAGAGTCGGATTGGTCCTTACCCTGTGTTTAATATCTTCCCCCAATTTTGGTGATTCTATGTCATATGGTAGTAGTAAGAATCCTATTTGTTGTGTGCTTTATGGCTTACAAAGTACTTTCAAACCATGCTGTGAGATAAATAGCACACATGTTACTATATATCTCCTCACTTCCCATTCACCAATACTCATTTTAGAATTCTTTGGCTTCTCCAACAGGCCCCCAGGAAACTGAACATTGGGAAATGTCATCTTGCAAGAGCTAATGAGCCTTGGTATGCACACCTTATGAGTAACCTCTGCTTCTCTGATTGGAGCATGGAGTCATGACCTCCTCAAACTGCATTTAACATCTTCTCTGACATCTTCTAATTTCCCACCCTACTACACTCATTTTCTACTTTCCTTCCTACTTTATGATTTTGTTTTGTGTGTTGTCTTCTCCCAGTAGATTGGAAGCTCCTTGAGGGTAGGGACTATCTTCCTTTTTTATATTTTTTATTCCCAGTACTTAGCATAGTGCTTGGCACATTGTATGTGCTTAATAAATATTTTTGACTATTGACTAGACCCATTTTATAAATGAAACAAATGAGATTCAGAAAAGTTAATTGTCCTGTCCCAGTTTACATAACTAGTGGAAGTCAAAACTGGGAGTTGACAGATCTCCCTTATTTCCAAATCTAATATTCTTTCTACTAGTTGGGCAGGCATTAAGGGACTTGGGTTCTAGTCCCAGATCTGCAATTTACTGCCTAAATGAATTTGTACAAATCACTTTTTCTCTGATAAAGAAATCTAATGCCATATGGAAAAAAGTAGAATGGAAGGTTCAGATGGCATAGAATAGCTCTGTTAAAATACTTGAAAGGTAGTCATATGAAAGACTTGTTTTTCTCTATACCAGAGAAAGAATTTGGCTGGAAGTTTCACAGAGACAGGGTTGGAATTTATGTAAAGAAAAACTTCCTAACATTTCAAGCTATCCAAAAATGCAAAGGACTGCTGTGGAAAATAGTGGTTCTGCCTTGGTAGAATGTAGGCTAACTGGGGAGAAGGGATTGTTCATAGGACCACTGGTTTAGAACTGGGAAGGACTTTACAAGTCATATAGTTCATACTATAAGTAAGGTTAAGTTACTTATCCAAGGTCACACAACTAATAAGTTTCAGAGGTGGTATCTGAAATCAGGTCTTCCTGATTCTTAGTTTAACATTTCAAACATTATGCTATGAGAATTCTTTGCACTGTGCAATTTTATCCCCGAGTCTTTTCTCCTAGTAGATACTTAAATATTTATTTAATAGAAGTAATTAAGTATAGTAGAATGAGTATTGAATTTCGAATCAGATGATCTGGGTTCAATCCTGACATACTCACTAGTTGTCATACTCACATTCCTTCCTTTTCTCTGAACATCAGTTTCCTCATTTGTAAAATGGAGTGGGGTGGGACTAAATGATCTTTAGAGTTCCCATAGCTCTAAATCTTAAGATCAAATGAATTGAGTAAAATCAAATTAGGTATGGATTGGACTCTCCTAAGATCCATTCCAGATGTGAGATTCTATGATTCTAGAATTCTGACACCTCGGTTGTAATAATGTTTTATCCCCAAACAGATAAGCTAGTTTAGCTGAAATAAGAATAATAATAACATATGTTCGTATAGCACTTTAATGCTTGCAACAACCACATAATGTAGGTAGAATCATTCCAGATGATGTTTGTAAAGGAAACTTAAAGGAATTCCGGCTAAATGTCTCAACCAAAGATGTTGTGAAAGAGAATTCCTTAGAAGACTTACACGAACTGATGCACACTGAAGTGATCAGAACCAGAAGAAGATTGTACATAGTAACCAGCAATATTGTAATGATGATCAACTGTGAAGACTTAGCTATACTAATCAAGACTGTTCCAAAGGACTCATGATGAAAAATACTATCCACCTTTAGAGAGAGAACTGATAAACTGAGTGTAGATCGAAACATACTTTTTCATTTAATTTGTATTGCTTTTTTTTCTGCAACATGGCTAATATGGAAGTATGTTTTGCACAACTTCGTATGTATAATTGATATATTGTTTTCCTTCTCAATGGGGCTGGAGGGAGGGAGAAAAATTGTAACTCACAATTGAAAAAAATATATGTTAAATAAAGCATAATTATAACAATAGAAATAGAGCATCCTTTAGATCATTGGGAAGACTTTTTAAACTTTTTAAAACTTTTTTTTAACTGTTAAACTTGGAGTCACAGGAAGACATAATCTAAAAGTGGGATAGGTCATGTATACATTTAAATATTATACAAGGCAGATTGGTGTTAGTTAAAAGGAGAGATCCAAGGAAAGTCTAATATGTGAGAAACCTGAAATTGGAGAGATCGTTTTCATAAACGTCCATCAAGGAAACCATCAAGGAGGAGGTGGTGCCTGAGTTGTGCCTTGAAGGAAGCAAGCAATTTTCAAAGGTGACAATAAGGATGAAGTCCTTGCCAGATGTAGGGGAGGACAAACAGATATAGGAGAGGGAAGGGTGAGAGCAGGAGATAGACAATTGACAATATACAAATTTACCATATACAAATGGCAATGATAGATAAGGTTGGCAAGGTAAGTCAAAACCAAATTGTGTAGAATCTTAAATACTAGGATTTAGAGATTATGCTTTATTTAGTAGCAATGGGATATCTGTTAAAGGCCTTTTGAAGAGTGTGATGATCAGTGCAATGATAATAATAATAATCAGAGGATTATTTGGGTAGCTATATGACAGATTGATTGGAGAGAGGAGACATGGAAAATAAGGCAATAAGTTAGAGGAGGTTATTTTAATAATCCAGGGGAAAGGTGATGTCAAACCTGAAGTGGGTGGGCATAGTCAGAGTCAAGAGGTGGAGACAGATGGGAAGATTGCTAAAGTAGAATGAACAGGATGGCCCTTTTGATTTCTTCCTCAATACCAATTCAACTATTCCTCAGTGGTTCTGGTCTAAAATGTAAGTGGTCTACTTATTCTCTGTTGGATATAAAATCCAATCTCTTGTATCTATCCTATGCAATACAATATAATAAAATATGGTATGATACAATACGATAAAATAGGATATGATACATGATACTACACTATATTACACTATGCTACGTAATGTTCTGGGGCAGCTAGATAGAGCAACGTATAGAGCGCCAGGCCTATGGTCAGGAAGACTCATCTTCCTGAGTTCAAATCTGGCCTCAGACACTTCCTAGCTACGTGAACTTGGACAACACCTTCACTCCATTTGCCTCGGTTTCCTCATCTGTAAAAAGAGCTGGAGAAGGAAATGGCAAACCAGTCCAGTATCTTTGCCAAGAAAACCCCAAATTGGGTCATCAAGGGTCAGACGTGACTGAAATGACTGAATCACAAGAACACAAGATAATAAAACAACAAACACTTATTAAGTACCTACTAGGCATATTACTGTGCTAGATAGACCCCAGCGGAGATACAAAGATTATATAGGAGGATCTGTTCCTTGTGCCCAGGAACTTATAGTCAAGGAGACATGAGGCAACAGCAAAGAATGCTATAGACAGAAGCTACTCATTAGGATGGTAACTCTGGTCTCATCTTTAAGATATACTGGAAAAGTAGTGAATTATAGGTAGGGAGAAGAGCTAGTAACAGTCTTGACTTGAAATGAGGCTGTTGTGATCTTTACTAGAGGAAAGGGTGCTAGATTCAGAGTCAGAAAGCCTTGATTTAAATCTTTGTTGTTACTTGCTACTACATATGTGACTATGGATGAGTCACTTAATTCTCCCTGGGCCTCAGTTTCTCCATCTGTACCACAAGAGTGTTGGATTACATGACCTCTGAGGTCTCTTTCAGCTCTATCTCTGTACTATTTTCCTTTTGATTTCGTATTCGTGAAATGAGAGAGTAGGACTAAAGGATCTCTTAAGTGGCTCCAGCTTAAAATCTATGATGAATAAATGAAGACATATTTATTAAAGTCCTCCTTTGAACCAGGAACTATTTAGGTGCTGGAGATACAATTGCAAACAGTACTTGTATCTCCAGTAAGTACTTAGCAATATTTGCTGACTAGGAGCTTATATTCTAATACATATAGAGAAGAAAGTATCCAGGAAAGTGAGTTTTGGTTTGGGGAGTTAAATGGATAATCAATATATCCAAAGAGCAGGTAATTGTCATGATCTTTCCGGTGGCAAAAGTAGTACTAATTCAATTATTAGAGCAAGAACAAGGGTGGAAAGTGGGAAGAGGAGTGTGGTAAGGCATGAGTAGAAGGAATTATGGGAGACAAAGAACCAATTAATCAATCAATAAACATTTATTAAGCAACTACCACATGCCAGGCACTGTGCTATGCACTGGGAATACAAAAAAAAAAAAAACAGATTACAGATGCTACCCTCAAGGAGCTCATAGTCTATTGGGAGAGACAACATGCAAATGAATATATACAAAGCAAGCTATATACCGGATATTAAGATGTAATGAAAGGAGGAAAGCACTGGAATTAAGAGGGGTTAGGAAGGCTTCCTGTAGAAGGCAGAATTGCAGTTGGGACTTAAAGCCAGGGAGGCCAGTATTTGGAATGGAGGAGAGAGATCATTCTAGGCATGGGGGATAATCAGAGACAATACCCATAGCTGAGAGTTGAAGTATCTTGTTCAGGGAAGGTCAGTAGGCCAGTACATGTTGGGAAGGATGGTATAAAAAGGCTGGAAAGGTAGGGAGCAGTTAAGTTATGAAAGGCTTTGAATGACAAACAAAACGTTTTGTATTTGCTCCTGGAGGCAATAGGAAGCCATTGGAGTTTATTGAGGTAGTGATGGTGGTGGTGGTGGGGGGGGGTAGTGACATGATCAGACCTGCATTTTAGTAAATTACTTTAGTGACTGAATAGGAAATGGATTGATTTGGGGAGAGATTTGAAGCAGGAAGACCCACCAGAAGGCTATGTAATAGTCCAGATGTCAGATGATAAGAGCCTGAACGATGATGGTGGTAGAGGAGAGAAGGGAGCATATATGAGAGATGCTGTTGCAAAGGTGAAATTGACAGGTATCGTCAATAGCTTGGATATGGAGGATGAGAGATAGTGAGGAGCCCAGGATAAGTCCTAGGTATGAGCCTGAGGAACTGGAGGGGTGTGATACAGAAGTAATAGGGAAGATGAGAGTGGGAAGAGGGAAGGTTTAGGGGGTAAAGTAAAGAGTCCTGTCTTAGACATATTGAGTTTAAGATGTTTACTGGACATCCAATTTGAGATGTCTGAAAAGCAGTTGCAGTTGTGAGACTAAAATTCAGCATAGAGATTGGGGCAGGTTAGGCAGATTTGAGAATCTTAAGCATCGAGATGATCATTAAATCCAGGAGAGCTGATGAGAACACCAAGTGAAGTATTATAGAGGGAAAAGAGAAGATGATCCAGGGTAGAAACCTGAGGGACATCTATAGTTAAAGACTGGGATCTGGAGGAAGGTCCAGCAAAGGAGACAGTGGAGATAAAGCAGATGGGAAGGTGCCTGGAGAAGTCTTGTTTTCCTGTTTGTTGACTTGACAGGATGTGAAGAATGGTCTGGGCCAGCTGGATAGAGTGGGTTGAGGTGAATTTTACTGACTTACCAACTAATCAGAACTGCTTATTCCCAAGGTCGTATCCCAGATTTAAGTGAATTGGTTACCTTCTCTAGGTGTGAGAGGGAGTCAGGAACATATCTTGGAGGGTTGATGGGTGAGGAAAGAAGAAGGTGGATAGCAGAATTTTAATACTATAGAGAACACAAAGGAGGTTATAGGTGTTCAAAATATATCAAAAGAAGACTGGACAGAATTTAGTGTCTTATAGTTAATAATCTATTGGTTTCTGTTGCTTTGAGACTTAATAACAACATCTGTGTGATGAATCTCTATTTTAAAAGTGTTTCTTCTATTCTTAGGATTTCTAGATTGGGCTGGACTGTATGATTCAACCTGTATTTGAACCAGCATCTCTAATGTAACATATATGGAACACTGGCTGCCAACCCCTTGCCTGAAAACTTGCAGTGAAAGTTTGCTCATTGTCTCCCATTCCAGTTTTGACTGGCTCTCCTTCTTAGGAAACATTTTCCTAGGAACTAATTTAGGGTATGGAATTAAGCTAACAATTGGATTTACAGGTGGAAGGGACCATAGAGATCATCCAGTTCAAGCCTCTCATTTTATAGAAGAGGAACCTGAGGCATGGGAGGGGATGACTCCTTTGGCCCTAGTTTTCAAAGGGCTCTTTCTCTCTTTCTAATCCTGAGGCTTTTTCCACAAATGGAAATGTGCCTTCTCTCCGATGGGATATTTTTGATGTTCTCATGTATAAATGCATCAAAAAAAAAAACAGAAAGAGGATCCTTTTCATACTTCATCTACTTTCTTGTCAGTCTCAACTTCATTTTCAATTCCCTCCTTCAGTGTCCTAATTTCCACCTTGATGGATTGCTTGATTTTTCCCTTGCCTTGCTGCTGAGGAGAGAGTATTTTCTCCTTGGGTTTTTGTAGCCCACGAACAGTGGAAAAAGTGGTGAATTTGTGCTGATTGCCAGAGTCTGGGCTTGAGCCTGCTTCATGGTGGAGGAGAAGGGGTTATTAAATCATGGTGATGACGATGATGCTAATGATGAGGATGGCGAGTCTGACAACTAGCATTTGCTAAGTACCTACTATATGGTGGATACTGTGCAAAGCACTGGGGGCACATAAATAAAAGCAAAATTAAAGTCTATTGTCAATGAGTTCCCAATCTAATAGAGGAGACAACATGCAAACAAGGATGTACAAATAAGCTCTCACCTGTGGTTCCAGGAAGCTGTAGCATGCACAGTGGCCACACCCTGGTAAAACTGTCTGAGCAGATGGGTTAAACTAGGTTGAAGGTAATTGACAGGTCTCAAACCTGTCAGTGAGTTAGGCAGATGACTACCCCAAGCATGTGAAGACTTTCCCCAAAAGAATGGGCAGATGAGAACAATTTGTTTCAATGGCCATGAAGACAGCTAAAGCAGGCATTGTGGAGAAATTAGAGCTTGGTCTGGGGCAACTAGGTGGTGCAGTGGATGGAGCACTGGCCCTGGAGTCAGGAGGACCTGAATTCAAATCTGGCCTTAGATACTTGACACTTACTAGCTCTGTGACCCTGGGCAAGTCACTTAACTCCAATTGCCTCCCCAAAATTCACTTCTTAAAGAGGCCTATTCACTGAATGGGCATTACCTCACTCAAAGTGAGAACCTGAAAAGACTTTAGCCTGAAAGGACCAGGGTCTCCTAATGCATCCTGGGCCATCTCCAGTAGTCCTGGTGAATATCATTCCACTGGATCCACATGGTTCTGGAGGAGAAACTGAGGCTGGTGATCTTGCACAGCCCTCCCTCACACAAATCAAAGTCAACTGCAAGTCATGTAATCATTTCTCTGAAGTCCTCTTCGAGAATGAAGGACAAATGCAACCTTATATACCATAGTTTTTTTGAGTTTGGGATATGTGTGCGACATAGTCAGACCTGCACTTTAGGAAGATCAGTTTAACAATTGGGTGGAGGAAGTATTGACATAGGGAGAGACTTGAAACAGGGAGACCTACCAGCAGGCTTTTGCAATAGCCCAAGCATGAGACGATAGGTACCTGCACCAGGATGGTGGCATTGACTATAAGAAGAGAGAAGGGGGCAAAGATGACATATTGCAAAGGTACGACCAACAGGATTTGTCAACAGAATGGATATGGGGGCAGTGAGAGAGAGAGGAGTTGAGTATGACACATTGGATGGTGCTCTACATTTATATAGCACTACATAATTTTAGAAAGAACTTTACATTAAGTAAGTAAGTAATCAGTCAGAATTTATGTATTATCTACTATATGAAAGTGCTCGAGGTATGAAAGAAGAACCCATGCCCCTAAGAAGGCCATATGCCATTGGGGTAGTAATATGTGTGTGTGTGTATGAAATTATATTTGAAATATATACAAAAACATATGAGATAATTTTTGGGAAAAACACCAGTAATTTGGGGGACCTGGAAAAGCTTAGTGCAGAAGGTGAGATCTGAAGAAAACTAGGAGTGCTAAGAGGCAGAAGGGAGGAGAAACTGAGGGTCATCTCTGGTAATGGCAGAGAGGTAGAAGATGGTATTATTTGATCCTTTCAACAACCCTGTGAAGTAGGTTGCGAAGGCATCGCGATTCCCATTTTGCAGATGAGGAAAGTGAAGAATGGTTCAAACTATAAATGGTCACTTGGCCAGAATTGATTGTCCGTGTCCATTGGGGATCTCTTGAGTCTACATTCATTGTAATTTTGTCAGAGAATGTTCCTCCCATTCCCAAATTACTTTCTATTTAATTTGTGATCTTTCTTTACTTTGTATAAATTCACTTCTCTGAACACGTTATTTCCCGAGATGGGATCAAAGCTTCCTGAGGGCAGGGCGGGGATGGCTTAAGTTGATGTTTTTATATTTCTAGGACATAGCATAATATCTGGCACATAATTGAAATTTCATAAAAGCTTGTTAAATAGAATTGAGTTCTATTGAATTGCATTGAAGTGGGGCTGTGGTATAATGGAAAGAAGGTTGGATATGGAGAAAGAGGATCTCTATTTGAATCATGTTTCTGAGATTTAGTAACATATGACCTTTGGCAAATCTTTGTCTAAATTTCTCTGTCTTCCAGATAAGGATAATGACGTTTGTGTGACCTAAATCACAATGTAAAAACACCACAGAAATGTCAACTAATGGTGCAACCAGGGGGTACTGTGGAGAGAGTACTGATCCTGGAGTCAGGAGGACCTGAGTTCAAATTCACCCTCAGATACATTAGCTGGGTGACCCTGGGCAATTCACTTAACCCCCAATACCTCAAAAAAGAAACTAAACTTAAATGTCCCTGAAACCTTCTTTATGCTCTCTTTTTTTAAATCTGAGCTAGTGAATAAGGCAAACTTGTGCCTAGTGGAGTGATAATAGTAACACATTTTTGTAATACTTTGAGGTTTACAAATCCCTCCTTTCACAACAGCCCTGTGACAGAGATAGTGCATGTATTACCATTTCACAGATGAGGAAATGGAGGCTCAGAAAGGTGTGTAATAGGATGATGGAAAAAAGGAAAAGAATTGGAATTAGAAGACCTGGATTTGAAGAGTGGGTGAGGGGGGGACGGGGGAGAATCACTTCACCTCACCAAGTCTTAGTTTCCATCTCTATCAAAAAAGGGTCTTTCTTCTAGTTGAAAGTTTATTAGGACCATAAATCTAGGTGTGGAACAGACCTCACTAGCCACTTAGTTCAATCCTTTCATTTTGCAGGTGTGGAAACTGAGACCCCGGAAGGTGATACACCATAGTAAGTCCTCAAGTTGGAATCTGTACCCAAGTTCCCTGAAGCTAAAGGTAGAAGACATTCCTCTGACCAGTGTAGACTGAATAGGGCCTTCCTGAAATTGAGGTTTTACTGAATTGATGCTTTCTCTAGCATGTCTGTTTTAATACTAGCCAGCCAGTTTTCATCCTTTAGCTGTCTAACAGTGCTGGATTTTGGATGTCTTGTGGGTATTTTTTGTTTGTTTCTTTCTTTTTGGGGGGAGTGGATATTAGCTTCCTGGCAGTTGCAAAACAAATACTTTTCTTTGCAGTGTGGGAGGGAAAGGAACACTCTGCCCTAGTGCTTCCAAAATGAACTGGAGCCTGGCATTGTGAGCCAGCTTCTGCCTCCTTGAGGATCTGATACTGGTGCCAGAGATGCTGTTAGTGCTGGGCTCCCCACAGCATCACCATTAGCTTTCTTTTCTCCAAACCATAGTGGAATGGGAGAGTATTAGCTACATGCTGGCAGCAGGGCCTTGGGAGAGCTCTCTAATGATCCACACGCCTGATTGCCCGGTGTTTCTGGGAAGCTGGAAGGAGGAAGGGACAGAGGGACCCTGTGGGTTATTTATTATTGAGTAGCGTGGCTGGTTTTCTCTCTCTGTCTTCTTCCTCCTGGCAGAGGTGTTCCCTGTTTAGAGCTTGGGGTAGCAGATCCCTGCTAGCCTCCCTGGCCCTCCCTGACTAGTTCTAACATTTTTCCTGGTCCTCCTATTTCTTGTCAGTAGGGGTCCTTTCTAGGTTGGAACAAATTTTGCTCATCATATATTTTATACATTAGAAGTGAGAGCTAGGAGTATGAGAGAGACCTTAGTGTTATATAGTCCAACTAGATCATTTTAGAAATAAGGAAATTGAGTACAAAAAAAGCCAAGACACTGGCCCAAAATCACACTGTATAATGTATAATGGTTCATGATGATAACCACACAAACAACAATAATAGTAATAACTATAATTACTTACATTTGCATAGCCATCTGGTTTACAATTGACATTCAGGGTGCACTTAATATACTTCTACACTAAGACTTTTGATATCATCCACATGTCCTCACAATAATCCTTCTTCATACTCTTTTCACTCAAAATTTTGGGGCACTCATCCTCTCCTCCTATCTATCTGACCATCCTTCTCATCCTCCTCTACTGAATCTTCATCTTGCTTATACCCAGTAAGAGTGGGCATTACCCAAGTCTAAGTCATTTGCCGTCTCTTTTCTTTCCATACTATATCACATAGTTATCTCATTACCTCCCATGGATTCATTGATAATTCTGTGCTGATGTTTCTCAAATATACTTATCCAACCCTAACTTCTCTCCTGACCTCCATTCACAAATCTCCAACTGCCTACTGGATATCTCATAATGGATGTCTTGTAGATGTACAGGGATAACTGTATGAAGGTTTCACATCATGGAGATTAGGGGCACAATGCCTCCAGGATCTGGAAAATCCACATACGTATTTTGGCCCTCCCTTAGTGCCAGAGAAGAAGTCTGAATTATTATGGTATTAAAAGATAAAATATGTTGATATTATGAAATACTATACATTTCTGAGTTTCTAAATTTCTTTTCTGTGACATCCGCTGGCCTTCACATGTTATTTGTAGCTTCCACAAAAGTCCCCCAAATTCTCATTTAATTTCTTATTCCAACACACAATGTATCAAAAAAGTCATGATGTGTAAGGGATTATTGTATTTAACTTAACATATCTAAATTTTAGCTCATTATATTTTCTTCGCAAGCCTTCCCTTCATCTAAATTTTCCATTACAGCATTACTATTCAATACTGCCACTTATACTATCATTCGTTCTCCTAGCCACCCATGCTCACAACTTCTGGGTCATCCTCAACTTCTTACTCTCTTTTTTTTTGGAGGGGTGAAGGCAGGGCAATTGGGGTTAAGTGACTTGCCCAAGGTCACACAGCTAAGTGGTGTGTCAAGTGTCTGAGGTCGGATTTGAACTCAGGTCCTCCTGACTCCAGGGCCCGTTGCTCTACTCACTGCACCACCTAGCTGCCCCTCTTACTCTCTCTTATCCTCCATATTTAATCTGTTGCCAAGTCTTCCCAATTCTACCTTTACAGCATCTCTTATATATGTCTCTTTTACTCTTCTGACACATCCTGGTAGAGGCCTTTATTGCCTCACACGGACTGTGGCAGCAGCCTTCTGGATGGCCTCCCTTCCTCAAGTCAGATGTCAAATTATCCTAAAGCAGCAGTCTGACTATGTCATCTCCTCTCCCCTCCCCCACTCCCACTTAATTAACTGTAGCAGCTGCTTATTGATTCTTGGATCAAATATGGAATCCTTTGTTTGTAGTTCAAAGCCTTACTTTTATCATCTTCTTACACCTTACTCACTCTCCTCTCTCCCTACTTTGCCATCCAGTGACCCTGACCTCCTTGATTTTCCTCATCTAAGACACTACTTTTCCTAACTCTACACATTTTCCTGGTCCCTTATTCTTGGAATTCTCTCCCTCCTCATCTCTGTCTCCTAGCTTCCACGGATTTCTTCACATCTCAGGTAAGTCCCAACTTCTGCAGTCTTCCTTAGTGCCTTCCTTTTGGTATTACGCCCAATTTATCTTATCTATATCTTACTTGTACATAGTTGTTTGTATGCTACTTCTCCCATTAGACTATGAGCTCCTTAAGAGCTTTTTCCCTTTTCTTTGTATTCCCAGTGCTTTGAAGAATGCCTGACACACAGTAGGCACTTAGTAAATACATATTGACTGACTAGTTGAATTATGGTCTCTCCCATTGGAGTATAAGTTCTTTGTGAGTAGGGATTGTTTCATTCTTTGCATTTGTACCCTAAGTGCCTAGCATAGTGCCTGGCACATAGTAGCAATTTAGCAAATACTGCTGACTAGTTGATTGATTACTTCCCTTCATATACTATACAATTCTACCTTCTACCCCAGGTGCTAATACCTTCCCCTTCTCCCCCAATTAATTACCTTGTATTTATGTTGCATATACTTACACACTGTTCTTATTGTTCAATTGTTTCAGCTGTGTGACTCTGTGACTCCATTTCCGGACTTCTTGGCAGAGATACTGGAGTGGTTTGCCATTTCCTTCTCCAGCTCGTTTTACAGATGAGGAAGCAGACTGGCTTCCTTAATGGGTAGGGCAAGATAACAAATATTTATTAAGTTCTTATTATATGTCAGGCATTATGCTAAGTGCTGGAGATACAAGTAGAAGAAAAAAGAAAGACAACCCCGTGTTCTCAAGGAGTTTATACTCTAATGGGGAAAGACAACACCCAAAAGGGAATACAAATGTGGTGGTTTGGGGGGAGGTAACCATGCTGTTGAAGTCAGGAAAATCAGAAGCAAAGCTGAAAGGGGAATGGTAGATGGCTGAACTCAGCTAACTCTTCAGAAGTGGAGATCTCACTAGTGGGAGAAAGAGGAAAGAATGATACAGCAATGTTTCTGGATGAAAACACAGCTGAAACATATTGGCAAAGGTCCAGAAAGTCAGAAGTAAAACTGAGAGGGAATGAAGGATGCCAGGCTTGGCCCTTCTTCAAAATGGAAGCCCTGGAAGAAATCAACAAGGGAAGAAGGGGGTTGGCGTAGTGAAGGGATGTTCCACAGTGAGAAGTTCACAAGAGTCAAGGGTTGTGCCAAGGTGAGGAAGCCTTAGGTACTGAGACGACTGAGGCATGATGGCAAAGTCCAGAAAATCCAAAGCAAAGGAGGGGAATGATGAATGAAGTATTCATAGAAATGAAAACTCCTTGAAGTGAGGGACTCTTTCATTTTTGTTGCTTTATCCTCATATCTTAGTAGAGAATAGCATATAGTAGTTACTCCATGGATTCTTGTTTATTTACTAATTAAGGTAACAATTAGAAAGGGAAGCAGTTTTTAAGAGCCTATATAGTTTCATCAAGAACAGATTATCCTATATTTTGATAGGGTCCCCAAGACCAGTAATTTGGAGGAATTATTTTTCTATGGGAAGCCTGGATTTCAGCAAAGAATTATACAAAGTCTCCTTTGATATCCTTGTGTATACGAGATACAGAGAAATGAGCCCAACAATTGCATAGTTAGGTGGATTTGGAACTTGTTAAATAAAAGAATCCAATGAACGAACCAAGGATAACCTGAAGGTAGGCCTTTGGTGAAGGCTTCCAGGGATTTGTTTTTGGCTGTATCCTTTTCAGTATTTTTATGGTTGACTTGGATTAAAGCATACATGCAAGGTTTATCAAACTTTTAGATAACATTAAGCTAGGAGGAGTGACTAGACTTTGGAACTAGTCTATTAAGATTCAATTTAATAGGGAAGAATATCAAGTCCCACCCTTGGGTCTTAAAAAATCAAGGATAGGATGGGTTTATGAAAAAGAACTAGGGTTAATTTGTGTCAGAAGTGTGATGTGGAAGTCAAAACAACTAAATCAATCTTAGTTTGTGTTAAAAGAAGCACAGTGGGGACAGCTAGGTGGTGCAGTGAGTAGAGCACCAGCCCTGGAGTCAGGAGGACCTGAGTTCAAATCCAGACTCAGACACTTGACACACTTACTTACATGTGACCTTGGGCAAGTCTCTTAATCCCAACTGTGTTGCCTTTCCCCCTCCCAAAAGAAAAAGACAAAAACTGCTAAAAAAAAAAAAGAAGCGCAGTGAGCTTCTGTCTTACGTTACTTTCTGCTTTTTTTAATTATAAATTTATTTCTTATTATTAGTTTACAACACTCATTTCCACAAGTTTTGGGGTTTCCAATTTTCTCTCCCTTTCTCTCTTCCTCCCTCCCCCCACAAGACGACATGTAATCCAATGTAGGTTGTACATATACCTTCACATTGATCTTTTTCTGCTTTTGCAGTAACAATGGCAGTGGCAGAAAAGGGATCAAGAGGGCATTAACATTTTGTACAGTTTTCAGACCATCTATAAGTAACTGTCAGTACTCTAAACATGAGATCCTTGTCCAATTACCGATAAGTAGACATGTTATTGAAATCATTGAATCACAGTATGGGATCATGGATCTAGAAATAGATGAAACTTAAGAGGAAATCTAAACTAATCCTTTCCTTTTACAGATGAGGAAACAGAGCCTCAGAGAATTTAAGTGATTTGATTGCTGAGATTTGAACTCAGGTCCTCTGACTCCCAAATCCAGCGTTCTTTTTCCTAAGGCAAAATGCTTTCATCTTAACATTCTTGTTAGCTATTTTGTAACAGATGCCTGGGGAGAGACAAATGTAGGGAAGTCAGGATAGGACCACGTTCCATGGAGCATGTGTGGAGATGGGACTGCAGAGACCATCCCCATGTACACTAAATGGGATGGGGTCCAATCTTTTATTTTTATTTATTTAATTTTTTGCTACACAAGGATACAAAAAACAGGGTCCCAGTCCTAAAGGTAACCAATTAGAATATAAATTTGTATAGAGCTCTAAGGTTTACAAAGTTCTCTCTTCACAATAAACCTGAGAAGTATGTAATGACAATTAATAATAATAGTAATACTGCTGTTGTTGTTGAGTCATTTCCGTCATGCCTGACTCCTTGTGACCCGATTTAGGGTTCTCTTGGCTGAGATGCTAGAGGAGTTTGCCATTTCTTTCCCCAGCCCATTTTATTCTATTTTTAAACTTTATTCTTGTTTAGTATTTTATTTTTTCACAATTACATGTAAAAACAATTTTTTTAACATTAGTTTTTAAAACTTTGAGTTCCTCCAGCTCATTTTATAGATGGGGAAACTGAAGCAAAGAGAGTTAAGTGACTTGCCCAGGGTCACACAGCTAGTAAGTATCTGAGGCTGAATTTGAACTTGGAAAGGTGAGTCTTCCTGACCCCAGGGCCAGTACTCTAGGTACTGTATACCACCTAGCTGCCCAAATATGAATATTAGCTAACATTTTATACACTTTTACTATGTGCTTGCATCATGCTATGTTCTTTACAATTATTTTCTGATTTGATCCTCACAACAACCTTGAGAGGTAGGTACTATTATTACTCCAATTTTATAGATGAAAAAACTGAGTCAAACAGAGGTTAAATGACTTGCCTAAAGTCACACAGCTAGTAAGTGTCTGAGGCTGGATTTGTACTTAGGTTTTCCTGACTCCAGGCCCAGAACTCTATCCACCATGCCACCTAGCTGCTCATGCATAGATTTTATGTATACATATATGAACTGAGTTTGAGAAATTAATTAACTTACTACATGTCACACACTAACATTAAAGGTGAGATTTGAACTTAAGTCTAGAGACTTCAGTGCTTTTTTCTCTCCTCCATGTGTCCTCTCATTACAGTAAGGACTTAGTAGATACTGTTGTTGAATAAATCCAGTTTTGACCGTAGAAAATAATGCAGGAATCTCCCAATAGGAAATCAAAGTATTTATTCAATTAACCACAATATTTTATTGTGCTAACAGGGACCAAAAAATGTGGATGTTTGTGTTGGATTTTTATTGATTTCATCATCTACTCTCGTTCATAAATGGGAAAATGTGATTGTCAATTAAAGCTTAGTAAAGTGCTTCTTTTCTTTAAAAAAAATCAGCATCATATTTCATGCAAAATCAGAGCTGCTGTTGGGCTACCTGAAATTTACAGCCTCCTGTCCCCACAGTGAAAATTTGCAGTGAGATTAATGCCCCTTTTGCTGGCACTAAATCAATTTCATACATATGCTCGTATTTTCACTGAAGTGACATGTAGCAAAGGCTGCTATTTTGTAGTCACTCTAAGAAAATCCAAGGATATTTTCTGAGCCTCATAATCTCTTTCTCCTCCTCCTCTCTTAATATTACAACCTCATAGAACTTTGGAGCTGGGAGGAACTGTGTACATCAGCTGGACCAACCCACTCATTTTGTCCATGAAAAACTGAGGTCTAGAGAATGGAATTTATTTGTTCAAGGTTACCTAGTTAATTTCCCTGGGACTAAAATCTTGAAGTTCCTTGAGTAGACCACATCTAGAATATTGCATTCCTTGTGGGGAACTGAATTTTAGAAAGACTGTTGATGAGCTGTTGGAGTAGCCAGGGGAGGTAAATAAGAATGGAAAAGGACCTCAGATCTATGCCCTTTGAGGAATGGCTGAATGAATGATTGAATAAAGGAAAACACACTTATTAAGCAATTACTATATAAAATCACTGTGCTAAGTGTTAGGGATACAAATAGAAAAACAGAGATAGACCCTGCTCTCATTCTAATAGTGAGAAATAACATATATAGGAAGTTTCAGTTGCAAGTCAGAATGAAAGAGACCCCTTGGTCCTTAGGGTGCAGCAGCAAAACAAATGGTAATGTATCTTCCTTAATGTAATTTCTATGAATAAAACCGTATCTGTTTCTAATGTGGAACCATTTGACAGTGTCAAGAACTTTGTTGGAAAGAGCTTTCTTTTCCAGGTCTTCCATAGCTGTGACTGCTGAGGAGGCAAGAGGTATATCACCTGCAGAGACAGTTGCCAGGCTGGATCTCTACCAGGATTATTTCCCAGGATGGTGGCTGTGGTAGTTGGGCCAAATGCAGAACTTATGGACTGGGGAGTTTTGCTACTTTCTAGGTTGTTGGTCTTACTTGTCCAGTGGCATCAGTTGCTTAGTAGTTGATCGTGGTGATGGCAATGATGGAGTGCACATTTTCCACAGGGATTGCTGCCTTGGATGGTGGCTCTAGCACTGGGATAGTAATGGGAAGGGCCAATGGCTGGGGGCAGTGTTATTCTCAGTGCTTTTGGTCCTAGGCTGTCCCTACTGGTGTCTTAGAGG
This sequence comes from Trichosurus vulpecula, assembly GCF_011100635.1. Lineage (NCBI taxonomy): Eukaryota > Metazoa > Chordata > Mammalia > Diprotodontia > Phalangeridae > Trichosurus > Trichosurus vulpecula. The sequence continues at coordinate 98,558,728 of NC_050573.1, read as the reverse complement.
CATTAATGTAATATAGTAGTTAAAAAAAACTTTAATGCTTTCTTAACCTGCATTAAAGACAGCATATGAAGGAGTAAGGAGATGGTAGTCCTGCTCTCTGCTGCCTGGTCAGACCACATTCGGAATATTGTGGTCAGTTCTGGGTCTCACATTTTAGAAAGGATGTGGAGAAGCTAGAAACTATCTGGAGGAGGGCCACCAGAATTGTAAACATACATGAAATCCTATCATAAGAAGATCTATTAAAGGAAGTGGGACAGGATTTGGTCCATGGGCTGTAGTTTGACAACTCTTAGACCAGGTGACCATTGACATTTTCTCCATCTCTAAAGTTCTTGGATTCTGTTATTCCTAACTAGGTCAATGCTACTTTCATTGAATAATGTTGCTTATAGCAGAATCATGGCATTTGGGAGATTGGAACTCAGGTTTCCTGATCTGAATGTCACCTGAATAAGCTACACATCATACAAGATCCTGGACCCAGGTTTCATTCACTCATTCAAAAACTTATTACCTACCAACTCTATGAAAGGCACTGTGCTACCTTTAAAGCCTATTTTTAATCATTAAACAGTTCTCCCAGAGCTGTCCTGAGGGTAAATTGAATTGGGGCCACGAGCTCTATATAGTGCCATGAATGTAAATGCCCAGTTGCCTACAAAGGTGAGTCATATTTTTATGAAGATCAACAATTCCATCCGTCTAGAAGATCAAGTTAAATCATAAAAAGTAAAAAGAATCATAATTTTAGAATTATATGTACTATAACCCCTAGGCAGATTAAAAGATTCCAGCAATCTGTGCGTGACCCAGCACTGTTAAATATTTCTATCAGTGACTTGGATGAAGGCAGGGATGTTATAGTTATTGGGCTTACAGATGAAACAAAGCTACTAGGAATAGTTAACATGATATTGGAATCAGGATCCAAAAATATCTTAAGAAGTTAGACTATCAGGATGAATCTAATAAGGTGAAATTTAAATGTAGTCTCATATCTGAGACAAAGAAAGTTAACTTCATAAATAGGAAATGGACAAGGTGTGATCAAGGGGCAGCTAGATGGTACAATGAATATAGTGCCGGGACTGAAGTCAGGAAGACTTATTGCCCTGAGTTAAAAATCTGAGCTCAGACACTGTACTCATACTTATTGTGTGACCCTGGGCAAGTCACTTAACCCTGTCTGCCTCAGTTTCCTCATTTATTAAAAAATGTGCTGGAGAAGGAAATGGCAAACCATTACATTATCTTTGCCAAGAAAACTCCAAATGGGGTCAAGAAGAGTCAGGCATGAATGAAATGACCGACCAACAAAAAATGTGGTTAAAGAGAAATTTTTCTGAGAAAAAAATTTGAGGATTTTAGTGGATTTATTTTTTTATTTCTTCCTCCTTAGACCTTCATCCAAATATTTTCTTTCATTCTTCCCACTGTTTGGTTCAATCAACAAAGTTTTGTTAAGATACTACTATGAACCTAGCGTTGGTGTTAGGTATTGGGGATACGTACACAAAAACAAACAAATGAACAAAAAGCCTCTGCTCTTGAGGAGCTTGTATGTCAACCCCTATGCAAATGCGAGTTACTCAGAGGCGGAAGGGAGCATTGACTCCCATGATGTTCAAAAAAGACCTTATGGATAAGGTGACATCTAGAATTGAAAGGGAAATAAGCAATATTTGAAAGATCTTCCTGTTGAAGAGAGTTCAAGCATTATGTAAATTTCTGGATGGCAGAGTCAATATCAATTCAATTTCAGACTTTAATAACAGTTATCAAACAGTAAAATGGGTTGTCTCAGGAAGTCACCCTCTGTCCATTTCAATTATAGTTTCACTTGGGCTTGCAAGCTAAATATTATCCTCAACTCCTCATTCTCTCTCACATTCCCATATTCATTAGTTGCTCAGGTTGGCTGATGTCACCTTCACAGCATCTCTCACATGTGCCCCCTTCTGTACTCTGAAACTGCCACCTTTCTGGTACATACCCTGATACCTCACTGCTAGACTGTTGCAATAGTTTGCTGGTTGTTCTGCCTGCCACAAGTTTCTCCATACTCTAGTTCATCCTCCATTCAACTGTCACAGTGATCTTCCTAAAGCACACGTTTGAGTGATAAAAAAGCTCTATCTTTTGTAGAAAAGAAAGAATTGAGCAGAAAAGCAGGCTAATCTATTTCAATTGCCTGGGCCTAGTTTTTGAATCCCTGCTATTTGGATCACAATAATAATGCATATTTATATGGTCCTTCAGGTTTATTGAGTGGTTTCTTCCCTGTATTATATATAATGGAAAGAGTACTAGATTTGGAGACAGAGGACTTTAGATTCATATCCTGGCTCTGTTACTTACTAGCTAAGGAACTTATCTACCATTTCTGGATCTAAGTTTCCTAAACTGTAAAATGAGGGAGTTGGACCAGGTGACCTCTTTGGTCCTTTCTAGCTTTAGATCTATAATGCAGTATTCAAATTTTATAGATAAAGAAATGAGATTCAGAGAGCTTAAACACTTGCTGATGGTCATACAACCAAATGTGTCAGAGCTTGGTTTCAAATCTTGACAGCAGGTCAGCACTCTTTGTACTACAAGATGCTACCTCTGTGGTTAGGAGACTATCATCACTTGCCTGTTATGACATGCCTTATTTGCATACAAAGCACCCTAGAGGAAATGAAATGGAATCTTTGGAGCACTATCAGAAATAACCTAAATTTACAAACTGAGTGTTTCACCTCTACTTTTTCCTCTTTTTTTCTACCTATCCTTTTGAAACCTTCTCCTTTTCTCTTCATTCTTATCTTCTTTCTCCATTACCTCTTCATTATTGTCCTATTTTTCCTCCTTATTTTCTCCATCATTTTTCCATCTTGTCCTCTCATGTCTCTTATTTTCTTTTCTCTTCTTCCCTTTTTTCCCTCTCCTGCTTTCTCCTCTTTCTTTGCTTCTTTATTCTTCTTTTCTAACTATCTCTACTTCTTTTCCACTGAATCTAAATTCCAAAGCTAATGGTAAGACTGTGGTTATTGTAAGCATAAATTAACAATATGCTTAGAGTTATTTGGAGCTGTAATTACACTCACATTCTTGATTCTTATCCCCTTTGTCCTTCTTTAGTTCTCGAATAGTCCTCCAAACCTACAATCCTTTCCAAACATAAATCTCTAAATTTTTGCTAGGTTATGTCTTATCATTAGTATCTTGACCACTTTGAATATTAGTCAATGCTAAAAACAAATTATCTTTTACCAGTTCAGAGGGTTTTTATTTGAGGCAGGTGGGAATGGTTAGAATGTCCATTCCTTCTTATATAGATGAGGAACTGACGTGACAAGCAGCTTGCCAATGTTCTACAGACTATTTTAAGAAGAGCCGGAATTCTAAGGCTCTGGAATTGAAATGGTCCATTATGAGTATGGGGCTCCAGGGAGACAGGAGAAAGATTTACAATACCACACAAACCAGTGTTTTCTTCATGGGTTTTGACTTTTCATTCTGCTTGTGTATCTCCTCTATCCAACTTGGCACCTCCAAGCTTTTGGCTCTCCTCAACTAGCATATCTCATTTACTGCTCCAGGGAAGATTTGGTCGCTTTCAAAGCTGAATGAGAAGACTTGGCATTTTCAAAGGCTTGCTTCTTCCTGGCTTCCCATCCAGAGATGCCTGCCTGGGGAGTTGCTTATCACCCATATCACCCAAACATGAAAAGCTAGAGTAAAAAATGGCATAGCAGGTCCTTTGTGAATGAAAGACACAGTCACAAAATCCTGGAATCTCAGCCTTGGAAGGGAGTTTGGAGAAGCCACCTTAGCCAATTCATACTTGAATGAGAATCCTCTTCAAAATGTCCCTGATGAGTGGTCAACTGCAGTACGCTTTAAGGTCCTTAGTGAAGAAGAACTCACTTCCTTCGGGCGTAACTGCAGTAACAACGATGTCATTTATGTAGTGCCTTAAAATCTGCAAAGTGTTTTTACAAAAATTATTTCATTTGCTCACTGGTTTGGTATTTGGAGCTTTTCCTGCTTGCAAGGATATGCCTGGTGTTCTTTGTACTCTGCTACATGTTGTTGTTGTTCAGTTGTTCAGTTGTTTCACTTACGTACGGCTCGTCATGATGCCATTTGGGGTTTTCTTGGCAAAGATATTGAATTGGTTTGCCATTTCCTTTTCCAACTCATTTTACAGATGAGGGAACTGAGGCAAACAGGGTTAAGTGACTTGCCTAGGGTCACAAATGTCTGAGGTCATATTTAAACTCAGAAAGGCGAGTCTTCTTGACTCCAGGCCCAGCACTCTATCCATTGTGTCACCTAGTTGCCCATGCTCTACTACAGAGACTTTCAGAAACCGGGCTCATCTCCACATCAAGATGATGCTTCTGAGGACCTAGTTTAAATGGGTATTATTAGAAGATATAGGGTAGCTAGGTGGTGCAATCGTTAGAGTGCCAGGCCTGAAGTCAGGAAGACTCATTTGAGTTCAAATCTGGTCTTAGACACTTATTAGCTGTGTGACCCTGGGCAAGTCACTTAACTTTGTTTGCCTCAGTTTTCTCATTTGTAAAAAAAAGTGTGCTGAAGAAGACAATGGCAAACACTTTGGTATCTTTGCCCAGAAAACCCCAAATGGGGTCACAAAGACTCAGACATCACTCAAAGGTATTTGAGGGATCGGATGGTTTTCTTTTTTTGACTTTGCCTCCCCAGTGCAGGGCACAATATTTTGCAAATAGTGAGTGTGCAATAAATGATGTTGAACAGAATTGAATTGAATCTGTTATGGAGGCCCTAGCTAACAAGGGAATTAGTAGTATGACATCAGATTAATGAGGAAGATATCTTTGGTCAGTGCACAGGGAGGATTTAAAATTTCCGGCTGAAACTACATTATAAATGTAGCTTCTTACAGAACCAATGATATAGGAAGGTTGCCTACCCAACATAAAACAGCTGGTCAGTTCAGCAAGAAAAAAACAGTCAAGTTGTTTGGCTTCATGTAGCCAAATGCCATTACATTATATCTTTACAATTGTTTATTCTCAAAACCAGGCCTCTTGACTTCCAAACCAATACTCATAGCACCTACCTTACAGGGTTATTGTGAAGTTCAAATGGCACAACACATGTAAAAACCCTTTGCGAACCTTAAGGTGCCTCATAAATGCTAGTTATTACTGTTATTATTTTTAATTTTTTACTACATTAGTCAGGACCAGTAGAACCAATTGTTAAATTTTCAGTGTGAGTGTTTTTGACTCAGACATCAGCAAATGAAGCAAAACAATTGTTAATTCATTGTTTTGTTGATTGTCTAGGCTTAAGAAAGTAATAGAGAAAACTTAATAATGAACATTAAATTTAAAAATGTGCTGTGTAGGAGCAGCTAGGTGGCACAGTGAGTAGAGCACCGGCCCTGGACTCAGGAGGACCTGAGTTCAAATCTGGCCTCAGACACTTGACACTTGTACTAGCTGTGTGACCTTGTACTTGACACTTGTACTAGCTGTATGACCTTGGACAAGTCACTTAACCCCAATTTCCCTGCCAAAAAAAATGTGCTGTGTGTATTTTAATTATTCTGAGACTCAATCGGTAATTGTTTACCACTACAGCCCTGGTCAGTACTGTTTGGAAACCTTAAAGATGGAAACCCAGGACCAAATTGGTCTGAAAAAAAAATGCCTTCTCAGTTTCTTGTGGTGATAAAAGGAAAAACCTTCTGGCTATTCGAAATGAAAGATCTTAATCTAATTTTGTATCTTATTGATAACTGTGGTTAAATATGGCTGCCTTGTCAATAACTAGGCTGTCTGTTTTTAAGAGTTTTCTGCTCTTGTTTCAGAAACGTGGGAATTCTGGGAATGGAGCTGGGGGTTGTCTCTAGAATGCCATGTTTTTTTTTAAGTGGCCCCAACATTGATTGGAATAATTGAACTTACAGTTTCATATAACTGACACAGGTTTCTTATACAGGCAGATAATTAAGCCCTCTCAAATGGCAACTAATAATTTGCATTTTCAGCTCAGCTTTCTTCTAGACCTTGGGGAACATATATTGATGTTACATGGACCTGAGTGATCCTGATCAGGGTTAGCCCTTTGCCAATGTCTTCTTGAAAGTTGCCTCACCTCCTGACATGTATAGTTTGTTAGCACGGTCTGTATGATCGTCTGCTAGAAATATTATCGAGGAGATTTGGATAATCTCTAAGATCCCTTCCGGCACTCATCTTTTAGATTCTGTTTTCCAACATTCTGTTTCAAGGTCTCTTCCACCTTTAGAAGTCCATATTCTATGCACTAGGGTAACAAGAAGCAGTTATGCCACTCATACATGCTCTGTGTTTCCACTCTCTTGCCCAAACAGATTAGAACAAGGTCAGAAAATGACAGTCATATAAACTCTATGAGAAAAAAATCTGACAAACTACTTCTTCCTATGCTAGCATATATGTTGTGTGTGAGGGTAGGGTTGGGGGGGTGGGTGAGACTAGAATCCAAATCACCCTATTACAGGGTTATTTGATCTTATTATGCCTTATTTGACATAACACTGCCAAGAGAACTCTCTTGGGGACTCTTAGGGAGATGGTGGCAAAGGAGTCAGTGGGCCAGGGGCCAGGGGCAATTCCATGGGAGGTTATGTTCACCCTGAAAGGAGACTTCATCATTAGGTGGGGAGAAAATCACTAAGGGTGTGCCTGCCAAGGGGAGGAAGCAAGCCTCGGGACAATGCTTTAGGCACCTTCTAAATGTGAGCACCTTGGGGCAAGACTTCAGGTTTTATCATGCTCTAGTTATGGCCTTGTGTTAGGCAAATAACGTCTCTTTTTCTCTATTTCCTTATTTGTAAAGTGATGAGAGTTGAACTACATGATCTCAAGGCTATAACAATTGGTGATACTTGGCATGATTGAAAGGCGGCATAGTATATTGGAAAGTATATTGGCTCTGTTGTCAGAAGCTTTGGGCACAAGTTAGGACTGTGCTACGATATTTACTAATGGTAAAACTTTAGTCAAGTCACTTAACTAAATCTATAATTATGTAAATAATAGGCATCATCAAATGTTAGGACATGAGGAAATATTAGAGAGGACCTAGTCCAGCTTCTTCATCTTACAGATGAAGAACTGAGGCCCAGGGAGGAATAGTGACTTGGTCAAAGTCACACAGGGTCAGAACATTTAACATGCCCTTGTAGTGGTCCATTAAAGTGATCTATCAAGAAAAAGACATGCTTTGTCATTTCTAGATGTGCCATCCCTGGGCCTAGAGTCAGGAAGACAGAGCTGAATTCAAATTTGGACTCAGATACTTACTCTGGGCAAATCACTTAACCTCTGTTTGCCATAGTCTCTTCCTCTATAAAATTGGGATAAAAATAACACCTATTTCCCATTGTGGCTGTGAAGATCAAAGTGATTTAATGACCGTAAAATGCTAAGCACAGGCTGGCACACAGTGCTATAAAAATGGTGGTTAGTATTGTTGTTATTTATTATTATTACTCCTCAGTATAAATTAAGTCCTGTGACACTTAGAAGTATTGTATGTTAAAAATGGAAGGCACCTGAGAACAAAGAACAGAGGGTCCATTTTGGAAATGACTGGGACCTTTGGCCATAAGATGTTAGAGTTGAAAGGAACAAGAATACTATGGAACATATACGATGTTACTACTGGAAGAAAACTTATTTAACCCTGGGCTCACACCTGGGGGATTTGCATAAAACTCTTCTCATTGGGAGTTGGTACTAGAGCTTGGGAAAAGAGAAATCTTCTTTCTTTTTCAAGGGGTTCAGACCCCTTTGAGGAGAAATTCAGAGAAAAAGAGAGCAGGTTTGGGTTTTTTTGGAGGGGGGAAGGCAGGGCAATTGGGGTTAAGTGACTTGCCCAAGGTCACACAGCTAGTAAGTTTGTCAAGCATCCAAGGCAAGATTTGAACTTGGATCCTCCAGACTCACTGCGCCACCTAGCTGCCCCAAGAGTAGGTTTTGGAAAGCAGCTGGTATGTCAACATGTCTCTCCTAGAGACTTTGGAATTTGAGAGACTTGTCCCTTGAGTGGGATAAAGGATACTTTTTCTTTCCCACTTTTCCTCCCTCTTCCCTCTGTCTTTCTCTGTCTCTCTCTTTTCCCTCTCCTTCACCCTCTCCTTCTCTTTTTCTCTACCACTTAACTGCTTCTCTCTCTCTCTCTCTCTCTCTCTCTCTCTCTCTCTCTCTCTCTCTTTCTCTCTCTCTTCTTCTTCTTCTTCTTCTTCTTCTTCTTCTTCTTCTTCTTCTTCTTCTTCTTCTTCTTCTCTGATGAGCTGTGTTTGTTTATTCCCTAGAGAAGAGTTCATTCACTCTGTGTACTTACTACATGGTATATTCTAATCTGTGTAACTCCTCTGATTTTCATTTGCTATCTGCTTAGATAAATAGATTTACTTTTTTATTCTTTTTCTGATGGTCTTTCCTGTAACGAGGATTTGGTGGGAAGGAGTCAAGCCTTCTGATATAAGCTTTGGACACCTTTCCCTTCTTAAGGGACAGTGACCAGCAAAGCAGATTGAATTTGATTTTTCCTCAGTTACTCCTCAGATTAGCAATCTTTAAGGGGGTGGAGTCAGGACGACTCATCTTCCTGAGTTAAAAATCTGGGTCTCAGACTCTTACTAGCCGTGTGACCCTGGGCAAGTCACTTATCTCTATTTGCCTCAGTTTTCTCGTCTGTCAAATGAGCTGAGGAAGGAAATGGCAAACCACTCCAGTATCTCTCAAGAAAAACCCAAATGGAGTCACAGAGAGTCAGACACCACTGAAACAATTGAACAAAAGTAAATATAATTACAATCTGGTACTTGCTTTCTGAGTTAGTTGGAGTGTCCAGACATGTGGCTTCTTCTCTTTCTCTCCTCCAGGCTGGAATCAAAACCTCCCTTGGAGAGGAGTGGGCAAAATCTAAGGGATTTCTATTTATGGTTCCTGTAAGCCACGTTTAGATAAATCCATGAGGACAAACACATAATCCACATGAGCAACACACATACTTTACATTTAGAATAAAAAATAGGTTCTATAGAAAGACTTTTTGAAATGCTAATTTACATATTAACAAGAGAGACCACTATAGTTGGGATGTTGTTGCTGTGCTCGGTTTTCAAATGAGGGCAGAGAGGAGGTGAGGGTGCTGTATAATCAGGAACGGGAGACATCAGCATGTGATATAAAGCATCAGATCAAAAATCCTTGGTGCTTCTAGCCGTCATCACAGCTGATTTGGATTGCTGAGCTGTTGAGTCAATTAATTGTGCTGTGTAAGCTGAGTATATGTCAAGACTAGAGATAGAATGCTGGCTGCTGGCTGAAGTGGGGAAGAAAAATTAACAAATCCGTGAATTAGGAGCATGTTTTCCCTTCTGCCGTCAAGAATTGAGTATTCATTTGTTCTAAGTAAAATGCTCTGTTTTCCCAGATCCATTCTAGCCCATGAACAAATGGCAATGGGTTTAAATAGCTACATTTCTTGAGGGATGCAGGATCAGTAAATACTTTCAGGGACTGATATGTCAATTTAAAACATAATGAATCAAAGATTATCCTTCTCAGAAGAAGTGAGTACAAATAAATCCATGCTTCATTAATTTGTTCATTGTTTTTGCCTCCTGAAGAAAGCTATAGTTCAATACAACAAGCATTTATTAAGTACCTAATCTTGCCTCTGAGTTTTACCAAATATGTGACCTTAGATAAGTCACCTGACTTATCTTGATTTCAGTTTCCTCATCTGTAAAAGAAAATAGTTGGATTAGATGGAATCTAAAGTTCTTTTCAGCTCTAAATCTATGATCCTTTGATTTATGTAGCAGGCATTATACTACATGCTGGTTTACAAAGACAGAAGGAGACTCAGCCCTTAAACTTCCATTCTACATTGAAAAGTGAATGATCCCAGTGACCCCATTACTTATGTACCAAACTACCTATGACCCAATGATATAGCTAGTAGTGTCTGAGTCTGCATTTGAACTCAGTTTTTCCTTACTCTAGGCCCAAGGCTCTAACCACTGTGAAACCTAGCTGTTTAGGTGACTATCCCAACTCCTTCTTAGGTGCTACACTTTTGAGATGATATTTTTATTTCACTTTTCTGGTATAGTTCTTAATTCATAATAGGTTTCAGTCTACACAGACTCACTATGTGCTTCTCCATTTCACTTTGGGTGAACTTTAGCCTTAATTCTTCTTAGATTGTGGTATTCCATGCTTTACAAGTATATAAAATCAGAGAACATTGAGGGTTCTTTTTTTTCCTTTTTTTTAAAGATTAACCTTTGTTTCCCAGAAAAGTATATGGTTATCCAAAGCACTTTACGGTTTTGTTGCATGCTCTCCTCCTGTTTAATTCTGGTCCCAATTCACTGTGTACTTGTAGTATCTCTTACAGATATTGGTACTATTGACCAACTGTATGCACTGCCATCCAACTTAATTTTATAGGTCGATAAACTTTCTTCATCCATTTGGTTTTTCTTTGTAGAGAAACAAAATAGACCCAACTCTTTTGAATGATTTTAGATTTCATTTAGGAGGCTTTGTAGTGTTGTGAAGTTTTGTGCATCAGCAAGATAATATCTGTAAACAGAAGCATTAGGGCAGTCTCATCTTCTGTAGGGAATCCTCTTTTCATTTATACTTGGCTCAAGTCATCCTCTATGATGGTGGCAAAAGTCCTTCTGTTTTATACTTTAATATTTATAATCAGAAGATCAGTGGATGAAGTTATTTGTTGTTCCATCGATCAAAGAATGATACATATTTTAAAATTTGAATGGGAGATGCATTATTATAAGGGATCCTTTAAGTCAGTGTTTTCTCTACCAAATTAAATGATTTCTAGAGAGATATATAAAGCATTAATTAAGTGCTTAGTATGTGCCATGAATTGTGTTAATTTCTGGAGATAGAGATAGTAAAATACAGATACAGATAATAAAATAATAAAAAATACAGATAATCAGAAACAAAACAGTTCCTACCATCAACATTACATTTTAATGGGGGAAGATAAAATTTATAGGAGAGCTGGAAATGGAGGAAAGGGGAGAAGGCTGTCAAGTGAAAAGGAGAAGTCTAAAGAATGAGTGAAGACATGAGTGAGATGATACATGATGGGGTCTTTCCTGAAATAGAGGCCCTGGGGGCTGCATGCACCAGGGATTACAACTAACAAAAAATAGACAGAATATGATCAAATGATCTCTGTAATTTTTATTTAATTTTGTGATTACAAAGATGAAGTCTGCTGTGCAATATTATTAGTGAAAAGCTACCTGTTTTCTTCCCAAACCTATCTTCAAGGATATTTACACAAATATTATACACACACACATAATACTCCATCCAGTCATACACCTGTCTGTCCATTCATACATCATACATACATACATTCATACATCATACATGCAAGGCCATCCATCTATCTACCTACATGTCCATCCATTTGTTTAGTTTGTCCATCCATCCATCTACTTCTTTACAAAATCTCAGAGTTGAAAGAAACATCACATCTCAATCTAAACGAGGATCACTTTCATAATCTACCCCACTCCCACAATCGTCATCTAACCTTTGCTTGAAAATTTCTAAGGAAAAGTAACTTATCTCCTGGGACAACTTGTTCCATTTGGAGTAGAGCTAATTGATAAGAATTTTTATTTATATCAAGCCTCTATTTCCTTCTTTGCAACTTCCTCCATCTGTGCCAGTTCTTTCCTCTAGTGTGAAATGAAATAAATCTAATTCTTTTTCCAGCCTTCGAACACAGTCCTCAACAAGTTCTATAGCTCTGCAGGCTAAACATTAGTTCTTTCAACTGATTCATCATATGGCACAATCTCAAAATTCTCCACCATGCTAGTTGCCTTCTGAAGATTTTCCATCATATCAATGTCCTTCCTAAAAATGTGATCCGGCCAGGGCAAAGCATTTCCTACAAATTTAGACAAGACTGAATAGATTTCAAGATTCATTAAGTTATTAGTGCCATAGGGTGGCTCTTTTCTCAGCACTGTCAACAGTGAGGACTCTGTAGCAAAAATGGCTGTCAGTCACCCAGCATTTAATCCTTCACTGCTAAATTTGGGGATCTTCACTTAGTAATATGTATAAATCATAACCCAATTTATATGTACAAATCACGGTCATTCATAAAGCTTTGCCCCTTACTCCCTGGCATTCCCCTTCCCTTGCAGACCCACCATTTTGCTTCAGTCACTTAATCCCATTAAAGGTCATAGTTGAGCAAGAAGTTTAGTTAGATTACATAGAAGAACAGTAAACTTAAAACTATAGCTACATAAAACATAAAATGCAACAGGCTACTTGTTTCTTATTCGAACTAACCAGGACAAACAACAGCAAAAACTCATACTCTCTGTTTGAAGTCTCCCTCTTCAGCTACTATATAGCATGGTATTAGAGGAGAGCCAGCCTAGTTTATTTACTTAATAAAAACTCCTCTGCATTTTAGGAGCAGGGGAATATAGCAGACAACCAGGCCATGTAAGAGAGAGCAGATGCTTCATTTTGAAATCCCCTCTGACTGTCACTGTGCACAGTAGCTTATCCTTATAACCAAAAGTCACATCTCGATTCTGCTTTCTACTCCATTGGCCCAGGCTTCCTGGGCATGGTCTATTTGGTATACCAATATCTGTGGCCTATACAAGGGTCTATCCATCATTTATATAGCCCATTATAGTCTGTTGAGGCAGGGACCTCACCAGCTTGACATTGCAGACTTGCAAATGAAGGAGACATGCTTTGACACCTCTGTTGTCTCTAAGTATCTATCTTTGTTCCTCCTTTGTTCCATGTGCCACTGCTATGCCTATGCGTAGGGTCAGCTCTCTTCACCTGTCATCCATGTCTGCCCAACACAGATACTATCTGTTTCAGAGATGAAAAAAAGACCAGATGAAGTCATGTCAGCTTCTTGGCTTCCTCTATTATACCAATGATAACAATGATAATATTTATTTGGCTGTTATTTTATCTTCTCAAAGTTTATTTTCATCTATTCAACAATAGTTAACGAACATTTATTAAACACCTAAAATCATCTCATTAGATTCTCACAGTATTACTGTGAGGTAGGCAGGGTAAGGCAGGTATAATGATCACCATTTTATGGATGAGGAAATTGAGGGACAAAGAGGTGAGTGATTTGCCTATGGTCACCGAACTCATCACTGCCAGTCTGGACCAGGATCAAGATCTTCTGCCTTGCTTCCATTAGACCCTCCTGACCCTATAGCTTTATGGCAGGTAGATAGTGGGATCACTGGCCACTGAGCTTTGTCTGGATGACAGGTTGCCCTTTCCTTCTGTTGGTGCTAGAGATTTATTGCTTTAATTTGTTTCAGTTTTTTATCTATGGGAGCCATATTCTTCTTTCTTCTACCTTAGTTTGAACCCTCCCTGAGGGTAGTAGAAGATATTTTTGTATTTCACCTTTTACATTTTTTTTCTCTGCTAATAACCAGTGGTAGCCACAGAGCAGATTTTCTTTGGGAACTCGTATCAGCTGAATGTAACATCATTTATTTATGTTGAATTTAGATAGCAGCCGAAACCTCAGACTTGAACCCACTTGATTGGCCTCTTTGGACACAACCCATTGCCTTGCCTGCTGTGCCAAGATCACAGAAGGCTAGAAGGGGAGGAAATCTCAGAAGTCATCTAGTGTGATCTCTACCTCAAAGTTAGATTTTTTCTTTCAGTGTCCCTAATAAATTATTGGCCAACTGCCACCTCAACACTTCCAGGGCAAGGCAGTGCAATAGCCTTGGGGATAATCAACTCCATTGTCAAATAGCTGTCATTGTTAGGTCATTTAAAAAAATTATATTGGGCCCAAATCAGCCTTCATGTGACTTCTACACATTCATTGTTTCTAGTCCTAGCCTCTGGGCCCACACATAGAACAAATAGAGTACTGCTTGTACATGACAGCCCTTCTGATGTATGAAGTCAGCTTCGTGTCACACCTTTTATTCCCTTCTCCAGGCTAAATATACTCAGTTCTTTTAACCAACATGCTTTGCAGTGTTCTCACTCTTCTAGCTGTCTCTTCTGAACTATGCTCGTCAATGTCCTTTATCAAATATGGTGCCCAGAACTGAGCACACTCTGTTAGATATGCTCCAAGCCATGCAGAGGGAAGCTGGACTATGGCCTCCCTTATTCAGGAAATGGAGTCAACACACACACACACACACATGCACACGCACACGCACATGCACACGCACACATGCAGAGAGAAAGAGAGAGAGAGAGAGAGAGAGAGAGAGAGAGAGAGAGAGAGACACATTTCAATATGTCAACGATTCTGAGATTTCAGTGACCTAGGTATTCCCCACAATGAAGATCACAACCCCTTTCATAACCTCTCATCAAGTACAACTGTTGTCTATGTTCTCCAACAAATCTTCCACAGGTAGTCCACATTTACACAATTGTGTGTATTAATGAACATGTATATATGTATGCAGGTGAACATCAACATCTGCAAACATCCCTTTTAAACCAACAATAAAAATACTGCTGTTCAGTCATGTCTGACTTTTCATGACCCCCATGGACCATACTGTCCATATAGTTTTCTTGGCAAAGACACCTGGCTTTTTGAGAAATCTCTGACCTTCTGTCCATTCTATGGACACATCCCTAGACTCCTGTTCACCTGGCCACAGTTTCTTGGTGCCTCTCAAGCAGTCTATTGGATTTGATTTTTTTTCCACTGACCAATAACAAACATATGTTCCAGTTGGCCACAGCGTTTGAACTGGAGACTTTTGTTTGCTTATGTTACCCAATAGCATAAAAATGATGTAATATTAGCAGAATTCGAGAGAGAGAGAGTTTATGGCCAAATGTATATTGAGAACATGGAGAAAACCACAGAAAAGTTGAGGCCAGACAGCTACTGAGGAAGGGAGACAAAGAGAAATACTCATGTCAGTAGGATAAAACTTTGGGCTCTTTTCATTGTGTCAGGGGCAGCTAGGTGGTGCAGGGGATACAGTGCCAGGCCTGGAGTCAGTAGGACTCATCTTTGTGAGTTCAAATCTAGCCTCAGACACTTACTAACTGTGTGATCCTGGGCAAGTCACCTTGTTTTCTTCAGTTTCCTCATCTGTAAAATGAGCTGGAGAAGGAAATGCCAAACCACTCCAGTATCCTTGCCAAGAAAACCCCATATGGGGTCAGGAAGAATTGGACATGACTGAAAATGACTGAACATGAACATTGTGTCAGAATCAGAGAAGCTCAGAGTTGGAGGGACCTGAGAGGTCATATCTGAACACAAGTCATTTGTATAAGAAGACCTCTAGACTCTTCTTGAACACCTCTAAATGATCAGGAACTTGCTATCTCCCAAGGCATCCCATTCCACACTGAAAGAGCTTTAATTTTTAAGAAGTTATTTTTCCCCTTTCCTCAAATTGAGCCAGAATCTGCCTCCTTTCAATTTCCATCCATTGGATCTGGGTCTGCCCCCTGGGTCAAATAAAACATTGTTCTCTGTCTCTCTGTCTCCCTCCATCCCTCTGTCTCTCTCTGCCTTTTTCTGTCTCTGTCTGTCTGTGTGCCCACCCCATCTCTTTCTTTCCCCCCTCATTCTGTCTCTATCTCTCTCCCCGCCACTACACACACATACACATACACACATACACACACTCACACTCACACACACTCACACATTATGGTTCCTCTTCGGTCCCGGACCCTCCTCTGATCCTTGGGTTCAGGTTCCTCATCCACACAGATTTCTAGGGGACACTGTTGTTCATATTCACTGCTGTCTCTACCGCTGCTATGGCCAGTGCTATGGCCTCCAAAGTAGCCATCTCCTTTCTGTTGCTGCTGGAACCACTGTGACCTCTTCCTAGGCAAAGAAGCTCTTTTAAAATGATCCAGTCCTGGAAAACATACCTCTGGGCCAATCAACACATCTCCAATGCTTTTGTTATTTAGGTTCTCAGCCCGGCTTGTATGACGTGACTAAAGGCCCTCAGATAGCTGTACTGATCTCTTAACAGATTCCTAGTCCTCATTCCTAGCTGTTAGGTCAGCTGGATTTATTCACCTCTTACCTGCCTCAGGTACAGGAAATATGTTCTCCAAATGGTTAGTACCTCCCATTGAGTACTTTTGGGTTGAAGAACAACATTTTCACTCCTTTCTATTCACCATTCCAATTCCCATTATTTCTATGCCCTTCCCTACCCAAATATGCACACTTGTCCCCTCTGATTCTTCCACCACCCAGGTGCAGGCCTACAGTCGCTTCATGCCAGGACCAGTACAATCACCTGCTGGTTGATCTGCTTGCCACAAGAGTCTCCATGCTCCAGTTCATTTTCCATTCAGTTGCCAAGGGGATTTTCCTAAAGTACAGGTCTGACCATGCCAGTCTACCTTTCTCCCCCCAAACTCCCTGCCACTGAAACAGACACAGACTCAATGAACTCCAAGGACTCCAAGGAACAAATACAAAAATGCTCTGTTTGATGTTCAAAACCCTTCGTAAACTATCCCCTACCTTCCAGTCTTCTCATACCTTAAACATCTCTGCCACCCCCACATACTTTTCCATTCAGTGACACTGGCACCTAGGGGGTGCAATGGAGAGAGTGCTGAACCTGGAATCAGGAAGATCTGAGTTCAAATCCAGCCTCAGATGTTTACTATCTGTGTGACCCTGGGGACGTCACTTCACCCTGTTTGCCTCAGTTTCCCCATCTGCAAAAGGAGCTGGAGAGGGGAATGGCAAACCACTTTAGTATCTTTGCCAAGAAAACTCCAAACGGGGTCATGAAAAGTCAGACAATAACTGAACAACAGCAATAATCTGTGCATTTACCTTCCCAAATGATTGTTTCCTCTGTTTGCCTCAGTTTCCTCCACTGTAAAATCAAGTGACAGTAGCACCTAGCTCCTGGAGTGGTTGTGAATATCAAAGGAGATAATATCTGTAAAAACACTTAGCACAGTGCCCAACACATAGTAGGTGCTGTGTTAATACTCCTTCTCTTCCCTTCACTGGACTCCTTGTGGCTCTGGGAGAAAAACAACCATCCCTCAGCTTGGGACATTTTCTCTGACTGCTTCCATGGCTTGGAATGTTTTCTCTCTTCATCTCTGCTTTCTGGTTTCCCTGGCTTCCTTCAAATCCCAGAAAAATCCCACCACGTACAGGAAGTCTTTTCCGATTCCTCTTAATTCCAGTGCCTTCCCTCTGTTTGTTATTTCCTGTTTGTTCTGTATATAGCTTGTTTGTACATTATCTCCCCCGGTGGATTGTGAGCTCCTCAAGGGCCTGTCTTTTTGACTCTCTTTGTATTCTTATGCTTGGAACAATGACTGGCACATAGTAGGCACTAAATAAATGCTTATTGACTGACTGAATGACCGTGGCTAGACCATATAAATTGATCTGAGGCTCTAAGAAGCTTCCCATTATCACTAGAAACACAGCAAGGTGAGAACCAAGAGGATTGAAAAAAGAACAACATGCATCAGCTGTAAAAACAAATGCTTATTTCCTCATGGCAGCTATAACAGGAACACAGAGTATTTTAGCACATCCACCATGGAATGTTAGATCTGGAAGGTCAGCAGTCATCTAGACCAACCCCATCATTACATTGATGAGGATCCTGAGGCCCAGAGAGGGGAAGCAATCCCCCCAAAGTCATTCAGTGAATCAGCAGTAAAACTGGGCCTAGAACCTGAGGACCTAATACAGTAGATTTTGAGTAAACATTTCCCAACTAATTTGTTGGAATCCAAGATTTTCCATGGACTCTTTCATAATTTCTCTGGCATGAGAGCAGCTGCCACCATGCTAGGACTAAGACAGATGTACCTCCCACCCCAATTCACGACCGACACTCCCACCCACTCCTACTACAGCTATTTTTGGTTCCTCTTCTGTTCAGTTCGGAGGCACACTGATGGAAAGTGAGGTGAAAAGATAAAGTTCTCATTTGTCTGATAGCCACAGTACAATGCACCTTACGCTTAGTCTGAAAAGGTTTTTAATAAAGCCTTCTGGGATTAGAAAATGGCAGGGAAGGCTAGGCTGGGGAATCTGATTCTATCTGAATCGATTTAGATGGCTGTAATTCTCCTTCTCTGATTATAGACTTTTTATCTTGGAGTGAGTTTTCCCAGAAAAGGTTTTTAAAACAAAGATCTAAAAGCTCTTTATGAAAACCACACCTAAAAACAGAAGTCTTTCCACTAGCCATCTTGCCTGGCTTCCTGGTAAAGAAAAATAAAATACAACAGCAAGAAAAAAGAAGAAGAGGAAGGGAGAAAAGGCAAGAGGAAGATGTTGTTTATAGGAGCACAAAAGACTTGTCGTGACTCAGGAGATGAGTTTAATCTGAGGTTTGTGGAACTAGAGGAAAATGAAGGGGGAGAACAGTTGAAGGCTATCTTTGAGGTGTTCGTTATGTTCCTCTGTTTCTGAGTGGGTTCAAATATTCTACAGCATTCCTCCCAGCATCCTTCCTTCTCCTATCCTCCCACTCTTTCCTCCTTTCTCTTATCTACGCCTTTCCAATTCCCCACTCTTCTTTCTTTTCTCTCTCTTTTTCAAAGGCCTGATGAAGACATTGATAGATAATATATAGGATTAATATATCAATATATTACATAATTATTATATGTTACAAAATATTATCTATTATATTATGATATATTATATAAAATGTTATGTAATATGTAAAAAAGATATACAGAGTATAGAATGTTATGGCTGGAAGGAATCTTAAAACAAAGAGTCGGTCAAGTCAAGTCAACAAACACTTATTAAGTGCTTACTATGGGCTAGGTATGGCACTAAGTCTTAGGGATACAAGGAAAGATGAAAATAATACCTGCCTTCAAGGAACTCATACTCTAATAGGATAGACACAATGAAAACTATGGACAACAAGATGCTTGCAGGATTATTATAATTAATCTCAGAGAGGAGGCACTAATATTAAGTGTGAACTTAGAATAGAAACTATTAGAACATAGAATCCACCATAATAAGACTGGAAGGTATCTTAGAAGACATGTAGTCAAGGAATCACAAAGTTTTGGATAGGGAAAATGAGAATAATTAAACAAAGGAATGAAAAAATTATTAAGATGTTTGAGGTGTCAGGCACTGTATGTTAAATCTTGGGGATACCAATATTTATGGGAAAGGGAGAGAAAGGGGGGGAGAGAGAGAGAGAGAGAGAGAGAGAGAGAGAGAGAGAGAGAGAGAGAGAGCCAGCAAGGCGTTTACATTCTAACAAGGGAAGATAACATAAAAGGAAAGGAAGTTTTGCTCTGGGATATGTGTGGGGTGGGTGGGTATTGCATGCCACTGGCTGGCCAATGGATGGATGACTGGATAGGATATGAAGTTGAGATATTTTATAACGTCTAAGGTCAGTCATTAGACACAGCGGATTTTGTGGGCTAGTGTGCATGCACTCCAATCAACTAGCTTGAGCTCCAGGGAAGCAAATCCAAAGAAGAGTAGATTAACTTTCCTAGAGACTGTGGCATGGATTCAGGAAGACTTTGGTGTGGAGGGCCAGGTCTCAGGTATAGCCTGTAGGGTGCTGGTCCAAATGAGTAGGAGCAGCTAAATAATAGGAGGGAGATGGTGAGATATCCTGAGTAGATGACTAGATTGGATGCGAAAGTGAATTATGGATCTAGAGAGGGTAAATTCTGGGGGTATGATCATAGTTAAATCAAGGATGGGAAGACAATATATTCTTATGCACTACTCCCCTTTTCAAGTCCTGGTTTAATCTAGTTCATCAGTTCTCATCAATGATGACTGAAAATATTGCTTCTTTATCTCTTGCATGCATCTTAACAAGCTAATGTTAATGGAAAAAATGAAGCCCCCAACATGTCTTTTACTGCAGTGTGGATATGAGGTTTTGCTGTCTACTCAGTGGGAAAAAATCAGCTTGATTTTTCTTTCTTTAGAGTTTTATTTTCTTTGTCCCTGTATCTGTCCCTTTCCATGCCACTCAATTCTTAAATGCAAATCCAGAGTGCTTAAGTCTAACCTGGTCTCATCTAACTTGTTCCAACTCAGTCCATCACTAAAGCAGGGCAATTGGGTGAATACTCAAAAAATAAAGTTAAAAAAATAAAATGTTTCTCTTTATAATGAAATGGGTATTCCAACCCAGTGGAGCAGTGCTCCTTCTTAGCCAATAAATATTAATAAGAAAAATAAACCAATCTTTTAGGCCTCCTCCCCCAGCAGCCACCCAAGGGTTATAAATTATGTACTGCTTGAGTCTGTTTTGACAGTTATGATAAAGTAGGCTTCAGATATAAAGAGAGTGTTTCTCCTGAAAGAATATGCCATTGTGCTTCTTGGGTAATCTCTCTCTCTCTCTCTCTCTCTCTCTCTCTCTCTCTCTCTCTCTCTCTCTCTCCCTCTCTCTCTTCCTGTCTCTCTGTCTCTCTCTTCTTCCTGCCTTTCTTTTTTCTTTCTTTTTTTCTTTCTCTCATTTCTTCTTTCTCTTTCTTTCTCTCTTCCCTCTCTCCCTTCCTTCTTTCCTTCCTTCCTTGCTCCCTCCCTTCCTCCTTCTCTCCCTCCCTCCCTTCCTCCCTTCCTCCCTCCATTCCTTCCTCCTTCCCTCCCTCTCTTCCTTCCTCCCTTCCTTCCTTCTTTCTTTGAAGATGTATGAAATTGCATCCATGATAGGGCCTGGTGATGTCATTGGTAAAAGAAACTTTTCAGTGAGGAAACTCCCTCTACAATGTATAGTCTTATGGAGTTGCCTAGAACACTGATAGGTTAAGTGACTTGCCCAGAGTCACACAGTCAGTATGTGTTAGAGACAGAACTTCAACCAAGGTCTTCCTTCCAGCCTAGTCATTCTGCTGTGCTGTTAGTTGGAAAGATTTAGAGGATTAGCTTAAATATCAGGATCCAAAAACTAAATTCAATTAAATTTTATTCTATTCAACTGGATTTCATTACACTCTTCTATTCCATTCCACTCTAAACCCATGTTTTAAGAACCGGCTTTGTATTAGGTGTTTAGATTATAAGAAGCAGGGGTTATAATAGGTTGACAGGTAAATACAAATCATGTACAAAGTAAAGCAAAACAATTTCAAGAGGGAGATAGCTCACCCTTGGGGGTGAGGGATCATCAAGGAAGGCTTCATTTAGGAGGAATAGCACAGTTTCCAAATAACCAAATTTGATGGTAACTTAGAACAATTGAGAGATACATAGTGGATGCCAGAAATCAGTAACATGTTTCCAACAATGACCCACAGATGGAGGTGCACATAGAGCATGTACTATTCTTCCCCGCCCAGAAGAAAGGACAGTGATATTTGCCTGAGGGTGTGTCATCATAACCGGACGATGCTGCATGTATGTCTGCCTGGATATAAGAAGTGGCATCATCACGATATCATTATTAAAAAAGGAGATGGGACAATGATATAGTGGATGTGAGGAATAACAATCTTTTTAAAACTATAACTAATATGCACTTATTGTAGTTGTAGATTAAGCAAATTTAAGTAGCTATCTGCAATCTTTAAAACAATGCACTGAGAAGAAGTCTTAATTTTAGACTTTTATTGTACTGTGCTAAAGAACAGCAGGGCAGTTATACAATGTTCTCTCTCATTTTCTGTTCTGAACAGCTAAGGTATAACTTACAAGAAGATCTTTTATCACTTGATTGTAACAATAATTAGAATGCTGAGTTTCTTACTAAGTGACTGCTACAAATGAAAACATTTAAAATAACTTTAAATGCATTCCAAGATAACTTAGTATGTATTCTTAATAAGTTCACTTATGCTTAAGAATTAAAGCATATGCGTTTTATGAAACTATTATGGGAAATTCCTAGGTCATGCAATATACAGAGCTAATATTCAAATGTTAAGAAAATAGATCCCACAATCCTTACTTCTGTAGGTATATCCATGTAATCTTTTACATGATATATAGAGAAACCCATAAGGCTTTCCACAAGGTCACATACACAAAAGTTTTATTCCTTCAAAAGCACTTTATCTCTACAGCTAATTCATAATCAGTCAGTATTTCAATATAAACCAAAATAAGCTACAATAAGTTCCTGTAAATCAAAACTTCCAACACACTAAAGACAGTCAGTAATTAATACAATTATTCAGATAATTATGACTGTTCATAGGGAGTATAAGTTCAAACCTGTTGATACCAGAGGTAATCCTTTTATAGTCGTTTATATGTAATTCCATTTAATTTTTTTGTCTAAGCATAATATATGAAAACAGTCTTTCCACAAATCAAGAACTTGGAAACATTTAAAAAATGAGTCCTTTTTTTTAATGTTACTGATCTTATTCCACAAGCTAATCTTGGAAATAGGTTCTTGTTGGATAGAAGAATCCTTTCACTTTGTGGCTTTTGCATGGACTTAACTGGACTGAGTCTGTTGTATATCGTCTTAAGAGCTCACCAAAACATAAATTACACTATATGCATAGTAAAAAAAAAATGATAGAAGGTTAAAAGCTAATTTGCACCATCCTTCTTTGCTAGAATATCTGCATTCATGGTGGTTATAGGATCATAGAGTACTGGTCCACTCATCGCTGGTATGCTTATACACCTCCAAATATGACATACCAAGAGTGGCATATTGAGACCCAGTGTAAGTCACTGCTTCTCAGAGAAACATGACACAGAACAAAAAAAGCATGGAAGAGATATTCTGGAAGTACAAGAAGGTTGAGTGTATTATATTGATCTACAGGACTCTTGTAATCAGTCTTCAGTTCATCAAATTCTATAACGTGCCACATGGTGAAGAAGATAAGCAAAGCGGTGGGAAGCAGAGCCAGCACGTCCCAGAAGGCAGCAAATGTGAATGCCATGGCCGAGCAGAAGAGGAAAACAGCCATGGCTGATGCAACCAAGGCAAAGGATAACAATCTTAATGGTGCATTGATACCCACAAAATGTAAAAAATAACTAGAGGAAGGCCCGGGGCCATGGACAGATGCAAGGATACACATAGACAAGAACAATACAAGGTGAGAAGGCCTGGGTGATGTGGTAGAAACTGCACTTTTTATGCAGTCCAGACTGTTTTCCTCTTAAAGACTTGAGGAGGCAGGCTGTCCCTTGGTGTCAGTTAGACTAGGGAATTAGAGGTTCAGTCATTGGTCTTATTTCCTTCATCCCTGAAGAATAAAAAAACTCAACGTATGGTCAATTGGAGCTCCAAGGTCTAGTCACTTCCCTACAAGGATGCCTTTCTGACCTAGTGCTGGTATTGTGGTGAATGAGAGGGCATAGGAAATTAATGTTTTATTTGAATCATTAACTAAGAAATGTAGCCTTTTAAATATATTTCTAAGTAAAGTTATTAATTTTTATATGGTCTGCAAGTGTTGCTTTGCATCCCAATTCCAAACTGAATCACTCTACTGATCTGAGCTAGGCCTGGCTAAGAATAGGTGAATTGCTAGAAAATACTCACATCAATGAGAACACAGATCCATTGAGGTATTAAACTATGTCTGTTCTGTCTCCTCAATGAGACTGTAAGCTTCTTGGAGGAGATCTTATTATTATCTGTATCAGTTCCCACTTCCCAAGCACTTTATAACAATGCTAGGCATAAGAAAATCTTGATAAATTAAAAAGAATTCTGTTTTCACTCCCACCTCCCCAACTTCAAACTCTCCAGAGGAGTGTCCAATAGGACACTTCTCCCTCCTCTGGGTCTCTGCGTATCTGACTCAGATGCTGTAGCATCTCCACAGAAACCTACCACAGAGGAAAAAGCCATAGAGTTCTCCATTTCCTTTTTTTTCATCCAGTCCCATGTCTTCTACATCAGGAATACCCTCCACAATATCTTTCATAAGTGGCTATCTAGTCTCTGTTTCAAATACTTCAGTGATGGGGAACTGTAACAACAATTTGGCTAGCAGCTGCTGTAGGGGTCTAAGATCCAATAAGACCAGCAACAAGAGCTGCCAGCACAGGTTCTTTGATCTGCTTTACTAAAGAAAGTAACTTCAAGGGGTTAACAGTCTCACTTGAATCAAACATACATATATGACTCACTTAGTTCAGGAGGAAAAGTCGTGACCCTGAACTTCAAGGCAAATACAAATAGAAATTACGAACACCAACAGACAGACCTTGTCTGATTCAAATCACAATTCATAGTTACCAGGGAAGCATCAACATCTGGGTTTACAAGCCAGAGGCCTCTTAACAACAGCTGCCCAGAGTCTCTTCAAGTCATATGGCACTCTTCCAGTGTGTGAGAGCCCCCAAAGGAAAAAACTCCAATCTCTAAGTTTATATACCCTGTTCAAGGCCATAGGGCGTCACAACATGTAACTCAAACCCATATGACCTAAAAGCTTCGGTGTCACAAACATGTGACTTAAACCCATGTGAACTAGGCTTTCCCTTGAGGTAAGGAGGCCATCAAAGACTCCTGATTTAATCAAAAAAAGCAAAGGCCGGGTTCAACAAGGGCACTTGATTAAATAAATGCTCCAAAAGGGAAAACAGTAAAAAAGTCCCACCTTAATTACTGATACAGGAACTCACTACTTTAGTAAATAGCCCATTTATATTTCAGAATGCTTTGTTAATGCTCCTTTCTCCCTAGGGCTAGCCTATTAAGTAACTGGACAGGCACAATGCTCCTTTGCTTCTGTGTGAATATGACACATTACTACTCTCTGGGCGGGCTGAAGAAAAGGGGCTACGACTTTGAAAACTTCATGTGCAGAGATACAAAGTCACTGAAAGAAGTACTCTCTAAGTGTTTTTCTTATTGTTTATTGATTATTAGAGCAAGATTTGCTCCCCCAGGAAAGTCATAGTCCTTTGGATCAGAAGACATAGCTGCCAGTTTAAGGAGGATGTCCATTCCCCAAAAATGCAGTCATGTGGTCCCTTTAAGTCTTGCATTCTCTAACTCAGCCAATGCTTAGTCACTTGGGAGTTAAGTTGATGAATGGTACAGCTGGTAGGCACCATCTAGTCTTGAGGGAATAAGGTGCAATGGAAAGAATGTCAGATCTGGAGTCAGAGGTTTGGGATCAAATTTCAGTTCTTCTACTTACCTGTGTAACCTTGGGCAGGGTACTCTCTGGGCCTCAGCATCCCTCACTATAAAATGAAAAGGGTGAAGTCCAGGGGAATAGACATTAGGAAATCCTTTTGTCCTACTCTCTCATTTTACAGATGAGGAAACAGGTCTACTCCACTTCCAATTCTTTGATCCTGTGTACCTTTTACTTTTATAGATGAGGAAGCCAAAGGTCATAGAAGTCATGTGACTTCCCCAAGAAGGTACTGTTGTTTAATGATAGAGCTAAAATTAATGACCTACTACTACTACTACTACTACTACTTCTAGTATTACTACCTACGATCACCACCACCACTACTACTACTATTAATAATAATGATCTACTAGTTTCTAATGCTATGTTCTTTTCAGAATACTAAAGCTGTCTTGCTAAGGATATTTACATTTTAAGCCTCTATGAAATAAAAGATAGTTAGGCATAACATAGGTCTTCATAAAGAGATTTCATACATCAGGAAACACATGGAAGAGATATTAGAGAGGACCACAGCCCCTTCCTCTAATGACTGACATATTGTAAGGATGCTATGGTATTGCAGAAAGTACATTACACTTAGAATCGGAGAGACTTGGTTTTGAATCCCAGGTCCTACACTTAGTAGCTGAGGAACCATGAGCAAATCACTTCTCTGTGCCTTCATTTGCTTATCTATAAAATGGGAATATTCATGTTAAATTACTTGGCTGGCAGGATTTTTGTAAAGAATGCACTTTGTAAACCTTAAATTGCCATCAAAAAGGAGCTATTACTATTTTTTGGAGAGAATTAGGATGAAGTGACTTGCCCAGGATCACACAGCTAGTAAGCGTCTGAAGCTGGATTTGTAATCAGATCTTCTTGACTCCAGGGCCAGTGCTCTATCTACTTAGCTGCCCTGAGCTACTATCATTACTAGGGAACCATATAGTATGCCTATGTGTAAAAATAGCTTTGGTTTCTTTTTCCATGCAGCATTGGGCGATGAATACACTTTACAAATGGCTGTGTGCCTATTTCAACCCGACAAAAAATAAAGTGTTTACTCACCTGTGTACCTGTGAGCGCCCGTCCCTCTGTGCAGCAGGTGCTCAGGCAATGACGTATGTGCAAACAGCCTTGTTTTCTTGATCTTTTAAGTGCCATTTCAAATTCCTCATATAGCACATAAGAGCCCAAGGTGTTAGGGTCCAAATCTGTTGGTTCCACTGTCTCTGAAGATGAAAATAGATCGGTCTATGAATATAAACAAATTTGTTCCATTTTCTATACATTTACCATCCTTCCAGTTTCATCCATAAAGGCTTTTGGAGTGAAGTGGTTCAGTCACATCTCCTGTCAAGCTATGTGTAATTTGTTTTAGTTTCTAGTATTCTGCATTTTTAATGAGATGATATAGCTAAGAGAACCTACCATCTCCTTCAGTACTGTTTTACAAATGAGTTTGCACTCTAAAATAGTATTTGATTTGGCTGCCCTATATCTCCAAGTAGTAAGATTAAGTGTTTGCTTATTAAGGAGGTTTCTGATCACTTTTGTCCTCCTCATTTTGGTGACTGCACTATCAGAATCCTCATTATCATTAAAAATCATTTCTTGGATATTGATTGTGCTGGGCATTGTAGAGGACACGAACAAATATGAGATTTAGTTCTCATCCCTAATAAACTAATTATCTGGCTGGGGAGATAGGGAAGATTAATGTAAGGGTGAAGTTGAAAACACTCCATCCCATCTTAACCTGGATATCTTAGTTAGGTGAGAGAATGTCTCAATCCATGAACCACAAGTAGACCTTAGGCTAAATACTAAGAGGCCTTCGAACTAAAATGATCATTAGGTAAGAAACGCATTAAGATAGGCTAAGGAAAGCTGGATGAAACCTCAGGATTTGTCTGTAAATTAGAGATAACTTAAGAGAAGCGAGTTGAATTGATTTCTTGAAATAAAACCAAATGTGACTTTCTGGAACATCTCTGAAGAGGGACTGTTGGGGGATAAAAGAGGGATGGGGAAGGAGAAGTCTTGTTTTTGACATTTACCAGGTCACTTCCAAGGTCCGCCTAGCCTTGACCAGAGGGCTTCTTTTTGTTCTTAATATATGCTTCCCTTGAGATAGAAATTTCCCTCTACCAAAGAAGATTGGCGAGTGTTCGACAGTTTTGAAGAGTTTTGGAGAGTTGCCTAGGACACTGGGATGTTAAGTGACTTGCCCAGGGTCACACAGATGACAGGTGTCAGAAATAAGACTTGAATCCAAATCTTTCTGCCTCTAAAGGGAAAGAGAGGAAGGGAATAAACATTTATATAGCACCAACTGTGTGCTAAGTGTTTTACAAATACTACATCCTTTGATCTTCACAACAACCTTTTGAGGGAGTTGCCTTTATTAGCTCTATTTCATAGTTGAGAAAACTGAGGCAAATAGAGGTTAAATGACTTATCCAGGCTCACACAGTTACTAATTGTCTGAGGCTAGGTGTAGCCATAATGGCTTTTGTTTTCTTTGAATGGCTCAGCTTGCCTCATTGAGCCTCTGGACACTGTGGCTTGCTCTTCCGGGGCAGGAGGCCCGGGGAGCATGCCGGGAAGCAGACAACTTCCTGTGTGAGGAGTCATGGGGCTGGCTGAGGGGAGGTGTTAACGGCTATGCTAGGGGGAGGGGCCAACTCAGGAACCAATCGGCCCTGGTCATTCGGGCGGAGCTTGATGATGTCAAAAAACCCTATAAGAGGGGAGAGGACAGCTTGAAGACTCTCTTTCCTTTTCCGGTTTGAGCCAGCGACAGTTACATCGTCAGTTACAGCGACCGTTACATCGTCAGTTACAGTTGCAGCTTCAGTTACAGACACAGACACAGCTGAGGCAGGAGCTGCCAGTAGCAGAGCTGATCTACGGGAGGAAGCTGAACAAAGACTTCAGTCCAGTGGGTAATCTTATTACCATAAAAGGGGGAAACATGATTTTGCTTTACGCAATCATGTTTCTCTGTAGCCTCCTGGTTACTCTTTCAAGGCGTACTTATTGGGCCTGGAAGATTATGATCAACATATCAAAATGGGGCTTCTGGTTCATGGGTTGGTTACTGTGGAGCCTAAATAAATGTTTTGATTCTTCTGCCTTCTACTTTGAGAGTTTCTTATATCCGGCGATTCCGAACCTTTCAGACATGTTTATGATCCTCTTTGAGATTATAAACTCGGCACTCCTGATACACTAGGTTAGATACTAACCATTGTGTAAGGAGTTCTTTTCAGAGACAACACCGAACAGAACCCTGGGCCTGAGCTCAAATCTAGCCTCAGACGCTTACCGGTAGTGTGAGTCTGGACAAGTTACTTAATTTCTGTTTACCTCAGTTTTTTCAATTGTAAAATGGTGATATAAGAATAACACCTCCCTTGTAGGATTGTTGCGAGGGTCAAATGAGATAACATTTGTAAAAACAAGCGCTTAGCACACTGCCTGGAACATAGTAGGTGCTTAAGGAATGCTCTTTCTTCTTTCCTTCTCTTATGTTTTCTTGCCTGTCGCCCAAAGTTACCCAGTTACCAAACTGGGGTTTAGGTTCCATCATATTACCTGATCCCCAGCCTGGTGATAATTCCCCATCTTCTACTGCAAACAGATGTACCTTGGAAAGTTTCCAGTTAGATCACAGACAATGACACTTCTCTAAGGCGTAATTCCACACTGTAAAAGCTTACCTTTTCTCTGGTTATTAGATTCTTTTCCTGGGAACATGAAAAACTTTTATCCAGTTCTTTCCATCTCTTCTTTGTGTTATTTATGTACAGTCATTTCTTAGAAAATAGTAAGTCTAGGCTCTTTTCCCACCACGGACCGAGAATTGTGTATAGAGAAAAAATGAAAAAAGCGTTTTGTTTCCCCTAGGGAGGCATAGTCCCATACTGACATGAGACATCTCCCAGAGCCCTATCTATTTACTATCCTGTAGCCAAGGCCTGAAATTTCTGCACGTTTCCCTTTATGGCTGTAGTCTTTCAGGGCAATAGGTTAGAAACCTCTTTATGATGACTTGAAGGAGGGAATAGGGCAAAAAAGATGACTATGTACTAGAAAAATTGGGGAATAGTCAGGGAGGTAGGAAGGTAGTGAGTTACAGGAAAAGGAAAATACACCTATGAAGGAAGACAGCTCCCAGAGGTAAGAAGGTCAGATTCTCTTCTCACAAGCACTTTGGGGTATGTATGTGGGCCTGGGTGTCGGCATCACTTCCAAAAACATCTGTTTCCATCTATTTTTTCTATTCCTCTGCAGAGTCAGATTGAGACCCCCTTCACATGTTAGTCAATGGTATTTGTGAGTTGCTTTGACCAAAAAAAGAGACATGTCATTAGCTGGTGCTGGAGATTCTAGTGTTCAGCCCCTCTGAATTTGGCTGGCCGCATCATCAGGGGACAGGCTCACAATTTGTTACTAGGTTTATACTTGAAGCTTTTCCAGATTAATAAAACCCTACCAGGGCCTGATCTCCTCAGCCATAGATTTCAAGAACCCAGGATCACCTTCAGGCCAAATAGAGCTCTTGGAATGGGAGCATTAGTTGAAGAGCCATTGGTAGTTTAGTGATTTTGGAGGGACAATTGCATGCCATCTGCTGAATGTGATGTAGGCCTCATCATGCACATTTCAGTCTTACACAAAAACAAAAATTATTAGATTTTTCATCTCTGGAATTTCCATTCTTCTTTGTTGCTGGACATGTACCCTTTGCCTCAACCTCATCTCCCCTACCCCTTGTTATCCAGGTTGGGAACCATTATTAGAGCAATTCTGCAATTGCTACTGGAAAGGATGTGTCATTCTGCTCCCCTGTGGCTCTCTCCACATCTCTGTGACTTTCCTGACCCCCATTCCTCTGCGTGTGCTGTCTCCTTCATTAGAATATTTATTTCAAAAGAGTCGGGGCTATCTTCCTTTTATTTATATTCCTAGAGCTGAGCACAGCGCTTAGTGCAAAATAAGGGCTTAATAGTTGCCCTTTCATTCATTTGTTCATTTACATAATGATGATTATGATAACAACAATGATGATAATTATTAATCATAATAATTGATATTTATATAGTTTGAAGGTTTGGAAGTACCTTACACATATTGCCTCATTTGAGCCTTATAACACTGAGGCTCCCGATGGGAGAAGAATGCCAGAGCAAGAGGTACTAAAAATATCATTGGACTCCGTGTTAGAATGTGAGCTTCTTGAAATCTGGAACTGTATTTTATCTTTCTTTGTATTCCTATCCCTTTGCACGGCATCTGGCTCTTAGTAGGCACTTAATAGATGTTTGCTGATTCACTTCTTTAATAGAAGCAACTAAAGGTCTGAGAGGTTAAGCTATTTGCCCAGGGTCACACAACTTGTAAATGTGAGAGGCAGGATTTGAATCCAGGCCTTCCAAATTCAGCACTCCATCTACCACACTGTGGTCTGAAGCCATGATGGACAAAGTAGGGGAAGGATTCATCTAGGAAGGGAATTAAATAATCCTCAATGCCCTTCTTAAATCCTCCCTTGTATTGTGCTTATTTTTACATGTAATATCTCACACTTGGTCTATAAGGTCCTTGAGAAGCTCATACATTTGTCATTACTTATACATGAAAAGATATAGTTACTTGGGAACTGTATACTCTATCTGTGGAGGTGAACTGTGGATAAAAAAAAATCTAGGAATTTGTCCACAATCTAATTAAGGAGACCAGAAACACATGGAATAAAATAATTTTTTTTATAAATTCATTTTTTATTTTTAGTTTACGACGTTCAGTTCCACAAGTTTTTGGGTTCCAAATTTTCTGTCCCTCCCTCTCCTCCCCTTTCCCCCCAAGATGGCATGTAATCCAATGTATCCAATGTATGTATACCTTCACATTGAACTTATTTACATAATAGAATAATTTAAAAAATTATTAGTTAAAACATAGAATGTGCTACCTTGGGAGATACTCAGTTCTCCATTGCTGAAGGTGCTCAAGCAGAGTTTAGGTGACCACTTTGGGGGAATTTTGCACAGGGGCCTCATTTTTCAGTTGGCATTTTAAGTCTATGACCTCTGAGGTCCCACCCAGTTCTAAATTTCTATGATGACAAAAAGCAGTATCAAGCCCTTCTATGTCCACCTCCACCTTACCACTTAGTATAAAGTCTAGCACATAGTATGCTCAGCATGTTCGCTGAATGAATTTCAGAATGTTAGAACTAGAAGAGTTCATCTAACCTAACTCTTACCTTTTAAAGGCAAAGAAATAGACATCCTGAAAATTGAAATGACTTCTACAAGGTCACCCAGAGAATAACAACATTGGGGCCACCCTTTTCTCCTCTCTCCCATTTCCATGCTTTTTTGACCACACTATATTGCCTTCTTAGAATTCCTTTCCTGCTTAGGTGTTTTCGTTTCTATTCCCCTGTTTCTTTTACACCCAGGCAGTTAATGGGCTTGAGAAAGAAAGTTGAATGCCTCACTAAAATTAAATGGGTGCTTATGAGAATACTCAAGTTAGAATCAGAGGACCTGGTTTTGAAACTCAGCTCAGCCGTTTGCTGTCTATGCAACCTTAAACAAATCCCTTTATTTCTCTGGCCCCCAGTTTTCTCATTTGTAAAGTGAAATGGGGAGGGTGGACTACCTATTCTCTAAGACGTCTTCTAACTCTCAATTTTATGAAATTAGTTTTTAAGGTGGGGAAATTAGATAGGACTTCCAAGAATAACAAGCCAGCAATAATACAATGTACTCTCCCTGCCTGCCTCTTGTTTATTAAATATTCTTATTGACTCTAGCTTTTCAGTGCTTTGTGTTTTGTAGGCACTAAATTACAGTAACTGGATATCTTGCCTACACATGCTGACTGGCTATTTGAGGAATGATTGTACTTCAAGAAATACTTTCCCATGGGCTGCATATCATTGCAAAGCCAATTGTCAGAAGTACTGATGTGGCAAGGCTTTTTTGTGCAGAATAGCATTTATTTGGGGAAAAGCAAAAGTGACCCCCCCTTCCCAATCCCTATGGCCTTTAGTCTTTTTTTCTGCTTAAGTTTGTTTTGTTTTGTTTTTGAAACTGGCCTCATCTCTCCTAGGCTGGACATGCAGTGGTGATTCAATACTGATCAGCACAGAAGCTTTCTCTTACTCTATTTTTCCAGTGGAGTCTCATTTGCCTATCCTTAGGCATCCTGGTGGCCTTTTGCTCATTCTATTGGAGCTGGACTTAAAGCTAACACTTGCTTGGGTTTACCCCTACTGCAGCTCACAAAGCATCAAAGATCCACAAGCTTCAGCTTCTCAAAAAGCACTAATGGCAATTATGTGTCATCATGCCTGGACCCTTTATCTCATATCTCACCCCACCATGGCACAGTTGGTAGCTAACCTGATTCCCCATGGAGATTCACTGGAAGAGAGATATTTAGGTTACGGTGGTTTTTCAAGGCTAATTTAGAAGTGGCTTCTTGAGCCTCTTGGTAGGTGGCTTGATATAGGGTCATAGGTTAATAAGATACAGTCTGGACAAGACCTTAGTGGTCATCTACTTCTAGCTCCGTTCCACCCCCAGAAAGGAGAAACACCCTTCTCACAAGATTACACAAGATGTAGGGAGCATTCTTCAAATTTGAACTCAGATGTTCTTATTCTAAGACCTCTTTCTACATATAAAACATTAACGAAGAATACTTCTATCCTCACATTCCAGTAGAATGTTAACTTCTTGAGGGCAGGGGATATTTTGGGGTTCTGTATCCCCCAGAGCCTAGCTTAGAGTCTGGTATATAGCTTACTAAGGTTTTGTTGAAATGAATTTATATTTGAAAAGGCTGGGTTCAAGTCCTGATTTTAATATTTTCTAGTTGCGTGGTGTTTGGGCAACTCATTTCACCTCTGTGAGTGTCAGTTTCTCCATATTGTAAAAGGGGGATAATCATATTTGTAATCACCTTCCTCATACGGTTGTTATGAGGAAATTTAAAAAGAAACTTCAAAATTCTTGAGAAATGTGAGTTATTTTTGAGGGTCAGTTGAAGGAACGAAGGGATGTTTAGCCTGCAGAAGAGAATGTGAACTTCTTGAGGGCAAGGTCTATTTTTTATTCTTTTTCTTTGTATACTTAGCACAAAACTTTGTAAATGTACTAGTAGGTGCTAATAAATTCTTTTTTGACTAGATTGGATCTAAGAAGACAGTGTATAGTTTATCTTAGCTGGTTCTGGTACCACTTTATAACAAAGTACACAAAAATGCCTTAAATTCATTATCTCATTTCAACCTTGGAATAACCTTGTAAGGTAGATTATTATTCTTATTATCTTTGTCATTATTAGTAATAATGTCATTCTCACCTTTTTCTAGGGAGTTCAGATAAAAATTATCTTGGGGCAAGTTGTGATATTAATATTTTCTTTTATATTTAATATTTTGAACAGTACTGTACAGGTGAATTAAATGACTATCTATTACAGCTGAATAAAACTTTTAAAATTAAAACTTTTTGTAGGCTCAATCAAAACATCCTTATCCCCATTACCATAGCAGACAAGATGATGGGAGTGATATGTGCCATATGCTGCTCCCACATGATTTTGATTTCTTCTATTTGATGTCTACGTTTTTTTAAAGCTTTTTGTTTCATTTAGCCTGGAGATTATCAGTAATTGGTATGGTAGTATTTTTAAAAACATTATCCTTAAATGTATGGATCATTGTCATATCTGAGTGGTTATGGGTAATAGTTCAACTTATAGAAATGGTCTGGTTTCAGTGTAGTTCTCCAGTGAGTTCTAAAGGATATTTTTAGGTCCGTATTTATAGCATGGAGCTATTTAGTTGGTTGTAATCTTTGAAAATTGATAAATGAAATCAGGGCATTCAATAATCACTAAATTGATTGAAAGTTGTTCTTTTAGTCACTGGAGAATTTTCGTTCACCCTTCATTTCTTTTCTTCTCAGCCAAAATATTGTTTTTCTTGTGTTTATATATTTTTGGGAGATAAAAACCATGGATGCATTGTACAAAGTATACCTAAATGCATACTTACCTATTTTGAAGGGTCACTGGTGTACACATTATTTGATAGTACATGTGCTACGTTAAGAATGATGGGACCAGGGGAATGGCTAAACGTATGATAGTATCTAAATGTATTAGAATACTATTGTGCCATAAGACATAACAAAAAAGATGATTTCAGAGAAACCTGGGGAGATTTTTATGAATTAATGTAGTGAAGTGAGCAGAAACAGGAGAACAAATTATGCTTTAACAACAACATTGTAAAAATTAATATGTTTTCATGACTTAAGAACTCTTATTACACAATGATTTCAGATTGCATGATCTCAGAGTACTGATAGTGAAAAATTCTACTCCCTTCTTGCCAGAGATGTGATAAATGCAATATGCAGAATGGGGCAATTTGGAAATTGCTAATGTGGGAATTTGTTTTGTTTAACTATACACACACACACACACACACACACACACACACACACACACACACGTGTATATATCCCATATATCCACACACATATATTTGCTACATATGCATACTATATGTATACATAAATTTATTATAAGTGTTTTGTTTTTATTTTATTTTTCCATTGGGGAATGGTGAGAAGGGGAAAAAAGAGATGCATGTTAATTAAAACCCATATTTTAAAAATTAAAATAAAAATATAAAGAATAATGGTATGAGGCATCATCTGGAATCTGGTAAAGCATTTTGCCAGCAATCTATATGACACCTTGAAGTGTTTAAGCCAATAATCATGGGATTTATCCAGCTCTTCCACTTTCCAGTTTTATAGAAAACTGAGTTTCAGTCATCTTTCTGATGTAGCTGTTTTGTTTGGACACAGTCTTTCTGTTTCTCACTTGATCCAACCGCTGTTTTTATTGTGTTTGACTTCTTACCACCAAAGAGATATAAAGATAACCAGAAATTTTCTGTATTCTCCTTCTTTAGATATTCTCTGTCTGTCTTTCTCGTTTGCTTGCTCCTCAAGGCTCTACAGTAAATTTTTTAAATTGATGTTGAATTGTTCGTTTGATTCCTTGTGTTGCCATGACTCCTTGTATCACCTTAACTTTTTGACTTTTTTGATGGATATTTTGAATAGACTTTTGTTTTCTGGATTCAGTTTTCCTTGTTTTATTGTCCTTAAATTTGGTGATACGGCATTCATGTTTTATAAAACATGTAACAGCTAGATATTGATGTAATTTCCAAAACCTGTATTACTTCTGCCACAATGGTTTTTGGCACCTGTAATTAAGTATATTTCTGGTTAACTTCATCTTCCCTCTAATGGTTCTTACTATGGCAAAGATCGCATTTCACATACTGTTATGCACAAGTTCTGAAACATTACTATACATTGTGACATATCATTGGAGTAGGTGTTCATTCATAATGATTATAACAAATGTCAGCTTTCTTAGGAACGCCAATCATTGCAATGACCAACCATGCTTTCAGAAAACTGATGATGAAACATGTTATCCACTTACTGACAGAGAGATAACAGATTCAAGATGCAGAGTCAAAATATATATTTTTGGGTATAGCCAATGTGAGAATTTGTTTCCCTTGACTATGTATATATTTGTTACAAGTGTTTGTTTGGATTTAAATTTTTTTTTCAATTTGGCAGGAGTGAGAAGGAGAAGGCTAGGATAGGAGAGTAAAAGAAAGATGAAATTAAAAGAAATAAAAGGTCATTGAAGCATTTTTAAATGCATGGAAGAGAAGAAAGCCAGAAAGTAATACAGATGATTAGGACAATTTTAAACTGAGGCAATGTCCATCAATTGGGGAGTGGCTGAATAAGTTATAGTATATTAATGTGATGGAATACTATTTTGCTGTAAGAAATGATGAAGAGGATTATTTCAGAAAAACCTGGAAAGACTTATATGAACTGATGGAAAGTAAAGTGAGCAAGACCAGAAGAACAATTTATATAATAACAGCAATATTGTAAAGACATTTTGATCGACACAAAGGTCAACCACAATCCCAAAGGACTTATGATGAAACAAGCTATCTATTTCTAGGAAGAGAATCAATGGACTCAGAATGCAAATTGATGCATCTTTTCTCTCTGTCTGTCTCTCACTAGGGCTAGCACAGGGAT
The DNA here is from genome assembly GCF_011100635.1 of Trichosurus vulpecula. Classification (NCBI taxonomy): domain Eukaryota; kingdom Metazoa; phylum Chordata; class Mammalia; order Diprotodontia; family Phalangeridae; genus Trichosurus; species Trichosurus vulpecula. Next base: position 98,522,361 of record NC_050573.1, on the reverse strand, counting down.
TTCTTTTGCGTTAATACTCATATTTGTAATGGGTTTTTATTCTTTCTTTTTAAATGGGCAAGGAAGGAAAATAATTTGGTACTGAAAATAAAATAAAATTGAATTGTAAACACAATATGATACCACAAAAAAGAAAATAAATGTTGAATTCTTTATGTATTTTAAAAGAAAATCAAGTTACACATAGTAGAGATTCAAAGCTTCATGTACAAATTTCTGTTCTGTTCTATGTTTATGGAAATGCCTGTTTGATTTGGCATTTGTGAAGTTCATAATGAAAATGAATTAAAAAACAAAAAAGCAAATGGAGCATTTTTTAATTTCTCTGTTTTGGCAAACTTGGACTGCTAGTTGGATTCATGCCATTATACTCAAAAGGACTTTTTGAAATTCCAGTATAAGTATGTCCATTTCCTTTTAGAAATCATATGAGACATGAGTATTGTTTTTGTCACACATTTCATTTTTAGATAGACTTTCTGAAATTTGTATTAAGGATTTTCAGTGGCCTCAAGTCCTTCAATTTTTCCTTCTAGCTTCAGATTTTAACTTCTGATTTCATCTCTTATTTCATCTAATCCAGAATTGCTTAAGGATGAATGTTTTTTTCTGTCTTGTAATAGTCAGCAATATATTGTGGTACAACTTGGAGCAGAGAGTGCTATTGACAAAAAACAGTATGAATCCCTTGCCTATAATTAGGGAGATCTCTTTCCAATTTTGTTATAGCACTGAAGTGGTACATAATAAAAGCATTAATATATTCAGTCCATTTCCTGTCCATTTGTGGTTCGTCTGTTTTAGGGGTCAGCACCCTCTGTACTGAATCATTTCTAGTAGGGAGAATGTTAGCGCGTCTGATTGGTTCTGGTTTGATCTTGCTTTTTTGTGGTCCCCTAATAAAAAGAAGCATTATTGTATCCTCTATCGCCCATGCCAAGCTGATTGTCATGATGGTTTCAAGTAAGGTCAGCCTTCAACCCTTTACCAACCTGTTTATTTCTTTACCTCCCAGGAGCAGTCACACCACACTGACCTTAGTGTGAACTCAACCAATGGAATTCTCAGACACCAGTTGTCCAAAGTCTCCAGGTTCCTTCTAAGGGTTCACTGGCATCTTGAAGCTCTTGGGGTGGGTGAAGCTGGTCTTGGAGTAAATGAATTTGCTGCTGTACTTCACCTTGATTGGCATACCTTTGCTTTGCTATTCCTTTTCCTCTACCCATTTCTGACAATGGCTTCAACTTTGAGGGGGTTATCATTAATATTATTTACATTTTGGAGAGAAGGAAACATAACTGCTTTTTTCGCATAAAAAGGGTGGCCAGGTGTAAGAGAGATAAGGCTTCTTTTGCTTGAGCTGAGTGAGGTGCATGCACAAATAGCTACAGTCCTTCACATTATAACATGTGGCTACATTGTAGCAAGTGGCATGCCAGTGGTACAGAGAAGAATGAGAAAGTTCTTCAGAAGAGCAATTCTTAATTTCAACATGGAAATCAATTACTGTAGTTCTCTTTGTCTCCAATTTTATTTTCAGTTTATTTTCCTCCCTGGGAGAAGTGTGGAAAGTGTAGTGCAAGGGATACAATGCTAGATTTAGAGCCAAACAACTGTGTTCCAACCCTGGCTTTGTACCTTACTGTTTATATGACCTTTGATGGATTGCTTAACCTCTCTGGGCCTCCATTTCCTCAACTATAACATGAAATATTTGGGGTTTATCATCTTTAAGGGCCTGTCCCAGCTCTGAATATATGTTCACATAAATTATTTGGCACAGATAAATATCAACTCCTTCACCTGAGTTCACAAAATCAAAATCACAAGGGCAGGATGGAAAGATATGGCTGGATAATAGCTTACGATCATAGGGTTTTTGTGAACTCTGATCAATATTAGTCAACAAGCCTGTCAAGGGAGGCAAAAAAAAATACAATAATCTAATCCTAGGCTTCATTAATAGAAACCTAATTCTGACTCTGGGCATTTTCAATGGCTGTCTCCCATGCCTGGAATGCTCTCTTTCCTCATCTCCAACTTTTGGTTTTCTTGGTTTCCTGCATGTCTCAGCTAAAATTCCATTTCCCCTAAGAAGCTTTCCCCAATCCCCAATAATCCAAGTGCCTTCCATCCAAGATTATCTCCGTTTTATCCTGTCTATATCTTGTTTGTACATAATTGATTGCATGGGGTCTTCCTCATTAGACTGTCAGCTCCTTGAGGGCAGGGAGTTTGTAACCCTAGTGCTTAGCCCTCAATAAGTGCTTGTTGACTTGGCTTGTTGGCCACTGTGGTGAAGCAAAATAAGTCTAGTCTCTCTTCCACATGACAGCCCCTTAAATGCATAAAAATAGTTATTGCGACCTCCTGGAGTCTTCTTTTATCTCTGTTTTTCTCTTGTCTCAATACTGGTCTTTCAAACAATCCAAAAATGGTATAATCTCAAGGTCCTTTTCCATTGAACTGATTCTGTGTTGGAATATTATGTCAGAAACTCCTTTAGTGGGTGGGAGATAGGCTTAGATAGCCTCTGAGAGTCCATGATAAGATGTTATGATTTTGCTTTTAGATGAAAACACACTTTTTCTTCCTCCCTTACTCCCCTTGCCTCTGTAAGGAAGAAAATGACCATCTGAAAAACATTTACCATGCTATAAAATGCTGGTTTTGATGTTGGTAAGTTTATGGTAGTAATTTCAAATGGTGCCTCCCTTCCAACTTATCTGTTCAGTGTAGTACAGATGAGAAGGGCTTCAGTGAAGGGAGATAAATTCTCTCCTCAGCAATAATTCCATGGGAAATTTTTCTCCACTAGTTTCTAGTAGCTTGACTTGTCTACAGGCTAGAACATCCCACTTATCATGATGCTAAAAGCACTGGAGTTAATTAGCCCCAAGTCTTCAAGAATAGCAGCAGTGATGCAAAGAATTGAATTTAATGATCAAGCTAGTGTGTGGTCTGCTAAATCGTTGGTGTTTCTGGATGGGTGATGGGATATGACTCTTAGGACACAAATAAGATTCTCAACTCTCAAAGATGCATTCTCCACATGGGAAAAATCATATGTAATGGAGTACCTTGGTCACCTTTCTTTTATTCAGCAGATGATGACATCTTAAAAGAACAGGAAAAAAATCTTGTTGGCTAAAGCAATTCTTTACTCTGTGGTGGCTGGCTATGATACCAATCAAGCAGCCTAATAAAAACAATAGTATTTTTATTAATTATGTATAGCACTTCCATAGTACTTTAAGGCATTTTACAAATATCATCTAATTTTGATCCTCACACCAATCCTGAGAGGGAGGTGATACTGTATCCCTATTTTATAGATGAGGAAACTAAGAAACACAGAAGTTAAGTGACTTGACTAGGGTCACATAGCTAGTAAGTGTGAGAGGACAGATTTGAACTAGCTTTTATGTGGAAAATGAACATCACTTGTAGTTTAGAGATACCAGGTGGCTAGGTGGTGAAGTGGGGAAGGGAGATGGATGTGGAGTTAGGGAAGATCTGAGTTCAAATTCTGCCTCAAAGATTTCTTAGTTTGACTACTCTGGGTAAGCCAAGTAACCTTTCTCAGCTTTATTTTCAGAGAATAAAAAAAATAATAACACTTATCATGCCTTGCAAATGTTAAGGCACTATATAAATGTTAGCTGTGATTATTATGCTAGTTTCAGCTCATTCACTTAATGAGTTGTGTAAATTTGAGCCACCAACATTATGAAGGGATTTGAAAACTAGTCATATGAGGATATGAGAACTGGGGGTGATTGTATTTATTTCGGAGAAATGTACTAGAGAGCTAGGTGGTTCAGTGAGTAGAGCACCAGCCTTGGAGTCAGGAGAACCTGAGCTCAAATCCAGCCTCAGACACTTAACACTCTTATTAGCTGTGTGACGTTGGGCAAGTCACTTAACCCCAATTGCCCTGCTCTCCCCCCAAAAAAATAAAAAGAAAAATGTATCATAGGATCGCAATATTTTAGAGCTAGACCAGACCTCAGGGGCCATCTAGTTCAGATTATACCAGAAAAAAAGTTCCCACTACAACGTAACTGATGGGTGATCAACCAGCCTTGAAATGAAGAGCTTCTATGAAGGAAAGGCAGCCCATTCCCCTTACAGATAGCTATAGTTGTTTATAATTTATTTAAAAATTTTTGAATTTAATGACCCCCTGTAAGAGGACATTATTATGTACAAAGTAGAACTGAAAATGAAACTCTGAATCTCTTGCAATTTCTTTCGTTTGACTATTCATTTTTGTTATAAGGGGTTGATTTTTCTTTTTTTTTCTTTTTCTTTTTTCAGGAGAAAAGTGAAAAGGGGTAGAGAATAAATATTGTTACTTGAAATAAAAGTAAATTAAGATATAATAAACACAAAATTCTCGTCTAAAATAGGAAACAATAAATCCCAAATGTAAGGAAAGAAGCTAACATTTATTAAACTCCTACTATGTGCCAGGCATTGTGCTAAACACTTTCCAAATGTTATCTCATCTGATTCTAACAACTACTGTATGAGGTAGACTTTTTATAATTGAGAAACTGAGGCAGATAGAGGTTAAGCAACTTGCCCAGGTACACACAGATGTCAAATATCTGAGGCAAGATTTGGATTCAGGTCTTCCTGACTCCAGTTCCGAAACTCTGTCCATTGTGCCAGCCTTCAAACTATTCCTGTGTTGAGTCAGATACTTTCAAAGCTGTCTTGCTTGTTTCCTTCTGAACTTTGGATAAAATCTCCAGTCTGTTGTATATATCTCTAGATTCTCTACTTCATCTGTCTGGGTTCCCCTTTTGTCTGGTTACAATTCCTCCCTCATCCACAGGACTTGGATATAACATATTGTTATCACAATGTTTATTGAAAATAGAGAAAATAGAGATACAATAGAAAGAAATAATTGCTTCTATATCATTCAGTCCTCCACCAACCATCTCATGATCCTCTTTCTATGTCTCCTTCCTGATGTCCAGGGGTCACAGGAAGAAATTCCCAGACCACTAGTAAGAATGGGTGTATACACTTATAACCTATATCAAATTGCTTGCCTTCTCAGTGAAAGAGGTGAGGAGAGAATATGAAGCTCGGTTTTAAAAAGGAATGTTGAACATTGTTTTTATGTGTAACTGGGGAGAAACCAAATACTAAATATAGAAAAAGAGGAAGAGTGTGTGTGTGTGTGTGTGTGTGTGTGTAATCCCATCCCCATTTAACAAACAAAACAAGGTAAGGGGTAGGGGGAGACAATGCTGGAAGTCACTGTCCCTTTTTCAGTTTACCAGTCCAACTCAAATTACAACTACTGGAAGCTTCAGTATGTGGGATTCCCCCTCATGGCCTGTCTCATCTGTGTCCCAGCTGCAAGATCATAATCTCCTCTGGGCTAATCTCAGCCCATCTTTATTAATGGGTGATTAAATCTCAGGCTACTGCCAACAGTGTCGATAGTAGATGGGTGGGCCCTATTTCTCCCATGGCAACCAGAAAATCTGAATCTCAGAGGTTTTAGAAGGAAAAAGAGGCAGCCCATTCCGAACACCTATGTACTACTCTCAGGCCTCTCCATAGTATGTCACAGTTTTCCTGTCTTTTTGAGCACGTATTTTCCAGGACTCCCATTGTCAGGTGGAGAGCAACTAGTTTGAGCAGTGTGTGTGCATGTGTGCATGAGTGCATGCATGCGTGTGTGTGTATGTGTGTGTGTATGAAGATCATCACAAACTACCTTCCCAGTCATTCTCTTCCCAAATCATCATCCATCAGGCCCTACAGGAAGATGGTAACAGAAGAGATGAGGGTAAGAGTTATAGAGGATAATTAATGAACTTCTGAATCTTTTTCTGCTGCCTTGAATTAAAATTAAGATAATAACACCCATTTGACCTACCTTATTGGGTTGTTGTGAAGAAACAATTTTCTAAACTGTGAAGGGACACATAAATGTAAACTCTCATTACCATTCTCCCCATTTGAGAGATTGGAAAACTGTGGCCTAAAGCCCATGGCCCTGCTTACTTCACAGGATGTTTCACAGAATTTCAGAACCTTAAACTTAGAAGAGACCTTAATAATCATCCAGTTCAGCTTCCTCTTTGTGTAAATATGGAAACAGAGGCTTAGGGCAGTCAGGTGACTCATCCAAGGTCATCATGTGTACAGAATGCAAGAATGCCAAAGAAAGTTCTTTACAAAGGAGAAAGTAATTTATTAATAGGAGTTATTAATACAATTATCAATATTATCAAGAACCATCTTCAGAGTTAGTAAGACCTGAGTTCAAGTCTTGACCCTAACACACACTAGCTAGATCACCTAATCCCATTCACTTCAATTCATGCTGTTAGTTGGCATCTCTCTCAAGCTCTAAGCTGCAGAACAATTGCGGATCTGCATTGGTAGAGAAAGTCTCTTTATCAGTCCTTCTCTACATCAGTGAAATCACAGAACTGGAACCACAACAAGAAGAATTATTATTATACGGTAGCTAAAAGTATAGCTTAATGCATTTGCATAGAGCATGAATGAACATTGACAAAATTTCCATGTATCTACAGATGTTATTAAGGGATTTTAATTATGGTTCATTTTCTCTCTCTAAATAAACAGGTCCCAAACCACCTGATTCTTTCTCCCAACCCCCTTTTTCCTTGCTCTTAAATCAAACAGCCTGCTTCATTGTATCCTGCTGCATGAAGGTCAGAGACTAGCCGAGCGTGGACTTTGGCGGATCTTTATATTGATGCTTGCTCAAGCCCTCTTCCATTCTCCATGTGTCGCTGGTTTCCAACCCTGCCTCCATGCAATTACATATCAAGGTGACCTGTGCTTCTCACCTCCCCCAGTTCCCCATTGTTCACCCTGGAAACTTTTTGTCAGCTCTTAGATAATTAAAGTTTGGAATTCGCCTGCTCTGGAAGGCCAGAGTCCCAACATAGTGAGAGATTTCACAAAGGGACAGTGGTGTTTAAGACAATGTTTCTCATTCAAAACCCTACTGTGGACTGGTAAAATATCCCAGTTCTCTAGATAGTTCTGTACAAGGGCTCTCCAAGGCTCAGCAGACGGGCACTGGAAGCTGGGGCAAAGGGGTAAACTTGGTTTGGGGGTGAAATGGCAGTAGTAAGATCCAGACTTTAAAATTTGTAGGTTTAAGAAATAGAACTGCTCAAGAAGCAGTGTGGTGAGGTGATTTTTCACCCAGGAAAACCTGGGTTCAAATCTTGCCTCAAATATTTTAACTAGCTAAGTGACCCTGGGCAAATCACTTTGATTTCTATCAGCCTCAATTTCCCCATCTGTAAAATAGGAATAACAAAGCACCTATATTTCAGGGCTGCTTTGACGATTATATGAGCTAATGCATGTAAAGAACTTCAGAAAGCTTAAAGCATCATATTAATGTAAGCTATCATTATTGTGAAAGATTTGAATGAATAATAACAGCTTGTAGAATAAATGAGTGAATGAGTGACTGGAAGAGTTGATGTTAGATGTGTACTCTGTCATTATAGATGATGGTAGAGAATGGTCCTTTATGCATCTCAAATTGTTTCCTTCAGGCCTAGGTGGGCGGCAGGGTAAAGATGAGGCTCTAAATGTGCTTCACTTTCCGTTATACCAAGCTGCAGAGGCCTAGAAGGATGCAATTCAATTCTACATACATTTTTAAGCACCTACTGTTTGCTAGGCACTGGCTGAAGTGCTGGAGATATAAAGATGGAAACAAAAATAATAAAAACTCTTAGGGAACTTAGATTCTGTTAGAAAGTTATTCATAGTGGTTTTTTTTTAAATTTCCTTTTTGTTTTCTACCTGAAAGTCAAGATTGCATTGTGCCTAGAAGGCTGGCCTTTGAGTCAAGATTCAAATCTTGCCTCTGACACATACTAGCTGTGTGAAATTGGACAAGTGACAATCCCTCAAAGCTCTAGACACTTCTAAGATGGGGTTATTCATCTTTTTTGTCATGGTTCCCTTTGGAAGTCTGGTGAAGGCTATAGACCCCCTCTCAGAATCATATTTTTAATTGCATAAAATAAAAGACACATGAATACAAAGGAAACCAATTATGTTGAAATACAGTTATCAACATTAAAAAACCCAACAAAATACAAGTTGATGAACTCAAGGTTGTAAATTCCTGATCTAAGAATACATGTTGCAGAATAATTATTTATTAACATTGGTGAAGGGAATTTCTTCATAGGGAGCTCCCAATGAAATCACAAGTCGGATCCAAATGACAACAAAAATTCTTCATGACCAATAAAGTAAAAACATACCCTGTTTCTGTCCTAATATGGATTTGAACTTGACTTTCAATTAAAATTGAGTTATGTAGACTTCCTTCCTGGAAGATTGGCTGCATATGTTATGGGATTCAAACTATAAGGAAAGGGATAGGATTTGATGACTTTTGAGGTCATTTCCAATCCAGGAATTCTATTGTGTGACAAGCTTTTTATCATCAGCTTAGCATTGCTCCTCTTCTAGGTGCTCAAAACTGGAGGGCCACAACTATGAAGATGACATTTTTCTTTGAAAACCAGACTTGAACAAAGAGTCCCAGAAGAGCCCAGGCCTCTGTGGTTGTCTTTTTTAAAAATTCTGATGAGATTTCTAGAAGATTTAAGAAGGGCTGGCAACACTATTCATGATCAATGAACTCTGCACCTAAGTTTAATCTCCCATCCAGCTTGGCTTTGCAGTAATATCTGCCTAATGGAAACCCATCATCAGAATGCCTAGTCACCCTTCCATTGCACAAGAGATGAAGCTAATCATGTTTAAAAGAGACTAAATATTATAGAGAAATAAAAAGGTTCATTATGTCTTAGTCAGGAATATTAAACATCTGTGACCTGGGAGAGAGAAAGCATGGAGATTAAGTTTGACGTTTGAGTGAGAACCCAGCAATAAAAACAATTAGGACATTAATGTAAGAAGATTTCATATCTTTTAATATCATTGACCTTTTAAAGCCCACTGTGTCTCTCTCCCTCCTTCAATTTCAAAGTCTCCTAAAGAGCCCACTAGGGAAAAAGGATAATTTTGAAAATGGAAAATGAATTTTTTTCATTTGGTTTAGCATGGCTGCCACTCTACCACATTATTCACAAGAGTCTATTGCTGGGGGCTCCTTTGCTCTTCATGAGCTCTCTATCAAGCTGAGACACCCAGGCTATATTACTTTACGTGGTCAGCACAGGAACCTGGCAAAAGGGTCATGTTGTAGCACTCTGCTCCGAATCTCACCCAGCAAGATCAGCTGCATTTTGCATAGAACCCAAGACATTATCCGTACCTGCCATAGAGGGAGGTTTAATGGGGAGCCTAACAGTTTGGATGTTACTTTCAGTAAAAATGAACTCTGCTTGTGATACGTTCAGTTAGCAATTATCATCCCACCCTGGGGTCCATTATCCTCATGTAGGAATGGGGTAGTAGTGATTTTGTGGTATTTTGTGATAATAACAACCCACATTTATATTGGGCGTTAAGGTCTGAAAAAGTTGTTGTTTATCCTTTGTGAAGAGGACCAATGACATCACATGTGTTGTCTTCATTTGTGTGAATTTGATTTAAGTCAGGTAGAATTGCACAGTCTTCAGCCTCCCTCTCTCTTAAAGAGTCATCAAAGTCCAGTGGCAAGACAAAAGTCAAAATGACTGGCGATAGCTTGGGGTTCAGTGGATGAACTTGATGTCATCAAAGTCTGACCAAGCACTAAGTGCTCCACGGTGCCTGCTTCAGCTGCTTTCATGTCCATTGGCACAAATTGTTCCCATCTGCTCATTCTACTGGGGAAATCTTTGCATGCTTGGGGTAGACATTCTGCTAGCAAAAAAGTACCTGCAAAAGCATTTTCCTGCCAGAAGGCCCTGAAGACTATTATTATTATTATTATTATTAATAATGATAATAACAGTTATGATTATTATCTCTATGTTCCAGTTGGGGAAACTGAGGCTTTGGGAGAATAAGTGACTTATCCTCAGCTGTCATGTAACTGTACTATGTCCATTGGGAAGTAATTTTATCAAAAAAAGCCTGCTATCTCTTTTTTAATGATAACTTTTGGTTTTGAATCATATCATTTCTGAATGTATCTTTTCCGAAGGCCTTCACCTCAAGAGGCACCTCAGGAAAAAAATTTGAAAATAAGGAGACAAAAAAAGCAGTTCAGCAAAACTAACCGACACATCAACCAAGTCTGATAGCATATGAAATATTCCACACTGTAGTCTCTCACTTTTAACAGAGAAGGAAGGCAAACATATTTTATTTTTTCCTTTACTTGTTTTTCCAGGAGTCTTTGAATTCCTTTAAAAATTTTTATAGATTTTTTTTCAATAACCATTTCCAAATATATCACTTACCTTTAACACTCAGCTAGTCTGTTAAACAAAGAATAAAAAAGAAAGAGAAAATAAAGTCGAGCAAAATTAACACATAACCTGAGTCTAACAGAAATACAGTGCTCCATCTTCATGGTTCCCCATTCACCTCTGCAAATAAGAGAAGAGAGTATTTTTCTCACTTTCTTTCTGAAGTTAAGCTTGGTCACTATAATTACATTGTTCAATTTCATCTTTCTCTTTTTATACTTTTGAATTATATGTTGTATCGTTCTTCCTAGATCTGCTTACTTCACTTAGCATCAGCTCATGTAAATAACTCGCATGTTTCTCTGATGTCTTCATATTTATATTTTTTGTAGAACAATAATATTTCATTATATTTGTGTGTCACAATGCACTTAACCATGCCCCATTTGACAGACATCTACTTTGTCACCATTTCTTTGCTACCTTAAAAAGTGGATTCTACTTAAGTTACATTATATCTGGTACATAATTCTTTTTTTGAAGGTTTTTGAGTTATAGGAGAAAAGATGCTCCACTATTTTGCTATTCATATGATATAATTTTGATAGAGTCTTGAGGAAGGAGAACCAAATAGTAAGACCTTATCAATTTTGCTCCAACACCATTGGGAAGGGTAGGGCAACTCTGATTCTGGAAAACTAATAAAAACACTTTAGAGGAAGACCTTTGTCAAGATGTAATGTGGGACAATAGAAAGCAGTGGCATTGGACTTAGGAGAGTTGGGTTCCAGTCTTGATTCTGCCACTTAAAAGTTATTTGAATTTTTACTTTATCTCTCTGAACCTTGGTTTCCTCAACTGTAATTTAGAATAGTGCTTGACACATAGTAGACATTTAATAAATGTTTGTTAGTTGATTGATTATGTACTGCCCATAAAAATGTGCACATAAAATATAAGCAATTGTTATTGCCCTAAATTGGTAGAAATGTCCCTTAAGTTTATTCAACTCTTCCCAAGAAACCTTGTTGTTTTGTAATTTGACTTGAATCATTAGGAAAGAGTCCTATACAAATAACCATGACCAGGTCCTGGACTGGGTAGACTGTTGTAACAACAACGTTACTAGCCATTGCTGTGGAGGGGTGAGACCAATGACACCAGTATACAGGAGGGCTGCTAGCACAGGTTCTTTGATCAGCTTTTCTAAAGAAAGTAACTTTAAGAGGTTTACAATATTATTTTAATCAAAAATACATACATCATTCACTTAGTTCAAGGGAAAAAGCCAGCACCCTGAACTTCAGAGCAAATACAAACAAAAATTATAAAATGGGAAAATATAAACAGAGGAAATAGCACAAATCAATAGACAGGCTTCTAGCTGTCTGACCAAAGCTATGCATACATAGTTACCAGAGAGAGAAACACAAACATCTGGATTTTCAAAGCCAGGGGGCTCTTTAACGGCTACCCAGAGTCTCCACACCAATATTCTTCCAATGAGTGAGCCCCCAAAGGTAAAATGCTAACCTCTGAGTTTATATACACTTCTTCAGGGTCAAAGGGTGTCACAGCCATGAGACTCAAACCCACTTGACTTAGGCCTTCTTGTGACTTAAATGCTTGCTCAGGGTCACAGGGCTAAGCTAGGCCTTACCTTGACTTAAGCAGGTCATCAAAGGCTTCCAATTCAATCAAAGATACCTTAGTGCTGAGAAGCACTCCAAAACAAAGAAAACAAAAAGTCTACTTTGCTTGTCATTACATTTGAAAAGCAAAACTCAAGGGAGAGGAGCCAAGATGGCAGCTGGAAAGCAGGGACTTGCTTAAGCTCTCCCCCAAATCCATCCAAACACCTGTGAAAAATGGCTCTGAACAAATTCTAGAGCAGTGGAACCCTTGAAATAGCAGAGGGAAGCAGGTCTCCAGCCCAGAACAGCCTGGATGGTCTCCAGGAAAGGTATATTGCAGCTTGCTGGGAGCTGACCGAAGCCCAGCATGGACCACACCAGGACAGACCAGACTAAGAGTCAGGTGGGCAGAGCAGGCCTTGGGGGCATGAAACACTGAGCTGTGGCAGTTACCAGACTTCTCAACCCACAAAAGCCAAAGATCACGGAGCAGGTTAGTGGGAAAACTGCTGAATGGGAGTGAGAGCAGTCCAGGCCCAGCCCTGGGGGTGGTGGAGGTGGTGTGGCTGTGGTGGCGGCAGCAGCAGCAGCAGCAGCAGCAGCAGCAGCAGCAGGAAGCTCCAGCAGCTGCTTCCAGAGCTCCAGCATCAGCTGCTTCTGGTGCTTCTGGCTCACATGGTGGGAGGAATCAAGCAACATATCAGAGCGGGAGTGCAAGGAGTGCTTTGCTGGCCCAGAGGCAGCTTTGTCCTGCTTGGATCTGAGTCACAGTCATCATTGGTGGTTCTTGGGGCAGGGAGGAGCACTGCTGTTGCAGAGCTTGCTGTGTAGAAGTAGCTCTGAAAACAGCAGTGCAGCCCCTAAAGCTTGGGACAAATTACTCTCTACTCTACAAGCAGTCATACCCTGACAAAAAGCTCAAAGGTCGATTAGTTGGCTGGGAACATGAACAGGCAGTGAAAAAGGATGAAGACACAGACTCAGACTCAGACTTAGATGATAGAATCTTTTTTGGGTGAAAAAGAAGATCAAAACATACAGCCAAAAGAAGTCACCAAAATCACAGAGCCTATATCAAAAGTCTCCATGAAAAATATGAGTTGGGCTCACGCCATGGAACAGCTCAAAAAGCATTTGGAAAACCAAGTAAGAGAAGTAGAGGAGAAATTGGGAAGAGAAATGACAGTGTTGCAAGAAAATTATGAAAAACAAGTCAATTACTTTATACTGAAGAAAATGACACATTAAAAAATAGACTAAGCCAAATGGCAAAAGAGCTCCAAAAAGCCAATGAGGAGAAGAATGCCTTAAAAGGCAGAATTAGCCAAATGGAAAAGGAGGTCCAAAAGACCACTGAAGAAAATACCACCTTAAAATTAGATTGGAGCAAGTGGAAGCTAGTGACTTTATGAGAAATCAAGATATTATAAAACAGAACCAAAGGAAGGAAAATATGGAAGACAATGTGAAATATCTCATTGGAAAAACCACTGACCTGGAGAATAGATGCAGAAGAGATAATTTAAAAATTATGGGAGTCCCTGAAAGCCATGATCAAAAAAAGAGCCTAGACGTCATCTTTCAAGAAATTATCAAGGAAAACTGCCCTGATATTCTAGAATCAGAGGGTAAAATAGAAATTGAAAGAATCCACTGATTTTTTCTTGAAAAAGATCCCCAAAAGAAAACTCCTAGGAACATTGTTGCCAAATTCCAGAGTTCCCAGGTCTAGGAGAAAATACTACAAGCAGCCAGAAAGAAACAATTTGAGTATTGTGGAAACAAAATCAGGATAACACGAGATCTAGCAGTGTCTACATTAAGGGAATCAAAGGGCTTGGAATATGATATTCTGGAGGTCAAAGGAAGTAGGATTAAAAGCAAGAATCACCTACCCAGCAAAACTGAGTATCATGCTCCAAGGCAAAATACGGATTTTCAATAAAATACAGAACTTTCAAGCTTTCTCATTGAAAAGACAAGAGCTGAATAGAAAATCTGATTTTCAAATACAAGAATCAAGAGAAGCATGAAAAGGTAAACAAGAAAGAGAAATCATAAGAGACTTACAAAAGTTGAATTGTTTTGCTTACATTCCTACAAGGAAAGATGATGTTTGTAATTCATGAGACCTTTCTCAGTATTAGGGTAGTTGAAGGGAATATGTACACGCGCGCGCGTGCGCGCGCACACACACACACACACACATATATATGTATAGACAGAGGGCACAGGGTGAGTTGAATATGAAGGGATGATACCTAAAAAATTAAATTAAATTGGGGTGAGAGAGGAATATATTGGGAGAGGGAGTAAGGGAGAGATAGAATGGGGTAAATTATCTCACATAAAAGTGGCAAGAAAAAGCAGCTTTATTGGAAGGGAAGAGGGGGCAGGTGAGGGGGAATGAGTGAATCTTGCTGTCATCGGATTTGACTTGAGGAGGGAATAACACACAGACTCACTTGGTTATCTTACCCCACAGGAAAGCAAGGGGAGGGGGATAAGAAAGGAGGGATGATAGAAGGGAGGGCAGATAGGGGGAGGAGGCAACCAAAAGCAAACACTTTTGAAAAAGGACAGGGTCAAGGGAGAAAACTTTATAAAGGGGGACAGGATAGGATGGAGGGAAATACAGTTACTCTTTCTTAACATGATTATTGTAGAAATGTTTTGCTAGGTTGAATTGCTTGCCCTCTTAGGGAGGGTGGGTGGGGAGGGAAGAGGGGAGAGAATTTGCAACTCAAAGTTCTAAAAGCAGATGCTCAAAAAAAAGGTTGTTTTTGTATGCAACTGGTAAAGAAGATATATAGGCAATGGGGCATAGAAATCTATCTTACCCCACAAGAAAGTAGGGGAAAGGGGATTGGGAGGGGGAGGGGGGTGACAGAAGGGAGGACTGACTGGGGAATGGAGCAATCAGAATATATGTCATACTGGAGTTGGGGGAAGGATAGAGATGGGGAGAAAATTTGTAATTCAAAATCTTGTGGAAATCGATGTTGAAACCTAAAATATTAAATAATAATAAAATATTAAAAACTAGAAAAAAGAAATAAAAGAAAAGCAAAACTCATCAAAGGTACTTGATTATCTCAGCATTCCAAAAGAGAAAACAGCAAAACAGTACCATCCTAATTACCATAACAACTGTAAATATATAATACAACTCTAGTTTATGTATCAATTTCTTGTGAGTCTGATTAACATGAATCTGCAGAATTAATAACCCTTGATTGACCTGATTCATTTCATAGGATCAATCAATCATAACCGGCTCATTATTTAAGTCATCTATGCTATATTATTCATCAATTCCTACTTATATAATCATAGAATCTACAGATGGAAAGCATTGTAGATGTAAGAGCTGGCAGTAAATCATTTGATAACTTGGAGGTTATCAAATCCAATTTTACAAATGAGTAAACCGAGGCCCAGAAAGTTTAAGTTACTTCCTCAGGATCACACAGCTAGTAAGTGTTGTAGAGAGGTGGCAATTTGAACATGTCTTCTTGACTCCAAGTCCAAGACTCTATATGCTATAACCTGCTGCCTCACTAGACATTTCAGAGGTCACCTAGACCAGCCCATACTTGAAACAATGTCCCCTTCTTTATAATAATACTCCTAGCAAGTTTGTCATCCAGCATACACCTGGAGATTTCTGTCTCCTCACTCTATACTGTGTATAGAGTGAGCTCACTATAGAGGTCACTTTATACTGAGGTAGCCCATTTCCATTTTTTAGAAGATCTGATTATTAGAATGTTTAGCATACTGAGCTCAAATTTGCCTCTCTGTAACTTCTATCCACAGGTCCTAATTTCATCCTCTGGAGACAAGCAGAACAAGTTCCTGACAGCTCTTTACATATGTGAAGACAGGCAATCATGTCCCTCCTAAGTCATCCTTACTTCTCTCTTCCACAGAGCTGTTGAAAGACTGTCCTTTTCTTTCAAGGGAAAGTAAGAAAAGCAAATTAAGCTACCTGGGAAAGAATTCCTGGATGGTGCTCTGTGACTTCAGACTCAGGTATATTTTTAGACAGTGGATTCTGAGATTTGTGATAAAAACTACATCTGCCAAGGGAAATGGTGGAAGAATCACCACTCATCTAACAGAGCTAGACAAAACCAAAGACACCCTGAAGGGAGCTGTCTTACACAGAGCTGAAGAGAGAATTGTGAGCAAGTCAGAAGAGACAGAGCCCTGCACTGACAATCAGATGAGCTATTTTCACTTACCAGCTCTGCCACAGTATGATGTGAGTCATTAGCTTCTATCTCCTTTTCCCCCCTCCTCCCAAAGATAAGTACAGTAAAAGCTTTGACACTAAGCATATTGGCAGAGTGGGGGTTGCTGGTTAGTCAGAAAATCCAGTGAATTCCCATCATCTTTGTATCTCTATTATAACTGCCCTCTATCTCCCTCCAGAGACCTATGAGGGAGTGAAAAAGGAAGTGATTTATAGATATGTGAAGGTTGCTCAGAAAGAAACTTTACAAGGTGTTTTAGAGAAAGTGGTTTCTTTACAAGGCAAGTAATTGTTACTTTCAACACTTCAACTTCAAGGATATGTAATTTCATCAGTGTGGGGAAATGCCTTCCACCGACCCAAAACACAATCTCTCCATGCCTTATTAGACAGTCTTTATGAGTTGGAATTGCTAACAACCCTGTGCTGGGAAGGGATTTGGGGGCACACATGACTGATCCCTTCCCCTCCTTAGCCAGCAACTCTTAGAGTGGGCAGTGGATAATATCATGCTGAACTGCCTGAAACCCACTGAGGAAATAGAAACAATCATTCCAAGAGAAAAAGAGGGAGAGAAATATTTATTGGGAACTGCCATGCACACAAACTTTGAGGGAATTTTCTGGTTCAACGCAAACATGCAAATACATCAAAATCGCTTCTATAAACTGGAGATAATTCTTGACAGTAACCCTAGAGGCATAACCATACAAGAATTCCTGATAAAAGGGTAGACTCATCACCTCTCCCCAGTTCAAGTAAGCCTATCTTGACATAGCTCCAAACTACCAAGAGAAAGAAGAAGGGAGAGAAATAAAGAAGTTATGTGAGAGAAAAGTCATCAGAGAGAGAAGTATTGAAGGGATGAAATGAAGAAGGCTGCCTTCTTCTTCATCACCAACCAGAGAAGCAGGAATACAGACTTTACTAACCAATTGTTCTGCCCGCCAGACACAGAGAACTTAGAAAAATAAGGGTAGAAGGTCCTTAATCCTATCCCACCATTTCTGTGATAGACAGGCTATATATCTATTTTCCTTCAGGTGGAGTCACCATATATTTTTCTATAGTCTTTTATTAAGACCAATTCAATTTTAAATAAAAGAGCTACAGACTTGTTAACAATTGAAAGTCTCCTGCTCAACCCAAGTCACAAGACTTATTGTTAGCTCTTTTTTTTTCCTTTCAGACTCATTGTTCTCACTAGAGGTGAACTGGGGAGAGAGAAGTTTTTCTTTCCGATCCAGAGATTCTGCATTTATATACCTCCACTTCAAGGTGCCAGGATGTACCAGAATGTCAATTAATAATGATTATTTTGCCAAGAGTAGCTAGCCCAGTAGGCTTCTAATAATGCGTCCAGACATATTCACCACCTGGCAGTCAATCTTTTGGTGATGAGCCTCTCTTCACTTAGCTAGGCTGGTCCTCAGAGAGAAATATCCATTCTGTGGTCCAGCCCACATCAGGAAGCTTTCCAGATCAATGGGACCCGACAGTGCCTACACTGTGCTGACCCAGCCTTTGATAATCCAGGGTCATCTCCAAACCATGATGAGGAATCAGATGAGAATTCTAGTAGAGGAAGTAGTTATTAAAGGCATTTAAACAGCTTTGGCACTAAGCATACTTTTTTACCTAATTTTCAAACAAACAGATATTTGTTATAATATATGTTAAGCTTTTTGACATTTATCAAATGAAATGTGAGCTCCATTTGGAGTTGGGATAATGTGGGAGGCAGTGGGGATGGTATCCTAGTATTCTTACATGTTGTGTCAATTGAGTTTTAAAGTAATTTCTACAGGGAAAGGTTTTGTTTGCTTGCTGGTTTGTTTGTTTGTTTGCTTGTTTCATTTCAAAAATAATTTCATCTTGTAGTTCCTCTGAGGATTGGGGCTACTGTGTGCCTAGCAGAGCAGCCTTTTAGAATTGAGGAAACACCACTTCCGATCTAGGTATAGCTGATCCATATCATTGTTTTGCCACATATGAAATCCTGTACCTCCAACAGAATCGTGGTATCCTGAGTAACACACCAATAGCTATCTTCATCACTTCTTTCTTGAACAACCCTTTTAAACCACCATTTTGAGGACACATGCTTTGAGGCAAAAGTCTAACATTCTTCTTTACCAAGGTTCCTTGACTCCTCAAAGAAAAAGAAGAATAAACAGCAACTCTGTAGAAACTGTCAACAAATACATCTTCCCATTAGATTTAACTAAATATTGCATAGATATGTGATGCCAATATTAAAATTCATATTTTGAATATCAGAAATTCTGCTTTCTGGAGCTCTCAAGATGATAAAATACAATAGATCCAGCTTCTACATCTGGTATCTAAATCTGGTCATTCCTTAAAAAATGAAGATATTTTGGGAAAATGGTTTTCAATTTCACTGAGCTGGTTCTTCTTTCCCTCATCCTCTGCATGTTCACTCTCTCTACTTAACCTTTATATTATTCTATTGGATAGCATCTTAAAGTTGGAAGAAGCCTTCAAAATCATCTATCCTAACTCTCTATCTAATACAGGATAACTTCCCCTAGAAAAATCCCTGACAAATGATGATCCATCATCCCTTGTGTGAATGTCTCTAGTGAGGCAACCCATTTCATGTTTGGACAACCATGACTAATTCTCTGGCACATTTGGTCTTACACGGAGAACCTATGAAAATTAGTTAGGATGTGGGTCTGTCTCATTGCCAGTCTGAAAGAATTGCTTTGAAACTGAACAGGAATGGATTCAAGATAGCCAATCACAGAAACTCAGAGCTGAAAAATATAGAAAAGATCAGCCAATCAAGTGCACACCTGAACAGGAATCCTCTGTTACACGTACTTGACAAGCAGCCAACTAGTTTTTGTTTGAAATACTCCCTACTTCCTGAGACTACTTATTTAACTTTAAGACAGCTGTAATTATCAGGAAAATTTCCTCATACTCTTAAATTGAATTAAAATCTGCCTCCTTGTGACTTCTGTCCACTGTTCTTAATTTGATCCCTGGGGCCAAGCCAAAGTAATGCTGTTGAGATGGCTCTTAACTTGAAGACAGTTTTCTTTTTCTTTTATTACAGGTGAAGAAACTGAGGTCCAGGGAGATAACTTGTCCAAAGTCACATAGCTAGTAAGTGGCATTGCAAGGATTAGAAGAAGGCACATCTCTTGGCTCTAGGTCCAATGCTAACACACAACCTTGTCACTAATTTACTGAGCATCTATGCCATGGAAGGAGAAGGACAGGGTAACAAAACCTATACCAGAGGGCCTTGGCTCCTCAGTTGATTAAAGGGTAGTGTGCACAAAAGACAGTCATATGAATGATATAAGGCTTCATGTGGGTGTGATAGGCAGCTAGGTGGTACAGTGGAAAGAATGCCAGGCCTGGAGTCAGGAAGACTCATCTTCCTGAATTCAAATCCAATCTTAGACACTTACTAGCTGTGTGACCCTGAGTAAGGCTTACTTAACCCTGTTTGCCTCAGTTTCTTTATCTGGAGAATGAACTGGAGAAGAAAATGGCAAACTACTCCAGGATCTTCGCCAAGAAAATCCCAAAGAGAGTAACAAAGAGTCGGATATGACCAAACAACAGCGGATGCCATAGACAAATGGGGGACACTGTAATAGAACAAAGAAGGGGAAGGGTTCAAAATTATGGTCTTGTTGTACACTATAGGCAGAGTGTTGTAGTAGGAAGAAATTTAGAATGGAGTTGAAGAGACCTGGGTTCACAACCTGGCTTTGCAGGTGAAGAAAGGGGGTAGCCCCAGGGCAGATGGCCCAATATCTGGAGTGGGTAAATGGCAGTTAAATTCCCTTCTAGTTCTCAAATACTATGAATTTCCCCCAGCAGTGCCCTATCGTGGTGATGACTTACTAGCCACAACCTCTCCTTGCTCTGCTGGGGTGGTATTGTAGTGGGGCCAAGTTCAGCACCCCTGCCCCACATGTTCACCCAAGCAATTCCCTTGTGGTAATGGGTTAATCACTTGTTCAATCTGATCATCCTTGGAGTCAGATCTAAGGACCTTGTATAGTATGGATTCCTTGCCACATACTAGGCTACGTTATAATATGCAGGACCTTTGCCAATTCAATTAAGTTCTGAGTAACAGCAAACTAAGTCCAAGAGCTGGATGGCTCTTGAGCTCAGTGCCCTCCATGCCAAACCATTCCAAAGTAATTACATGATGGCTTTATGGTCTGTGTGAAATATCAATTTGAGATGCTCACAGCCAAGAATTCAATTCAAGTCTCCTGTCTCTGGGGAACAACACACACACACACACACACACACACACACACACACACACACATAACACAAACAAAAAATAAAAAATCTCCAAAACAAATTCCTCCAGAGGTAACAGAGATTAATTAGTATGGAGATGTGGATACAGTGTTGAACCCAGAATCCGGAAGTAGTTTGAAACCTGCATCAAGTACTTACCAGCCATGTGACTATGGACAAGGCATTTCCCCTCTGAATGTCAACATCCCCATCTGTAAAATGGAAGCTACCATAGCAACTCCCTTATAACTTGAGTCATTGCCTAAATATCAGCCGTTATACTATAGTGAGGACTGTCCTCCCACAGGTAGCATGGGGGAGTCATCGTGTGGCTCAGAAGTAGGCAGAATAGATATCTCTAGCCTCTTCTACCCCCACCCTTATCCCACGGAGACTTTTATTCATTCTAGAGGAGAAGCAGAAAGTTAGGGCCAGAGGCCACTCGGCTCTCCTCAGAGAGATGGGTTAATGAGGCTAGAATTATATCTTTTTACTCCCTTAAATATTATGAGTCTAGGGGACATGTTCAGCCTCAGTCTAACTTCTGATCTCTGTCATTGTTGGGGGAGGGGTTAAGCAGGACCTCTATAAACTCTAGTTTATATAGAGTTTTCTACTTTCCTTTCCTACCTTGGAAAGACTAATATTTGGTGTCCCATTGCTTTCAATGGCCTCGTGTTCACTTCGGTTTTTGTGAGGACTATGAGACCTAAGAACTATGGCCTTAGACAAATCATGCAAATTCTCTTTGCTTCTATTTCCTCATGTGAAAAAAATAAGGATATTGATACTTACCCCAGTAACTCACCAGTTTTTATACCAATCTAATGATAAAGTATATGGAAATTACTTTATAAATTGTAAAATCTTACATAAATGAGTTACTATTAAAATTATAATTTTATTATTAATAGATGTAGATCAAGATCCCAAGCTTCCCAATTCCAACATCTTATTGTTATTTTTAGATGACAGTGAGATATGAAGCCCCTCTGCCTCCCAAGAACCAGAAATTAGCATCACTGAGAGGGTAATGGAAAGACAAGTGATTGGTGTGAACGGGCTCCAACATATAACCAAAGAGGAACTCTAAAGAATAGGCATCTAGGATGTCATCAAAGAATCAAATGACTGGAAGAAGAGGTATGTTGGTTACTTGGCAAGCAAGATTGATGGATGGCAGGTGCCCAGTCACAGTACAGAAATCAAGGGAGGGACTCTAGAAAAGAACAGAGATCAACAACTGCAGTGTTCCATTTCTGAAAGGTATTATTAATCACTGTGATCTTACCAGAGAAGAGCTAGAGCCCAGAGTTTTCCAAGAGATGACTGTGGACAGAATTTATGGTTCTGATTACCAAACTGTCCAAGTATCTTACCCCAACGGAGATGGCACAAAGATCCCAATGTTCATCATGCATAAGAAAGGAATTAAATTAGATGGCTCTCAACCTGCTTTATTATATGGCTATAAGGGCTTCAATATATCTATTACAACAGTATCTAGGCTTATTTTTGTGAGGCACATGGGTGGTGGCTAGCAGTAGCTAACAGAGGAGGAAGTAGAGAGACCACAAAGATGGTATCCTGGGCAATGAGTAAAACTGTTTTGATGATTTTCAATATGCTGCTGAATATCTTATAAAGGAAGGTTACACTTCACCAAAGAGATTGACTATTAATGGGGGCTCAAATGGAGGACTGTTACTGGCTACTTGTGTAAATCAATACCCTGAGCTCTTTGGTTGTATCATTCCTCAAGCTGGAGTAATAAACATGCTAATGTTCCATAAGTACTGTGAGAAATTAATACCTCTTTCTTGCACATAATAGCTAATCATTGTATTAGGACCAAGGCTTTTCCTCTTTTCTACTTCTTTATCCAGAAACCAACTAGTATGGGAAATCTCTCTTAAAGATTTACCTAGGCCAAGATCAGTAAAAGAAATTCTAAGTTTGGGCTAATGGGTATAGTCTTGCTCATTGTGTTTGCTCAGACAGGTCTATGAAAATGTTGATTCTCGCTTTTGTCAAGATGGATGATTTAGAAATTGATGTCTCTTTGATCAAGGTTTGGGTGACCTGTCACATATGCCAAAACCATAATTTTTATATAGTCCACCTCCCATTGTGTTAACTAATCAGTTGATTGGCACCCCTCAGGAATACGTACTCTTAAAAGTATATATAATCCCTGAGCCCATCACACTGATTTAAGAGAGACGGCCAAATGACCATCCTTTTATTAATAATGTGCTGGCCTTATTAATAAAATGATTTAATTACCCAGAAACTGTGCCTCTTGAAACTTTTTAATCACCACAGTATGCTATTAACCATGCCTGGACCACTAACTATGGTTGTTCTGACTGCAGAGAACATTTTGAATGGGTTAATAAAGGCTCTTCAGGTTTCCTGAAGGTATCCATCAATGTTACTTCTCACTGCAGATCACGAGGCCAAGCAGTACCCCCTCACTCCCTGAAGTTCATTGTGACCCTAAAGTATATTGTATGCTGAAGCAGAAAGGAGACAAAACCTCTTCTCATTCATGTAGATACCAAGGCAGGCCATGGAGCAGGCAAGTCCACTGCTAAAGTTTATATAAGAAGTCTCTTGTATGTTTGCATTTATAGTATGGTGTTTAAATATCTATTTGGATAGAATAAAGGGAATTATGAGCTCCCATGGTAATCCCAAAATAAACCTCACGTGCTTTTAACCACTATTTACACAGAAAAACCAGTGGGCATGGTGCTTATATTTGAGAACACTGGTCTTATATCTAAGAACCACAATTTATTCTTCCAATGACCCAAAATTTTTTGAGAATTAGGCTTCTCTTTTTATCATTTGCTGGAAGTAGCCTTTTCTGTCATATTCAGACATATTTTAAAGCATATTTGGATAAATAGCTAAATTACAGCAAATGCTGTTGTGAATGCTTAAATTCCAGAGTTTTAAAGTGGTAGTCAAGCTTCCTATGAAATCCCTAAAATGCTATTTGCTCCTATAACCACATTCAAATCACCTTGGGATAAACGTTAGAACTGTGATAACACAAAAACAAAATTTCTTCACAAACATAATACATGTTACTTAAGAATGAGGGGAAAAAGAAATCAAGCAAGGCCTCCAGAATGTTGAATGCTTCCCATGATAAACTTTTGGGAGAATATGGATGAGAATCACACAGGTCGGACAAGCATGGATGGATTGTGAGCCGCATCATTGGAGGGAACTCTTGAATCAAAGAAATCATAGATCCGTTGGAGTGTTTCAATATGAATCAGATTGCACAGCTTTTGCTCTTAGCTCTACCAGTAGTAGGTAAATTAAGACTTCTCACTAGCAACCAAGTTCAAGGAGTTTAGAAATGACAATGACACTTAATAAGTTTCTGCTATTCATTTTGATATTCTTATTTTATTATAATTTATATTATTAATAATAATACTTTATTGGATTTAGTAAAGAAATTAATTAATTAATTCCTTTATTGGTTGGCCAATGTCTGTTCAAATGAATTCCTTTTGTCTGCATAAAGATGGGGAAAAGGAAGCCCAAATACAATTATAATGAATATTATTTATTCTGTGCAGCCAACCCAGGTTTCTGGAGAACTAGGGAGAAATTCCATAGTCTTCTATATCCATGTAAAAATTGGTAAGTTAATATGGCACCTCTAAAGAGGGGTTTCCAGTTTTCCCTTTGGAAAAGCCCCATCTCTGACATGTGTTAATCATGTTTCCTCTTGAGG
This sequence comes from Trichosurus vulpecula, assembly GCF_011100635.1. Lineage (NCBI taxonomy): Eukaryota > Metazoa > Chordata > Mammalia > Diprotodontia > Phalangeridae > Trichosurus > Trichosurus vulpecula. Next base: position 98,498,058 of record NC_050573.1, on the reverse strand, counting down.
AGTTTCAGAATAGTTATTGAAGAGAAGCAATGTGTTTTCTTTGTTTTTGTATTTATGCTTTGAAATCTTTGAGTGTAGTAATTGGTTGAGGAAAATGAATGTTTTAAAAAAATGAATATTCACTGATTTTTATGGGATTGGTTAACAAGAGGATGTGGAGGGTCTTCTCTATGATGCCAGTTGCATATGAGTAAGGGCCAAGAAGAAAACTTTCTCTGTAAAGTTACTAGCGGGCAAAAAGGGGGAAAAACCTTTTGGCTAGTTTTAGCAAAAAGCAAGGGACAAGGAATATTTATGGTATACATTTCAGTGTCTGGATCCAACTTGATCTCACTAAAAGCTAATTTTTAAATTTTCATTGTGAGCATTTATACCTCAGAAATTCATGAATGCTACAAATTGGGGCTTGACTTATTTCATTGTTTTCTTGATTTTTCTAAACTTAAGAAGAAGATAGAGAATGTGTTAGTAATGCAGATTAAACTTAAAAGTGTGCCCATATAGACTTTATTTTTGTGGAGGGGAGCCGGTTGTTAAACATTTACCAGCCCATCTCTGGATATATGTCAATTGTCTGTCAAGTCCTGATGCACTTGGTCGTTCCTTCAAGTGAAGAATGAAAGGCCTTTCCAAGAGGCTTGCCTTTTTCCCCTCTGAGCTTCTGCATACAAAATGTTAAATCAGGTTCTATAGGAGGGGTCATAATAAAATTCTTATACACAAAGATCTTAACAAAGGACTAAAGGACCAACTTATAAATGTATATTCATTACTATATATAAATATGTATATTCTCTATGCTATAGCATGCCACATTAATTCATTAAACTCTGCAGAGTGAGGAAGGATAACATTTGTGTTTACAAAATTTTAAGGAACAAAGTCATATCCTTGAACACATAATAAAAAGGAATCATAAAATTGTAAAGATCAGATATTTTGGAAAGCATTTAGCAGCTAAAGATTTGTTAGCCCTCTTACAATTAGCTATGAAACTTTCAACAAATCACTTCACCTAACTGGTAAAATGAGGAGATTGTAGTAAATCATGAGCTGTTACCCTGTGTTCTGTGAACTTGTTTTTATTTTTTCAATATTTGTATAATTACATTTCAAAATAACCGGTTTCCCTTGTAATCCTAAGTATTTTATTTTATTTATTTAAATACAGTATTCTGAGAAAGGGTCCATTTGTCTTCATCAGACTGACAAAGGGGTCCACGACACATAAAAGGCGAAGAGGTCCTGTATTAGGTAGATAATCTCTTCGGTCCTTTACCACTCTAACATTCTATCCCATATACGGAGTGAATCTGAGGATCCTCTTCCACTCAGTTTATGGGGAAGTGAGCTTTTGTCTGCAACTTTACTGAACTCTTTCTATGGAGCGTGTGGACATACACGCTCCCTGACATTTTGTTGAGAGAATGGAGGAGATCTCTTGGGCCCGAAAGATTTCTTGACATGGCTATACACTTCAATGAGGTTGAATGACTAAGTCTCAGGGACTGTGGATGATTTAGTTGCTTGGGGCTGTTTGGGATGAGGCGTTAGAGCTCCCCATTTGCTTTTGGTTGTTGAAAGGTAATCTTTGTTGCAGAGTGGGGGTTTTGGTGGTTGGGATTTCCAAAGAAAGAATGGAGTATGGACATTGCTAAGGATGTAAGGAATTGGGAACCCATCAGTCATTTCCAAACAGTGACCACACCACTCTGGCTATCATCTGAAATTCCTCCCCTCCAGAACCTTCTGCCCCTAGAAATACCCTTGCCCCTGAAAAGTCAGCTTTGGCCTTATGTAGATCAGTTTCAGCCTCTATAGCACTTCCATGCCATGCTACCAAATGTATGTGCCCTCCTTTTCCACCTCAAACTACCAACCTGTTCTTTTCCAGATCCACTTAATGGATTGTCTTCTCTCATTGAATTAGAATGTAAACTCTTTGAAGCCAGAGGTTGTTTTGTTTGCGTGTTTTTGCAAACCTTGGGGCTTAACACAGTTCCTGGCACACAGTAATGTTTAATAAATGCTCCATTTCTCTCGTTCTCTCTCTCTCTCTCTCTCTCTCTCTCTCTCTCTCTCTCTCTCTCTCTCTCTCTCTCTCATATCTACCTCTAAATACAAATGAGCTCTTTCCTGAAGTCCCTATAGAAAAAAACCCTGGGGACAAAAATGAGGCAGTTATGATTTTGGAAATGTCCCTAAGAATGAACCTTGATCACATAAGCCCAGATCCAGGGGTGCTGGACCACGGGACACAGATAGAAAGTCAGCAGAAGGTTTTTATCTGGGAAGGACAGAAGATAGGCCCTCAGACATGTTTCCATTAATATACAGACAGAATTGTATTTTTATAAATGAAAAATGTCAATAAAGATTTGATACGAAGACCATGTTTTCCATTTTTCCCTTTTTGCTATTTTTTTGAGTCAAGAGTGAAAGTAACTGTGTAGCAAAGAAAAATTACACCCAACAATGAAATATGTTCCCACTGATGTTTTCTGACCAGTGCAATGCATACCAAGTGCATTTTTGTGTGAACAGAGAGCCCACGGAGCTAGGCCTGTATCTTGCTGGACTTTGGAGAGTGTATTTGTGCATCTAGCAGCATTTTCTTGGACTCTATGATTATGTTAAGGTCTTTGCTCGAAGTCAACATTTCTATGGCTTATTAAATTCAGAGACAAAAAGGCCTCAGCAGGGAAAAGGAAAATCACTGTGTAAGGGTGAGTTGCCTTTCATGGTATCAAATCATCCTGACAACCAGCACACATGCTCTGACACACTCCGAGATAAGTCTTCACATTTCTTCTCAAACACCTTCTATAAATTCCAAGTTTCTACAGGATAAAAATCCAAACTCCTTACCCTGGCATTCAAGGTCTACCTAGATTTGCCACTAACTCCTTGCCTTAGTTTTCTCCATTCATAAAAATGAGTACATGGAACTTCATAATCTCTATTTTCTATTTCCACTTGAAATGCTAGGATCTCTAAGACCCCCTCCATCTTTAAAAGTCTGTTTTATGTTTTAACGGTCTATGTTCTAAGGTGCTTTCCAACTGTGGACTTAGAATAAGGAAGGCTTGGTCAGAACAGCATTAGGCACTTGCTAGATTTATAACCCAGGCAAGCCATTCATCATTGTGAGCCTACATTTTCTCAACTCTAAAATAGGAGATAACAATGACACCCACTTTGTAGGCCTGTGAGGATCAGATGAGATAACGTATATAAAGCACTTTCAAACCTTAAGTTTCCATGTGTTAATTATTATTTTATTGTATTTAATCTTTCCAGTTTTGTTCCTTATTCTGCTCTTACACAAATCCTGTTCACTAATTGAAAGAAGGTATTTGTAGTACCCCAAATATGCCTGGACTTTCTTGACCGTTTATTTTTGTTTAGGATATTCACCTCTACCAGACTGCCTTCCACTTTCCTCTCTAGGAATCGGAATCATTATACTTGTCCTTCAAGATCCAGCTGAAAAATTTATTTCTTCCAAAAAGTCTTCATGGGCTACTTGGAGCTTATACAATATCACTCTTCTTGTTTCTATAGCATTTATTGTTTATCTCACTCATTTGGGTCCAGATACATACTTTGTTGAACCATTATGCCATATTCCATGACTTCCTTATGACCCAAAAAGACAATTAGCTCTTTGGAGGTGAGAGAGTTTTTAAAAATATTTTCTTATATCTCCTTCCCTCCCTTCCATTAACAAATCATGTTGCTTAGCATGGCTAAGTGGCTTGCTAATAACAAATGGTCAATGCATGTTTGTGGATTGATTGACATTGGGAGGATGTTTGGGTTAGAAAAATTATAAGCACTGTTGACTGATAATTTCTAGGGTATCACAATGGGGGAAGAACTAATGCTTTATAATTAAAAGCTAATGAAAAGACAAACATGAGCTTTATACCGCTTGCCAAATGAGCTTCTTCCCTGTTGAGTTGGATAAATGATAGAAGGCTGGAAGCAGCCAAAGTCTTTTAGAGCAGTTGCTCAAGACATCTGGTGGTCTCTCAGGTGTTGAGCAGCTTGCAAAGACTACCTGAATCTGGACACAGAATCCTGGAATCCTGGAATAGAAAGAGGTTTTTAAGTCAACCCATCAGCTTATTGACACTCAAATGGCCAGTACATTAGTTCTGTCCTTCATCACATCTCATCTAGACTAATGTAATAATCTCTTGAGTTTTGTTTTCTCTGCCTCTAGTCCCTGCCCTCTCTAATTGATCCTCCACATGATTACCACACTAATATTCCTAAAATACAGATATTACTATATTGTTTTCTTAGTCTAAAATCTTTAGTAGCTCCTGATTTCCTGTAGGATAAAATAAAAGTCCCTCCACCTGCCACTTAAATTCCTACAAAAACCTAACTGCTTATACTCACCATGTACTTTTCCATTAATCTGGGATTACTTGCAAATGCAATTGTTTTGAGATTTTTATGTGCTATATTTTAGTCATATGGATTAACTATGAGGATGAATTCTGCCTATATGATGGCCTCTGAGTAAAGGACAGATCTGTTCCTGTGGTATGAAATAATGCTTGAAGATGTGGGATAGCGAGGAAATGGCTGAAATGATACTTCAAGTATTTGATTATTCATATTCCCCAGCTGCTTATCTCTCCATCCTGCTGGAAATGAATGTGTGACTTTCATTATTGTTTCTATTATCTCTAGTGCCTAAAATGTCCTTGGCACATAATAGACATTTAATAGACACTTGTTTTAGTGTTCATGATCCTGCACTTTGAAATCAGAGAACTAGAGTGACTCCCATGAGCCAATTCAACTAAGAAGCATTTATTAAGCCCCTACTATGCGCCAGAAACTATGTTAAGCACTGGGAATACAAAAACAAGTCCTTGCTGTCCAACTGTGAAACAATATGCAAAAACTACATATAAACAAGAAATATAAAAGATATACTTTGTAATTCTAGGTCCTTTACCTTCCAGGATATCATATTCTAAGCCCTCTGCATCTTTATAGTGATAGATGCTAAATCTTCTGTGATCCTAACAGTGGTTAAATGGTATTTGAATTGATTCTTTGTGGATGCTTGAAGTATTTTCTCCTTTATCTGGGGGCTTTGGAATTTGACTATAATATTCCTGGGAGTTTCATCTTGGGATCTCTTTCAGGAGGTGATTGGTGGATTCTTTCAATTCCTACTTTGCCCTCTGGTTCTTTGATATCTGGGCAGTTTTCTTCATAATTTCTTGAACTATGACTTCCTTTTTTAGGGTCATGGGTTTCAGGTAGTCCAATAATTCTTAAATTATCTCTCCTTGATCTATTTTCCAAGTCAGTTGTTTTTCTGGAGAGATATTTCACATTAATTTTCTCTTTAGTTCTTTCCTTCTTTCTTTCCTTCCTTCCTACTTTCCTTCCTTCCTTTCTTCATTCCTTCCTTCCGTCCTTCCTTCCTTCCTTCTGTTCTTTCTTTCTTTCTGTCTTTCTTTCTTTCTTTCTTCTTTCCTTCCTTCCTTCCTTCCTTCCTTCCTTCCTTCTTTCTTTCTTTGCTTAGATCTTCTAGGAATTATTTTAGGCCTGTATCTAATATGCATTTTTCTTTGAGGCTTTGCTTATAGATGTTTTCAAGTCACTGTTGTCTTCTGAATCTGTCTTCCTTGTCTCCATAGGTTTTTATGGTCAGGTTCTTTCCACCACCCATGCCATTTTTCCAGCCTGTTTCTTGACTTTGGATTTGATGTTAGAATTGAGTTTTGTTCATTTGGGGGCTTTGTTGTCTTTTGACTTGGCTTTTATAATTTGTGTTGGAGAATAATGTTTTTCTTTTTTTAGTTATGTGCCCTCCATTCTCTTTTTTTCATGGCATTAATTACATTATTAATTTTTTTCTCATCTGCTCTAAGTCATTAATTGAGTCTTTTGAGTTTTATTAAGAATTAAATTTTGTACCTTATCTTTCCCTTGGATTAGTATTTTTAAAAAATCTAGGAGGTACTTGTGGTCATTATAATCTGTATTAGATGCTAGATTTAGTTGTTGGAGAACAATTGTTTTCTGGAGATTCCTCACTTCTATATGCCCTTTTAAAAAAGCCCTTTTAAATTTCTTCATTGTATTGGTGTTTTTTTTTTACCCCTCTCCTCCTTTAATCCATTCCTTCAGTTTCTATGCTTTTTTTCCTATAGGCATTTTTTCCTGAGGATTTCTTTTTTATCACACAGTTTAGTTGTTGCTTTAATATTATTTGACACATTTTTTCTCCATTAAGGTAATGAGGTTGAAGAGGGCTTATATATACCCTCTCATTCTCTCATCTTGCCAGAAGTCTGTTACCAGTTTTTTCATTACATTAATACAGATGCTTTCATTTTTCCCTATTATCTCACCTGGAGACAGAGAGCGGTTATTTTAAAATAACTTCCAGCTTTTAAAGAAAATATGATAAAATACAACAAAGTAGCAAATCTCAAATTGGTTAGGTTACTGAGGTCCATAATCTTATTTGAAGGTATCATTTTTCGAGCCACTGAGGCCGCGATACGCTGGTAAACATTTAACAACTGACTCTCCTAAAAACCTGAACATGTGACACACTTTTAAGCTTAATCTGCATTTTTAACATTTTGTTTATCACTTTTTTAATTTTAGACAATCATCAGAACAATAAATCAAGCTCTGATTTGTAGCACTTGCTGATTTCTGAGTTTTAAATGCTAACACTGAAAATTTAACATTCATATCTCCTAAGCCTTTTCGAGCTAGCTCTAGAATGCCCATGCATTTGGGACAGCACAAACATCTCAACCTGATTATCCTTTGTTCTACTTACCATTTCTATGAATCCACCTATCCTGACTTAGGCTTTCTTACTTTGGGAACAAGACCATGTTCTTCCTTTCCATAGCATTGTCTCAACTCTACTTTCTTGCCTGTCTTTCTGTTAAAAGCAGGCACCTTTCCAAGATCCTCACTAAACTTCAGGGGTTAGTGTTCCCACCAACAAAGTAAGACTCTATCAGTTTTGATGATTCGAAGCTTTAACCCTTCCACCCCAATCAAGAAAATTTAGCACAGATTCATTGCATTATACAAGTGATAATAGTGTCCTAGGATTCAGGGCTAAAAGGGATCATAAAGAATAACAAATCTACCACTTTTATCACTATTTTTAATCAGATCCTCTTGGAGAAAGCCCAGGGCATTGAACCCAAGAGTCTTGGGAATAGATAACAGTTCCCCCCAAACCAGCAGACTTGCTTCCACTCCAGTCCCCATATCCATCAATGAAGGAAGAATTTATCATAGAGAAGGGACGCCCCTTCCTTATCATCAGAAGTAACTGCTACTGACCAGTTGTCATCAACAAGCAGATAGATGTAAGAGTCTTGGGAGTGACGGCATCTCTCAAATCACCTATTCTGCTTCTAGCCCAGTCCTCATAACCATCATCCAGAAAAACAGTTCCTGTGGAGACAAGGCCAAGCATCCCCTCCGACTTCCAGCCAGCTGCCACCCCCAAGGCAGGAAGGCTAACCTAGATGAAGAGCTTCCTGAGGGTGAGACAGAGAGAAGCATGTGCCAGGAAGGACAAACAACCACCATCACTACCACCACGGCCTTGACCATCATTTCCCATTGATAGCCCAGGACCTGGAGCCAAAGAGATCTGGGAATATCAGTGCTTTCAGCCAAGTGCCTCAAGCTGTCATTCTGGGGAGAAATCTTCGTGGTGGTGAAGCCTGGTAATGCCTCCTACTAGTGCTACAGAAGACTCTGAAAAGAAAGTTCTTGTCACTAAAGTCCTTGGGACTGTCAAAAATAGTTCATCATGAAAAACTTTTATAGTTTTGTCAGTGGAAATGATATTAATGAAGAGGTATTACCATTTGCTTTGCTACTGTACCCTCAGGACCACGAGGCCTTTCCATTTTACTTGTAGCTGAAACTTCTGGCAAATGTTGCCTCCCTCATTAGAATGTGAACTTCTTCAGAATAGAGATGTTCTTTCTTTTCTCATTGTATCCCTCCCTAGCCCTTGGCACAATGGTTTGGAAATAGTAGCACTTAACACTTCATTCATTCATTCCAAACCTCACATTTTATAGGTGAATGTTTTGTGATTTAGAGAAGACAAATGACTTGCACAAGGTCATCCAGGTGCCTGAATTCAAATGCAGGTGTTCTGGCTGCTCAGGATGCTTATCCACATACAATTCTGATCACTAGATTAGGCAAGGCTATAATCTTACAAACGGGATGAGATGAAATTATAGAATTTAACAGAGTCATGGGATTTCAGGAGTAGAAAAATATCTCAGAAGTTAATCTTTATCTGAATCTTGGAAATTTGAATATTAGGGATGTCACCTCATAAGGCAGCCTATTCTGCCTTTTAATTATGCCAAGAAATAGGAAGTCATTTCTTACAGAAAGATTTCTTACATCTACCCAGTTCTCCTAGCTGTGGTTTTCTTGGGGGCCAAATAAGAGAAGCCTAATGGTTCTTTTACATGACAACTCTTCAAATAATGAGAATCATCTTCCTCCATCGTTCCCACTCTCCCTCCCCTCCTTCCCTTCTCTGTAGCTCCTAATTTTCTATTCTCCAGGTAGAAAAAGCCCAGTTCCTTCAGAAGATGCAGCTATGCCATAGTCTCCAATCTTCAAAGATGACCCTAATGGGAGCACACAGATTAGACTTTCCGTGCTACCATTTGCTCGAGTGCAATATATTCACATATCTTCATGTAGAGCCATGAAACTACTTTGTTTCATTGGTTGTCACTAACTTATCAGCAAATCCTCAACCCTCTTAGAATTTTAATTTACTTTGATAAATAAATAGATGCCAAACAACACTTTGGAATATGGAGATGGCGTGGTGATGACTGTTGGAAAACTGTCCAAATAGCAAGAGGAAGTAACAAGTGCCCAGAGATTTAGGAAAGAATATTATAGACAGTCACAAAACAATTGTTCATTACAAGACTTAACATTTCATTAATGAACAGTGAGTATTATGCTACATGCCCCAAATGGGGTCATGAAAAGTCTGAAATGACTAAACAACAGCAATATGGGAATGGAAAGAAAAATACAGAATACATCTCCAAGATGTAAGCAATAGATTAGAGTTAACACAGAATTACCCAGAAAGACAACTAAGGTTACAAGTTAATGGTGATTGGTGGACTCATGGATATTGGGAACTTTGCTCCAGCTCCTGGTTTAGGTCTAGAACTCCTCACCTCACTGGCCATGCCTCTATCCACAAGGTTGTGAGGTTCCCTGAAGGGTTTTGTGGCTATACAAATTTCACTTCAGGGATTAGAGCCAAGATATGCATCAAATAGGAAATAGAGATCACCCTGGTTAGTGATGGATGCTTCCACATGCTCAGAGAAGACTAGATGTCTCTAAGTTCCCTTTCCTCTCTATGACCCTATGATTCTTTGATACTTGGGAAGAGATGCAGATGTAAAATAGGAAAAGAGAAAGAGACAGAGAGGGAGATTAAGAAAAATGGCTATGGAGCTGCTATTTTTTCTTTTCTTTTGGTTGAACTGCATTTCACTTCCAGGGGAGCTAGTACTGGGCTTCCTTTCATGTCTGTGCTGCTAGCACTTTCAGATATTGAAAACTGAAGTATCACTCCTTTTATGAGGTAAGCATTTGGCCTAGAACTAGGAACTTCACTCCTGTGCAGAGAGATGGCATCATCCTAGACCCTGACTCTTTAACATTTGTTTTTGAAGCTTCTCATTAATTCTCTTTCCTAATTTGGTAGCACCATTTGGAGAAGGTATGGCAAGTCAATAGACTCACAATCCCCTGGGAATAAAGATAAAGGAAGAGTCAATTTTATAAAACTGAGTAGAAGTGGCTGCTACTGATTCTAATTCCTAACATTATTTACCTTGGATGGCATTTTAATTGTCTTTTATATTTTGATGACTTTTAATTGTGATAGGAAAGAGAGGTTGCAGAACTTGTAGAAAACAGGGAGTAGGGAGATGGTCAGAAATACTGGTTTTGAAGGCAGGATATAGAAAGTTTGGTCTGTCATACCACATCATCCAGGTTCATGACAATGAATAGATTCCAAGAACGTGGATATGATGGTGTCTTTCCCCTCCGGGTTTCTGAATCTGGATCTCTGCTTTACTTTGAAAGGATAGACATAAGAGAAGAGTCCAGAGGTGTGAACTATGTGTGAATCAATAAATCATTGTCATTGTAGTATAAAAGGAAGCAACTGAAGGGAAGACAAGAAATTCACACCTTAACAAGGAGTTGGCCTTTTGGAGGGGCCTGGTGGCAATGAGAATTTTCTCCCTCTCAGAATCAAGGAGCCCCAAGGGGTCATCTAATCAACCCCTTCATTTTATAGATGAGCAAAAAAATATACAAAAAAAGTTAAGTGACTTGCTTTAGATCACCCAGAGAATAAGTGGCAGGGCCAGGATTTAAGACTCACTTTTCAGACTCCAGATCCATTAATATTCCCCCTAGGCCACATGGCAGCATTAATGCCACAGTGGAGTCCTCATCAATTGGGTCAATGAGGACCCAGAACAATGCCTGGGCACACCCTCTATAGGTACTCTGTAAATGTTGCTCGACTTGTGCCTGTGTGCCTCAACCCTGAACCAATAAATCACTGAAGGTAATGGATCCTGCCAGGGTTGACACCATTTAATGAGAGTCAAGAGAGACTGGCGATAAACCACAGACAGCCATTAATGTGTTTTAGGAGCTCTCGAGTTATCATCACACCATCCTCGGCCAAGTGGCCATGTAAAACAAATTCGGCTCCTGTAAATACACTCCACTCAGAACTCCTATTCCAGGGGAAGAGATAAGCAGCCTTGGTCCCTGGAAGGTTCCTTGGCATGTCCTAGAATGTCTGGACCATATTTCCTTTCATCCCTCCTGCTTCCCCCCCTTGCACTCTGACACATCACCATCTGGTTGCCTAGCAACTACCCCAGCACTGCTGTGCATACTGGCATAATTTGCTGTTCCAGGCTGTGAGGGCTTTTTCCCCTTCCCCCTCCCCCTCCTCTTCTCCCTATTCCTTTCTTTCACTCTCTCTCTCTCTCTCTCTCTCTCTCTCTCTCTCTCTCTCTCTCCAAGTTGAAAGGCAAGTAACCAATCTAAAATAGGCCATTTTTTTCTTTTTTGACAGACATCTTCGTGTAAATGTTGAAATCTGTGTTGTCTGTCAAAAGCCGTCAATCTGAAAACTTTGCAGAGGCCCATGTATATTTAGTAACAGAGAACAAATAGAGGAAGACATTTAGATGTCAATTACTCCAGCAAGTTAATACAGAAACTGGGTATTTAAATCAAGCCATTTAGAGATGATAAAAGAGAGGTGACTCTTTAGGATACTTGCTTGTATTTTAAAAATCCAAATGGTTTTTCCCTCCTTCCACACTAAGTCTAATGCCTATGGCATGACATTAACTCTTTCAACAACTGTGGGACTGATGCCTTGAGGGTTAGGGACCAGAGGCAAATGCACACATAGAATTTCAGAGCTGGAAAGATTTTTTAAGATGCCAGAATCTTATTTATGTAACACCATAAGGTCAACAAAGTTCATTTCCCACAATAAGTTGGTGAGATAGATAGTATAAGCATTATATCCATTTATAGATGAGGAAGCCAAGACTGAGAAGTTAAATGCTTTGGCGAAGATCACACATCTGGTGTCTCAGCAACACTTCACATCCAGTTCCTTTTTTTTGAGGGGGGAAGGCAGGGCAATTGGGGTTAAGTGACTCACCCAAGGTCACACAGATAGTAAGTGGGTCAAGTGTCTGAGGTCGGATTTGAACTCGGGTCCTCCTGACTCCAGGGCCGGCGCTATACTCACTGAGCCCCCTAGCTTCCTCTCACATCCAGGTTTTCTGACTCCAAGTCCCACACACTATTTATTCTCTCTCATCTAGGAATCAGTATAGGCAAGGCAAGACAATGTGTAATTCTGGGGTGTTTCCTGTGTGCCAGGCACTGTGCTAAGCACTTTACAATTATTATTGGATTTTATCCTCCCAGCAACCCTAAGAAGTAGGTGCTACTATTATTCCTATTCTATGGATGAGGACTCTGAGGTTAAGTGACTTGCCTAGGGTCACACAGCTAGTAAAAGTCTGAGGCTGGATTTGAATTCGGATCTTCCTGACTTCAGGTTTGATGCTCTATTTACTTTGCCACCTAGTGCTGGGTATACCAAAAATAAGCAAAAAGAAAGATGGTTGTAAGGGGGGAAGAAAAAACATTAAGGTAAACAGAAAAGTACGTGTGTGTGTGTGTATGTGTGTGTGTGTGTGTGTGTAGTGGTAGAAAGAACATACCCATTTTGGAGCATGTTGTCAACTTCCGTAAAATCGAAAGCAGAGTCAGGATGGGAATGTGGGTTGGCCAGTGGTTGCTCCTTCCTAAAATGGAGGACCAGAAAGTTACTCATCAATGGGAGAACAGGATTGGCATAGAGGAGGAATGTTGGACAGAGGAAGCCCCAGGCACAGTGCTAAGAACTTAGGAGACACATATAAGTTAAACTGTTCCTGACCTTAAGGAGTCTCTTCAATCATGCTTCCTTCTTCATGACCTCATTTGGGGTTTTCTTGGCAAAAATAATGGAGTGGTTTTCCATTTCCTTCTCAAGCTCACTTTACAGATTCGGAAACTGAGGCAAACAGGGTTAAGTGACTTGCCTAGGGTCACACAGCCAGTAAGTGTCTGAGGCAAGATTTGAGCTCATGAAGATAAGTCTTCCTGATTCTAAGCCCAGCGTTCTATCCGTTGTACCACTGAGCTACTCTGAGGAGTTTCTGGGTAGATACAATATGCTCTCAGATAAGGACATATAAGAACCATGCAAAATAAATACACTATGATATAGGGAACTAACAACTGGGGGAATTGTCCCCCACATAACCCCAGAATTCTATATCCAATTACAAAATATCATAGTGTAGTTATAGTGGGATCTTAGCCACTACTAACAAAGTCAGAGACAACATAGTGAAGTGGATAGATTGCCAGCTTTGGAATACTAACTGTGGGCCCATGGACAGATAACTTAACCGTTCAGTGCCCAAGACAATGCTCTAGATTATGAGTAATTTGTGGATTTTTTAAGACACAAGAATCTCATTTATATAACATTGTTCGTCCATAATCCACAAGTGAGTGGCTAATCTGTACCAGTGGATGGAATTTTCACACCTGAGACTCCCTATACTGATAAAATCATAAGACAGGACCCCTCACCCCCAATATGGGGGGAGAACAGGAAAAGGCTTTAAGGGTAATATTAGTAGAACTCAAATAGAAAGTGAGTCCACAGTTTGGATAAGTTTGGAAAACCAGCTGCGTGTTAACCCATGGGGAATCATTAAACTAATAAAGGGCTACCATTGTATTAACTGTGCCATATGCCATATCTAATTGGGATCATATAGAAAGACTAAGGCATGAACAACAGACAGTCTGCATGCCTTCTCGCTATCTGACAAGATGTCACAAGGGACGGCCCGATCACATTAGGTTTTTATGGGAGGACAAGGAGAAGAGGCCAGGATGGGCTGGCCTGAATGGATCACGATTCTGGATTCTAGGAAGTGGTCACATCAATGACATGACATATTAATAGACTATCACATCATTTCAGCTCTATCTACTGGTCTCACCCTAGGTGGGCCTAAGCTTTTATGTATGTAGTCCTTAAAATGACTTTAAGTTTTGTGAGATCAGGGACAATGTATTATATTTATATAATAGGGAACACAAAGTTTAGCAAAGTAAGCACTCCATGAACATTCCTTAACGTTTAACCGTCCCGAATTGGCTTGTCATTTTTTTTCTTAAGATAACAAGACATGTCTTTCTCTAGTGAAACTGTAACACTTGTCCAGGTCAGTAATTCCCAATCTTTTCAGAGTGCTGATGAGCTATTATGGTATATTTTATTTCATGACATTCTTCCCTTTTCCTCCTGGCATTTTTGTATGTCAAACACAGTAGAACTGCCCTATAACCCTCTTTGATACCGAAATACTTCTAGGATCTGTAATTTCATCAGTGTGGATACTGTTCTGACCAAAGCAGATCACAGCCTCTCTATAATTTAGTAGATGGTATTGAAAATTGCCAAGGTGGTTGAAAAAATTCATTATCCTAAGGCCAATGTGGTGATAAGCCTCTCTGAACTTAGCAAAACTGGTCTTTACACAATAGAGATGTAGTTCACTTCCAGGCCTTTCTTTGAAGTGCTAGCAGCTTGATAAGGTCTGACAGAACTTATTCTATGCTAGCATTGTCTCCAAGAGCCCAGGGAGAACTATATGCCACAATGAAGATTTGGGAAAAGGCTTTCATGGAGAATAGAGCTCCCAGGGTATAAAAATTCAGAGGGTGACTTCAGCACTTGCAGGCTTGCAATAGCATAGAGACAATTAAGTTTAATACTTAGTAGGCAAAAATAACTACTTAAAATAGGAAATGCCAGTAGTCTCATCTCCCTGGGTAGGTGCATCTTAGATGGGCTTCTTTCTACCTATTCCCATTATTAGCCTCATGGTGTCCCAGAGTGTGTTTCTTCCCTTGGTGGCTCTATTTCAGGTAAAATCCTCTAAACCTTCCTGCCTCTTATTGGCAATCAAGATGGGCTTTTAGCACTTATTCAATCAAGTGCCCTTGAAGATTTTGGCCTTTGTTTCCTTGATTAAATTAGGAGTCCTTGATGACCTCTTTGCCTCAAGGGAAAGCCTAGTTTACATGGGTTTGAGTAACATGTTTGTGACATCAGAGGCTTTTAGACCACATGGGTCTAAGTTGCATTTTTGTGATGCTTTCAGGTCAAATGGGTGAGTCTCATGTGTGACTCACCTTTGACTCTGAACAAGATATATAAACCCAGAGGTTGGCTTTCTCCTTTGGAGCTCTGAGCCACAGCAGGAGTGGCGTGTGACTCTGGGCCAGCCATTGTGATAAGCTCCCTGGTTTTTGAGAAAACTCAGACGTTGATGCATCTGTGGTAACTGCATATAGTGATTTTGTCAGATGGAAATCTGTCTGTGGATTCATGTTTATTTGCTCTGTTTTTATTTGCTCTGAAACTCAGGGTGCTCGCTTTTCCCCCTGAGCTGAGTGAATGATATTTGTATGCTGGATTAAAGTAAGATTGTTAACCCCTTAACGCTGCTTTTCTTACTAAAGCAGATCAAAGGACCTGTGTTGGCAGCTTTCTGTGTGCTGGTTGTTGGTGGGTCTTACACAGCCACAGTAGCTGCTAGCAGATTGTTGCTATACCTCTGAGCATACTCTGTGTGTGTGTGTGTGTGTGTGTGTGTGTGTGTGTGTGTGTGTGTGTACACGTGCTCGAGCTCATAATTTGCCTCAGGTGCAAAGATTACTCTAGTTATTGGCTCCGGTGGGGAACAAGATTATTCTTCATGAAAAAGAGAACAATAAGAAGTTGGAATCCTGGATGAGATTCTTGCTAGCCATATCAACCTAGGTTGGTAATTCCCAAATTTTTCAAAGTACTGATGTTATTTCTGTGTATTTGATTTCACAGCACCCCTCCCTTTTCCTCTTGGGAGTCCCATAAGTCAAAAACAATAGAACTGCCCCGTAGCCCTATTTGAGCCTAAACCTCTCCGAGCCTGTTTTCTCAACTGTTAAATGGGAGTAATGATAATTCAAAACACTTAGTGGGGAAAATGAGAAAAGTAAACTTCTTAGAAGTACAGAAATTGCTGAAGAATACTGAAGGCGCTATTCAAAGATGTACTGCTATAATTAATGCATTATCAGGGAATGGACCCTAAGGAAGAATGGAGATACAGGAAAAATGAAAGTCTAGGATTTTTAAATGATGACGTATCAACATCCTTCCTTCCTTTCCCCCCCAAGAGATTGTTTTTCTTTTCAGAGAATTTTCTGTGACATGGAAACATTCTCCATCAACAGCTCTGCTTGACTACAAGAACATCATGACTTCCGCCTCTACCTCTACCACCATCCCCCACCTTCACATTCAACGAATCACCTCAAATCTCATCATCACGACTCAGGTTTGCACACTCTACACCCTCTCAATTCACCTTCAGTTGCCTCTCTCCTCTGATTGGAGGGTTGAAAGATGGAGCACTGAAGTCCTCCCCAAGTCTTCCTTTATAGGGGGCTCACGATCTTCCTGATGCTTCTATTCCCTATCAGCAACTCTACTTGCTTTGTCTTTATTGGACAATATGCCCTTTCCCTGCGGTCAGATATTCCACGGTCCTTCCCCTCTGTGTTGTTAATGTATTGTTAATGCAATGGGAAGGTCTTTCCATCCATTAATAGGCCCATGAGATCTCTCTGGGTCACATGGAAGCCTGAGTCACATGATGAGACAGAGGAGTCAGAGCTGGGGGAGAGAGAGACAGAGAGCAGCAGCTAGCATGAGTGAGAGCCAGGGAGTGATTTCGCTTGTGGGAAGCCTTGCTGGAAGGGAGCCTTGGGGATGTCTGTGCCCCATGCATTGCTAAAGTGTATAGATTTCTTTGTTGCTATGATGGATTTGGCTATCTGGTGTTTCAATAAACATTTTGGTTCTCCCTTCAGTGAAGAGGGTCTGTTGTATTTTGTGGTTCATAACTATACCAGCATATTTATAGCTGCCATAGGTGCTATAAAGTACCATATTGGGGTTATACTCTCCTTCCTTTTCAGCTTCCTTTTGTGTGTTGTCTTTCTCCATTAAAATGTAAGTTCTTTGAAGGCAGAGACTGACTCTCTCTCTCTCTCTTTCTCTCTCTCTCTCTCTCTCTCTCTTTCTCTCCCCTTTTCTCTTATTTGTATGCCCAATGTTTAACAGTGTCTGGTGCATAGTAGGCACTTAATAAAGGTATATTGCACTGAATTGAATTGAAAAACATTGTATGGTTTCATAAAACAAGGTCTGGGAATCATTCTAAAGTCTCCACAGGTTGACAGGTGGTAACACAGCCTTAGGAGAGTCCCAGCAAAAGGGGAGGAAGAAGAGATAGCAAGAGGAAGAGAGAAAAGAGAAAACAAAAAGAATCCAATACACCATGAATGTTCCCTGAGAAGTGACAGCAGCGGATTTCTTTATAGAAAGATGGCAGGGGAAAACAATCATTTATTAATCACCTACTATATGCTAAGCACTATGTTAAGATTTTTATGAATATCATCTTTGATCCTTATAAACAACCCGGAGAGGTAGGTGCTAATTTTACAACTGAGGAATCTGAGACAAATAAAGGTTAAGGCAATCAATCAATCAACATTTATTAATCTCCTTTTATATGCCAGGCACTGTGCTATGAACTGGGGATACAGTAAAAGGGAAAAATCCCTGCCCTCAAGGAGCTTACAATCTAGTTGCTTGATAACAGCATGATGGGGTTGAAGAAGCACTGGACTTAGGGCTGAAGACTTGGTGGGTATGGTGGATAGAGCATCAGCCAAGGCTCAGGAAAGTCATGCTAGTTGCATGACCTTCGGCAAGTCACTTGATCTCTGTTTGCCTCAGGTTTCTCGTCTGAAAAATAGGGATAATAATAGTACCTACATCCCAGGGTTGCTGTGAGGATCAAATGAGATAATAATTATACAGTACCTGGCACATGGTAAGCACTATGTAAATATTAGATATTATTATTATTATAGCTATTATGGATCCTGGTTCTACCACTGATTAGCTCTAACCGTTAGAATTCTCTCAAATATACTCCTAAAGTGACAGCACATTGGTTTGTTTTTGCTTTTGTTCTTTTTTTTCCCCTAGCTTAATATACTAATTGAATTCAAATGACTGCTGCATCACAAACAACCTGCTGTTCATCTAACACCTAACTGAAGACAGGAGAACAGCCATGATAGAGAAGACATCGAGGTGTAGAGCAGTGGAAGAAGCAGATGCACTACGATCCTTCTCTAGCTTCCCAGCAGGTCAGCACCTTGGTCAGCTCACATAATACCCGCAGGTGACATCAGGTCACAACCATAGCCTCTGCCTTTACTGTGTGCTAGAGGCTTCCCTTGGGCAGTTGATCAAACATTGCTGATCCAGCTATGTTCGAAGGTGGAGCTTTGTAGGCCTTTTATGCATGAATCCTTAGGAAGTGGGGTGAAGCCTACTACTCCTGTCATTTGTTGCCTACATTTGAGATTGAAGGGAATGCGAAATTTCAATTAAAGATTAGTGAAAATAAAGATGTGATTGTTTTTTCATTCACAAGTTCTAAACATCTGATATCTGTCCATGGATTCTTTGGGGGTCTGTGGTGCTCTAAAGCAACAGAGTAATAGTCAGGCTACATCCACTGTTGAAAATAATTAGCTGTTTCCTCTAAACATCCCGGTCAAACAACAGTTCTTTACATTTCTGATGGCATAATGGCCCCTTGTGAAGTTTCCTTCCCCTTTCCTTCTCTTAGTTACCATGCAAAGCTGTCTGACCTTGGAAAAGTCATTTCTAGTATCTGTGAAACTCTGAGGGCCGCCCCCTTCCAGACTGATTCTTCTGTGAAGACAAACTAGGCCATCTTTTGCCTCAATCCTTGTGTAGCCTTTAATCATTGAACTGCTGTTGTCTGGGACAACTCTGAGACCTGGTAAAGGCCTTAGCTTAAAAAGGCCAAGATCTCCCACTGCACCCTGAGGCATCACCAGTAGTCCTGATCTATGTCTTACCACTGGATTCTGATTATTTTTGAGGAGAGAGTGAGGCTGATGACTTTGCATAGTCCTGCCTCACTGAAATCCAATTTACTTACAAGTCAAGACATGGCCCTATTGATGTCATTGGTCCTCCTTGAGAACAAAAGAAAAATAACAACAATAATACAGTATCTGAGTCTCAGTTTTCTAATCTGTAGCATTGCAAAAATGGTGTATGCCGTAACCACCTCACAGAGTTGTTGTGAGGAAAGCACTTTATAAACCATTAAATGTTATAGATATGGGAGTTATTGGAAGCAGGCAAACAGTCAGCAAGACAAGCAATTTGCCTTTTCCAGAGAACCCTGAAAACACACCGGAGACCCTCAAGTGCCACAGGGCAAAGAAACTCATTGCTCAGTCACTCAGGTTCAAAGGTCCATTTATATCAATAAAGAAGCCCTGTAAACAAAATGCAACTCTCATTACTGGTATGCTCAGCTAGCCGTGATGGTTCAATGAACACTTAAGATGAATGCTCTTATTATGCCCGATTTGTGATTTTATGGTTGTAGAAAGATGGGGAGAAGGAAGTGAAATTGGTTTCCTCAACATTAGCTTGATGGGAAAAATACACACACACACATACACGCACACAAACACATCATCATCTTGTATTGTTTTTTTTAAAACTGAAGAATATGATGTGTAAAACAATAAAGTTTCCATCTGCAGGCAACAAGAAATGCACAGAAATAAATCGTGCCCCTGGGTTTCTCATTCCCAACCATGTTTAACACACTCAGTGCTACTTGGGTATAGTGCTCAGTGAATTGCTAATGAGAGAAAAAACAGCAACCAGAAAGCAGGCTGTTGGTCCAAACGAGTTTCTCTCACTATTTTCTAAAAAGCATTTTTTTAAAACTCACTTTACATCTTTGGGCAAGTCACTCACTCTCTTTAGGCCTCAATTTCTTTTTCTAAAAAGATGGTGTAGTTGGATTAGATGATCTGATCTCTATGGTCTCTTCCAGCTCCACGCCTAGGATCATAGCTGTGGTGCTTCAGAATAGCATTTGGCAAAGTATTTTCTATCTCTGGTATTCTATGTTCCAAGATCCTTTCTAACTCTACTTCTGATACCCCATGCTCTGAAATTCTATCTTCAGGATAATAAGGTCACAAAATCTCTACCTTGAAAGGGATATGTGAGGAAATTTTTCCTGAGCAAAATCTCCCTCTATACCAACCTTGATGAATGATTACCAAGGTTCTACTAGAAGGCCTGTTGCAATGGGGAACTCTCTGCCTCCTGAGGAAATCCAGTATATTTTTATTCTTTATTATTTTTGGAGGTAATTGGGGTTAAGTGACATGCCCAGGGTCACACAGCTCAGTATATTTTTAACAGCCATAATCAGGAGGTAAAACTTTCACTGTCTTGAAGACACAAAGTAAGAAGGGACCACAGAGGCCATCCAGTCCAATCCATACCTGAAAAACATTAACAACACAAGACAATCCCTTTTATAACATAAATAAGTAGTCACCCAATCTCCATTTAAAGTCCTCTTGTGAGGGGCACCCATTCCCCCCTGAAGGATCTCATTCCACTTCAGGACAGCTCTCATTGTTAGAAAGGTGTTTCCTGACATCAAGCCTAAATTGTTCTTTCTGTAGGTCATCACTAAATTACTTCTAGAGCTCTGCCCTCTGTGGAGAAGCAGGACCATTCTAATTCCTTTACTATATCCTGGAAGTTCAAATACTTGGGCAGCTATCATACCCTACCTAAGTCTTCTCTTTTAAATCAACCAATCAATAAACATTTATTAAGTACCAACTATGTGCCAGGTTTCGTGCTATGAGCTACAGATACAAAGACAAAAATGAAATGGTGCCTGCCCTCAAGAGGCTTAGGTGTATAGGTGGAAATAAAACATGAATACTTTCATTCTCTCTCTCTCTCTCTCTCTCTCTCTCTCTCTCTCTCTCTCTCTCTCTCTCTTTCTCTTTCTCTGTGTCTCTCTTGATATATATGTATATATACATATATATGTATATATGCAATTGTTCTTGTTGAGTCTTTTTAGTTGTACCCAACTCTTTGTGACTCAATTTAGGGTTTTCTTTGCAAAGATGCTAAAGTGGTTTACTATTTCCTTCTGCATATCATTTTGCAGATGAGGAAACTGAGGCAAACAGGGTGAAGTAACTTGCCCAGGGTTCCATAGCCAATAAGTGCCTGAGGTTGGATTCGAACTCAGGTCCTCCTCACTCTAGGCCTGGTTATCCTCCTATAAACGGACTCTTTTTGTCAGCATTCTTATAGTCCTTATATCCTTATAAATTGCTGTATGTTAGAGTACAGGAGTTAACTCTTCAGTGCAATGAACTGGGAAAAATGGACTAAGGCCACAGATGAAAGTGCTGAGGTTTGCAAGCTACCAGATGTTAAAGAGTTAAGGGTGATAGGAACTCACACTTTATTACTGTTGTCTGTTATATTCAATATCATAAGGTATGAAATATGGAGCATCTCATTAAGCCTATTTCATAGTAATGAAATATTCATGAAGTATAAATTTCCCTCCAACATAACTTTAATTTTTCTTTATTCATCTATGAAAAGGGCTAGTAAAAGTCTCTAAGAATCCTGCCAACCCAGCTGGCAGGTCCAGCTCTTTGGGGGTTTTGTTTCCATTTCTTTCAATACTTCATATGGGTGCCACCATTCTTGTACATTGATCATTTTCAAATTTTGCCAGCTCACGGAAATCTAATTGTACATTTCTCCCTTCACTCCCATACATAGAGATAGTACCAGTGATTGAAGGACTGACAAATAACTGTTCATTTCACTGATTAATTTTAGCTTCTGGGCATTATTAAATGAGTACCTGTCAACAAAGGAGATCTGGGTTTGGGATCTGGATCTACCCATGACTAGCTGTGAAACATGAAAATTATTCCTTGTCTATTTGCCTTGGTTTCCTTATATGTGAAATGGGAGGTGGGGATGGACTTGATAGGGTCCAATTTATCTTTAGAGACTATGATTACTGAACTGTGGCTCCTAGAAGGAAGCAGTTTGGGTCTGTACAGAACAGAATACACAGGAACAATTACTTTGTTAGTTTTGACTGCCATACTTCTATGAATGCAGCCTGGAGCTGCAACAGCTTTTGTGGCTTTCACATTACACTGCTCACTCACTTTAAGCTTGTGGTCTACTAAGAGCACCCTAGATCTTGACCAAATGAACTTCTATCTAGCCATATCTCTCCTCTAAGTATACATATACAGTATACCCTTGATAAGTTGTGAACATTATGCACTTTTATAAAAATGCATTTTTTCGGTTCAGATATGTACATTATACAGATTTATTCCTCTTAAATTTCATTTTGTCTCATTTATTATTTTGTCCCATTAAGACTGATTTGGATCCCACTTCTATTGTTATCCAACATGCTGGGTATGTCTTCAAGCTTTTGGGTCAACCACACATCTGACAAGTATCCCATCACATCACATGAATGCCATCATCCAATCCATCGCTAAAAATATTGAACAGTAGAGGATCAAAGAACCAGTCCTAGGGTGCTTTGTTAGAATCCCCTCTCCATCACCACTCACTAGCTCTTGTTGTTCAACCTCTTTCAAAGTCCCTCATGAAATCTACATAGACTTTATCTGTGCCACTCTGCTCATTTATATATCTACCTTTTGCCTGGATTATTATTATTTTTAAAGCCTGATAGTATTCTGTGCCTAAATGTGTTTGGTAATATTCATTGAAGGTGTTTTCATGTCTAACATTCTATTTTCTTTGTTCTAATAAGCTATGTCCTTTCTAGTTTGCATAGTCCATGTTTTAATGTCCCTTCTACTGTAGGTAAAGTGACATGAATGGATATTGTCCTAGGATATTGAAATTTAGATTGATGAGATTTACTCCTGAGCAGTCATTGGGCCCCCTCCATCCATCCCTTGGATTCCACTCCCCCAACACCACAAACCACCCATTAATTCCAGCCATGTCTCCTGCTTGTTACAACTTCTCTGCCTGCCTCTTCCCAGACAATTAAGGATCAAGGGGTCATCAGCCATACTGCAAGGTTTCAGGCTGAATCACCTGTTTAGAACTTAACCTTACAGAAACCATTTATGGTTTAATGAAGGGGCAAATGCCTGACTGAAACACTGAAGCCTTTTTGTGCTCCAGGTGAACTCTGCTGAATCTTTAGAAGTTACCTTGTCCCTGAAGTCTCATTTCCTTATGTCTTTAAACCTTGTCAGTAGTAGCCTCTGAAATTCTGATGGGAGGGTAGAGCCATAATCTCCTCCATTTAAGAAGGGGAACGGAACTGACATCTCAGACAGCTCCTCATTTCCCTCCCACTTGAACTCATTTTGGACTTCTTTAATCTTCTCCACCATGCCCTGGCACAGGTACATTCTTTCTCCACATCACTCTTTTTAGCTTTCCTTTGTGTATTGTCTTCTTCCACTAGATCGTAAGCTCCTTGACAGCAGACTGTCTTTCTTTTTTGTATTTGTATCTCCAGCGTTTAGCATAGTGCCTGGTATATAGGTGCTTAATAAGTGTTTGTTAATATTTATTGACTACCCTAACATCTTATGTTCTAAGATCCTTCATAGGTCAATGACAAGTTTCTGTTTTTGTTTTAAATTCTAGGATTCCCTTCCTTTTTTCTTTGGCGGGAAATGTTACATAATAAGACAGGAACCTGAATTTATAGAACTGGAAAGTGTGCCTTTAATCATCCTGATGTTTGTCCTGGAATGAAGAATTAGATGAAGGCAATTTTGTGAATGACAAGAAGTGATTTCAGGCATAGAAAGACTTTATTAAACTCCTTACCTTGATTTTTAAAAGGAAATTATATTGATCATTCAGCAGCCAGGATTCTTTTACTTAAGCATTTTTATACTTCCAAGTCTCTCAATATGTTCAGAGGCAGCAGAACACAGTGGAAAACATAATGCATCTAGAGTCATTGGACCTTGGCCAGAATCAGACCTCTTCCGAATATTACGCCTGTGTCCTTGGGAGAATCACCTCCCTGCCCATCCTCTCAGGTTCCTAATGTGTCAAATCACAGGGTTGGAATAATTGATCTTTAAGGTTTCTTCTTCTATCTCTAAATGCTGATCCAAAGACTAGTTCTCATGTGCTTTTTTGTCAAAGTTTTCCACAGAAGACTGGTTTGCATATTTTATACTGTTACAGAGTTAAAAAACAAAAGCAAAAACAACCCAAAAGAGCACCATGATTCACAAATTTGTGGTAAAGGTCAGGAAGAGAAGCATTTTGTCATTACAAACCATGGCAGGGAGAGATTGGTTAGCTCTCTGAGTAATCTCTGTAAACCCAGTGAGCTCTCCCCACAAGCCATTTTCTAACAAAAGTGTTTGTATGTGTGTATGCATACACACAAGCCATTTTCAACACACTTATGTATGTAAATGTTTATTGACTGACTGACTGACAATAATGAAGCATATTAAATATTACTGAGCTTAGATTCACAAAGATCTGGGTTCAGAATCCTGTGTTGGATGTTTACTGTGTGCATGTGATCCTAGGCAAATAATTTAACCTCTATGTATTTCCAGAAAATCCCTCATACTTATCTAGTGCCAGAAATAGTTGTTGATATGGCCGAAGATGTAGCTGACATAGCTGGAAGGAGATTCTCCCACTGAAGAAATCACAGAGCCACCTAGAGCTAGGGTTCTTCCAAGACTCAGATAGGTAAAACCCTTCGAGGAGGCCTTTCCTTATTCCTGCAGCTACTAGTACCTCCTCATCCGAGCTTATCTTGTGTCTCGTGATATCTGGCGATGCCTATATATGTACATATCTTGTATGTGTCTTGCACATACCTACACATGTGTGTGTTGTCCCCCCCTCTTAAAGTGTAAGCTCCTTGAAGGCTGGGAGCTGCTCATTGCATCTCTAGCCTCTAGCATAGTGACCGGCACATAGTACATGCCAAACAATTGCTTGCTGATTATGTGGGTGTGTAATTTTGTGATTTTATTTGTGTGTGTGATGGGGTGGAGGATAGAGAGAGGAGGAAGAGAGAGAGAGAGAGAGACAGAGAGACAGAGAGAGAGACAGAGAGAAGGAAAGAGATGGGTATGGTAGAGGGAGAGTGAAAAGGAGACAGATGGACAGAGACAGAAGAGACACAGAGAGACAGAAACAGAAGCAGAGAGAGAGAAAGAGAGAATAAAGGAGAGGAAAAAAGATGTGTAGAGGGGGAGTGAAAGGGAGAGAGACAGGGAGATTGAAAAGGAGAGAGAGACAGGGAGAGGGACAGAAAGAGAGAGAATGAGAGACAGAGAGATAGAGACAGAGAGAGAGAGAGAGAGAGAGAATGAGAGACAGAGAGAGAGAGAGATTGCAGATTGAGGTGCAGCTCTCTTTGAGTCAAGACAGTTGCTTACAGAATTGGAGGAAAGGGGTTTAATAAATCGTTACCAGTGAAATTTAGGTTAGTTCCAGAAGGACTCCCTGTCACTGAAGGTTATTGAACACTGGAAAAAGTTACTGAGTAGGTTATGTCATTCCTCCCCCAGAGATCTTTGAGAATAAGGAAGAAAATCACCAATTTGGGACAAAGTGTAGCTTAGAGGTAGAGCCTAGGCCTAGTGATACATATGAATTTGCTTCCATTTCCAGGAGGACATAAAATCCTAATAAGAACAACTTACATTTGTGCGATGCTTTATGGTTGTTACAGAGCTCCTGCTAAAACTTCCACCTCACTGGAGCTTCACAACCACCTCGTATGCTCACTCATGCAAATATTGCTATCCTTACTTTACATAGAAGGAAACTAAGGCAAGGGAAATGACTTGCCCAAGGTCATACAATTATTTATCAATGAACGTGGGACTTTTGGTTCCAAATGAATTGACTGCAAACTGTGCCTGCCTCTGTGTGTTATTCATCAAGTCCTCTCATAAAACTGTAGTCAATCTACAAAATATCTTGGGGGCCTTCATCCAGGTCTTTTCATGTTGGATGGGTGCCAGTGCAGCAGGAAGGTTGCTTGCTGGTATCCCTCACTTAAAAAAAAAAAAAACTACATCACCGGTCTCCCTATTTCCAATTACATGTTTCTAGAATGTGATTTCCTATGCCAATTCTTATTTGCCAATTAAGTCATTGTTCTCTAATCCTCTGAAGTCTAATTAAGTTCCCTGTTGCTCAATCCATTGTCTTTTGAGTTTCCTAGACGATTGGTCCTTTGAATATTATGGTTCTTGAGAGGTAGGTAGGTGCTGCCATGGCTATACTGGACTTGGAGTAGGAAGATCCAAGTTTGAGTCCTATCTCACTCACTTGGATGTGTGACCTTTGACAGGTTACTCAAGCTCTCTCAGCCTCAGTTTTCTCTTCTATGAAATGGTGATAATAGTAGAGCATGTATCATAGGATTGTCATAAGGTTCAAATGAGATATGATATACATCTATCTATCTCTCTATCTATCTATCTATATTGTATGTGCCGTATAATGTTAGCTTTTGTTATTCCATTAGAATTTTGGTTTAGAAAAATATGTGGATGCATATGTGTATGTATGTGTTTGTGTGTGTGTGTGAGAGAGAGAGACAGAGAGAGAGTGAGAGAGAGAGAGAGAGAGAGAGAGAGAGAGAGAGAGAATCTTGTAATAACTGAAAGTTTTAGGTAATTTTTCAAGTATCACCTATCAGTTCTATTCTTTCTAATCAATTCTATTCCTGGTTCATTGTCCTTCTGAAATGCCTGTCCAAAATAAAGGTAATGATGGACTAGCTAAATGGACTGCCCATAAAATTGTATGTCATTGTCTGGAGAGTAGACATCCCTTATTTGTTGGGTTTTCCTTTATGCATTGTTGAATGAATTGTGAATTTTCCTTTATTGTAAAATTTGCTCTGTGTATTGTTAGGCTGATCTCCTTTTAGCACTTGTGAATTTCACTGAGGCTGCAATGTAGTCTAGGGCTCTTCACAACCAGTATAGTGTTAGCTGAAACACAAGTATCTCTTATCTCCTCCTCATCCAAAAGGGAATTCATCTTTCATTTAGACTCTGCATAGTATATGACAGTAGCGAACACCTTTGACAAATACATTTCTCTGTTTATGCCACATTTCACATTGATAATCAGAGAAGCTTTGAGTAAAGTTATCATTGTGATTGCAACTATCAAGTAGTGTTGTGTGTTCCTGACAAGATAATTTCTAAAGGAATATTTTGCTTTGCAGAGTCAAATGATTTTTAAAAACTAATCAACAAATAGTAAACCAAGTGGGATCTTTCATTTCCTACAAAGTAGTAGTAAAACTGAAAATATCTACTGTTACAGAAAATACTTCTGCAAGCCTACCTGTCCCCATTGATGATCTCTTGCACGGGGACAGCTGATTCAGAAACGACTCCCACATCAATAACAAATTATTTTCTGCCTATCTAAGGTCTAGTCAATCACATTGGTGTGTTTGTGTGTGTGTGTGTGTGTGTGTGTGTGTGTGTGTGTGGTGTTTGGTGATCATCTTAGTCAGCATTTTACGACTCTCTTCTTGAAGAAAATACTCATGATTTACCGTGGTTGCATTTTCTGGGTAGTCTTTAAGCTTTTGATCTATTTCTTTTTTAAATTCCTGAACCATGTTTTCCATCATTACCACCCTGCCCTCTTCTAACATTTACATCGAAGTCTCTGAATAAAAAGATATTCCTTGACTACGTGTGAAGGATCTGGTCTAGTTATTCACATGACTTTCCTCCATCTTTATGCTTTAAAATCAATATTGGTCCACAAGTTGTAGCTATCTTTGAGTTGGTCTTCTTGCTCTGCTCATCACGATCACTATAAGAAATGACGAGTAAGCATTCCATGACATAATTTCTTATTGCTTTGGGGCATGTGATGAAAGCAATCTGGCCAACTCCTCTAGTTACCTTTTCAAAGTGATCCTTTTAATCATCCTATCATTTAGTGACACTTTCCTTAAGCCTTCTCTTTTCATTAAATGGAGAATGCCAATATCAGTAAGGGTGAGCTTCTCCATTTACCTGCCAAATGGATGCAAATTGGACAAGGATGTCCCATTGAGAAGACCAACGATTTAATTAAGGTCTCTGGCCAGTTTGAAATCTATGTGAGTGTTACTATCTTCTTTCCCTTTTCTACCATAGATTTAGCACTCAGTGGTGCCATGGTGATGGTTTAATCTAAATGTTCCATTTTACAGATGAAGAAACAGACTTGGAGAAGTGAATTGATTTGCCCACAGTTACCCTCAAATTAAATAGCAAAATCAGAATTTTAGTGAAGGTTTATCCTCTGAATCTTGATCTAGGGGTCTTTCCACCACACCGCATTGCAAGTTCACCATTGTCAATACTTAATGGGATAAGGGAAATACAGGGATGAAGGCAATAATACATTAGTGGGTGGATAATAACAATAATAGTGGTTATGATCACCACAATAACCCATGCAATAGAATGTCAACATTGGGTGGCAACTGTGCACTTAGTAAGGATTAGAGGATTCTAGGTTTAGATTTAGAATTATAAGGGACCTCAAAGGCCATCTAGCCCAATTTTATAGATGAAGAAACAGAGACTTAAGGAGACTGAGTGATTTTCCCAAGGTTACACAGGTAGTAAATATTAGAAATGCAATTTGAATAAGAGTTAGTGGATTTTTCTTCTTTTAAAGATACATTGACCCTAAAAATCTTGGGGATAGGAAGGGAATGTAAATTTTCTCTTCCTCTCTCATCTTTCAAGTTTGCCTATATATCCATATATATCCATACATACATACATACATACATACATACATTCATATATGTATATATATGTATATATATGTATATGTATCATCCTTCCTGTGGTGCAAAATATTAAAAGGTCAAGAGGACAACCTCTAGTGCATAGGGGTAAATCCTCTCTGGAGGATTTATGGAAGGATATGAATATAAGTCACATAATATGAGAAGACAATAATGGGTTGTGGTAGAGACTGTTTATATCAAGAGGATTACATATTGATGTAAATAGATGGAGAATTTTCTTTTATTTGTGGGCATTGTCCCTCTACTCTTCCCTCCCTTGTGGAGAAATCACAGAAGAGAGTAGATGTTTCTTATGTAGTTTTACCATTATATCATGTTTTGTGCCTAGCTCAAGGCCTAAGACAATTCTCATCTCCTCTGGAAAGGATGGTCCTAGGCTTTAAGCCTCAGAAAGGATGGTAGCTCATTTTTCATCTTGCAAAGATGTGTGCCTCATGCCTTGGGGGAGAGTTTTTGATTAGGCCATGACCTCATTTTGTGGCTGATCAATCTGACAAACTTAAATGAAGGGTCTCTAGGCCTTCAGAAGGGCTCTTCCGTTCCAATTAATATGGGATATGATTTTGCTCAGGCTGATCCTTATATCTTGAATGACAGTCCAGTGGGTGCTTCCCTACCCTTTAAAGCCCAAGTCAGATGCACAGTGGCCACGTAGAACAATGGAGAGCATGGTAGACCTGAAATAAATAAGACTTTGGTTCAAATCCCACCTCATATATTTACATACATACATGCTTTACCTGATCTCTCTTGGTCTCATTTTCATCTGTAAAATGAAGCAGTTGGACTTCACATTGTCTAAGGTCCTTTCCAATTTTAAGTCTCTGATCCTATATACAATGGAATTACTGAACCTCCATGTTGGGCATCAGCCTCCATTTAGAGCATCTCTTACCTAAACAACAGTTTACTATATAAAATAAGTTCCTCAAGGGCAGAGACTATTTTCCCTTTTTTCTTTTGATTCTTAGCACTAGGCACAATGCCTTTCACACAACAGGTACTAATAATGTCTACCAAAGGGAATCCAAAAGAACTGAACCAAAGAGATAATCCAGTCCTTGCATGAGAGCCTCTAGTGTGAGAGAGTTCGCTCAAAACCTTCTGAAGCAGGGTGTTCTCCTTTTGGAAACCTCTGTCAGGAGGCTCTTCTCTTCTTCTCAGAAGCTTTCCCTCATGATCCTAATTCTGCCCTCTGAGGCCAAGGAGAATAAGTCTGGTTTCCCTTCCACACGTTGACCCTTCAAATACTTATACACCTCTGTCATGCCCTCACTAAATCTTTTTTAGGGTAAATGCTCTTTTACAGTTACTTCAAGCAATATTCCTATAGCATGATTTTAAGGTCCTTTACCATCCTGGTACCCTCTTCCGTATGCTTTCTAGCCCATCAAAGTCCCTCTTAAAATGTGGTAAACAGAACTGGAAACAATGTGGTCTGACCATTTATAGGATAGCAGGACAGGTACTCCCATTTTCAGGACTCTATGCTTCTCTTAAAGCTAAGATATTAAATTCTAGCTGACAAGTTGCATTGTTGACTCACTCTGAGCTTTTGAGCCACTAAAACCCCTAGATCTTTTCTAGATAGAATGCTATATATTCCCCTCCCCACCAAGTATATTTATGAAGTTGATTTTTACACATGAATGTGAGACATTTGTCCTTATGTAATTATATCTTATTAGATTTGGCTCAAAGTTCAAGCCTTTTAACATTTTTCCCCTCATCCAATATATCAGGGGCTTAGCTTTGTATCATCTGCAAGTTTGATTAATATGTTGTATTTATTTTTGTTCAATTCAATGATAAAAATTCTATGAAGTACCTGACCCAGAACTCATCTCTGGGGCTCTGTCCTTCCACAGTTGACATACCGCCACATTGACATAGAACCATTAATGAATACATTTTTGCAGGGGAAGGGGGGTGTTGACCATTCAGAAAATTAGAAATCCATCTAACTATACTATCATCTATCTTGTGTCCCTCTATCTTATTCACAAGAATTGAATGAGCAACTATATCAAATGCTTTGCTAAAAATCTAGGTCATTCTATCCCTGGCATTCCCTTGAACTAGCAATCTACTAAACCTGTCAGAAAAAGAAATGAGATTAGTCTGGCATGGCCTATTCTTAATGAAGCCATAGAGACTCTTGGTGATCACAGATTCCTTTTCTTGATATTTTTTAACCATCTTACTTAAAAACACAAGAGTCACACTCACTATCTGAAGTTTTCTGTCTCTACATTCTTTCCTTTTTGAATGTTTAGATACTTTTTCTTTTCCAGTCCTTCAGCACTTCTTGTCCTTGATATCATCCTTCATAGATGACTGAAAATAGTTCAGCATTCAAAACCTCTAGTTTTGGGGGATTTTTTTGTTTGTTTCCTGTGACATAGTTCT
The DNA here is from genome assembly GCF_011100635.1 of Trichosurus vulpecula. NCBI lineage: Eukaryota > Metazoa > Chordata > Mammalia > Diprotodontia > Phalangeridae > Trichosurus > Trichosurus vulpecula. The sequence continues at coordinate 98,467,063 of NC_050573.1, read as the reverse complement.
TTTGGACTTGTTGATTTGAATTCACTTAGGACAGTCAGGGACTCATTTACTATTACCTTAGTTTACTTGAATATCCACTCTCTATTGATCATTTTTGTCCCATTCTTTATGGACTGAACATTGATCTCTTTGATAGAGAAACCAAATGAAAATTAAGAGTTGAACTATCTTGCATCCTGTCCTTCATGTAGAATCACTGTCCCATCCTATTCCCTTTAGTTTCTCCTATTTTCCACAACATAGCTTTTTAAAAAACACCCCTTTATTGTATTTAGTATTCTTTCCCAATCTTGGCTCATTCTGAGAGCTAATTATCCTAATCCTATTTTTACAGGACTGTGCCACACTTTCAAATTCTCCTTTAATTGTATGCCCTTCCTTCTAACGTTTGTATTGCCTTAAAAAATTGGTTGGTAAATTCCCTGTGAATCCACACTGGTCTTTCATAAAACTGTCTTTTTTTCTTCTTCATAAGAATTATTTTCCTTTGCTTATCGCATTATGACAGGCTTTCTCTACTGCTTCTTTCCCTTTGTTGTTGTTTTCAGTCATTTCAGTCATCTCCAACTCTTCATGACCTATTTGGGGTTTTCTTGGTGAAGATACTGGAGTGGTTTGCAATTTCCTCCTCCAGCTCATTTTACAGATGAGGAACTGAGGCAAACAGGGTTAAGTGACTTGTCCAAGGACACACAGTTGCTGAGAGTCTGAGGCCATATTTGAACTGATGAAGATGAGCCTTTCTGATTACATTCCTGACACTCTATCCATTGAGCCACCTAGTTCTTTTCTTCTTCCTGTACTGTAGCTATTTTCCATAATATCTAGTTTGTTAAATATAAATATGCAGGTTTTTTTACTGCCCACTTCTTTTTTTCAGTTGAAATCTCTTTTGATTAGATTGCAAGACACCAACAATTACATTTTCGTGAGCCCTTGTAAGGGATGGAGGCTATAGTTCCTTCATTCTGCTCAAATACCATTTTCTTAACCTGTTCATTTTCCAAAAGTTTTGGGATATTTTCCATTATAGTAGACCTCTACATTAATCTTGCCAAAAGCAACTTCCTTACAGAAATGATTATTTGGCTTCAGAGATTTTTAATGATTGTGAAGAATATATTCTTTTAATTATTTCTACTGGAATTATTGTGTGCTCTTATAAATAATTATTTGACTTTGTATCTTCTCCTACGTAGATTATGAACTTCATGCAGGCAAGGGCAGTTCTTACCTAAACTTTATATCTCCACATAGAACTTGGCATGGTGTTCTTCACATGGTAGATGTCTTGTACTTGTTGTGATTTATGAAAAGCAAAAAATTCAGATTTAGAAAGGACTCCAGGGGGGTGGAGCCAAGATGGCAGCTGGAAAACAAGGACTTGCTTAAGCTTTCCCCCAAACACCTGTCAAAAATGGCTCTGGACAAATTCTAGAACTACAGAACCCACAAAATAACAGAGGGAATCAAGTCTCCAGCTCAAAATGGCTGGTATGGTCACTGGGAAGGGTCTATCACACCATTCTGGGAGGGGAGCATGGCACATTCTAGGCCTTGCCAGGACAGACCACATAAGGAGTTAGACAGAACAGGCATCAGGGCCATGAAGCACTGAGCTGTGGCAGTTACTAGACTTCTCAACCCACAAACACCAAAGACCATGAAGCAGGTCAGTGGGAAAACTGCTGGATTAGGGTAAGATAAGTTCGAAGTCTGGCCCCAGCCCCAGCCCTGGGGGTGGTGGAGGTGGCTCAGTGGGAACAGCAGGAAGCTCCTGCAGCTGCTTCCAGAGCACCAGCTTCAACTGCTTCTAGCCCCAGGCCCACATGGGGGGGAGCAATCAAGTGGGATATCAGAGCAGGAGTGCAGGGACTGCTTTGCTGGCACAGAGGTAGGGTTCTCTTCCTTTGCCCTGCTTGGATCTGGGTCATGGTCCTGGTTGGTGGTTCTTGGGGGAGGAGGAGCACTGGTGTGGCAGAGCTTGCTGTGTAGAAGTAGCTCTGAAAATAGCAGTACAAGGCCCTTAAAGCTTGGGACAAAGTACTCTCTACTCTATAAGCAGTCACACCCTGATAAAAAGCTCAAGAGTCAAATAGTTGGCTGGGAACATGACCAGGGAGCACAAAAGGACTTAGACTCAGACTCAGACTCAGAATACAAAATCTTTTTTTGGTGACAAAAGGATCAAAACATACAGCCAGAAGAAGTCAATGCAGTCAAAGAGCCTAAATCAAAAGTCTCCTAGAAAAACGTGAACTGGCCTCAGGCCATGGAAGAGCTCAAAAAGGATTTGGAAAAGCAAGTGAGAGAAGTAGAGGAAAAATTGGGAAGAGAAATGAGAGGGATGTGAGAAAACCATGAAAAACAAGTCAATGACTTGCTAAAGGAGACCCAAAAACATGCTGAAGAAAATAACACCTTAAAAAATAGACTAACCCAAATGGCAAAAGAGCTCCAAAAAGCCAGTGAGGAGAAGAATACCTTAAAAGGCAGAATTAGACAAATGGAAAAGAAGGTCCAAAAGACCACTGAAGAAAATACTACTTTAAGAATTAGAATGGAGCAAGTGGAAGCTAGTGACTTTATGAGAAATCAAGAAATTATAATACAGAACCAAAAGAATGAAAAATGGAAGACAATGTGAAATATCTCATTGGAAAAACCACTGACCTGGAAAATAGATCCAGGAGAGATAATTTGAAAATTATTGGACTACCTGAAAACCATGATCAAAAAAAGAGCCTAGATATCATCTTTCAAGAAATTATCAAGGAGAACTGCCCTGATATTCTAGAGCCAGAGGGTAAAATAGAAATTGAAAGAATCCACAGATCACCTCCTCGAATAGATCCCAAAAAGAAAACTCCCAGGAATATTGTCACCAAATTCCACAGTTCCCAAGTCAAGGAGAAAATACTGCAAGCGGCCAGAAAGAAACAATTTGAGTCTTGTGGAAACACAATCAGGATAACGCGAGATCTAGCAGCTTCTACATTAAGGAATCAAAAGGCTTGAAATATGATATTCCGGAGGTCAAAGGAGCTAGGATTAAAACCAAGAATCACCTGCCCAGAAAAACTGAGTATAATGCTTCAAGGCAAAATATGGATTTTCAATAAAAGAGGACTTTCAAGCTTTCTCAATGAAAAGACCAGAGATAAACAGAAAATATGACTTTCATATACAAGAATCAAGAGAAGCATGAAAGGTAAACAGGTGAGAGAAATCATAAGGGACTTACTAAAGTTGAACCATTTTGCTTATGTTTCTACATGGAATGATGATATTTGTAACTCATGAGACCTTTCTCAGTATTAGGGCAGTTGAAGGGAATATACATATATATAGACAGAGGTCACAGGGTGAGTTGAATATGAAGGGATGATGTCTTAAAAAAATAAAATTAAAGGATGAGAGAGGAATGTATTAGGAGAAGAAGAAAGGGAGAGATAGAATGGGGTAAATTATCTCACATAAAAGTGGCAAGAAAAAGCAGTTCTATTGGAAGGGAAGAGGGGGCAGGTGAAAGGGAATGAGTAAATTTTGCTCTCATCAGATCTGACTTAAGGAGGGAGTAACATACACACTCAATTTGGTACCTTACCCAACAGGAAAGTAGGGCGGAAGGGGATAAGAGAGGGGGGATGATGGAAGGGAGGGCAGATTGGGGGAGGAGGTAATCAAAAGCAAACACTTTTGAAAAGGGACAGGGTCAAGGGAGAAAATTGAGTAAGGGGGACAGGATAGGATGGAGGGAAATATACTTAGTCTTTCACAACATGACTATTATGGAAGTGTTTAGCATAATGATATATATGTGGCCTTTGTGGAGTTGCTTGCCTTCTCAAGGAGGGTGGGTGGGGAGGGAAGAAAGGAGAGAATTTGGAACTCAAATTCTAAAAATAAATGCGCAAAAAATTGTTTTTACATGCAACTGGGAAATAAGATATACAAGCAATGGGGTATAGAAATCTATCTTGCCCTACAAGAAAGTAAGGGGAATGGGGATAAGGGGGGGGGAGTGCAGTGACAGAAGGGAGGGCAGACTGGGGAAAGGGGCAATCAGACTTTATGCCATTTTGGAGTTGGAGGGAGGATAGAAATGGGGAGAAAATTTGTAACTCAACATCTTGTGGAAATCAATGTTGAAAACTAAAAATATTAAATAAATAAAAAAAATAAAATAAAAAAAATAAAGGACTTCAACAATCATCCTAACTTCTCTTTGAACAAGAATGCAACATTCCACACATCATCCAGTTTGTGTTTGAAAAATCTCCATTGTGAAGAAATTCCCTGTCTTCTGGAAGTAGCCCATCCCATGATCAGAGAGCTCTGATTGGTAGGAAGTTTTTCCTTCTTTTCTGTAACACCAGTTTTAATAGCTTTTCCCAGAGAGACTATGGATATGGCTGCTGTATCTTTAAGAGAGACTGGAATCTTGGGGAGTTAGTTAACTGTCATCTGTGAGGAGTCTATGAGAAGAATGCCAGCTTAACTGTCACTCTGGAGTCTGTTTTAATGTAATGGCTGGATAGAGACTGATTAAGGACACAGAGAAAGTACTAAGAGAACTTCTTTCCTGGGAGACTAAGTGATTTACCTGTCATAGAGAAAGAGTCTGAAGAGACATTTCCTATGAGAACTCAGTTTAACTCTTAACGTTATTATGAAGAAATATCAGGAAGAGAATTCCTGAGAAAAGACCAGCAACCTAAAAGAGCTGAGTGGTTGGGATTGTTTTCAGAGTGTGCTTGGAGATGGCTATGGAAGTGATCATTCTCATAACTGATATAATTTACATTTACTTTATTGTTTGTTATACTGATAATGAATTATATAGTCAGTAACAGTGATGTTTATTTAAACCTAAGAGATTAGAGGAATTGATAGTGAGAGAGATGAGCAAGGTTAATTTAAAAAAAATGTTGAATAAAGTGGGGTTGGGATTTAATGAGAGATATTGTAATTTTAATAATTCATAAGAAAATATGAGAACATGCACCTTGCCTTAGAACCACATTTACCTTAGGATTAATCTACTGGGGGCAGTTAGGTACAGCAGATTAAGCATCAGGCCTGGGGTCAGGAAGATCTGAGTTCAAATGTGGCCTCGGACACTAAAGAGCTTTGTGATCCTGGGCAAGTCATTTAACCCCTATTTGCCTCAGTTCCTCATCTACGAAATGGGGACACGCTACAGAAGGAAATGGCAAATCACTCCAGTATCTTTGCCAAGAAAACTCCATGGACATAGAGTTGGATATGACTGAATGACTCAACTACAATAGGTCAAATAACAGACTGAGACCAAGTGGTTTGGTGTGGTTGTTGCATAGTGTAAAGGCAGTTAATTAGCATAGTGTTAGCCCAGGCAAGTCTCTATACCTCTCTCAGTCTCAATTTCCTCATCTGTAAAATAGGGATAACTGCCTCATAGGCTTGTTGTGAGGCTCAAATGAGATAATATGTGAAGATTATTTAGTAAACCTCAGATCCTTATGCTGTCGTTATTATTAATGTTATTATTCCATCTCACCCTCCATAACTTATATGTTATATATACATATATATGCATGTATGTATGTTTTGTTGAAATCTGCCTTTGCAGGAGCAAAGCAGAATATCTCCTTTTCCCATATGACAGCCCTTCAAATATTCAATTCATTTTGGTAACCATTTATTAAGGATTTGTATCTGGGGATGCAAATAAGAAAAAGAAAAAGATAGTGCCTATCCTCAAGGACCTTACAGTCTAGTAGAGGAAGACATCACACAAAAGGAAACTGAAAAGGTTTCCTAGAAGGTATCTAGTTCAGGGCTTTGTGTTCCATGAAGTCAAAATTAAGCATAGCTGCTGATGGAAAATCAAGAGTTCTGAAAGTTATGAGACCTCTCTAAAAGACGGCTTTGGGAGGAGTTTATCCCTCCATCCTCCAGTCTTCCAATCAGCTGGAAGAGGAAACTGTGGAAGTTGAGAATTTGTTGAGTATCAAAAACTGAGTCAATTAGCAAGGTGATGAGGTTTCAGGATATCAGCTTATCCTGGTGGAAGGCATCATGTTCTGTGGAGTCAAAAGGAAGCAGAGCTTGGAAAATGGAGAGTGGCCACTGAAAAGTTAAAGAAATTTGTAGTCAGCCAACTAGAAAAGAAAATCCAGAATCTTAAGGAAGAAAACAATTCCTCGAAAATTAGAATTGGGCAATGGGAAGTCAAAGAAGTTATAAAAGACCAAGAAATAACAAAACCAAATATAAAGAATGAAAAAATAGAAGAGAAAATGAAACATCTCATAAGAAAAACAACTGATCTGTAGGACAATTCAAGAAGAGAAAACATAAGAATAATTAGATTACCTGAAAGCTATAATCAAAAAAGAATCTTGATACAATTAATACAAGAAATAATTAAAGAAAATTGTCCTGAAGTGTTAGAAAAAGAGGGGAATGCATAAATAGAAAACATCCACCAATCACTACCTGACAGAGATCCTATGAGGAAAGCCTACAGGAATATCAGAGGTAGATTCTGAAATCCCCAGCTCAAGGAGAAAATATTACAAGCAACAAGAAAAAAAAACAATTAAAATATGGCAGAGCCACAATTAGACACACTAAAAGACTGCAGGTCTTGGAATACTATATATAGAAGGGCAAAAGAACTGGGGTTGCCACCACAAATATCATACCCAGCAAAGTTAAGCATAATTCTGAATGGAAAAAAAAATGGATATTTTATGAATTGTCAGACTTTCGGGATTTTGTTGCAAAAACGATCGGAAATCAATAGAAAATTTGACATATAAGATATAAGAGAAATATAAGGTAAATATCAAACTAATTAGAAGGGACTCAATAAGGACAGACTATTTACTTTTTACGAGGGGAAATGTAAATTGTATATCTAAGATTGTTATCAGTAATTGTGTAGTTCTAAAGAAAGATTGGGGTACAGCTGAGTATAATGTGATACTAAAAAGTAAACCATCTAGAAAAAGGTAAAAAGAGTAATTATCTTATACAAATGAGGTGCCAAAGGAAGAACTGACACAGAGGAATTAGATGGGGGAGGAGGGCTGGTAGTTCTGGAATCTTACTCTTATCAGAATGAGGACAATACACACACACACACACACACACACACACACATATCGGGGAATAACACATATATATCTAGAAGGGCATAAAAGTCTTCTAAATTGAGAAAGAAATTAAAGGCTAAGGGGATAAGGAAGGGTGAGTGAATAAGGGTGGGATCTTTGACAGAGGAGGGTAGGTTAAGTAATAGGAGGGTAAGGTAGCGGATAGAAACGAAGGAGGGCAGTTAGCAGAGATAGGAAATAGGAGATACACACAAACATAAAATAAAGATCAGAAGTAGAATTTATTGGGGGAAAATGTAAGGATAGTAATCATGATCTCAGACAAAGTTAAAGCTAAAATAGATTTAATTGAAAGGGAAAAATTAGGAAATTATACTATATGTCAGTTATATTAATCAATATTGTTTTAGACTATTTAAAATAATGAGACAGTACAAGGTTGGAATACTGCTGTGGTATAGGAAAAGATGAGTTGGTGGACTTAGAAAAATATGGAAAGACTTGGACCTACGAAGGAAGATGTTATTCATCCTCAGAGAAACAGAGGACAAACAAGTACATTATGGTCTTACGTAGATCCACATGAATGTATATGCATATGAATGCATATGAATCTGTACATATGAGTATGATTTCAGATATCTACCTATGTGTATGTGTATGTAAGTATATATATATATATGTATGTGTGTGTATATATGCACATCTATGTTTGTGTGTATATATGTGTATATGTATGTATATATGTGTGTATGTCTATGTATATATTTAATTATAGCCTTCTAGAGGGAGGGGCAGGATGGGGGGAAAAAGAACAAAGTAAAAAGTGCATAGCAGAGAACAAAAGAAAACTTACAAGGAAGCAAAGAAAGGATGGATAGCTCAGAACACGATGCATAGTATTTATTATATAGGCTTTCTTGAAATGGAAATATATTGCTGTATATTTTGAATCCTTATGTTCTACTGTGCACATGGCTTTTTTATTCTTTTTTTCTTTTGCATTTAAGTTTTATTATTTAAATTTATAATGTTTCTTTTTCTTTCCTTATTATGTATTTAAGTTTAAAATAAACTAATTTAAAAAAAGAAGTTATTTCCCACTTCCACCCACTTCTCAAGACTTTACATCTTCTGCCTAAATGTTCCCAATGAAACCCAAACCTCATCTCTTATCCATTGACCATCCTCGGTTCTCTGCCCTTCTTTCCATTTCCAGTGTATGCCTTTCTGATATGCTCCAGCTTTTCTATGTGTAGTAGAAATATGGAATTTAAGAATGGGAAGGGACCTCAGTGGCTATCTAGTACAGCCCCTGTGCAAAAAGAATCCCCGCTCTAACCACCTGACAAGTGACCATATATAACGTCTGCTTGAAGACCTCAAAGGAGGAGGAGCCCATCGTTGCTCTAGTTGGCTCTTCTACTTTTGGACAGCTCGGATCTTTAGGAAAGTTTTTCTGACAGGGAGTCTAAATTCGTTTCTTTGCATCTTCCACAATGATCACGGTGCGTCAGATGTGGTCTGAGCAGGGCAAAGGTCAGCATAGCTATCAATCCACTAGCCTTCTCTTCCCCTACAACTTCTTCACATAAATTATTGTATGCACCTTTACTTGTGCAGTTGATTCATGGAACTCAAATATAGAACTTTGCCTATTAAATTTCATTTTATTAACTTGATCTCTTCATTATAATCTGTCAAGAACTTTTTGGATTCTTACTCTGTTAGGACATGCGTTACCTGGGTTACCCACCTTTGTGTCATCTGCAAATTTTATTTATTAGAACTCAATAGAGGCAAAGGACCCAGTACAGCATGTTTAAATAGTGTTTAAACATCTCTCTTGTGAGGATCTTTCTGTCTTTCTGATGAATAAACTCCTTCAGGAAAAGAATTGTCATCGTATCTACAAAGAGCTCACGACTCAAACATTTTGGACAGAGCATTTTTAATTTTTCTTCTGCCCACTGATCAACATAGCTGCCACAAAATGAGCTAGAGAAGTAAATCGCAAACTGTTCCAGTATCTCTGCCAAGAAAATGCCAAATGGGGTCACGAAGAGTTGGACACAACTGAAAAATGACTGAAAGTTAAAAATAAGTGAATTTTACTGTGGAATGTGTCAATGATACTAGGATAATATCAAGAAATTTCCCAAATGTCTTTCTTCCTTGTCACTTCACATTGTACTTTGTACCTTCCTAACACTTTATTAGAACACTCAATTATGTATTACAGTGACTATATTATCACTAACTTACTGAACGTTTGTTTTATGTAAGTGTAAGTGTCATATCTCTCTGCTAGCTCAGGGCCTCTATGAGGGTAGGTTTTATCTTCAGATCTCCTCAGTATTTTATATGTGGTGTTAATAAACAGGTTGCTCAATTATTTTAATTTTAACAGGCATGAGCTCCACTAAAATGCACTGTGAGGGCATATTTTCCCAAATGATACTGGATGTTCCATAAGCCTCTTTTGTAATTGGCCAACTCTTTTCTCTGATGGGAACAGAAAGCTTGTCAGCCCTGGGAATCAATGGAGTGAGTTAGGAGGTGATTACTTTGAAAGATAGTATATGCTCATGTAGCTGGAATAAACCATTTTGAAGCCATACTTAAGTCACTTTAGTAATAGATTCAGCTTTAAATTAAAGATGTCAGCTACACCCTGAGGCTATGTCAGGTAACCAGGACCGTTTATACAATTCCCTTTCAGAGAAGACAAAAAGCAGAGCAGAATCTAGAATTATAAAAATTCAGAGTTGAAGGACCTGGGAACCATCTAGGCCAATGGCTACCGGAATTGGAATCCCATTGACAGAATCCTTACAAAGTCTCTTCCAGTCTCTACTTTAGGACAGTTGAAGGCAGGGAACTCACTGCTCCCTAAAGTAGCTTGTTTCATTTTGGAGGCCGGTCTAATTTCTAGAAAAATCTTCCTTGTATTGGGACAAAATCTGTCTTTCTCTGATGTCTGTCTGCCTGTTAGTTATGACCTGATAATTATAGATTTGATGCCAAAAGGAACTTTTTTTTGGTGAGGCAACCAGGGTTAAGTGACTTCCCCAGGATCACACAGCTAGTAAATATTAACTGTCTGAGGCCGGATATGAACTCAGCTCATTCTGACCCCAGGGCAAGAGCTCTATCCTGGGCAAGTCGTTTAACCCTATTTGCCTCAGTTTCTTTTTTTTGGGGGGGAGGAAGGCAAGGGAATTGGGGTTAAATGACCTGGCCAAGGTCACACAGCTAGTAAGTGTCACGTGTCTGAAGCTGGATTTGAACTCAGGTCCTCCTGGCTCCAGGGCCAGTGCTCCATTCACTGTTCCAACTAGCTGCACATTTTCTTGAGTTTCTGATCAATTTATTTTAGTGATCCATAGCAACACTTGCCATTAAAAGTAGGTCTATATAAAAATATTTTACCATCTTAATAGAACTCCTTTGTTTCTCTTCCCAAACACCACTGCTCAATTCTGTGCCACTGTGCTGCCTAGCTGCCCCCAAAAGTAACTTTCAAGGTCATCTTATCCAATCCTCCAATTTCATCCTTGAGGGAACCGAGGCTCAGAACACTGGAATGTTTTTACCAAGGTAATTCGAAGTGGGATTTGAACTTTGGTTCTTTCATTCCAAGCACAGTGCCCCTTCTGATGGGGCAAGTGAAGGAATCTATTCACCCTTCCACATAATGGTTCTTAAAATCCTTGGACAATTTCTATATTCAGATCTATTAGGCTAGGATTGTGTCCAAGCAATTATGGAACTGGTTGTCATTGAGTCATGGCCAATCAATCAAACAATGACTTAATATTTTATCTCCTATGTGCCAATCATGATGCTTAGCTCTGAGGATACAGAGGAAGACAAAGAACATAGTGCCTGCCTTCAATGAACTAAAAATATGATGATAGAGACAATGTGCAAATAACTACATACATACAAAATATATCCAGAGTAAACCCTAGAGGTAAGGAGGTACGAGGGGTTGGGAAAGGTCTCATGTGGAAGAATGATTTGAACTGAGTAAGTCAGTAGTCATTTGTTAATGACTTGCTAATGCCAGACAATGTGCTAATCACTGGGAATATGATTTGTTATCATTGTTTGCCCATTCTGGAAGAGGACCATGATATCAGGAGGATGATGCCATGACATGCAAGTGAATTAGATTTAAGCGAGGGAGAGCTGTGCAAAGTCACCAGCCTCACTTTCTCTTCTGGAGCCATCTGGGGCCAGTGGCAAGATCTAGATCAGGATGACTGGAGATGGCCCAGGATGCAGGGGGAGACCTTGGCCTTTTCAAGCTAAGCTCTTTAACAGGTCTCAGTTTGACTTGAGGCAATGCCCATTCAGTGATTCAGACTTAAAAGAAGCAAAAAGAATGACAACACCCATACTCAAGAGCTTATATTCTAATAAGGGAAGACTGCACATAAAAAGCTTAAAAGCACCTGGGTGGGAGAAGGAGAAGGCACTTAAGTGAGGGTGTGGGAGAAAGAATTCCAGAGAATCCCAGTGGGACCTAGAGGAGAATAAAGGAATAAACACGGCTGGCTGGGCTACTTTCTTAAAATGGAAGTTCTGGGAGGAACTGATCCACAGAAGAAGGGACCTAAGGGTTGGAGGGATCTTCTAGCGGAAGAAGGTTGTGAATGATGGAGAAAGAAGTCCAAAGATTCAGGAGTAGGACCCAGAGAAGAAAGAAGGAGGGAATCCTGAAGGAAGGTAGGGAGCTCAGGAGGTGGAGGTGAGGAGGGAAAATTCCAGATATGAGGGAAGGAAGGGAAGGACTTTGTGCAAAGGAAAGGCACACAGTCAGGAGATGGTGTGTCATGTTCAAGGAAAAGCAAAAAAGTCTCTCTCACTGTGTGGTCAGGTATGTGGAAAGGAGTAAAATATAAGAATACTAGAAAGTATTAAGTATCTTGATTATGAAGGGCTATAAAAGTCAGATGGAGGGTTTTATATTTGATCCTGTGATTATGAGGGGACCACTGGAGTTTATAGTGGGATGATGTGGTTGGACTTGCACTTTAGGAAGGCTACTTTGGGAGCCGAGTGGAGGATAGACTAGGGTGGAGAGAGACTTAAAGCAAGGAGACTGACCAGGAGGCATAGAGAGGTTAAATGAATTTCCCAGGTGGGATTCAAGGCAGGATTTGAACCCATATCTTTCTGCTTTGAGCCTTATCCACTATAACATGCTGCCTCACTAGGATAGTTTCAGACTATGAAGGGCTTTGAATTCCAAGTATATTCAGATTGATCAGGGGAATGATGAATCATTTTGAAGAGCCCCATGATTAGTTTGATGAGATTGTGGCATGGACCTTTGTCAGAAGGGAGCAGCTACCATGGAGCTAGGCATGTGCCCTATCCCTTTGCTGAGAGAACAGAAAACACCAGTGATGGAGGCTGTCTTCAAGACAATTGGTGCCTGAGTGGAGTTTATATCTCTGTTATCTTATAAAAATGAGCTGGGAAATGGCCCACCTTGTTGACCCTTTGCCCTTTTAGACAAGAGACCAGAAAATGGCAATGTCGAGCATATGGCACACAGCCTGTGTTTGCCTAGAGAAGTTTAGTATTGTAGTTTAGGAGAAAGACAGGGCTTAGGTGAGCAGATTTGAATGTCATCTACATAGAGAAGATAATTGAACCCATGGGAGCTGGTGAAATTACCAAGAGACAGTGAGGAAAGAGAAGAGAAGAGGGCCCAGGAGAGAGCCTTGGGGTGTTCTCATGCATAGAGTGACAGCAAAAGGAGCCTCAGAAGGAGTGGCTTAATGGGTAAGAGAAGAACCAGGGGAGAGCAGTGAGACAAAATAGTAACCATTCTCTCTTCATCCTTCCCACAGACATGGAAGTACTTACCCAGAAGGAGACAACATAAACTACAGGGTTAATTGGTTGAGTCAGAGACAGAGAGAGACAGAGACAGAGAGATCAAGACAGAGACAGAGAAAGAGAGAAAGGTAAGGGAGGGAAAGGGAGGGAGGGAAAGACAGAGAGAGAGAAAGATAGAGAGAGAGAGAGGGAGAGAGAGAGAGAGAGAGAGAGAGAGAGAGAGAGAGAGAGAGAGAGAGAAGAAGAAGAAGAAGAAGAAGAAGAAGAAGAAGAAGAAGAAGAAGAAGAAGAAGAAGAAGAAGAAGAAGAAGAAGAAGAAGGAGAAGAAGGAGAAGGAGAAGAAGAGAGGAGAAGAGAGGAGAAGGAGGGAGAAAGGGAAAGAGCAGGGAAAAGGAGAGAGAGGGAAAAGGAAGGAAGAAAAGAAGCAGTTTAGCAGTTTCAAGGAGTTAAATTAAACCTCTAGCAACAAAGAAGAGAACCAACTAAGGTTTCAATGGAGATTAAACCCTGGTTTGAGCTAGTCACTACATGAGGGCATCATAATAAGGGAAAGGACATCAGGCCTTGCAGTTCCAGAGAGGTACATTTTGTCGGCCATATGGGTTTCCTATATGTCTCGTCTACCTCACTAAAATGAAATTCACTTGCATGTCACGGCATCACCTCCATGATGTTATGGTCCTCTTTGAGAGCAAAGGACCAACCGCAACATGTCTCACTACCACTATATTTTGTTTATACATACTTTCACTGACCACCTTGGTATTTGTTGGGCATCTCCACCTGGATTGTCCAATTTTCATCTCCAGCTCAAAATGTCTAAAACAGTACTCATTCTCTTTCCTCCCCAAACAGCTCCTTTTCTTAACTTCCCTATTTCTCCCAAGGGCATTCATCCAGGTTCATAACCTTGGAAATTTGGCTTCAGTCAAAGGATCATACTTGAGGACCTAGAGAACCACATGTGGCCTCGAGGCCACAGGCTCCTCACCCCTGCACTACACCATAGAGTGGCCTCTATATAATCAGGAGATAAGGTTTCATTGAAATGAAGGCATTAATGAACTTCACAGTAAAATAATAAATGGAACATTGATTCATGAATTTCCTAATTGTACTTCCCAGCTCCAGAGATCAGTTGCTGTTTGATTTTTATCCATAGTATCTCCTTTGTTGGGGCTACCTGGTGGTGCAGTGGATAGAGCCCTGGGCCTGGACTCTGGAAAACCTGAGTTCAAATCCAGCCTCAGACACATTTGCTGTGTGATCCTGGGTAAGTCACTTAACCTTGTTTGCCTCAGTTTCCTCATCTATAAAATGAGCTGGAAAAGGAAATGAGAAATCACTCCAGTATCTCTGCCAAGAAAATCCCAAATGGGGTCATGGTAGGACACAACCGAAATGTCTGAACAACAACAACAACAACAATCTCTCTTGTCTGCCAATATAACTCTCCTTCATGTCTCTGGATTTCCTTGATCACAAACAATCATGAAGCCCATGCTGGTCTAGAGATCTGCAGGGAAATCAAGCTCTTGGCTTCCTTTAGTTTATTACAAGTGCTTTCAGAATTGGTGAGACCAGAATGCAGCACAGCTGGACCAGATGCTTGTCATCCTAAGGCCTGTAATAAAGGCAGATGCAGCAGAACGATTTGGTAAGAAAGTCATCTGTTTATGAAAACCCAAGAAAGCAAAAGAGAAATACTATTTATGTTTGATGTCGTTCATACCCACATAGGCCTTGGGAGAACGTCGATGGCTATCACTCTCATTGCAGCAGGAGCGTCCTCATTTTCATCATGGGAAGAGCGCTGACCTCGGTCATGGTCCCAACTCATCCACTACCCAGCTCGATGACTTAGGGCGAGCTACTAAAATGCTGAGCCTCATATCACTCAACTAGAAAATGGGAGAGTTGGACTAGGCTATCTCTTATGTCTCCTGAAGCTCTGACATTCTATGCTTACATTATTCTAATCAGGAAGATGAAGTGGTCATTCCTTGAAAAGCAAATTGATCCATTTGTATAAGAACCATGAAAGATTTTGTCTTCTTGTTTCCCCCAGTTCCCACTAGATTGTGGGCACAAATCATTCAATCCTTGATCAATCGTTTGAAACTATTATATGTCAAAATATCAGCACAGCTGTTATCACACTTCCCAGATGCTGCTTCTGTTCCCCACCAATGCCTACTTGCTTTGTGAGTATTAACTCTACTAAGTCTGAGAAACTAGTTGGATTATCTCCTTCCTACAGATGGAGAAACTGGACCATGACAAGAGACTGAAGAAAGATCACAGATACACGTGGTTTGTTCTATGCCCTTCATACTCCCCCTGTGCATTGTTATGGGAGGAAATATTAGCTTAGTTAGTTACTGAGGGGAGGGGAATCAGTTTCTTTGATTTTCAGTCAGGCATCAAGAGCTATTGAGGGTCCATCATATGCGCGACACAGGGGCGGTAGGGAGAAAAATAGAAAAGGAACAGAAATACATATTGCTAGATCCATAAGGGAACTTTAACAAAGAAATTCAGTGTAAGGGTGGGGTCAAAATTAGCACTCCCCTCCTTCCCCCAACTTAGCCCTGACACATTTATTAGATGAGAACACATCATGATTGTTCACTAAGCGTGAACAAGACCTAGGCACCTCGCTAGGTGCTATTTGAATTGTTTTTTTTTTTTTCAGATTGTCTGAGAGATTTGATCACATCCTCTGGTAAAGTAGATGGGGATAACATTAGCATAGGCAGCTAGGCCTAGAGTCAAAAGTTTTGTGGTTCAGTTGTCTCTGACTTTTCCTGACCCCATTTGGGGTTTTCTTGACAAAGATACTGAAGTGGTTTACCATTTCCTTCTCCAGCTCATTTTCCAGATGAGGAAACTGAGGCAAACAGAGAGTTAAGTTAAATCAGCAAGATGAGTCTTCCTAACTCCAGACCCAGCACTCTATCCACCCCACCACCTAGCTGCCCTAAAGTCAGAAAACCAGAGTTCAAATCTAGCCTCAGACACTTACCACATGACTCTGGGCAAGGCATTTAGCCTCTGTTTGCCTCAGTTTCTTCAACTGTAAAGTGGGGATAATAACAGCATCTACCTTCTAGGGTTGTTGTGAGGATCAGATGAGATATATTTGTAAAAGCACTTAACACAATGAGTAGTACATATTGGACACCATGGTATATAATTATTTTTTTCCCTTCCTCTTGTTTAAAAATCAGCAGACTATTTGGAACCAGAGATTTGGAGCAAATGGTGAGCCAGGCAAGAGTGTTCCACACAAGTCCATGAGAGGGTGGAGTGCTAAGAGATTGACTCAACATCATCCTGGGACTATTACCTGCCTTCTTGGATGAAGAATTTGGGCATTTACATCAGCATTCCTGAAAGTGTCTACATTCAGAGCTAAAATAAGGACCGAGGCTAATTCAAGATGCCATCAGAAGCCCCACAGAAAAGCCATAATGGGATTAAGGGGCACTTCCTGAGTTCATAGTGAAAGAGAGGAAAGGACTTCCAGTCACCAATAGTTATGAGATGCCATATGTACTATCTAAGCTTGGACCTGCTTTCCTTTGGACTCTACCATTAGGGAGAGACTATGCCACATGCTTTTATTGTGGGGGGTGGGGTGGGAGTGGTGATAACATTTACATAGGACTTTGAGGTTTACAAAGTAATTTATAAATACAATCCCATTTTATTCTCACAACAACCCTGGGAGGTAGGTGTCATTATTATCCTCAACTTACAGGCAGACAGAATTGAAGTGACTTACCCAGGCTCACACAGCTAGAAAGTTTCTGAAGCTAGATTTGAATTCAGGTCATCCCGACTCCCAAGTCCCTTGGTCTATCTACTGAGCTACCTGGCTGTCTAGGATGAGTTGTGATTTGAAGAAATGTATAGATTATAAGAGGTGGAGGTGAGAAGGAAACGCATTCCAGAGATGGGAGACCATTTATACAATGAGATTATAGATAGAATGTCATGTACAGGGCAGTAATAGTACAAACTAGCAGGCAACCTAGTTAGACAGAAGGTGAAGGTGAGTAACATTAAATAATAGTAGATAAGTAAGTCAGGGTCATATTTTTGAGGGCTTTAAATGACTAAGGAGTTTGTTTTTCTGAGGCAATAGGGAGCCATTGACAATCTCTGAGTTAGAGATCTATGTTAGATAGATCTATGGTAAGATCTACTGATTTGGTAGTTGTGAGGAAGGTAGATTAGAGAGAAGATGCCGAAAGAAGGGAGACCTGTTGGGAGGTGATTGCCACCATCCAAGGTGGGATACTGTAAGGGCTTGAAATGTGAATTGGGAGAATATTTATGAGAGATAAAATCAACAAGATATTACAACTGATTGGTTCTGGGGGTTGAAGGAAAGGAAGAGAATAAGTTGATGCTAAGGTCCTGAACCTGAGTAACTGGAAGGATGGTGTTGTTATCAACATAAATGGAGAAGGGTGAGAGACCTCTTGAAGGAAAATGTGATGAGTTCTGTTTTAGACATGTTGGATAGCTGCTCTAGAAACAAATTTGAGAGTGATCTTCATAGAGGTGATAAATGAACCCACGATGAGATAAACAAGAGAGTGCATGTATAGGACAGAAATTCTTAACTCTTTTTTATGTCATGGACCATTTTGGTAAAAGTGAAGCCTAGAGACCTCTTCTCAGAATAATGTTTTTAAAGGCATAAAATAAAACACCTAGGATTAAAAGGAAACCATTTATAGTGAAATATAGTTAGGAAAGCTAAAAATAAAATGAGTTCAGGAACTCTGGGTTAAGAAGCCCTGAACTGTAGAAAAATAAAAGAAGATCAGGAACAGAGCCTTGAAACATAAAATGTTAGAATATGGAACACAGAATAGTAGAACTGGAAGTAATCTTAGAAATTATCTAGTCCAGGGGTGGGAAATCTGTGACCTCAAGCCCACATGTGGCCCTCTAGGTCCTTGAGTATAGCCTTTTGACTGAATCCAAACTTCATAGAACAAATCCCTTAATAAAAGGATTTATTCTATAAAACTTAGATTCGGCCAAAAGGCTGCACTCGGGGACCCAGAGGGCCATATGTGGCCTCAAAGCAGCAGGTTCCCCACCCCTGATAGAGTTCAACCTTCCCATTTAATAGCTAAGGAAACATTTCAATGTCCAGAAAGTTTAAGTCACTTACACAAGGGCATGTACTTGTTGGGGAAGAGAACCAGGTTGTCACCAAGCCCACAATCTAAACCTTTCTGAGTTACTAGTGCTCTGCTGAAAAAAAAAGCCATGGAGAACTCAGGATCACCTCTCCGTCATGTCATCCTTCGAAAGATGGAAGAAGAGTTGACTAGAACCGCTGTCCTGGAACTGATTCAGACTAACAAGGAGGAAGAACTGATTGCTGAAATAGAAATGATAGGAATGTTGGGGTGGGGGAAATACCACTTAATCTTAGAATCTGTTAAAGAGAAAAAGAAAAAAGATGAGCATGGTATGACATGCACCCTTAGCTTCGGGGAGAACAATTTTTCAAAGTTAAGAAAAAAAAAGAGACAGTAGGATGCACAAAATTCCAATTCTACAGGGGAAGTTAGGCCAGGAAGCATGGAGAAGTCATACAAACCTGGTAACTTCAACACAACAAAGTAAGCAAAGGGTACCCTTATTGTCTTCTCTTAGCTTTGGTTTCAACTTCCTATGATTCATTTTTTTTGTCGTGTCCTGTCTCTTCAGGTCTAAAGGTCATTCTTCTTAAAAAAAATTTTAGAAGCAAAGTAGGATTTCAGTAGTGCTACACTCTC
This sequence comes from Trichosurus vulpecula, assembly GCF_011100635.1. Lineage (NCBI taxonomy): Eukaryota > Metazoa > Chordata > Mammalia > Diprotodontia > Phalangeridae > Trichosurus > Trichosurus vulpecula. The sequence continues at coordinate 98,448,294 of NC_050573.1, read as the reverse complement.
TCCATCATCTGTTATCATTAATAATGACAATAGCTAGCATTAATGTAATGCTAACTATGTGCCAGGCACCATGTTAAGTGCTTTCTAATTACTATCTCATCCTCACAACAACCCTGGGAGGAAAATGAAGCAAAGAGAGGTTAAGTGACTTACCCAGAGTTAGGACACTGAAAGAAGTGACAAATGTCCTTGCTCAGTTACAGCCATCAATCTTTGGAAAGAGTGCGGAAAAAAGGAGAGGGGCTGCCGGAGTTAATGGCTGATGTTGAAACATATTTAGGATGACATCATACACACAATGGAAATCATTTTTTCTTACCTTTTCAACAGATGATGGGGGAGTTGAGAGAGGGTAAGAACTTGGAACTGAAAATAAAAATTAAATTAAATTAAAAAATAAAACAGGAGAATTTTACAGATATAACTTACCTACCTTTTAGCAAAGCATCTGATAAAATCTTTCACACTTTTTTGTGGACAAGATAGTGTAATTTAGTAGATTCAGAACTGGTTGAATGTCCCCATCCAAAGAGTTACCATTAAAAGCAGCTGGGTGGCTCAGCATAGATAGAGGGCTGGAACTGGACTCAGAAAGACTTGACTTCAAATCAGGCCTCAGACACAAGTTATATGACCCCAGGCAAGTCACTTAAGTGCTCTCTGCCTCAATTTCCTCATCTGTAAAATGGGCAGAATAGGAAAGAGCTCTATTTTATCCTTGTTGTGAGGGTAAAATGAGACAATATTTGTATAGCAGTTTGCAAACCTTAAAGTTCAATTGTTTCAGTCTGACTCTTCATGACCCCATTTTGAGGTTTCTTGGTAAATATACAGGAATGATTTGTCATTTACTTCTCCAGCTCATTTTACAGATGAAGAAACCAAAAGGATGAAGTGACTTGCCCAGGATCCCACAGCTAGTAAGTGTCTGAGGCCAGATCTGAACTCAGGAAGATGAGTTTTCCTGATTCCAGGCCTGGTGTGCTATCCACCATGCCACCTATCTGTCCAGTTGTTATTATTATTATTATTATTATTATTATTATGCCGATTTGGAAGAGGTTTCCAGGTGACCTTCTCCAGCAGCTTTGTCTGGTCCAGATGTATTTAACACTCATATTAATAATTTTGGCAATGGCATAGATTACATACTTTTCAAATCTGTAGATGATGCCCAGTTGGAAATCCGACTTAAGGTTTGATTGTCTAAAAATCTTCAGTGCCGTCTCATCAGTTTTCATGGCCTTGGTGTTTCCAAGGAATGTCTCAGCAGACACATATCATGGTATTTTTTTTAGTCCATGATTTATTCTAATCAATGGCTGATTCTAGTATATTACAGTATCATTCTACTAGGGCAACAAAATAATTTAAGCTCATCAGGAGGATATTTATAGCTTCTATTAACAGAGTAGATATAGTTTCCTTGAGCCTCCTCACCATGCAGTTTCTAGTAACTTCAAAAACACCGATGGTCATAACTCTTAAGGAGTGTGGTATTATTGGGGCTTTGGCCCAAAGGTACAGAAAATTTCAGGTCACTCATAGTAGTTACAGTATTTCAGCAGTTTAGAAATAATTAAATGTAACTTGTAATAACCACCACTTCCCCCCTGCCGCCAAAAAAAAATATATAGTCATATGTAGATATACATATATATAGACAAATATAGACACATATAGACATAAATATAGACATATACATATGTGTATATTAAATATATAAATATGTATGTATGTATGTGTGTATATATATATATATATATATGTTATATGCTACCTGAATGATGCTTCTGCCCCATAGTTGCTATGCCCTGAGGTGGGCTCCTCCCCAGCCCAGCCCCACCCTGATGTCCTCCCCCTGGGCAATAGCCTCCCAGCAGTAGCCTCATCATGCCAGGTCTTTGCCATGTGCTGTTATTTTTTCACTTTGTATCTCCAATACCTTGCAGATTTTTTTCAAAGATTGAATTAAATTGTGCCACCTTAGGCAAATCATGGTATTTCCTCGAGTCTCAGTTTACTCATCTGTAAAATGAAGATGGAGGTTGAATCTCCACACTCCTTTCCAGCTCAAAAATTCTTCATTTCATAAACTATAGATCGTTGTGCCTTCTCTCTCCTCCACCCCCACTACACTGCCACTCCAGTGATTTTCTACATCAGCGACAGTTCAAATACATTAAAAGATGGAGTTACCTTCTACATGAGTGAGTGGACCTCTGATCAAAAGGGAAGAGTGATTGAATCTGCCATTTTCAGTAGCACTGAGGAGGGCATTGTTTGCCAATATACCTGATCAAGCGTGTTAAGAGAACACCTGTTTGGGACTCAGAACCAGGTTTTCAGGGCTAGAGAGCTAGCAGCTGCTGTTAGCATCATTAAAGGAGATTACTGTGGTCACAGACTTATTGAAGGAGGAACAGAGAAGCTGCTCAGAATGAAACAGCTCTAGACAAAATTGATTCTGTAAAATCTGGGCCAGCTTATGTAAAACCACTGAGTGGGGGAACATTTCCTGCCCAGAGTCTCCATTTTCCTTTCCCCTTTCTCCTCTTGCCTGTATCCTTCCTTCCCTTACTTCAGACTCTGAGTCTTAATGGGTCACTTCCTATATGAGATTTGCCTGATCTTCCCAGTTCTTATGACTCCCCCTTCTCCTACATTACTTTGTGTTGACTTGTTTATGAACATATTGTTTTCAAAAGATGGGAAAAAATAGAAGAAAGGTACATCATATCCAAAACAATTTACCTGGAATATAGATCAAGTAGATATAATGTGAGAATCCCTGGACTATCTGAAAAGTACAACTGAAAAAATGTGCTTAAATATCATCTTTCGAAAAGTCTTAAAAGACCAGCTAGACATATTAGAAAAAGAAGACTGAATGGAAATATTGAAAACATCCACCAATCACCTCTCTAAAAAAAAAAAAAAAAAACTCCAAAGCCAAAACTACCAGGAATGCCATAGCCAAAATCGAGATCTCCCAGGTTAGTGAAAAAATAGTTCAAGCTGTCAAAAAGAAAATATTCAAATACCAAGATACCACAGAGAGGATCATACAAGATTTAGTAGCTACCACATAAAGAAGTAGAAAGCATGGAGTACAGTGTGATAAAAGGTGATATCTACCTATCTATCTGTCTGTCTGTCTGTCTGTGTTTATCTATCTACAGATAAACAATATACATACACATACATATTTTTATGTGGGAGTGGGGGGGGGGCTATAAATAATGCAGTAAAGAAGAAAAAGGGTAAAATTATGTAAACTTATACAATTTGGGAGCACATGTAGAAATCTGTAATGAAGAAGATCACTTTGATCTGAACTGGTCAAAGGAAGGTGTACACACACACACACACACACACACACACACACACACACACACAGAGTTTGGTGTAGACCTATATCTAAATAAGGAAACAATAAAGAAAATGGAGAAGGGGAAAGGAGGAATAAAAGAGCATGTAGATTCAGGAAGAGATTAGCCTAAAATAAAATAAGCTCTAAATTCAGAGAGGAGATTGTGAAGAGGAATTTAAAAGCAAAGAAAGAAAAAGGGAGAAATCATAATCAAAGTCTGAGTGAGGGAAAGAGAAGAGGAGTAAAGAAGCAGAAGTCAATCATACCATAACTGGAAACATGAATATTAGATAATAGAGGGAGCCAGTTGGCACAGTGGATAGAGCCCTGGACCCAGAGCAGAAAACCTGATTTCAAATCTGGCCTTAGATGTTTACTAGCTATGTGGCCCTAGGTATGTCACTTAAGCTCTGTCTGCCTCAGTTTGCTTATTTGTAAAATGGAGGTAATAATAGCATCTACTTCCCAGAGTTGTTGTGAAAGTAAAAAGAGATAACATTTATAAAGCACTTTGCAAACCTTAAAATGTTATATATTATACGTATGTATATACATATATAATGCCTCACAAACCAATTTGTTATTATTACCTTGCAAACCAATTTAGAAAAGAATAAATTAAATGTAATTTAATAAATTAAATAAAATAAAATAAATTAAATGTACCCTTACTGCACTATAATACAATAAAATTATTCACAATAAAAGGTCACTTTTATTGGAGATTTAATAAAAATGCTAAAGTGGTTCAAAAAATCTTAGAATAGATAAGTTTATTGAAGAGAACTATAACAATGAGAACGCATACTACAATTTGGAGACTGAAATAAAAGCAGTCTTAAGGGGAAATTGCATATCTCTTAACATTTTAAGCAACAAAAAAGAGCAAGAATAGATAAATTAGGCATATGATTAATGGGGGGGGGGAACACTGGAAAATCAAGAAATTAAAAAAACCTTACATAAACACCAAAGCAGAAATCCCAAAAATCAAAGAATCGATTAATAAAATTGAAAGTAAAAAAAATTGAATTAACAAATAAAACTAAGAGCTTTAAAAAATCATAATCTATAAACTATTCGCTAATTTCATTTTTTAAAAAAGAAAACCACATTATCAGTATCAAAAATTTCAAATTAAAAAACAAAAGTTCAGAAAAATGTACATATTAAGAATAAATAACAGACATTATTTTAAAAAAATATTGCCCAATGATGCACCAATACGATGAACAACTTGAATATGATGGATGAATATTTACAGAGACATAAAATATCCAGGTTAATAGAAAAAGAAATAGATATTTTAAATATCCCACTTTCAGAAAATGAATCGAACAAGCCAAAAATGAACTCCAAAAGAAACAAATCCCAGGACCAAATGGAACTACAATTGGTCGGTCAGGTGAGAGGTCAGAGGCTTGTACGCACGTGCATACTTTTTGAGAAGGCAGTCTAGGGAATTAGAGAGGCCAAACCCACTTGAACCAGTTCAAGCTTATCTAGGGTCTGGTCTTGGTCAAGAATCCAGGCCTACTGATTTGCATAATTTGCCTATGTTAAAGAGGGAAATTAGGGGAAGTTAAAGAATATAGTTTAATCCTAAACTAAGACAAGGAAAATCTAATTAACTTCACTTTTGCTCCTGTATCCTTATTATCCTATTTATATAAACTGTATAACCTAGGAAGACTATGTAAAAAAACAAAGACTGTAAACTAACCATGACTCTAGCAGGAGTGGAAGGAATGGTTACCCCTGCTCCTGCAGCTGTATCGGTGTGAGTGTTCCCATGAGCACTACACCTGCTCTCTCAAGCAGTGTAATAAAATGCCTTCCTCTGCCCCAAAAAAAAAAAAATTGTTTCAACCATTCAAAGTACAATTAATTCCAATAATATACAAAACTGTTTACAAAACTAGGAAAAGAAGGCTTTCTACTAAGTTCCATCCGTGATAAAAATCTAGTCCTGATGCTTAAATCAAGAAAAGTCAAAACAGAGAAAGAAAACTATAGATCAATATCTCCAATGAACATTGATGCAAAAATTTTAAATAAAATACTAGCAAAGAGGTTACAGGAACATATAACAGAAATTACATGCTATGATTAGATTGGATTCATACCAGGAGAACAGGGCTAGTCCAATATTTGGGGTAACTAAGTGGAGTGTGGGACTCGGAATTAGGAGCACCTGAGTATGAAACCTGCCTTGGTAACTTACTAACTGGGTGACCCTAGGAAAGTTGCTTAACCTCTCAGGCCTCAGTTTTCTCATCTGTAAAATGGGGCTAATAATAGTACCTACCTCACAGCATTGTCGTAAGGATCAAATACGGTAAAATACATGAAGCATTTTGCAAACTTTAAAAGCATTATGTAAATGCTAGCTATGTTAAGAAAATTATAAACATAGTTGACAATATAAATAACAAAATAGCCCAAATCATATGATTACATCAATAGATGTAGAAAGAACTTTTGATAACACACAATACCCATTTCCATTAAAAAACACTGGAATAATGGACCTTTCCTTACCATAATTGGGATACGCCTTCCTCCCCCATTGCCACCTGTCTCCCTTTACTAATATCATCCAGTCACTTCTCCTTTGAGGTTCACTTAATTTGTATATATTGCCCAAAGAAGATTTCAATAGCTGTTATCTATTGACTTTCAGGTCACTCCCCTTCTTTTCTCTGTGATTTAGTTTCTGGCTCACAGTCTTTCTTTCCTCTTCAATTTCTTCCCTGATGCTAGGAGACTTCAATATGCATACTCATACCCCCTCAAAACAGTCTCGCTTCTCAGTTATTCAACTTATTTATTTCCCATGACCTACACTTCCATCCTACCTCAGTTATACGGAGAGATGTTCATACCCTTGATTGTGCTTTCACCTACTAATGTGCCACATCATGCTCATGAACTCTGAAATTCCCTTATCTGATTACAGTCTGTTGTTAGTCAACCTGTCCATTTGCCTTGCAACACCAAACCCTGTTCTTCCTTAGTCCTCATTACAACCTCTGAATCCTCCACCTTTCAGTGTTTTCACAATCTATTACCTGCGTACTGCTTAGAACAGATAACCAAACAGATCGTCTTTATGCAATTGACAAAGGATATGCGGAGAAGAGGGACAAGAATAGTGGACATCATGACACAGGACATCATGAGTTGACTAAGAACTGCCACTTTGAGCTGGTCATTTCCAATATGACTAGGGCAGACACTGAAGGTGGCAGCAGTGACTTTCCCCATCTTGACCCCTTGGTGATCCAGTTCAACTCTATACTGCCTTCATCTCTCAAGTTCCTTATTCCCTAATCCTATTGCCTAGTCCTAGTCTTTCCAAACCTTAGCTTTTGATTACTTTCACCATTTGCTTCTTCCTATCCTTCCACATTCTACTGAACAGAACTAGAAAAAATGACATAACTATGTTGACTGGGTACATTATGAATTTATGTTACGTAATTTCAGTGGAGTTTTCGTAGGTGCAAGGCAATCCTTTTACACTTTCCTAATTGATTCATAATCCTACTGAGCTCTTCCAAACCTTTTCATCCCTCCTCAAACCTCCCTGGGCTTCCCCCACCCCCCACCACCTCCTTGGCTTAGAATCTTGTCTCCTATTTCACTGAAAAAAATTGAGGTCATTCACTGAAAGCTCCTTCTTCTCTTTTCCTCCTCATCTTACATTGCCTAGATGTCTTCTGTCAGTATCACCACCATCTCACATGAAGAGGTGGCCTTTTTCCTCATCTAGGCAAATGCTTCTGTGTGTACACATGATTCCATTTCATTCTGTCTTTTCCACCTCATTCTTCCCTCCATCATCCATCCACTCTTTCTCACTTATCTTCAATCTCCTCCTGTTTACAGGATGCTTTTCTATTGTCTAAATACATGCCTATGTTTCCCTCTTTCTCAAAAATCCCTCACTTGACCCATCTGTCCCTGCTAGCTTTTATCCCATACTTCTTTTTCTTTTTATAGCTCAACTCATTGAGAAGGCTATCTAGGGGTAAGGGATGTGGCCATGAGCAGAGATTAAGAGTGTTCCATTATACAGGTCAACGTCCTCTTGTTTGGGGTAAAAAAGAAGAGCTGAAGACTTCTGCTTATGGAAGGGCAACAAATACTTATTGTGTCATAGAATATTAGAGTGAATATAAAGGGAGGTGGGTTTGCTAAATTGAGGGCAGAGAACAGCATCTGGATTGGAAGCAGTACTAGGAACCTGATCGAAAGCAGAGACTGATTGTGTAAGTCAATAAATTGGACTAAAATGTCAGATACCAGGATAACTGCAAGAGTTTTAATTACATGAAACAATTTATTTTATTTACTTCACTCAGTTTTCCTTGAGAATGTGTATGTTTTTATGGCTGGTCATAACTTTATACCTTCTAGCTTTCTCAAAATTAGCTGCAATTAGAAAGTCACTGCTGCCACCTTCAGTGTCTGCCCTAGTCATATTGGAAATGACCAGCTCAAAGTGGCAGTTCTTAGTCAACTCATGCTGTCCTGTAATGACCACTATTCTAGTCCTTCTTCTCTGCATATCTCTTGTCAATTGCATAAAGACGATCTGTTTGGTAATCTGTTCTAGAATTTTTCTGGAGATTATTGTAACATTTGCCAGTCTTTTTCCTCCATAATCTACATTTTCCTTAATTTTGAATATCTGGAAAACAATTATCTAGTTTTAAAGAATATTATTTCTAGTGATATTTCAAAAAAAATCAATAGTGATTTTGTTGTCAAATCTAGAAAATTTTTTTCAGTATCCTGGGTCTCAATTGTCTGAGCTTAAACTTTGATTTCATTTGAGAAGAGGAAGTGTTCTCTTCTTCCACTAAAATTCAACTCTTTGTGGTGAGTGGATAACCAAGTATTCTCAAAGGCTATGCCAAGTTAATGAAGGTTGGAAAGAAAGGGAGGGATAAAGTTGTGTAGGGTTTTAAATATCAAACAAAGAATTTTTAATTTATTTCTAAATATATTAGGGAGTTTATTGAGTAGGCATGTGACATAGTCAGACCTGCACTTTAGGAAAATTACTTTGGCAGCTGAGTGGGGGCCGGGGGGAGATTGGAGGAGAGAGACAACTGAAGTAAAGGAACTGGGTTAGAAAGCGATTGCAATAGTCTAGGTAAGAGGTGAAAAGGACTTGCACCAGGTTGGTGGCTATGGAAAGGAAGAAAATGGCGAGGTACAGGAGAGGTTCTGTGAAGATATAAAAAACAAGATTTGATAAGAGATTGGACACGTGGGATAAACAAAGGTGAGAAGTTGAAGGTAACCTTAAAGTTACGAACTTGAGTTACTTGAAATATGATAACTACCTACATAGGGATAGGAAAGACTAGAACAAGGGACAGTTTGGAGAGAAAGATAATGAGTTCTGTTTTGGACATATTGAATTCAAGATGCTGATGAGATATCCAAAAGACAGCTGGTGATGTGAGACTAGAAGAGCTTAGGAGGGAAATTAGATCTGAGTATTTAGATCGTCTGCATATCAATGATTGAATCCATAGGAGCTGAGGAGATCACTAAATGCTATAGAACAGAGGGAAAAGAGAAGAGGGCTTAGGAAAGAATCTTGGGGTAGGGGTTGGGAGGAAGACAACCATACTACGTGGATATGACCTTGATGAAAATCTAGCACAGGGAACTGAGAAACAGTGGTCAGACACATAAGAGTTGAACCAGCAGAGAGCAGTTATAAAAATCTAGAAAGGAGAGAGTTAATGGAGGAAGAGAGTGATTGATAGCATAAAGCACTGCAGAGAGGCTAAGAAGAATGAGGACTGAGAAAAGACTCATTAGATTTAACAATTAACATCATTTAGTAACTTTGGAAAGAACACTTTCAGGTGAATTTGTGATGTTGGAAATTAGATCACAGGACATCTTTTTCAAGCTAAACATTCACAGGCCATTCAATTGACTTTCATAGGATCTTGGGTCTAGTCCCTCACCATCTGGGTCACTTGTCCTTATCTGCTCCAATAGCTGGTTTGTTTGTTTGTTTTTGGGGGGCGTGGTTACAGTGAGATAAGAGACAGTGTTGTTTTGTGGTGGAAAGATAAATGGATTTGTTGCTTGAAGAGTTGGAATTGAATACCATTTACTGTCTCTGTGACATTGGGCTAGTCATCTAACCCTTTGAGCCTCAGTTTCTTCAACTGTAAAATAAGGTAGTTGGACTAGATGACCTTTACGTTTCCTTTCAACTGTTAACTGTTCTTAAGATTCTGTGAACATAATCCTGTAGTAGTATGACCAGAACAGTATATGATGGAAATATCACCTTCTTCCTCCTGGGCAATGCATTTTTATTTATGCAACCTAAGATCGTATTCTCTGCCATGTCATACTATTTGTTTGATAATTACTTTGATAATTACTTTGTCACATGAACCATTGTTTGGCACATGTTCTCTAACTTATTCTTGTGAAGGTTGGGTGTTTTTTTTTTAATCCATGTGCAGGATATTACATTTTCCTTATTAAATTTCATCTTATTAGATTTGGACCATTATTGTAGCCGACTGAGTTTTTTTTTTTTTTTTGATCCAGATTCTATCATCAAACATGTTCATTCTCCTAACCCAAAGTCTAATCTCCTCATTTGAGTCAATCGAGGTTATTTAACTATTTACTAGTAGAGGTGGGACAAAAGCCCAGGTCTCTTGACATCTAGTCCAATGCTCTGTCCATGGCATTGTGCTGATTTCCCATACTAAAAGGTAATTCTTAATTACCTGGCTGAAAGGAAAACACAGGACAAAAATGCCAAAAGAAATCAATAATTTTGCCAGAGGTCAAATATGCCAGAGCTTTTCATAGCTAAATGAGATTACAGTATTTTCAAGTTCAGCTACATATTTAGAACCTGAGTGTATTATTTGGAGAACTATACCACATTGCCTCATCATTCATTCTATGCATATTAGGATTCCCTAATTCATAGCATCTCAGAGAGGCAGAGTGGTATTGGGCGTGAAGTCAGGAAGACCTGGGAGCAACTCTCACTTCTGGCACTTACTAGCTTTGTGACCAGTGACAAGTCACTTAATGTCTGTGAGCCTTAATTCTTTTCCATCTATAAAATGAAAACATTGGACTAGGTGGCCTCTAAGACATCTTACAGCTTTGGTACCTGTGACCTATAGTTTCAAGTGGTTATATCAGATATAGGCATGTTCTCCCAAGAAGAGTGATAGGTGCCATCAAAATGCTCGGATGGGTAAGGTTAGGGTTTCCACTCCATTTCAGTAAGTATAACCACAGAAGGCCCAGACAGTTGGATTGAATTAATCAAAGTTATAAATGAGGAGAAAACACATATTTAATCAACTATGGAGGAATGAAGTGTTTCAAATATTGGGCAAAAGCAGATGACTCCACATGGAAAATACATTGAGATTAGATGAAAGAATCAGACATTTCTGCAGACCCTAGACCACAAACCAGTCTGGAATCCTGAATTCCAGAAGCAGGCCACTTGAGTGATGGTCTTATCTAGTGGTGAAGGATTCCTAAGAGGAAATTGCTGTTGGAGCAGGATGAGAGAGTTTTTCTCTTCTCTCGTCTCTCTTCTCTCTTCCCTTCTCCTCCTTCCACACCCTTTACCCTCCATGGACCAAGTCATGACCCTGTTAACTTCAAAAGGTCAGAAAATTCCTAGTGTTGTTGGTAGCTGTGTTGCCTTGAGTTAGTAGCAAAATCTCTAAGTAGCAGTAAGCAGCTGATAGCAGCAGCCTTTGAAACACAAGTTGATGCCAGGCAGAAACAAGACACATTGAAGAAACTTATCTTGGGATTCTATAAGAGAACTGACTCTCAGAGAAGAGGACAGAGCTACACCTAAGGGAATTTTCATGAGGACTTTCATAAGGACTACACTAAAGGAGGGAAAAAAAGAGCTTTCCAATAACAAGGAGCTGTGAGTTTATCTTTTGGACACATATGCTCTCTAAATATGAGCCCACTCTCCCCAGGGACCTCGTGTGAGCAAAGGGAGAGCATTCATCTGGTTTGAGGAGAGGTTTCTGTTCCAACTCTTTTTAGAAAATACCATTTTGAGAAGTGAATTGTCAGCCTGAACATCAATGGGAAAGTACACTGCTGCTGCTGGTGGTTCTGGTGCCGTTCATGAACAACAGAACTAGGAACCCCAGTCTCTTAGGATTACTTCTTTTGAATTCCAAGAGGAAACGCTGTCATCTGCCGTTTGGGAACCTGGAGCACCAATGTGAGTGGTAGCTGGAGAAGTAGCATCCTAAGGGGGGGGTGCGGTGTTACAGGTGAGAGGTGTAGTCTTTCTGAATCAGAAGTCTAAAGGAACGATATCTAGAATAGGAAGCCAGAGTATTAGCATCCAGGACAAGGAAAGTTGCACTGATGGGAGAGCTCTGAATAAAGGGAGGTTATCATAATTTCTGGGAAGTGATGACTGGGCTGGTCCAGGTCATTGAAATCCTTGCGGAGTCCCTGGTATTCTTATTGGTTGTTATTCTTTTTACTCTCTCCTTGATTCCAGAACCCTTGTCCTCAAGATTTGTTATGCCCCAAATCACTGTACCCTGCTTTGTACTCAATGGCACTCATGTTGTAGTGGGTAGAGTATAAAACTGAAGCCAGTAAGATCTCAATTCAAATCCTACATCCAAAACTTGCTGCCTGTGCCACCATGGGCAGGTTATTTACCATTTCTGAACCTCACTTTCCTCATCTGTAAAATGGGAATAATGTTTCTAATCCCTAGTTCACAGGACTGTTAGGAAGCTCAAATGGAATAATGCGTTTTGAAAACTTTAAAGGACTAGGTAAAATTAGATAATTAAATTCCACAAATATTTGTTAAGTATTATTATGTACAAGGAACTAGGTTAGACATGGGTGACTTTTTTAAAATTAAAAAGTACCTGCCTTCCAGGAACAAGTATTAAATTGAAGGGTACATAATATGCTACTAATAAGCACGATACAAGTTTATTAAGGAGTAAGAGAGCATTCTTAACTGAAAGAATCAAGGAAGGCTGTTTGGAGGAGATGACACCTGAACTAAGTTCATTTTTCTACTCATTTAAATTCTAACCTTTCTTCTATTTGTAGAATTTATTCTAACCTTTCTCTTTATAGAATTACAGATTGTTAAAGCTTCTTTTTAATGAAAGGGACAGTACATTAATAGCAATTTAACTAGTTTGCTCACTTCTTCTCTATCTCATTTCTAATTCAATTTTCACACATTTCAAAACAATCTTCCTATTGCGTAGATCTGTTTCCATCACTTTTCTCGCTCTAAAAGTTTCTGTGGCTCCCTATTACTTTCCAAATAAAAATCAAAGGCATTAGCCTGGCTTGCCATCCATGATCTGACTCTAAACTATCTTTTCAACCTTATTTCATTTTACTATCTTTCCAATGCTCTATATTTCAGTGAAATTTGGACAAAGTACTTTCCCTTCATGTCCTGTCATTTCTTGCTTCCATGTATTTCCATACACAAATTTTCTTCATGCCAGGAAATGACTGTCTCCATCTTTATCTGTCAAAATGCTTTACTTCTTTCAATTTCTAGCTTTAGATTCCAGATGCCCTCTATGTCCTTAATCTTCCCCATCCTCAAGTGAAGTCCCTCTTTCCTCAGATATCTCAGGCCACTGATTATCCTATCCTATGGAAGTCATTAGATTATGGTTATGTGTGTACATATCATTATTATTATTAGATATCAACTTCTTTGAGGGAAGCAGATATATCTTATTTATCTTCATATTTCTAACTCTGAACTAAGTACATACAAATCCCTCTAGCCATCTTACCCTGCCCCTTGAGCCCCAGAGCCTCCATTTTGAAGAAGTGCCCAAGCCAGTCATTCTTCACTCCTTTCCCTATTACATCCCTTAGTTTTCTGACTTCACTGTCGTGCATGATGTGTTACCTTCTCCTTTGTCACCCTCTGGTTTTCAGCTCTTTTTGATATGTTGCCTTCCTCCATTAGAATGTAAGCTCCTTGAAAACAGGGACTTTAGCTATTCCATGGGGACCAGGATATTTGGACTTTACCAAACTTTTCTGTTTTTGCTTCAGAATCGCATTTTTAAAGAGTACAGGTCATGCATGGATAATTGAGAAATGTTTATTCATTGTAAACTGCATTTAAATTTCAGAGACATCTAACACCTCTACTGGGATTATTTGAGTGTTTTATGCTTCCCATATTTACACATATGAGCCCATGAGTTCTTCACATCTTGTGCATTTTCTGTGGCAGAAAAAATAAAGGTTGTTCAATATCTGATGCATATATTCATTTGTGTGCTTATGCAGAAGTAAAACCCTGCTACCCACATATGTGGACACCTAGACATGAACAATACATAAGCTTTGTCTTAGAGATTTCCCTGGAGTTTTACTGGGGCAAAAGGAGGACAGAGCCAAAGAAACACACTGCCTCTGTCATTGGCATCAGACTTTCAAGATCCAACTGTTTCTGTGTGAGTGCAGAATACTTTGGTGGGATGAAGGTGGGATGATGGCCCTCGGCCACAGATGTTACAATTCATGGGATGTGTGTGTGTGTGTGTGTGTGTGTGTGTGTGTGTGTGTGTGTTGGTAAGCAAAATGGGCTCTTAGCACTTAGTTGGCTTTTGGTTCCTTTGAGTAATTCAATGTATTTCATTGAGCCTTATTAGGTGCTAAGCCCCAGGCCCAAACCCCAATTAGGTGCTAAACCTATGTAGGTGTGAATTGGTAACCAAAGTGGCGCTCTAGGTGGGGCTAACTAAGAGAGGGCCTAGTTTACACATGAGTTTGACGGACATGTTTGGGACATTAGAGGCTTTTAGACCACATGGGTTTAAGTTACCTCTTTGTGACGATTATAGGTCACGTAGGTGAGTCGCATGTGTGACTCACCCTGGACCCTGAAAAAGATATAAAACCAGGGGTTGGCTTTCTTTTCTTTGGAGCTCTTACCCACAGCATTGGTGGCATGGGTGACTCTGGGCCAGCCCTTGTTATGAGCTCCCGGGCTGAACTCAGATGCTAGTAACTATGAATTGTACTGGAATTTGAATCAGACAAGGTCTGTCTGTTGATGTTTGTACTTTGTTTGTATTTTGCTCTGAAGTTCAGGGTTCTGGTCTTTTCCCCTGAACTAAGTGAATGATGTTTGTATGCTGAATTATAGTAAGCTTGTCAACCCCTTAACATAACTTTCCTTAGTTAAGCAGATCAAAAGAACCTGTGCTTTTGCAGCATGCTGGTAGCATTCTTGTTGTTGGGCTTGGGTTGGTCTTACACTCCCACAACAACTGCTAGCCAGATTGTTGAAAGAGTGTGTTTGTGTAGAGTCCTACTAAATGTTCACTTAAGAGCATAAAAGATAGAACAGGAATCGATCTTTGAACATCCTTCCAGTTACCTAGTTTATGACCTCCAAGTCATTCTTAGACTCTTTACTCTCCCTCACTTACTCATATTGCTTAAAATCATTAAGATAATTTGGTGATGGGTATGAAATAAAGACGTCGTTCAGTAGAACAGAAAAGGTACACAATATACTGAAACAAATAAGCACAGTAACTTAGTATTTACGAAACCCAAAGATTCCAGCTATTGGGTAAAGAACTCAATATTCGAAAAAAACTGTTGGGAAAACCAGAAATTATTCTGGCAGAAATTAGGCATAGATTCTTGTAATGGAATTGACATCTTTCCAGTAATCTTCCAATTGAGATGAAGACATGCTCAGTTCTTCCCTCTCCCTTGCCCTTTATATCTAGTCAACTGGTAAGCCTTGTCACTTGTACCATCACTGTATCTCCGACATCTCTTACCTTCTTTCCACCCAAATGCTACCACTGTAGTTTGGGCCCTCATTTCCTCTCACTTAGACTTATTGCAAAAACCTCCTGATTAGTCAGCCTGATCCTAAAGTACATATCTACTCATGTTCACAAACTTCCAATGGCTCTTCATTTCCTCTACCGTGAAATGCACTCTCCTCTGGCATTTAAAATCCCTCCTAATTTGTCTCAGGCCTAAGTTTCCAGGTTTATTACACATTACTCCCTTTCCTGCTCTCTGCATCTAACACAATTGACTTACTTGATATTCCTCGTAATAGAAATCCACCTCTTATCTCTACATCTTTCCAGAGTCTGTTGTCACCCATGCTGGAGATGCAGTCCCTGTTTCCCTGTGCCTCTGAGATCACCTGATTTCCTTCAAAGCTCAGCTCAGGTAGAAAGTCCTGCATGATGCCTTTCCTTATTCCTCCTGAGCTGCCAGAGCACTTCCTCAACATTATTTTGTATCCAATCTATCTATCTATCTATCTATCTATCTATCTATCTATCTATCTAATATAATATGCATATATATCATACGTGTGTGTTATATCTACTTAAATGAGTGCAAATTATTTCCTCCAAATGAATGTGAGATTTTTGAGGACAAAGACTGTTTCATTTTTGCCTTTGGATCCCTAGAGCTTAGCAAAGTATCTAGCATATGATAGATGTTAAGCACAGTGCCTGACACATGGTAGGTGCTTAATAAATTTTTATTAATTGATTGCTTAGTAAATAATTATTGGCTGGCTGATGGAATGTTAAAAACATATCACACGAAAGCCACAAAGAGACAGATTGGATTTAACATAAAATAAAACAAAACTTTCTCCCAGTCCCCAAGTGGGATGGCTTTCCTCAGGAAGTAGTCGTTTCTTCTTCACTGGAGGCTTGTAAGCATAGTCGAATGATCATTTATCTTCTATGCTATAAAGGTGATTGTTGTTTAGATAAAAGTTATAAAAGATGATCTCTGAGATCTTTCCAACTCTCAAAGTCAGTGAAAAGTTAGACTTGGAAAGTGCCTTAGCCTATATAATGCTGGAGCTGAGAGTGACCTCAGAATCCTAAGTGATAGAACATAGAACACAGCTAGTAGGCGCCCTAGATCTCAGCTAGTCCATCTGGCTCATTTTGCACATGGGGGAGGTGAGCTCCTGAGAACAGAAGTGACTCCCCTAAGGAATAGGGAGCACACTAAACTGCTGAAAACCCCTGCCAAGTACAGCTCTGTGAGCTGTACCACAAGGCCCTCTAATGACTCAGACTTAGTTTATTAAGCACACTTGAAAATTGGCTGAATTGCTTGATTTGGTAAATAAAAAAATTATATGCTACATTTAATCAGGCCTCCTATAAGGAACAAATGTCATTAAACACCACTTAATTAGTCGTTTTTGTAGCCGGACTGTGTGAAAAATTACAACCTTGACAACGACAAAACATTTTTAAGGTCAAATGTGGTGAATAAAAATACCATAGAGTACCCTCTGGTAATAGACTACAGTAAAGTGCAACTCATTTCCATCTACTGAAAAGATTCATTCTGAATAACAGTTAATCAGACCTTCAAGGCCATTATCTTGGGTAGCCTCAAAAGACACAGTTTGGGGTCTATACCTTTCAGGATAGAAACAAAACAGCAACCCAAAAAATCCTGCATAGGAGCACATCCATATACACAGAGAGTCTCCCCTCCTCCCTAAAAATTATTAGCATATGGATTCATTTTGTGGGAATAAAAAATTTCCCCTTGCCTAATATACTATTGTATGTTATAGTGTTCTGCTATGGAACAAGCTAGGAATGTGGGAAAAAAGGACAGAGGCCAAGTAGGTAGTACAGTGGAGAGAGTGCCAGGCCTGGAGTTAGGAAGACTGATCTTCCTGAATTCAAATCTGGCCTCAGACACTCACTAGCTGTGTGACCCTGTGTAATGGCAAGAAGGGTGGGACTTTTTGCTGTTTTTCCTTTGGAGTGCTTCTCAGCACTAAGGCAATCAAGTGCCTTTGATTGAGCCTTGCCCTTGATTAAATCAAGAGTCTTTGATGACCTGCTTAAGTCACAAGAAAGCCTAAGTCACATGAGTTTGAGTCACATGGTTGTGATGTCCTCTGACCCTGAAGTAGTGTATATATACTCTGAGAATAGCATTTTGCTTGGGGGCTCACTCACTGGAAGAGTGTTCCTGTGATTTGGTCAGACAAGACTCTGGGTAGCTATTAAGGAGCCCTCTGGCTTTGAAAACCCAGATGTTGGTGCTTTTCTCTCTGGGACCTACGTATGTATTTCTATAGACAAACAGAAGCCCTGTCTGCTGATTTGTGTTATTTGCTCTACTTATATAATTCCTACTTGTAATTTCTGTTTGTGTTTTCTCTAAAGGTCAAGGTGCTGACTTTTCCACCTGAACTAAGTGAATTATATATGCATGTTTAATTAAAGTGAGATAGTAAACCCCTTAAAGTTTCTTTCCTCAGAAAAGCAGATCAAAGAACTAGTGGTAGTCGTTCTCTTGTGTGCTGGTGTTATTAGACTTACACCTCCACAGCAGCTGCAAGCAGCATTGTTGTTACACCCTGGACATCACCCTGTTTGCCTTAGTTGTTCATCTGCAAAATGAGCAGGAGAAGAAAATGGCCAATCACTCCTGTATCTTTACCAAGAAAACCTCAAATGGTGTCATGAAGAGTCAGAAGACATGAAAGAAATGACTGAACAACAAAAAAGAAGGGACATAGAACATGAAAATGACAAGAGAGAAATTTATTGGGAAACCCCAGGACTAGGAATGAGACAACCTGAGTACTTCTACCAACTGGCTTGGTGATCATGGGGAAATTACAGGATCCTAGAAGTTAAATCTGGAAAGGACCTTAGAGATCATCTAGTTCACTTCTTTTATTTTATGTGGAGCTTCAGGGGTCTACTGGAGCCAAGTGGTTCAAGAGAGCTGATAGTTTAATATTCACTGTGACCATTTATACATTAGAAAATGGCAAACACTACAAATCAGGGCTTGACGTATTGTGTTACTGATTGCCTAGACTTTAGAAGTGATGGGAAAATATTAATAATATAATTAAATTAAAATTAAATTCAATAAGTAATAATATAGCAAATAATAATAGTACTATAATGATTTAATAAATAATAATAGCAATATAGTAATAATTTGACCAGTGATAAAATTTAAATTTAAAAGTATGTTGCATATCTTTCCCCTTCAAACCTCCTGAGAGCTGGTTATTAAACATTTACCAACATACCCCTTGTGTAGCTCCCTCTGAGCTACTCCCCCCAACCTGTACTGATCTCTAGGTCTGGTGGATGACTTTCCCAGATTCTAGGCTCTCTGGTTCTACATTGATAAAACTCATAAAGCTCATAAGCCCCGACTGATGTGCTTACTTTTTGATAGTCAGCCAAGGGATATAATTAACTCAATTCAGAGATATTTACTGAAGTAGGAAGTAAGTAGTATAGTAAGAAAAGTAACAATAAAACATCTCCCCCTCCATCCACACCTGGGATACTTTCTTCCATGAATACCCAAAGTGTCAGTGAACATACTGGACATCTACAGAGTTCACAAGTAGATAGACATACAGGTAAGGAACATGTGGGCCAAGGAGGGAAGGGAGGGTTGGGGGGAGGGAATATACATTTATATCATGCCTACTATGGGTCAGGCATTGTGCTAAACACTTTTAAAAATATTATCTTGTTTGGTCATCACAAAAACCCTGAGAAGTGGGTGCATTTATTATCTCCACACAATTGGGGAAACTGAGGCAAACATAGCTAGTAAATATCTGAGGTAGAATTTAAACTCAGGACTTTCTGACTCCAGACCCAGTGTTGTATCTACCAGCTGGAATTTACACTTTTGATACTGCCTGGGTCCCTTTCCCACCATAATGTACACAT
Organism: Trichosurus vulpecula; assembly: GCF_011100635.1. Taxonomy (NCBI): domain Eukaryota; kingdom Metazoa; phylum Chordata; class Mammalia; order Diprotodontia; family Phalangeridae; genus Trichosurus; species Trichosurus vulpecula. The sequence goes on along the minus strand of NC_050573.1, from coordinate 98,429,106 downwards.
TTTGTTCCTTATAAGCTGTGCTGTTTCTGCTAGGTGCCATTCCCTGGGATCCTTTGGGTCTGCTCTTGAGTGACATAAATTGCTTAGCTGCTTGGATGTTGTCTCTACTGTCTCTAGCACTGGGCTCACATAAAATTGTGAGCTAGAGTATGGTTATGTACTTTTGAGCAGACCTGGAACCCATACCTTAGGGTGATAATTAAGAGAGTGATACTTGGTAAAAAAATTAATTTTAAAATATCCAATTACAATGTACAAGGCAGATTTGTGATAAAGAATAAATAAATTCTTGTTTTCTGGTCATTGAGAACCTGTTGAAATAGTTGAAATTCAAGTCACTTCTTTTGCCTTAGAGTTTCCTAGTCACTAAAGCCTCTATCTTGTGATTCTCCAAATACCTTCTGGAAAAATTATAAAGGCATGATCATCTTCTCCATTTTCAGATAATCGAGTTCACCTTGGTATTGATAAAAACTGATGGGTTTGGTTTTGAGAATTTGTCCAATTGGTGGGATTTAGAAAGAAACTCAATCTTTTTTCTTTCTAAACTGGAGGCAGTGTAGTTTAGTAAAAAAAAAAAAAAAAAAAAAAAGATAACAATTGGATATTGAATCAGAAGACTAGTGCATGAGTCCCAGCTCTACCATTTATTATTTCTGTAACCTTCAGCAACCTTACTGAATTTATAAAGTTTCCTTATCTGTAAAAGGTGGATAATGATACCCACAGAGGCAACAAGGATAGAAGGCTGGTTCCAGAGCCAGCATGACCTGAGTTCAAGTCTTGCCTTTGACACATTCTGGATATATGACTCTGGACATCTGCAAGAGAGTTGCCAGTCTGCACTGGTAAAAGGAGTTTACTGATCAGGAGTTCCCTAAACCCATGAAATCATATGTCTAGATCAGAGGTAGATGAACTGTGGCTTGGGGACCAAATTTATATAGTCACCTGTTTTTGTAAGGCCCATGAGCTAAGAGTGGCTTTTACCATTTTAAATAAAGTTTTATTGTACTTAAAAATGTAAAAAAACATTCTTAGCTCCTGGGCCTACAAAAACAGCTGCCAGGATTTGGCCCATGGGCTAAAGTTTGCTGACCACTGGCCTAGACAAAACAAAACAAAAATCTACTCTCTCTATCTTATTAATTCCATCCCTACAATATCTGACATCTGCCCTCCCCTCCCAACCCAGACTCCATACTACCCCTATGACTTTTAATTCCACTAAAACCATCTTGTAACATGCCCTTGCCTTTTCTCAAATGGATTATTGTCTCCTGTCTTTCTTCCTCCCAACCCACTTCACTTTGAACCATCACCTGAGTGATTTTCTAAATGTACTGTTTTTTATCATTTCACCCCTCAAAACAAAACAAAACAAAAATGTGCAGTTACTCTTCATTGCCTATTGATTGAAGTATTAACCACAAATCAAATTATTAAAGTGTAACAGCTATTTAGGGAAGCAGGAATCTTTTAAACAGCTATTACAAAAGTCCTTTCCATAGCCTGTTTCCCAAATTTCTTTCCAGAATCATCTTACACTATTTTTGATATTGTGTTCCAGAGAGATGGAATTGCCAATCATCCCCCTTGCATATTTATGCTTTCATATCCCTGATACCTAGGATGCCCTCCCTGATTCTCTGCCAGTTGGATGGCCCAATTCAGGTACCATGTCTTCTATGAAGTCTATCCTATTGCCCTTGCTCTAGGGAAAAAGGATGACTCCCTCTTCAAATTTCTCATTGCTCCTTGCCCAGACTCTCTTTCATACTTACTTAACTCAATCTTTCTTTTATTTCAACACTCTCAACAGGATCTGTAGACCTCAGTGGTATAGAATTCACTGCAACTCATCTATGCCCATATACTCCCATAAATTTGCCAGATGTACCAGAGAATCTAGCTTTTCTCACAGCCGCTTGACATCATGATGATGTGACCTTCATGTCTTATTTACCATCTATCTTATATCCTGAGCACCTGGAACAATGTGTTGTATAATGGGGCTCTTCTCCCCTCACACAGGGATATATCTGTTGTCACTGTTCCATGTGAAAGCTCCTAGAAGCTGGATTCTGGTCACATATGACTCATTTGCTGAGAGTCTTCTCATCAGCTATTGCGCTAGAAGAAATGATCTCATGTTGCTACACCTGTTTGAAGATGGTGAGGTTTCTGGTTGGTAGATGTAGCTGTCCAAGTCACAAAATATGGATTTGGTGGAGTTAAAAAACAAACAAACCAACAAATAATGGCTCATCTTTTCTTTGACATAATCTCAAATGCGGGTTACTGCTCCCCATGTGGAATATAGACTCAACCAATATGGCTTTCCTTAGAGCTCCCAGCTACCTTTGCCTCTGTTGCATGTCTTTTTCCACCAGCACCAGCAGGTGTGTAGTTTGCTCAAGGGAAAAGTTGACATCAGAGAGAGGACACTGGAAAAATCAAGCTCATTTATTGGATGGGATAATGCCAACAGAGGCAAAATGTTATGTGGACAATTAGTCTTGCAAAAACGGTTTTACATTCCAACTAGGTTTGACTATTATCTTCCCATCTCTCTTTAACCAGAAATAATAAGCTAAAATGCTAAATTTTGTTTAAATTATTCTGTTAATTGGTGCTGTGATTCTCTTATTACTTAAGGTATATGTGAGTTCCTGTGTAGTTTATATGTATATATCCCCACTGACTTGTCAAAATGTGGCTCACAGGAAGGTAGGAATAGGCATTTCTGGACTCACGCTCTTCTCCAAGGAAAACTTTGATTCCTGCCAGAAGAGGAGCAGGAGAATGTACCATGAGGCTAGTTACTCTACTCTCTTCAGAAAGGGGATATCAGACTAGAATTATATCAATCTTCACTGCCCTCTCTATTGTTAGTCTGGGGAAAATAATTTTTAGGCTTAATCTAAGGTCTGGCCACTATCCCATAATGGGGAAGGAGTGCTTAAACTATATCTGAAGTCTTGCTCCTTTCCCTCCACACACCAGTTATGCAAAGACCAGCAGATCATTGAATTAGAACAAACCCATTTATCCAAGAAAACATCAAATAAATAAAAGGAGTTATACAGATGAAAATATGGTAGAAAATATATACAATGAATGAGCTTTCTAACTGGAAATGGATACCTCAGTTCAAAAGAGAGACAGAGAGGAGAGAGAGAGAGAGAGAGAGAGAGAGATCGATCTCACCAAAGAGGAAATTCCGCATAGTCTCTAGCATGGCAATGTCTGAATAGGTACACGCTCGAAGTACTTCCAGGAATCTCTTCTTGAAGGTAGCTTTGAACCACATGTGTTCTTTCTTGAAGGTGGAAACCAGAAGATAAGGATCTCTCCTTTTCCGAGGTCTTGCTAACTCAGCCCTTCAGCCTCTCGCACAGTAATGGAACTCAGGAATCATTCTCTCCACCAAAGAAGAGTCATATTCAAAAAGCAGGCTTAAGCTCTGTGTTACACTTACTGCTTTCTGTGTGAAAATACATGGTTTGTCCTATACTTGGTAGATATTGTCCTTTCAATACCATGCTTACTTCCCCTCTTTTTGGGGAAACCCTAGACTAGACACAAAATTAGACTTCTCCCTGGAGCAGCTGGGGTGAGGGTGATGGGTCAATGAATGTGAGAATGGGACTTTTTTTTTCCTCTCTCTCTCTCCTATTATAAAGTCAGGCTCCCCCAGAGCCAACCCCAGGCAAAATACAATGACTAATTAAAGGTCAGGGACTGGTGCAGGTAGCCAGCTGTGGGGCCTAAGCCGAGTGGTACCTTTTTACTTCTATGCTAGACTTGCACTGAAGCAAGTGTTTGAAAAAAATTATTGAATTGGAGAGCCATTAGATTCGAGGGGGAAAAGGTCCTAATTAAAATCATGTCTCCATTTACACTATTATAACCTCATTTCAGTGAGACTCAATTTCTTTCTTTGTAAAGTGGGGAGAATAATATCTCCTTTGTCTAAGCTACAAGGTTACTGTGAAAATCAAATGAGAAAAATAATATAAAACACTCTTTAAGCCATAATAGCTGATGTGTATATATATACATGTATATATATGTATACGCATATGCAGTTCTTTAATGTTAGCAAAGTATCTTACATAAATTTGAGCTTCACAATGACTCTATGAAGTACATGTTACTATTACTCCTATTTTACAAATGGGGAAACTAAGGCACAGGGAGGTTAAGTGACTTGTCCAGGGTTATATAGCTCTTTAATGACAGAGGTAAAATTGGAAGATAAGTCTTCTTATTGGCAAGTCCAATGCTCTATCTGCTATGCCATACTACCTTTCCTAAATCATAAAGAGCTTCCATACATTTCAGCTATTTCTCTTTGATTTGTACTCATTCTTTGGCCCTCAATGTATATGATGACCTTAACTTCCCAGCAATGTTAGCTGAAAACTTCAAGACCTTGGAATATGTGATTTTCAACGATTGACTCTTGAGAAATAGCTCATTAGCCATGGAAGATCATAGTTACTCCCAAATCAAATGGGAATAGCTTGCAGGCACTGCTTTTCTCTAGGGCTTTCATCAGAATAGTCTACATCCTTTTGGGGACTGTGTCAGGACAGCATTTAATGAAAGGAAATTTAGTTTTAAAGAGTCTTTTTTATTATTTTTTATTCTGGAAATGTAAGATAAAGAGAATATTTATATTTAATTTTTTCACTCTTTAATTCAACTGAAGATGTATTAAGAAAACTTTGAGAAAAAAATTTTTTATTTTCTGCTCAGAGGAATAATGGTATCCCAAATGCAAGCAGCTCTGGCCTGAAGAGCAAAGGAAGACAGTAGCTATGTGTTAGCTCTGATTGGAAGTGACATCAGAGATGAATCATTATCTTTTATATGCTCTTCAAAAAAGTAGCAAAAAATCTAAGTTCTGACCACAAACCTATCTGTTCCCAATAATGCAACAAGGGTATAATGTCAGAGCGATAGATTTGAAGTCAGAGGACCCACGTTCAATTCCTGACTCTGCAAGCTCGGGACGAATCAGTTGACTGTCCTTGAAGACTGAGAAAATGGTGGTACCTTGGACAGTAACAGGGAATCTTGGAAGGGAGGATGGTTAAGGGGGAGGAAGATAATGAGTTCAGTTTTGGACATGTAGTGTTTAAGACCAGTTAGGCTTTGATCTGGGACCAGCCATCTGCTGCCCTCCTGCCAATTCCAATTCCCCCTCCCCACCAGTCCTGCAATTACCACCCATAAGCATCTGTATAGTAGCATCCTTCCTTTCCCCTAAACTTCAATAAACGACACATGCTGATTCACCTCACCCTCCTTGCATTGTTAGGTAGTATGATCCCCCTTCCCACCACTGCCCAGTTTGCCAGCTCAGCTCATTTTGAACAGGTGACAAATATAGTTTATTTGGATATCCCCTTCATCCTGGGGAAAAGTTTTTTTTTAAGAATTTGGAGGTGGAAAGGGGAACATTGAGTAGTGATAAAGTTGGCAAAATAATAATAATAGTTACCATTTTATAGTACTTTAATGGGCAGGTAGGGGTGCAGTAAAAAGAGCACTGACCTTGAAGTCAGGAGGACCTGAGTTCAAATTTGGCATTTGACACCTACTAGCTGTGTGATTCTGGGTAAGTCACTTAAGGGGCATTCAGGTGGCACAGTGGATAGAATACCAGGCCTGCAGTTAGGAAGACTGATCTTCCTGAATTCAAATCTGGCTTCAGACATTTACTAGCTGTGTTACCCTGGACAAGTCACTTCACCCTGTTTGCCTCAGTTTCCTGATCTGTAAAATGAACTAGAGAAGGAATGGCAAACTGCTCCAGTATCTCTGCCAAGAAAACCCCAAATGGGGTCACGAAGAGTTGAACACAACTGAAATGATTGAACAACAACAGTGTTTTAAGGCTTACAAAGGGAGTTACAAATATCATGATTTTTTTCTCATGATAACCATGAAAGATCAGTGCCAGTGTTACCCTCATTTTACAAGTCAGGAAATTGAGGCGGACGGAGGTTAAGTGGCTTTTTGTTCTGTTGTTTTTTCGGTCATGTCCAACTCTTTGTGATACCATTTAGGGTTTTCTTGGCAAGGATACTGGAGTGGTTTGCCATTTCCTTCTCCAGCTCATTTTACAGATGATGAAACTGAGGCAAGCAGGGTGAAGCAACTTGCCCGGGATCACATGGCTAGTTAGTGTCTGAGGCCAGATTTGAGCTGAGGAAGATGAGTCTTCCTGACTCCAGGCTTGGCACTCTATCCATTGCACCACCTGGCTGCCCTTTAAGTGACTTACTCGGAGTCATATCACTAATTAAGTGTCTGACATAAAATTTCAAATCAGGTCTTTCTGACTCCAGGATCAGTGCTCTATCCAGCTCATCACCTTAAGGTGCCTCAAGTAAAAGGAAAAATAACAAAAAGAAGAGAAGGAAATTGAAGTGAAAGTCAGAAGGAAAGCAGAGAAGGTAACTTTGAAAGGATAGACAGCTTGAAAGTTTGTATTAAATTTATTTCATATTTATAATATATACATTTGTCACATATATAACACATTACAGCTTTATTTGTTTTATATTACATTTGTATAATTTATATTTGTGAGAAATGCAGTTTTGGGGATCACTGGACTTCCCCAAATTGTGAGAAACATCGTTTTGGGGATCACCGGACTTCCTAGAGAGGGCCAAAGTCCTGAGGAAGAACCCTATGATAATCCCTAAGGAAGGCTGTGCAGACCACAGGACTCCCAGAGGAAGACCAGGTGGTAGCCCCCCTTAGTCTGTGGGGATCACAGCACCTCTTAGGGGTCAAACCCTAAGGAGGACCCAAGTGATGGCCCCTTAGAATGGCAGTAAGATCACAAGGCTCCCGAGACAGGGCCAGAAGTCCCAAGTGATGTCCCCTTAAGAAGGCTGTGCAGACCACAGGATTCCCCAGGGAAATCCTGAGTGGTAGCCCTCTTAACACCACAGTGGGGATCATAGGACTCCCCAAGACAGGGTCAGAAAGTTAGCCCAAGATGTAATTCTGCAGCTCATTGCTTTCCTTTTCCCATGACCTTGGGAAGATCCATGTGATTTGCCCATTCTCACCCAAAGAACTCAGGACCAGAGTGGGCAGAGGAAGGCATTTATTAATGCTCCTCGAGAGAGAGTGGGTGTAGTGCTCACCGGGAACACTCACACTGATACAGATGCAGAAGTGGCAGTAACCATCACCTCGACTCCTGCTTGAGTTATGGTTAGTTTACATTCTTTACTTTTTACATAGTTTTCCTAGGTTATACAGTTCATATGGGTAGGATAGTAAGGATACAGAAGCAGAAGTGAAGTTAATTAGATCTTCCTTGTCTGAGTGTAGGATTAATCTACATTCTTTATTTCCCCTACCTTCCCTCTTTAACATATGCAAATTATGCAAATCAGTAGGCCTGGACTCTTGACCAAGACCAGACCCTTAATAAGCTTGAACTGGTTCAACTAGTTTGGCCTCTCTAGTTCCCCTAACTGCCTAAGTCATGCTCTTCTCAAATGGCTCATTTAAGCATGCATACAAGCCTCTGACCTTTCACCTGACTGACCTGAGGCCTATTTTCTGCTAAAGCTGGGGGGTCAGGGTGGGAAGTACACCTTCAGTTCTGTAAAATCAAAACTCCTCCTCCCATTTTTTACAACATTTTAATGTAAATTTAATATATTTAAATATATTCAAGAGGAAAAGCAAAACTATATCTAAAAGAGATTGATAACTTCATGTACAAGCCTCTTTTTCTGTCCATTTCATAATTTTGCTTATTTTATTTGGTGTTTGAGTTTAGAATTTAAAAAATTAAATATAAAAATTTTTGATAGTGAATTTTTTTTTATGTTTCCTAAGTGGAAAATTATAAAAACTTCCTTATACTTCCTTTACAAGCTATGAATGGGCTGTTCCATATCTAAAAGAGGCCCATACTTAAATGATGCAAGTATCATTACTTAATGCTTGAAATGGACAAAATCCAAATATTTCTTCATGTCTGTTACCTGTGTAATGGGGCTTTACTTTGAATGTGTCCAGATCACCTACGATTGAGGAACCCATCTAGGAGACACCAGGAAACTGCTTCTGGGAGAAGACATTCTGTCTTCCACTACCAAATTGATGGGAACAGCCTCTTCCTAGCAGTTGTAAAATAGAAACAGACCATGGCTTTAAAAATACCAGATGGGGACAGTCTCTCACTTTTTTCTGGCAGTTTCTGGGTGGTACTGTTCACTAACAGGATGGGTTCCATGAACTGAGTTGCGTGATGAGGTCAAATGACCTTCCCTTTTCCCCATCTACCCTTTCGGCCCTGCAGTTCTGAAAAAATGGGGTTTGGATTTTGTTCTGTTTGTTTGTCCTTTTCAATTCTAGGCTGGTGGTAGAGTTTTTGGCTATATTGAGCTCAGAGGCAGGATTCCAGGTTAGATGTTGGAGCCATCCCCAGCAGGGAAGCCTTGATACTCCAGTAGCCTTCGAATGTGAGAGCAATGGAGCTGAACTTGGAACTTGGAACTTGGTGGGCTCACATTATATAGGAACTGAGTCAAGCTATAAACCAGATCCTTTTTGCTCCCCAGACAGGTGGTGTAAGAGGCATTATTTTCTCTACAATGTGTGTCTGTGTTTTTTGGGGGAGGCAGTGTGTGTTTGTTCTTGCTACAGGTTTGAAGTAAATATTCCTTTGTAAAAGATAGTCTCTTAACTGGTACTGGGATTCAATGGATCCCTAGAATTGAGAGAACAAAATTGTGGATGCTGGAGACAATGGAAGAGACTGAATACTCCCTCAAGGGTATCAGAGATCTCTGGGGGAGAGGTGAAATGTTAACACACCTGGCCTTTTGACAGTGATGGGGTGGGGCCCAGGGTAATCAATGTTACACCCATCTCTTATATTCTGCATCTTATTTAGTGACGTGTGGGAATCAGTTGATCAGGGGGTTCCCATATCACCTTACCCCATTCACACAAACGTATTTTAGCATCTGGTTCTCACAGTTAGTTTGTAATAGGATAGCACAAAAAGCATCATTCCCATTTAACATAAGAAAAGAAGCACCGAGAGGTTAAGCCATTTGACCAAGGTCATACAACTGGTAAGCAGAAGAGCTAGGAGGTCACAGTTCTTCTAAATATAAATCCAGCCTGCTTTCCTCTTTGCTGTGTTGTATCTCGTGCCCCTCCTTATCTCCAGAGCATTCTTAATTGAACTGTATTGACATTGCCTGACACATAAGGGCATGGGTTCCTCAGGGTTCTCCATGCTTCAGTCCCTACTGCGTTTGGGACTTGATGCTGTCGGTGTGCTATGGTTACAGAAAACACTACCCAGGTTGTCACTGTAAATAAGAGAGCTGGGAAATCGAGGGAATCTCTCTGTTGTCTTTCAAAAAGCAATATATTTTGATGAAGAATGGCATGTGGTGTGTGTGTGTGTATGTGTGTGTGAGTGAGAGAGAAAAGAGGAAGAAAAGAAGAAGAAGAAGAAGAAGAAGAAGAAGAAGAAGAAGAAGAAGAAGAAGAAGAAGAAGAAGAAGAAGAAGAAAAAGAAGGAGAAGAAGCAGAAGAAGAAGAAGAAGAACACGAAGAGAAAGAAGAAGAAGAAGAAGAAGAAGAAGAAGAGAAAGAAGAAGAAGAAGAAGAAGAGAAGAAGAAGAAGAAGAAGAGGAAGAAGAAGAAGAAGAAGAAGAGGAAGAAGAAGAAGAAGAAGAAGAAGAAGAAGAAGAAGAAGAGGAAGAAGAAGAAGAAGAAGAAGAAGAAGAAGAAGAAGAAGAAGAAGAAGAAGAAGAAAGAAGGAAGAAGAAGAAGAAGAGAGAAGAGGAAGAAGAGGAAGAAGAAGAAGAAGAAGAAGAAGAAGAAGAAGAAGAAGAAGAAGAAGAAGAAGAAGAAGAAGAAGAAGAAGAAGAAGAAGAAGGGAGAGGGAGAGGAAGAGGGAGAGGGAGAGGGAGAGCGGGGCACATTAGGAGGCAATTGTTACTCCATTCACTTTGAGAGAAAGTTTTATATTTATATAAATTACGTATAACCCAACATAGGAGAAGGATCTCTTCTGACAGGCAGACACATTAATAAATATGTGTTTGTCAATCTGTACAGGAAGTGACCCACTGCAGGAGCCACAGAACTTAATCAAAAGCCTCTTCAGTGAATTGGAATCATAGGGGGCAAAGGAAGAGGGGTAGGGGAAGAAGCACATTGGATCAGATTGTGTTAGGAAGGAAGAGTTGGGGATAATCCCGAAGCTGGGACGAGGATTAGCTAAACCAATGAGAAACACGGTTTTGTGGAAGAGTGGGAATGGAGTGTTTAAGCTGTTTTTGTAGTTCATATTTGTAACCAATGGACTTTTACTTACAAATTATTCTTATCTTTTCATTCGAGTAGTTCACCCAAGAACTAGGGTTATACATTACTTTTAGGAAAATGTATTTCGATTATTTCCAAGATGTCATGATAATGATAATAAAATTTGTCATTTAACATAGAGCTCTGCAGTTTAAAAAGGTGTATAATCATCACTACTACATGAAGAAGTCAGTGCAAGTATTAATAATAATAGCCAACGTTTATATAACTCTTCAGGTTTGAAAAGCACTTTACAAAGATCTCATTTGATCCTCGTGACAACCTTGCCAATTAGATGCTGCTATTATCCCTATCAGATAAGGAGACTGAGGCAAACAGCAGTTAAGTGATTTGCCCAGTGTCACGCAGTGTTTGAGGCTGGATTTGAACTCAAGTCTTTCTGACTCCAAGTAGAGCACTCTATGTACCGTGCCATAAAGCTGCCTTAGTATCATTACTAAAACCAATGCATGGAAGTGAAGGGAAGGTAGATTTTTGGCTCGATATAATGAATACACATCCTCATAATTTGAGCTGTCTTAAATGGAAAACAAATGGAAAGATGGAAGAAATGAAAAAGGTTTCTTCATCACTGGAATCTCTAACAGGAGGTTTGGTGACCACCCATCAAGGATGTCATTTAGGGGAACCTTGATTTGACTAGAGGCTGGGCTGGATGATCTTCGAGATCCTATCCGACTCATTCTGTGATTCTATTCTCTCTGTTGCATGGATTAGGAAGCTGAGGCTCAAATATATAATTTTCAAATCATAATAACTTAGAGATCTAGTTCCTTTCATTTTATAATTGAGGAAATAAGCCCGGAGGTGAAATGTCTTCTCACAGTTGCATGGTTGGTGCCAGGGCCAGGATTCAAACTCAGATCTTCAGACCCCATTCATATTTCCATTACTCATGCTACTTTGTCTCTAAGTGAGCACACAGGATCTCAAACATGTGTAAATGAGTGAACCAGCACTTAAGTACAGTCTTCTGAATCCAGACGCAGAATTCTAAGCTTGAACACAGGGCTCTTACCGCTGTACAACACTGTCTTTCATGGTGTTCCATGCTAGCTGTAGCTATTGGGTATTTATAAAATCAACTTAATTTCCTCAAAAAAAAAAAAACAGGTGTGATTTTGACATTTCACTAACTCAGGCTGGCCTTCCTCTAGTTAGTCTGATTTAGAGGTTATTTAATCCAACTTTTTCATCCTATAAATGGGGAAGCTGAGGTTCAAAGGAGGAAAGTGAATTGTTTTTAAATCCTCCAAGAAAAAACAAAACAAAACAACTCAAAACTGATTCTTTCATTTACTGCCTGTATGGTCATGGACAAGTCTCTTAATCTCTGAGCCATAAAACATGACAGGGTTAGATTTAGGTGATCTCTGAAGTTCTTTCCAGCTCTGAATCTGATTACTTTATGACAGGGTGGCCACCTTCTAGCTCTTGAAGGAGTATTAATGAGGAAAAGTCAATAGACAATTTATTCTTAGATATTATTAGATTTTTTTTAGATATTCTTAGATAAAACTAATATCCGTGGATAGGAATGACGGAGATTCAAATTTAAGTTCAATATAAGGAAAGCCTTTCTAAAGCATTAGAATTGTCTTGTTTCTGGAAGATATGGCAACTCAAAATGGCAAATTCAAGGGACCCCTCTAAATGGAATGAAGGACCTCGGGGATTTGCTAATTCCTTTAGACTAGAAGTCTGGAGTAAGCAGGAGCATGGATGATATCCTGGTGCTGGATGCGGGTTGTTGATTCTATAGAGGGATTCCTGTTCATATATGGTTGTATGGTTTAATCTTTTCAGCCATGTCTGAGTCTTCATGATGCCTTTTGAGGCTTTCTTGGCAAAGATAGTGGAGCAATTTGCCATTTCCTTCTCCAGCTCATTTGATAGATGAGGAAACTGAGGCAAACAGGGTGAAATGATTTGCCCAGGGTCTCATAGCTAGGAAGTGTCTGAGGCCAGATTTGAACTGAAGAAGTCGAGTCTTCCTGACTCCAGGTCCAGCACTCTATTCACTGTGCCTGCCACCTAGTGGCCCCTGCTATTTATACGTGACTTCAACTTAATTCTCTCTGAAGTCTTATCTACCCTTATCTACCCTAATTCTGAGGTTATAAGCAGATGTGTGGTAGTGAATGCTTAACAACTGGCTCTCCAAAAATGTAGAGAGAATAGAATTTTAGGTTTGACCCGCATTAACATTTTCTCTTTCACTTTCTTAAGTTTAGACAATCAACAACAAAAAACAAACTTGTTATTTTCAGAGGCGTAAATGCTCACATTAAATAAAATAAATTAATTAAATATAAAATTTAAAATTTAACAATTGGATCTTGTTGGAGCTGGCTCCAACATACCTCTGCTTTTAAGGGTTAGAATTATGCTGAGTCAACTCAGTATTGACTTAGCCTGGACTAGAAGGCAGTGTCTCATCTCTCAGTCTAGTATCCTTTCCAATACTATTTACTACTCCATGTTAAGGGCAACTCAGTGCAGAGTGCTGGGCCTAGAGTCCAGAAGACCTTAGTTCAAATCTAGCCAAAGACACTTACTTTATGTATGACCCTGGCCAAGTCACTTAACTTCCATTTGCCTCAGTTTCTCAAGTATAAAATGAGTATGACAGCATCTACCTCCCGGGGCTGTTGTGAGGGTTTAATGAAATAATGCTTTGTAAAGTCTTAGAACAGTGTATGGCACATGGTAGGTGTTATGCAAGAGCTTATTCCCTTCCTATGCTCCCTCAACTATTAAGGCGTTAGCTTTACTTGTAACGGTGATTTTATCCAGTGGAAAATTAACAGGGACAAATCCTGGGGCCTTTGGGGGGCAATTAATATAATGAATGCAATCTGAATTGCTGTATAATCATTGTTGCTGATGTAAAAGTTACAGTCTTACTCAGTTCTATTCCTGGTTGACTCAGGATGGTGAAGGGGAGCAGAGGAGGGTGGAGAGTTAGTTCTTATTAATAATTCTGTAACAGACAGAGTCTTCTGTGACAGACGTAGTTGATTTATCTTCAACATGCCAAGTTAAAGTCTGCTGCAGATTTAAAGACTGATTTATTTTCACTGTATTAATATGAGCAGCATCGCTTGGTCTAATGATTAAGTATTCATGACTGGCTATAAATTACTCTTTCTTTGCTCTAGATAATAACAGATTATTTTTCACCACTTCTATGTGTGAGTTATGAAAGATAGTTATTTCTTTAATCTCCAGCACATCTTGCCATGAAAGGGTTTATGTGTTTAATTCTCCTGTTTCAGGAGAAGGAATTTTTTTTTTTTAAGAAGGCAAACTGGAATGAATGAATTGCACCTTCCGGAGATCCATTTCAGCAGGGTAGTGTAGCAGAAAGAGGCCAGGGCTGGATAATAAGAACGCCAGCTTCTCATTTTGACTCTGCCACAAAATAGGCACGCTACTTTGGGCAAGTCATTCTACTTCTCTCGGCTTTGGTTTCCTCATCAGTCACATGGGACTGTCTGTACAACTTCTCCCAGGATAACAGAAGGAGTTAATGTTAGAACTAGCAGGCAGAGACAGTCATAAAGAGTCAGGAGGCTTGAGTTTAAACCAAACTTATGATGCTTAGTACTTCTGATATCTAGGGCAAGTTGATCGGGCTCCTTTACTATTTCCTAACCCGTAAAATGAGGGGAGTGAGCTAGGTGACCCCTTAGGTCCCTTCCTACTCTAGACCATTCTGGCTTTCTCAAATGTTACTCCTCTCCATGGACTCTATGATCCAGTTCTGCGATCTAGTTCTAGTGATTCCGGGCTCTTGGCTGTTCCTGAACAAAACATTTGATCACAAGCTGTCCTTCTTGCCTGGAATGCTCTCTCTCCATCTCTGCCTCCAGGCTTCTCTGGCTATCTTCAGATCTCACTTACCTCCAGAAGCTTTTCTCAAGCTTCCTCAGGCAAGAAGTGCTTGGCCCTGAGATCACCTCCAAGTAACCCAGTAGAAGCTTTGTTGGTACATATTTGATTATATATTATCTCCCTCATTAGATTGTGAATTCCTTTGCCTTGAAGGCTTTTGCCTTTCCTTGTATCCCCGGTATTCAGCACAGTGCCTGGTTTTAGTAGGTACTTAATAAATGCTTTTTGACTTAACTTGATCTGTTCAATCATTTCAGTTGTGTCCACTCTTCCTGACCCCATCTGGGGTTTGCTTGACAAAGATACTGGAGTGGTTTGCCATTTCCTTTTCCAGCTCATTTTACAGATGAAGAAACTGAGACAAACAGAGTTAAGTAACTTGCCCAGGGTCACACAGCTAGGAAGTGGCTGAGGCCAGATTTAAAGGCATGAAGATAAGTCTTCCTAACTCCAAGCATGGTGCTTTCTCCACTCAGCCACCGAGCTGCCCCTTAACTTGGTCTATGATCCTATTTTTTAGTTTAATCCCCCCATTTCATCAATGAGGAATTGGAGGCTCAGAGAGGGTAAATAATCTTCTACCTTACCAACCTAAGGTAAGGTCACACAGGTAGTTAGTTAATGGAAGAATTAGGACCAGATCTTCTTCTGATTCTGAAACCCGTACCTAGGTCTCCAGTGCTCTAAAATAATAGATGAAGCAACACTTTTACAGTGTTATAGGAAGAAAATGGGGCTGCTAGGTAGCATAGTGGATATAGTGCCAGGCCTGGGGTCAGGAAGACTAATTTTCTTGGGTTCAAATATGGCCCCAGACACTTACTAGCTGTGTGACCCTGAGCAAGTCACTTAACTCTATTTGCCTCAGTTTCCTGATTTGCAAAATGAGCTAGAGAAGGGAATGGCAAACTACTCCAGTGTCTTTGCCAAGAAAACACCAAAAAGGGTCATGAAGAGTTGGACATGACAAAAAAAAAAAAGATTGAAAAAGAAGAAGACTGAATCAAGAGTCAAGAGACTGGCTTCTAATTCTATGTCTGCGACTAATGAACTGGGACTTTAGTTAAATCTCATTACTTCCCTGGGCTTCAGATTCCTCCTTTGTAAAGTGATAGAATTGGAGTAGATTATCTCTAAGGTACTATTAAGTACATAGCAAGTGCCTAACAAATGTTCTCTCTATCTATCCATCTAACTTATCTATCCATCTATCTAGCTATCCATTTATCTCTCTATCATCTGTCTTTCAACTCTGACATTCTATGAGTCTATAAAACTCAAAAGTGTTATGCTAACTTAAAGTGTCATTACTATTTCAACATGGGCCATGAATAAAATTCTCTCCCTTCACCATGTTACTCGGGGCCCACCTTGCTTCTCAGAACTCTCTGAGCCCCATATGGGGGTTAAAAAAATCCAGAAGTCTTGAAGAAAAGCTGACTAACGATGCTACTCTAGCTTCTGGCCTGTTGGAACAGATTATGCTATTTATGTCTAGCCTGAAATAACCTACTTAGAATTCTGCCTGCAACCCCTAAATGAAGAATGAGCTCAATGTAATTTAAAACTAAGAACAAAAAATGAAGGTAAGAATTGCTTCAATGTGATACAGTACTTGGCATTTCCTAAATCACTGGAATTGATTGATTAGTGATTCCCTATGAGCATTCCAAAGAGTGCGTCTTGGGTCACCATCTTCTTTTTATAGCCTCAGAAACTGAGGTCTGGGGAAATTAAAATCATAATAGCCCACATTTAGAGAGTGTGTTATAGGTCACAAAGCACCTTCCTCACAATAGCTTCTTCAGGTAGGTAATGGAAGTGTAATGGGAGTCTGAACAATGAGGGCTCAGTCCTGGGAGCACGTGCAGGAAAGGTAATGTAGGAAGGTGCCAGCCCACATGGAGGAGGGGTTGGGAGACTGCTCTGGAAACATATCATGATGTGCGATGGAGAGGCCCAACTCACTACTTCAGAGCATGGGAAAATATTCTGTGACTGTCCTCAGTCAGCTTAGCAAATGATGAAGCAAAGCCTTTGGATTGGCTGATGAACCACATCTGCACATCCAAAAGGCTGTCATAGGCCAAAATCTGCCTTTCTCCTGCCATGAAAGCTTATTGTATTCTTTACCTTGTTCACTACTAGGAAAGGAAACAACAGATTTTGGCTGGTTAGTACCTTTTGTATGATCCTCCTTCTCCTCCTCCTTTTTCTCCTTCTCCTCTTCCTTCTTTTTTCTCTGTGTGTCTCTGTCTCTATATCTCTCTGTTTCTCTCTCTGTGTGTCTCTGTCTCTATGTCTGTCTCTGTCTCTCTGTCTCTGTCTTTCTCTCTCCTCTCTTTCTCTGAGTAGTAGAAGGCTCAGAGAATAAGAAATGAAATCATTATCATACTGAAGGCCTGGTATCTATAGACTTATAATAGTAATGATGATGATGATTTTAAAAAACCCAACAACTCGGGTTTATATAGGATTTTAAGCTTTTCAATGTGTTTTACAGTCATTATCTCATCTGAGCCTCACAATACCCCTGAAAATCAGTATGCATTTGAAGATTTGGTTTCTAGTCAAAGGATAGAACCATGGAATGTTAGACCTGGAAGGGACCTAAAAGCATTGAATATTAGAACATGGAACATAGGATATTAGAATTTGAAGAGAACATACTTTCTACTAGGAATGTTTGAACTTAAGGCAAGTGCCACAAACACCTCTAGAAGTTGGCACATTAGTTACTCTCAGTTTGGTGGAGTGGACATTAGGGAGTGGGGCAGAGACACTGAGGCTGGGGAGGCTACCCATTTTTTCCACCACAACAATTCTTCCTTCTTACCCTCTACCCCCAGAAAGCAGGACATCTTGTGACTTCCTATTTTAATTCATCCTTTTTTATAACTAGATACTGAGGTCAGTTGGCATCTTACAGAGTCTGGTTCCTGGGATGTTTGGTTAGAATACTAAGCCTTGCACAAATAGATTGTTGCTTTTGGGGAGAGGACTGAAAGAAAGCTAGAAGCCAACAGTTTTCCCTTCACAATCCCTCCCTCAAAAAAAAATCCTCAAAGTATCATATTAGAGCTTGAAGGGACTATAGAGATGAGTTGCTCTAACACCTACATTTTAGAAAGAAAAGGAAGGCCAGAGAAGACAAATGAACTTTCTCAAGTTCACAGAAACTGAGCCTGAACCAAGGTGGAGTCCAATGCAGCCCAAATTTCCTAGGCTCATAGACTGTTAATAGAAAGGACCTTATAAACCTTATAGCATATACCCCCTTATGTGTGCGCCCCTCCTCCTCTTCTTTCTTCAGAGGAGGAAACAGAGGCCCAGAGGGAATGCCAGAACAGACCCTAGAACCCAAGTCTCCTGGCTCCTACTTCAATGAACTTTGAGCCAACTTGGGAGTACTGGAAATACTCTCTCTGGGAGTACTGAAATATTAGAAATACTCCTCTCTGGAAGTATTTGGGAGTACTGGGAATACTAGAAATACTCCTGTCATGGTTCAGGACAGGCAACTAAGCTTGCTGGTATAACAACAATGTTGCTAGCAGCTGCTGTGGGGGTGAAAGACCAACACCAGCACACAGAAGGGCTGCTAGCACAGATTCTTTGATCTGCTTTTCTAAGGAAAGCAACTTTAAGGGGTTAACGATCTTACTTTAATTAAATATACATATACCATTCACTTAGTTCAGGGGGAAAAGGCAGCACCCTGATCTTCAGAGCAAATACAAACAGAAATTACAAACAGATCAACAGACAGGCCTTTTTCTATCTTACCAAATCACAATACATACATAGTTACCAGAGAGAAGCACCCGGATCTGGGTTTTCAAAGCCAGGGGAGGGGGGTGCTTCAACAGATATCCAGTCTCCTCTCCAACACTCTTCCAATGAGCATGCCCCCCAAAGCCCGATGCTAACCTCTGAGTTTATATCCACTTCTTCAGGGTTGAAGGGTATCACAACCATGCAACTCAAATCCCTATGAACTAGGCCTTCCCTTGATGTAAGCAGGTCATCAAAGATTCCTGATTCAATCAAAGATTCCTTAGTGCTAAGAAACACTCCAAAACAAAGACAACAAAAAGTCCACTTTGCTTACCATTACATTTGAAAAGCACCCCATAAAAGAACCCTGTCTCCCACAGGGAGGGTCCAAGAAAGCAAACCCTCACCTTGCTAATCAGTGTGTCTGAATATTTCAACTCGGACCTCCATTATTCCCCAATTCACCAGCTGATGTTTCATTCCAACCATGCCACTTGGCTGGGTAGTTACCCTTGGTTGTTACTGTTCATCCTTCCTTCTCAAAATAGACCAATGATGTCAGGGCAGTAATGTCGTGACTTGCAAGTGAATTGGATTTAAATGAGGCAGGGCCTTGCAAAATCATCAGCTTCACTCCAGGGTCATGGCAGTCGAGTGGCAAGACATAGGTCAGAAAGACTGGTGATGGCCCAGGGTGCAGTAGGAGATCTTGGCTTTTCAAGCTGAGGTCTTTTAGTTTGTCTAAGGCAACATCCATTCAGTAATTAAAGGCTACATAAGAACTGAGGCGAAAGATGGTCTAGTTTGCCTTCACAAAAAAAATTAGTCTGGGAGGAGATGACCTTCAGACTTTCTGCAGATAGCCTTGGGCATATTTTCCAAATGGAGGAAACTAAGGGAGGAAGATGGCACAGGCATGTGCTGGAAAGTATTTAACAACCAGCTCTCCAGGGGGAAAATGTATGCAAGAAACACTTTAAAGTTTAAACTACTTTATTAACATTTTCTCAGTCACTTTCTTAAATCTAGACAGTTAACAAAACAATAAAACAAGCCCTGGCTTTTAGTGTTTCTCGACTTCTGAAGTGCAAGTGCTCACCATGAAAATTTAACAACTGACTCTCTTGAGCTGGCTCTAGCACACCCCTGAATATGGACATATTTTCCTCATTAAAATTCAGTAATACAAATGGGAGGGGAAAAAACTCATTGCTGGCTAATCGAGGTTTTATAATATAGTTTGGTGCCACAGCTTGGCTTAGTGGATACAGTATTTGATTTTCTGCCTCACACTCTGGGTGATTCACTTTTACTTTTCTCAGACTCCATTTTCTCATCTGTAAAATGAGAATAAAAATAACACCTACCTCACAGGGCTGTTGTAATGACAAGTAAAGTAGGACTTTTTGTTGTCTTTTGTTTTGGAGTGCTTTTTAGCACTAAGGAAATCAAGTACATTTGATTGAGCCTTGCCTTTGTTTCAAATCAATAGCCTTGCCTTTGATTAAATCAAGAGTCTTTGATGACCTGCTTAAGTCACAAGAAAACCTAAGTCACATGAGTTTGAGTCACATGGCTGTGATGCCCTCTGACCCTGAAGAAGTATATATACTCTGAGGTTAGAATTTTGCTTGGGGCTCACTTACTGGAAAAGCATCATGTGATTTGGCCAGACAAGACTCTGGGTAGCTGTTAAGGAGCTCCTGGGCTTTGAGAAACCCAGATGTTGGTGTTTCTTTCTCTGGTAACTATGTATGTAGTATCTTGTCCAGACAGCTAGAAGCCTGTCTGTTGGTTTGTGTTATTTTGCTCTGTTTATATAATTTCTGCTTGTGATTTCTGTTTGTGTTTTCTCTCAAGTTCAGGGTGCTGACTTTTCCCCCCGTATTAAATGAATGATATATGTATGTTTAATTAAAGTGAGATTGCAAACCCCTTAAAGTTGCTTTCCTTAGAAAAGCAGATCAAAGAACCTGTGCTAGCAGCCCTACGATGTACTGGTGTTATTGGCCTTACACAGCCACAGTAGCGGCAAGTATCATTGTTGTTACAGTTGTTGTGAGGATCAAATGACATAATATATTTAAAGTGGTTTGCAAATCTTAAAGCACTATATAAACACTCTTATACACATTCACATAAAGCTTGGAGTAACTCCATTCATATGTGCGTATGTGGAAAGAGCACACAGCTCATTACTGAGCCAGAGGGGTGGATGAGATCATTTTTGTTTTCTCTCAGTGAGCAGAGGAGGCAAGTAAGACCCAGAGGGGCAAAGTGTGTTGTCCCAGTCACATAGTTAGTGACAAAATGGAGATAAATGCATGTCTTCTGATTGAAACTCAGTCTCTACCATTATCCTCTTTTATCCAAATTTTAATTTAAACATGAGATTGGGGGTGGGGAGGGAGGTTGTTACCCAAGTTTATGTGCCTCCTCCAATAATGCATTTCAGGAATCCCTTCTAGATGGACCATCCCCAGTGTCAGGGGGAGGGAGAACAAAGAGTGAAGAGCATCTAATCTTTGCTCAGAGACTTTATTAACCTCTTAAGTCTTACATAGAAGCCCAGCTCTCTTGCTCTTTATGAATCCTTTCAAAGGATTGGGGTGGATGTGGGGTGGTACACAAACCCCACCCCCTCCCCCCCCAAAGAACTTGCAGTGCAGTGGTTTAAAGTCACTCATTCTTTTTTTCTTCAGGCCACTTGCCCTGCTTAACACTGGGGACAGGAAATAGGCAAATGTGCTGAGAGGGGAGAGTGATAGAAAGCCCTAATTAGGGCAGGAAACCACACACTTTGCTCAGCCCAACCCTCTCATTTTTCCTTTTGTTTTGCTCCTGTTCTTTCTTTTTCCCTGGGTGATCACAGAAAGAGGAAGCCTCTTTCCCATGAGACCAAAAAACTCAGATGAAAGTTTCCCAGACCCTGCCTAGGTTTCTAGAGGCCTCCATCAGAATCAAAAATTGGGATCTGTAAGGAGGCTAAACTGGAGTTTTTTTTTCTAAATTCAAAGATGCCAATTAAGGGGGCAGACCTATGTATGAGACCTAGGTTCTAACTCTGGCCCTGTTCCTAACTCACTGCTTAGTATTGGCTAAAAAATCACTTCCATTTCTTTAGTTTCTTCATCCTTAAAAGAAAGTGCTTTTACTAGATGGTCTCTAAGGATGCTTCCAGGTCCAATATTCTGTGAATCTAAAGATGTAATCTTGGGCTTTTGATAACCTATGTTCTAACTCCGGAATTCTTAGCTTTCTTGTTAAAAAATAGTTTTTATATTTTGGCTTCTGATCCCATTATTCTAATGAAATTGTTGTTTCCGTGAGGGCGGAGCCAAGATGGCGGCTGGTAAGCAGGGACTAGAGTGAGCTCAGTACCCGAGTCCCTCCAAAAACCTATAAAAAATGGCTCTGAACCAATTCTAGAACGGCAGAACCCACAGAACAGCAGAGGGAAGCAGAGCTCCAGCCCAGGACAGCCTGGATGGTCTCTGGGTGAGGTCTATTCCACACGGAGCTGGGAGCTGGGAGCTGGGAACGGAGTGGAGCAGAGCCCAGCCTGAGCGGCGGGGACCATCCAGAACAGAAGCCGGGCGGAGGGGGCCCTAGCACCCTGAATATGTGAGCTGCGGCAGTTACCAGACCCCTCGACCCACAAACACCAAAGACTGCGGAGAAGGTTAGTGGGAAAAGCTGCGGGAGTGGAAGGAGTTCGCGGTTCGGCTTCCAGCCCCGGGGGCAGCGGAGGTGGGGCAGCTACAGCTGTTGTTACTTCCGGCTCCAGGCCCACCTGGTGGGAGGAATTAAGTGGCAGATCAGAGCAGGAGTGCAACAGCCTGCTGAAGATCTAAGCCCAGTCTGGACTGGGGGTCCTTGGGGAAGGAGGAGTGCAGCTCTGACAGAGCTGGCACCTCCCCCCCAAACGTAGAACATAGAACTCGTTAGTCTACAAGCAGTGATACCCCACTGAAAAACTCAAGGGTCAAGTTAGTTGGTTGGGAATATGGCCAAGCAGCGAAAACGCGCCCAGATTCAGTCTCAGACTTTGGATTCTTTCTTTGGTGACAAAGAAGACCAAAACATACAGCCTAAAGAAGACAACAAAGTCATAGAGCCTGCAACAAAAGCCTCCAAGAAAAACATGAACTGGTCCCAGGCCATAGAAGAACTCAAAAAGGATTTGGAAAAGCAAGTTAGAGAAGTAGAGGAAAAATTGGGAAGAGAAATGAGAAGGATGCGAGAAAACCATGAAAAACAAGTCAATGACTTGCTAAAGGAGACCCAAAAAAATACTGAAAAATACACTGAAGAAAACAACACCTTAAAAAACAGACTAACTCAAATGGCAAAAGAGCTCCAAAAAGCCAATGAGGAGAAGAATGCCTTGAAAGGCAGAATTAGCCAAATGGAAAAGGAGGTCCAAAAGACCAATGAAGAAAATACTACTTTAAAAATTAGATTGGAGCAAGTGGAAGCTAGTGGCTTTATGAGAAATCAGGATATTATAAAACAGAACCAAAGGAATGAAAAAATGGAAGACAATGTAAAATATCTCATTGGAAAAACCACTGACCTGGAAAATAGATCCAGGAGAGATAATTTAAAAATTATTGGACTACCTGAAAGCCATGATCAAAAAAAGAGCCTAGATATCATCTTTCAAGAAATTATCAAGGAGAACTGCCCTGATATTCTAGAGCCACAGGGCAAAATAGAAATTGAAAGAATCCATCGATCACCTCCTCAAATAGATCCCAAAAAGAAATCTCCTAGGAATATTGTCACCCAATTCCGGAGCTCCCAGATCAAGGAGAAAATACTGCAAGCAGCCAGAAAGAAACAATTTGAGTATTGTGGAAACCCAATCAGAATAACCCAAGATCTGGCAGCTTCTACATTAAGAGATCGAAGGGCTTGGAATGCGATATTCCGGAGGTCAATGGAGCTAGGATTAAAACCTAGAATCACCTACCCAGCAAAACTGAGTATCATGTTCCAAGGCAAAATATGGATTTTCAATAAAATAGAGGACTTTCAAGCTTTCTCAGTGAAAAGACCAGAACTGAATAGAAAATTTGACTTTCAAACACAAGAATCAAGAGAAGCATGAAAAGGTAATCAAGAAACGGAAATTGCAAGGGACTTACTAAAGTTGAACTGTTTTGTTTACATTCCTACATGGAAAGATGATGTGTATGATTCATGAGACCTCAGTATTAGGGCAGTTGAAGGGAATATGTATATATATATATATATATATGTACATATATATATGTGTGTATATATATATATATATATTTATGTATATATATAGGTGAATGTGTATGTATGTATGTATCTATGTGTATATGTATGTATGTGTATGTATGTGTATATATATGTGTGTGTTTTTATATATATGTGTGTTTATATGTATGTGTATGAATATATGTGTGTATGTATATATATATATATGTATATATATATATGTAAAAGAGAGAGAGCAGACACAGGGTGAGTTGAAGATGAAGGGAAGATATCTAAAAGAAATAAAATGAAATTAAGGGATGAGAGAGAGCAACATAGTGAGAGAGGGAGATAGGGAGAGATAGAATGGGGTGGATTATCTTGCATAAAGGTGGCAAGAGGAAGCAGTTCTGTGGGAGGAGGGGAGAGGGCAGGTGAGGGGGGAATGAGTGAACCTTGCTCTCATCAGATTTGGCCTGAGGGGGAATACCATACATACTCAGTTGGGTATCTTACCCCACAAGAAAGAAGAGGGAGGAAGATAAAAAAAAGTAAAAGGGGGGGGGATGATGGAGGGGAGGGCAGACGGGGGTGGAGGTAATCAAAACAAACACTTTGGAAAGGGGACAGGGTTAAGGGGGAAAATTCAATAAAGCGGGATGGGTTGGGAAGGAGCAAAATGTAGTTAGCCTTTCACAACATGAGTATTGTGGAAGGGTTATACATAAAGATGCATGTGTGGCCTAGGTTGAATTGCTCGACTTCTTAGGGAGGGTGGGTGGGAAGGGAAGAGGGGAGAGAATTTGGAACTCAAAGTTTTAAAACCAGATGTTCAAAAACAAAAAAAGTTTTTGCATGCAACTAAAAAATAAGATACACAGGCAATGGGGCGTAGAAATTTATCTTGCCCTACAAGAAAGGAAGGGAAAAGGGGAAGAGAGGGGAGGGGGGGTGATAGAGGGGAGGGCTGACTGGGGAACAAGGCAACAAGAATATAAGCCATCTTGGAGTGGGGGGGAGGGTAGAAATGGGGAGAAAATTTGTAATTCAAACTGTTGTGAAAATCAATGCTGAAAACCAAATATGTTAAATAAATAAATTTAAATTTAAAAAAAAAATTAAACCAAAAAAAAAAAATAAAACTGCAAAAAAAAAAAAAAAGAAATTGTTGTTTCCAAAGTTACCAACATTCTAGTAATTGACAAATCAAAGGGCTTTTTCTCAATCCTCATCCTTTTTGATAACTCCATGGCTCTTCACACTGTTGATCACCTTCCCTTCAATACTTTCTTCTCGCTAGGTTATCATGACATTGTCCTCTCCTGATTCTCCTCTTGCCTGTCTGGCCACTCCTTTTAAGATTTCTCTCCTGTATCTCCATCCAGGTCAGCCCTGCTAACCATGAGTGTCCCCTAAGGCTCAATCTGGGGCCCTCTCCTCTTTTGCCTCTATACCATTTGCTTGGTGATCCTTGCTCCCATGGACTAAACAATCATTTCTATGCAGATGATTCTCAGATCTACTTATCCAGCCCTAACTTCATTCTGGATCTCTTATCTTGCATTTCTAATTGCTATTTGTATAGAACTAAGATGTATCATATACATCATAAATCCAAAATGTCAAAAAATGAACTCACCATTCCCCCCTACCCACCTCCAAATCCTCCCTTCTTCTTAACTTGCTGCTTACTGTGGAGTATACCATCATTCTTCTAGTCACCTGGGCTTATACCCTATATGTCTTCCTTGACTTTTCCCTTTTTATTACCTGCCCCCTCCTCTGCCACCATACCTAATCTGTTGCCAAGCCCTATCTATTCTGTTCTCATTATATCTCTTGTATATGTCTGCTTCTCTCCTCTGAGCCTGCCACTGCCACTGGACTGCTGCTACATTAGCCTCCTGGTCAGTCTCTCTACCTCAAGCTTCTCCCCACTTCAGTCTATCTTCCACTCAGTTGTCAAAGTCATCTTCCTGAAGCACAGGACTAAGTCAGCCCTCCCTCCCTATCTCCCCCATCCAGTAAAGACCGGTGGCTTCATACAAGCTCAAGGACCAAATATATCTTTTATTTTGCTTTTAAAGACCTTCAAAACCTCGCTAATTCCTATCTTTCCAATCTTCTTACAACTTACTGCCCTCCACACACTCTATGATCCAATGACATTGACTTCCTTGCTGTTCTTTGATTTAGAGACTCCACCTCCCAATTTTGTTCATTTTCACTGGATGTTCCCCATGCCTAGCATTCTCTCCCTCCTTATATCTACCTCCTGGTTTCCCTGGCTTCCTTCAAGTCCCAGCTAAAATCCCACATTCTGCAAGAAGCTTTTCCTGATCCGCCTTAATGTTAGCCCCTTCCAGATGAGATTACTTTCAAGTTATCCTTTCTTTATAGGGCTTGTTTGTGCATAGTTGTTTGTACATTGTCTCCTCCTTTAGATAGCAAACTCCTTGAGAGCAGGGGCAGGGTTTTTTTTTTTTTTTTGCCTTTCTTTGTAGCCATAGCACTCAGGGCCCTGCAGGCACATAGTAATTGCTTAATAAATGCTTGTTCACTTGACTTATTTAGGGACCTATTGAAAAGTCTGTTGAGGTCTATGGATCGTTTTCAGAATAATGTTTTTAAATATATAAAATTAAAATGTGTTGTATTATAAAGGAAACTGAAGATTAAGTGAAAATTAAGATGTAATTTTATCCCATGAAAGTTCATGGACCTTCTGAAATTTATCTGTGTCCCAGTGTGTGGATCCCAGGTTAAGAACTTCTGCTACAGTAGAATACAAAAAAATAAAGAAATACATAAGAAAAAACAAAACAAACAAAAATCTCCTACTTTAAGTATACCCTTCTGAGATTCAATCGAGGATGAAGTAAGTCCATTCATTTCCCAGTACCAAGAGGGCAAAACAAATAAAAATGGTGGGAGAAGGGGCTTTTTCCATGAACTTAGAACTGAAAATTAAGAACAATGCTTCAAATCTGACAGGCAGGGAAAACCTAAGCAATCAACATTTATTGTTTTCCTACTCTGTCCTGGGGTACTGGAGGAGGAAGATATAGTCAGAGTGTTGTGAATAATTTGGAGTTAGAAAGACCAGAATTAGAGTCGTGGGTGTACTCTGTGATCTTTGGCAGGGACTTAATCCCTTTGGGAAGAAGTATGGGAGAATAGAAAACACCTGAGGTTTGGAATGAGAGGGCTTGTATCTGAGTTCCAGCTCATTCATTTCCTGGCTCTGAGATTTGGGGCAAGTCAAGTCACTTTTTTGAGTCCCAGTTTGTTTATCAACCCAATGGTAATGCCATTCCTTGGACTATTAATTCAACTCAACTCAACAAGCATTTATGAAGCCCTCTCTAATTTGTGAAAGTCATTGTGCTGGGCATTAGGGATAGAATAATTAAAGGGCTCTTGCCCACAGGATGTTTAATTTCTATTGAAGGTAAGCTACATTCATTTCAACTCTTAACATTTTTAAATGGTTTTGAAATCGGTGATTTTGTTAACAGGATTTTACTGAGACAGTCTCGAACCTGAGAATGACAAAACAGCAGGCATGAGACAAAATGCCAATAATCAGGTAGCACTTTAATTAATTAGTTTCATTATCAGGAACAGATTTGCAAATTGGGAATTCTCCAGACCAGAATTCCACCTTGCTGAAGTGAAGACAGAGATTTTATACATATAAAAATCACAATGGGAAGGGAAGGAGGAAGGTAGCTAGACTGGTTTCCCAGGACAAATCCACAAATTCCACAATACAACAATTCTGGTGTCAAGTCTTTGGGGGTCACAACACCGTTCCCCCTCCCCCGGCAGGTCAAAGAATCAGAGTTCTGTGGGGGGAACAGCTTCTACAATCTTTGACTCACTTCACTTAAGGTACACAGGGAAAGAATGCAGTGATTGTTAGCATTGTCAAGGTTTCATTGGTCATTTCAAGCTGTATTTTGAGCTTCTGATTCATAAGAGAAGCAATTCTGAAAAATCTAATATGTGTATGTTCATTACACATATTATATCAACTAATATGAAAATCATAGTTCCCTTTACAGTTTCAAATATAAATATGTTAGGATGTGGAATTGTACATAGAGCTGGTTTAGAAACTCATCACTTTTCAAGTGAAGGTTAAACTTAGATTGCTAGCCTTTGCCTACGGTCTTGCTCATTTACAAGCTGAAGTTTCATGTATGTGATACACACATATAAATAATTTGAGGATGGGAAGAAGGGGCTCAGGGAAGGTTTTAAAGAGATGTCATCTGAGATGAACCTTGAAAGATGTTAGGAATTCCACAACACATTGCTGAGGATGGAGTTCATTCCAAGCAAAGAAAGAGAAACAGACACACAGGGTTGCCCTGAGGTACCTTGTAAAGCACTGTATGAGATTGAACTACGGTCATCACCTACTTTGAGTTGTCGTGAGGCAAGTGGTGGTTACCACCAGAATTGTCAAATCTGGCTCCATATACTTATCATGTAACTCTGAGCAAGCCATTTAAATTTCGTTTGTCTCTATTTCCTCATCTCTAAAATGTGGATAACAGTAGCACCTACCTCCTTGGGTTGCTTTAAAATAATAATTGTAACGTGCCTGGCACACAGTGAGTGCCAAATAAATGTTAGTCATAATTTATTATTATTATTATTATTAGTTGGAATCATAAACATTTATAGGGTGTTAGGGAAAAGCATGGCAGCACATAAGAGACAGTGGGTGAGTGGATGGGGAAGAAGAGGCACAGAAGAGCATACAAATGTGGGTTTAGTTGTGCCAGGGGAAGGGGTAGCTTCTCTCTATGAAAATCCTTAATAGACGATCTTAAGATGTGGTGTAAGGTTAGAATTTGGCAGGAAGGCAGCTTTCCCTCACCCTAATGTCAGCCCCCTAGGATAAAATTATTTACCCCATTCTAGTTACAGCTTCAATTACCCACTGTTACCCAAGCAAGATTAGGGGACCAGACAGGTAACATTGAAGAGACTGCAGGAGTCTCCAGTGACAGGGATAATTTTCATCACCATTGGGATGACACTATTGAGACGAGAAGTACAGGAGACAGTCAAAGCTATTGGAAGTAGATAGAATGAAAATAATAGGAAAAGCCACAATGCACACAGAGCATTATGCAAAATATAGGTTACACTCATGAAACTTGCAGATATCAGGTAGTTCTTCCTTGAGCAATGGCGCTGCGCTTTATCTAAGCCTATCTTCTACATCCTGGGTTAAGGTAGGATAGTACTATTTCTAGTGAGGGGGAACATAATGCTATATGAAATGAAAAAAGATAAATAGATGATAGGAGTAGCTATATCAACTCAAAATATATTTTGAAGGCATTAAAATAAAAGTACCTGGCATTTATATAGCCTTTTAAGTTTTACAAAATACTTTACTTATATTATCTCATATGATTCTCACCTCAACCCTGTTAAGTATTTGCTATTCTTATCCTCATTTTATAGATGGGGCAGCTAGGTGGCATGATGGATAGAATGCTGGGCCTGTAGTTTAGGAAGACACATCTTCATGAGTTCAAATCTGGCCTCAAACACTTACTAGCTTTGCAATCCTGGGCAAGTCACTTAACCCTGTCTGCCTCAGTTTCCTCATCTGTAAAATGAGCTGGAGAAGGAAATGGCAAACCACTCCAGTATCTTTGCCAAAAAACAAACAAAAAAAACAAAAAAACCCAAAACCCAAACAGGCTCTCACAAAGAGTCAACTACGACTGAAAATGACTCAACAACAAATGCATGAGCCTGGGATAGGTTAGATGGCTTGCTGAGAGTCACCTGGCTAACAAATGTCATATAGGAATAAAATGGCAGGATTGGAACTCCAGGTCTTCCTGTCCATAAGGCCAGTATTCTATCCATGATGCCATTTTGCTGCCCTTATAAGCACATTGTACAAGTTGGTATTTCCTGGTCAGTTCAATCCAACGGGACTCAATTTAGTTTTCGTCAGACACTGACACTGATTCATCAGGCACCAAGGGATTGTGAAACTGAAGCAGTGAGATGGTACAGTGGACAAAGTGCTAGATCTGGAGTCAGAAAGACTTAAGTCCTAATCTTATCTTAGACACTTATTAGCAACATGACCCTAGGGAAGTTATTTAACCTCTAAGCCTCAGTTTTCTCATCTGTAAATTTGGGATAATATCTCCCAGAGTTGTGAGAATGAAATGAGATGTTTATAAGATGCTTCATAAACCTAAAAACAGTACATAAATGCCAGCTATTAGTATTGTTATGGAACTAAGGCTACTACTTTGAAAAAGGAAGACGTTCAATGAAAAGAAATGCTAGAGAAGGTGGCCTAGCCATACCAGATCTTAAACTGTGTTATAAAGCAGCAGTCATCAAAACTACTTGGTACTGGCTAAGAAATAGAGTGATGGATCAGTGGAATAGGGTAGGAACACAAGACAGAGTAGTCAATGACTATAGTAATCTATTACTTGATAAACCCAAAGACTCCAGCTTCTGGGATAAGAACTCACTATTTGACAAAAACTGCTTGGAAAACTGGAAATACTATGGAAGAACTGGGCATAGACCAATATCTCACACCATATACCAAAATAAGGTCAAAATAGGTTCATGATTTAGGTATAAAGGCTGATACTATAAGCAATCTGAGAGAATAAGGAATAGCTTACCTGTCATATTTATAGAGAAGGGAAGAATTTATAACGAAACAAGAGACAGAGAACATTACAAATTATAAAATGGATAATTTTGATTACATTAAATTGAAAAGTTTTTATATAAACAAAGCCAATGCAACCAATATTAGGAGGGAAGCAGAAAAATGGGGAAAAAATTTATAACCAGTGTCTCTGATGAGGACCTCATTTCTAAAATATATAGAGAACTGAGTCAAATTTATATGAATACAATTCATTCCTCAACTGATAAATGGTCAAAGGATGTGAACAGGCAGTTTTCAGAGGAAGAAATTAAAGACATCTATAGTCACATGAAAAAATTCTCTAAATCACTATTGATCAGAGAAATGCAAATCAAAACAAGTCTTAGGTACCACATCACACCTGTCAGATTAGCTAACATGACAAAAGAGGAAAATTATAAATGCTGGAGAAGATGTGGGAAGATTGGAACACTAATTCATTGTTGGTGGAGTTGTGAACTGATCCAACTATTCTGAAGAGTAATTTGGAACTATGCCCAAAGGGCTATAAAAATATGCATGCCCTATGTCCCAGCAATAACACTTCTAGGGCTGTATCCCAAATGGATTATACAAGTGGGAAAAGGATCCACATGTACAAAAATACTTACAGTTGCTCTTTTTGTGGTGGCAAAGAATTGGAAATCGAGGGGATACCCATCAATTGGGGAATGGTTGAACAAGTTGTGCTATATGAATGCAATGGAGTATTATTGTGCTTTAAGAAATGATGAGCAGACAGACCAGAAAAACCTGGAAAGACTTATATGAATTGACAGTGAGTGAAGGGAGCAGAACCAGGAGAATATTGTCCACAGTTACAGACACATTATTAGATGACTAGTTTTGATAGACTTAGCTCTTCTCAGCGATACAAGGTTCTAAGACAATTCCAAAAGCCTCATGATGGAAAATGTTATCCACATCCAGAGAAAGAATTACAGAGTCTGAATGCAGATTGAAGCAAAGCATTTGCTCTCTCTTTTTCGTTTTGTTTCTTCTCTCTCGTGGTTCATTCCTCTGGTTATAATTCTTCTTTGCAACATGACTAATGTGAAAACATGTTTAATGTGAATGTATATGTAGAGCCCATATTGGATTGCGTGTGGTCTTGGGGAGGGGGAGAGAGAGAGGAGAGGGAGGGGGAGAAAATTTGGAACTCAAAAGCTTGTAGAACTGAATGTTGTAAACTAAGAATAACAATTAAAAAAGGAAAGATGTTCTCCAGAAGAAAGCGTATTCAGCATCCACAAGAAAATGTTTCATTGATTTGAGTTGAACTGAATTGTGAAGGCAGGAAGATGTGGCGAAAAATAACACTGGGTTTGTGGTTAGGAGATTTGGCTGAGGAGCTGTGTTAATTTAGTAAACTACTCAATAACCTCTCTGACCTGTTTCTCCCTTCCGTAAAATGAGCGATTAGAATAGATGATTTAGATGGTTGATTCCCATCTTCAATATTCTATATTCTTTAACATTCCAAGTTTTATGGCCCTTCTCAGCTCAAACATTGTATATTCTAGTCTAACATTCTATAGTCTTATCCACTAAATTGAGGCAGAGATGATTTTTTAGCTTTTGCAAAGCAGGTGTAGACAGTGTGGATGTCATGAGATTGAAACTCCAGGCTTGAGAGGAGGCTAGTGTTAGGAGCTTACTGACAATACATCAAACCAGCAAAGAAATATGTAGAAAACACCTACTCTGTATACAGTAACAGTGCATGGTGATGGAATGGGCATTGAAGGAATATGAACATAGTCTGCCCTGAGGACTTTGCAATATGGCTAGAGAGACAAGGTTATGTTAACACTTCAACAATCTGTGATGTGCAAGGCAACCCCTTTGTAGAAGGTCTTTGCAAGTTCCCAGGCTTGAAAAGTCATTGCTCTGTTGCTAACGTCTAAATTTAGCTGGTGGGTATCAGTACAGGATGTACAGTGGTTAGAGCACCCTGGAGTCTGAAAGACTCATCTTTCTGAATTCAAATCTGACCTCAGGCACTTACTACCTGTGTGACTCTGGGCAAGTCACTTAATCCTGTTTGCCTCAGTTTCCTCATCTGTAAAAAGAGCTAGAGAAGGAATTGGCAAGCCATTCCAGGAGCTTTGCCAAGAAAACTCCAAACAGGTTCATGAAGAGTCATTCATGACAGAAATGACCCAATAAACTTAACTAGGCTGTCATTGGACAGCAGATATACAATTTATCACTGGGCTCTCACTAGAAGCCTCTCCAGTGTGGAAAGACATGTCAGAACTTGCTTTCTAAAGAACCCAGGGTCACCTCCATACCACAATAAGTCACTGGAGGCTGACTTTGGTGTAGGACAAAACTAATCTCCATGAAATAGGGAACAATACAAGACGCTATATCATTAAATGCTAAATTACATAGTACAGACCAAAAGTACCTTGAGAGGACAGACGATGGAGAAATGCACAAAAATAGTCAGGGAAGGCTTTAAAGAGAAGGGGTTTGTACTCACATTGAAGAGAGAGGGCTTTTTAGGGAAGAGCGTGTGAATGTGCTTGTATTTGTGTAACCATGTATTATTAAGTGCTTACTATGTGCCAGGCAACTGTGCTAAATGTTGGGGCTACAAAGGCAGGCAAAAACAGTGTTCGTCAACTCAAGAAGCTTACATTCTAAAATTGGGGAAAACCTGAATATCATTATGTACAGCTGAGCCATATACAGAGAAGATGGAAGTCTCAAATGGGCAGGACTAGCAGTGGGAGAGGAGAGAAGAAAAGACTGGGAAATGCCACTGGCAAAAGGTAGAAATTGACCTGAATCTTGAAGCAAGCCAGGGAAGCCAGGAGGCAGAGGTCTGAACAGAGAGCTTTCTAGGCTTGGGGGACAGCCGGTGCAAAGGTAGGCAGTTGGAAGAGGTATACACGGGAGAATTATTTTTGAGGCGGGGGGATAATCAGGGAGGTTGGGAGAGAAGATATCATGAGCAGAGTCTCAATGTGTTGAGGGGGAAATGAAACCAAAAATGGAATGAGCTGCTCTAAACAATGAGCTCCCCCAAAGTATAAATGTATGTAAGTGGAGGCTGCGTGACCATCAATCTGGAACTGTACAGAGCGAGTGATGCAATGAGACTGGAGTGGGCCAGAAGGGCTGGATTAGATAACATCTCAGCTACAGCTGAACTGAAAATTTCTGCGCTGTTATAATTGTTGAAAAAACAAAGGAATTTCATTCCTCATTCCAAACTCTATTGCTTTCCTTTACAGGATTAGTAGGGGAGATAAACCTGTTCCCCTTGTAGACAATGGAGCTTGTTCCCTGTTCAGTGAGATTGGCTCAGTGCCCACCTCTCCCTCTTTCTGTGGCCAATCTAGATACTAGGAGAGAGAACTCTAGAAATGGTGGGCTGTCCTGTCTTGATTGCCTCTGTTTAGGATTACTCACTCAAATGTTTTTGGCCTTGAAGGCTTACTAACTATAGAAGCCTCGTAAGGGAGATGGTACTAAGGACTTCTGTGTTTCTGCTTGTGGTCTGTAACTCTGACTTCCACTTATCCCACCCATACACACGTAGAGGGAAGAGTCAAGTAAGAGTGGGATGTATTAGATGCAGCAGAGTCTTGTAAAGAATGCTGGTTTGGAAGGCAGGAGGCCTGAGTTCTGGTCGTGGCTTTTTTGTTTAATAGGTGTTTGACTTTGGGCAAATACATTATGGTGGGGCTTTGTTGCTATTTTTTCCCTCTACTTTAGGAGTATCAGCAGGGCATAGCAATCATAGGGTGCTAGAGCTGGGAGGGACCTTCTATAGCTTCTCATCTCCTGTCTTGTCTTTGTTTTTAAAGGTGAAGAGATGGGGGCCTAGAGAAATAGAATAACTTGTCCAAGACCACACAGACAACTCATGCCAGAGTCAGGACCAGAACCCAGGTGTCCTGACTCCTAATCTAGAGTCCTGATTCCATGCAGGCTCTTTCAGGCCATACAAATCATTGTGCTATATCAAAAAAGCGCTAAACCTGAAGTCAGATGACCTGAATTCAAATTTGCTCTCTGATGTTACATACCTGTGAACTGGAAAAAGTTACCTGCTCTCATTCACTTTGCCTCAGTTACCTCATCTGTAAAATTAGAATGTTGGACTAGATGGCCTCTTTGTTTTTGTTTTTTGTTTGCCCCAGCTTTAAATTTATGATCCTCATTGCTCATTCGCCTGGTGGTTTGTGCCTGGAAGAGGTCACTGGACTTAGAGTTCAGAAGGCACAAATTCAAATCCCACTTTGACACTTACTAGAATGTGAGCATGGAGAGTTCACTTACCCACCCTAAGCCACACTTTTGTTGTTGGTGTTGGTTAATCGTTTTCAGTCATGTCTGACTCTTTGTGACCCCTTTTGAGGTTTTCTTTGGCAAAAATACTGGAGTGGTTTGCCATTTCCTTCTCCATTTCATTTTACAGATGAAGAAACTGAGGCAAACGGGGTTAAGTGACTCACCCAGGGTCTCACATATAAGAAGTGTCTGAGGCTGGATTTGAACTCAGGTCTTCCTGACTCCAGGCCTGACACCCTACCTGCTGCTCTTGAGCCACAATTTCTAATCAGGCAAATGGAACTAATGACAGAAGTTATCTCACTGGGTTGTATTCTGGATCAAATAAAAATAAAATAGAGTGTTTTACAAACCTTGAAGTCCTATATAAATGTCAGCTACTGTTAGTGTTATCCTTGAATCATACTGGTAAACAAAAACCTAAGTACCTTGGGATATTAAGATCGAATTGTCTTCTAAAGTTCACCTGCTGGTGCTTGTGTGAAAGTAAAATGCTTTCACCGCACAAAGCAATATAGGAGACAGCACTATTTATCACTGGACAAATGGAGCAGAGGGGAATGTATTAGGGGCGGCAGTG
Source organism: Trichosurus vulpecula (assembly GCF_011100635.1). Classification (NCBI taxonomy): domain Eukaryota; kingdom Metazoa; phylum Chordata; class Mammalia; order Diprotodontia; family Phalangeridae; genus Trichosurus; species Trichosurus vulpecula. The sequence continues at coordinate 98,394,196 of NC_050573.1, read as the reverse complement.
TCTTGTAAAGCACACTGGCCTGGAAGTTGGGAGGCCTGGGTTCTGGTCTCAGCTCTTTCATTTAAGGGGTGTTTGACTTTGGGCAAACTTCTCCATCAATTGCCTGTTCTGTAAAATGGAGATAATACTACCTATTTAAAAGCACGCGGATGAGACCACTGATATTTTGAAATTCCTTCCAGCTATAACAAGTAGGATTCTAAAGACATTTTCATTGGAATTTTTTTTTCTTTTCTCTTGCCTTGTTTTCACATCTTGCTAGAGAATGATGGTGATAAGGAGCAATTAATGAATCAATAAATAAACATTTATTAAGCACCAACTATGTGCCAGGCACCGTGCTAAGCTCTGTGGATACAAATAAAAAAAGTGAAAGAATCTCTGCTCTCAAGGAGTTCCAACCGATATTGACTAATGATGACAGAGGCATTGCTAGCTTTCATTTAACATTTTATAGTTTACCAAGAACTTTCACACCTAGGTTCTCTTGATCCTTGTCTGTATTTCAGATATGGAAATGAAGGCTTCTGGGAATTAAGTGATATGGAGAACATCCCACAGATCATTAATACAGAACCAGGACTGGATTATGCCCATTCCATTGTGTTTTCTCAAGTATCATGAGGCAGCTAATGAGACAGTGCAAAGAGCACTGGGCCTGAAGTCAGGAAGATGAGTTCAAATCCAGTGTTGGACACTGACTAACTATGTGACCCTGGGATAAGTCACTTAACCTCAGTTTCCTCAAATATAAAATATAAATATAAAAATTATGCATACATATATACACATACATACATATGTGTGTATATATGTATACACATACACACATATATATGTGTGTGTGTGTATATATGTGTATATATATATATATATATATATATATATATACATATATATCACCACCTACCTCACAGGGTTGTTGTAAGGCTGAAATGCGATAGCTGTAAATCTCTTAGCAGAGTGTTTGCTCACGGCAGATGCTTAATAAATGCTTGTTACTCTTCTCCCTTTTCCAAAATGGCAACCTAAGTTCCTCCAATTGGATTTCTGTTATAAGTAACATAAAGAAACTAAAAGTACTATAACTATGAATCAGAATAATGAGAAAAATGTGATTTGTTTATTTTAACAATATGAGAAAGGTGTGACACAAGAAGGCACTTCATCTCTTTGGCCATGTTTTATGAATTCATTCTACCCCTGTTATTTGGTTTCTTCACCAGTCAGTCATTGCTAAAGCAATCTTTGGCTTCATTAATAGAAATACATATTCAAATGAGGGAGGTAACAACTTTACTAGTCTTCATCTTTGCCAGATCATGGCTACAGTACTGTGTTTAAGAACATGGTAGCACCTCCCCTTACCTCCCCTCCTTTCCCTTCCCTTCCCCTTCTCTCCCTTTTCCTCCCCTCCCTTCCCTTCCCTTCTTCTCCCCTCCCCTCTTCTCTGCCAATGAGAACAGGTGACTTCTAAGGCTCACTCTGAAATTCAGAACTTTTGTGACTATTATATTCAGAAACATTCGAATCTTAGTTTTGGAATAACACAGCACCATCTAGCTTCAAGCACATATCCTGACTTTGGTCTTGACCTCTAGGCCACTGTCTTTCACACTGTACCACACTACTCATCATCCCCTCCTACAACTGCACTGAATCAGATTGGGTGAGAACGGAGCTCTACTGGTACTTCTTGGTGTCGGTCTATTGATCTGTGTTGTTGTTCAGTCATGTCTTATCCTTCATGACGTCGTTTGGGGTTTTCTTGGCAAAGATACTAAAGTGGTTTGGCATTTCCTTCTCTGGTTCATTTTACAGATGAGGAAATTGAGGCAAACAGGGTGAAGTGAATTGACCAAGGTCACACAACCAGCAAGTGTCTAAGGCCAGATTTGAACTCACAAAGATGAGTCTTCCTGACTACAGGCCCAGCACTGTATTCACTGGGCCACGAAGCTACCACTATTGATCTGTAGCAGCTGTTAATCATTTCATTCACAAGTTACTCTTATGATGTTCTGTTTCTAAGAGTGAAGAATCTGCCTTAATGGAACAATTCCCAGGCCCTTTGGTAGGCGGTAACCGGATGTGAAAAGACACACACAGACACATGCTCTACTTTAAAAATAAATTTTCGTCTGCCAACTAAAGACAGACTTCTAATGTGCCACATCTCGCATGAATTTCATTTAATTTGTTTGCTTTTTACCGGTGATTGCTTTTTAATTATTGCAATGTTGAAACAACTTGTTCAATTTCTGAAAATACGTTGGTGTTGGGCGGGAGAAAGAAGTAAAGAAAACGGTGATCTGAAAACTCTGTGACAGCTGCCTGTGGTGAGTGTTCCTAAGTACAACGACGTTCTAGGATATTCAAGGCTGGTCCTTTTAACTTTCTAGTGACAACAGGACTGCACTTTATTTTTAAAAGTAATATTTTATTTTCCCCCAATTACATGTAAAACAATATTTAACTTTTTTTAAATTCCAAATTCTGTTCCTCCAACCTTTCCTTCCTCCTCCCTGAGATGGTAAGCAATCTGATATAGGTTATGTATGTGCAGTCATGTAAACATTTCCATATTAGTCATTTTGTGGAAGAAAACTCAAAAGCAAAGAAGGGAGGAAGGGATGAGGGAAGGAAGGGAGGAAGGAAGGAAAGAAAGAAAGAAAGAAAGACAGAAAGGAAGGAAGGAAGGAAGAAAGAAAAAGATAGAAGGAAAGGAAGAAAGAATGAAGGAAAGAAAGAAGGAAAGAAGGAAAGAAAGAAGGAAAAAAGGAAAGAAAGAAGGAAAGAAAGAAAGAAGGGAAGAAAGAAGAAAGAAAGAAAGAAAGAAAGAAAGAAAGAAAGAAAGAAAGAAAGAAAGAAGAAGAAGGAAAAAAGGGGAGGAAGGAAGGAAGGAAGAAATAGAAAGAGGAAGGAAGGAAGGAAGGAAAGATGGAAGGAGTATTTCATTTTCAGTCTGGGCTCATGGTTTATCATGATCAGAGTTCTAAATTCTCTCAAAGTTGCTTTTATTGATGATGCTGTTTTTGTATAAATTGTTCTATTTTCTTGAGTATATGACTTTTTTTAAACATTTAGTGTGTGTGTGTGTGTGTGTGTGTGTGTGTGTGTGTGTGAGGCTCCTTATTAAACACTGGAAAAACTAAATTGAAACAGTTCCTGGCTCCAAGGAACTTAAATTGTCATTAATTTTGTAGAGTATTTATTCAAAGTGGTACAGGAAAACATGGCATTTTCATATCTGAGCACCCCACTGACCACTTCCGAGACTGTGACCTCCTATGTCAGCACCTGTACAAATATCCTCAGCAGAACATCAGACAGACACTCACAAATTCAGGTCTCAGTGGTTCCTAGTTGGAGCCCTGAGAGAACTGCAAAAGCAATTCTCTGGAGAACAGGTGATCAGATTATTCAAACTAAAGCAGACTTGCTGATGAAGGCAGGAACCACAAGGTGCCCAGGTGGCTCTTGTAGAATTCAACTTCTTTTGGCTCCATGACAAGCTTCTCCTTCATTTGATTTCAGGTCCAGGAATTGATCTATACTTGTCCTTTTAGTACTTGAACAAAGTCTGTTCTTTTCTCCTAAGGGAGGTAGTGTCTAACAGTCAATAAGCTTTTATTAAGATTAAATCATTGTGCTAAGCACTGGGCATACAAAAAGAGGAAGGGGCAGTTCCTGACCTCAAGGAGCTCACAATCTAATGAGGGAGACAACAAACAAATAAATATGTACGATCAAGATATATGCTGGAAAAATGGAAATAAGAGGGAAGGCTCTAAAATTAAGAGTGGTTAGGAAAGGCTTCCTGTAGAAGGTTGGTTTTTAGCTGGAATTTGACACAAGTCAGGGAGACCAGGAGGTAGAGATGAAGAGGGAGAGCATTCCAGGCATGGGGGATAGCCAGAGAAAATTCTGGAGCTGAAAGATGGAGGGTCTTGTTTAAGGAACAACCAGGAGGCCAGTGTCACTCAATGGAGAGTACACGGCAGGGAGTACGGTGTAGGAAGACTGGAAAGGTGTGAAGAGGGTGGTGGTGGTGGTAGTAGACACTAGAAGATTTTGAATTTGATCCTGGAGATGAAACAGTATTCCTGATTCCCACTCCAGTGCTCTATCCACTGCCCATTTCAGTATGAACCTGCACAAATCACTTAACCTCATTCTGTCTCAGTGTCAGGGCAGCTAGGTAACATAGTGGATGGAGTGCCTGGCCTGCAGTCAGGAAGTTCAAATCTGGCCTCAGACACTTACTAGCTGCGTGACCCTGGGCAAGTCACTTAACCATGTTTCCCTCAGTTTCCTCATCTGTAAAATGAGCTGGAGAAGGAAACGGCAAAGGACTACAGTGCCATTGTCAAGAAAACCCCAAATGTGGTCATGAAGAGTTGAACATGGCTGAACAACTACAAAACTCGTCTGTAAAATGGGGATGACAGTAATAACACCTACCTTACAAGGTATTTGTGAGGACAAATGAGATATTTGTAAAGCACTTTGCAAACCTTAAAGTGTTATGTAAATGCTATTATTACTTGCTGTTGTTGGCATGTTGCCTCCCTCTCTGGACTGTGAGCTCTCCGATAGCAAGGACCGACTGTTGCTTTTCTTTGAATCCCCAGAGCTTAGTACAATGCCTTGCACATAGCAGGCACTTAACAAATGCTTGTTGATTGACTGGGCAAGCAAATTCCCAGCTGGGTAGTGTCATACTCCTCGTGTCAGTGTATTTTTGTTTGAGCATTAAGTTAAAATTATAATTAGGACTTGAGATTTTGGAGAATTTATTAAATGGCTTGTAAGAAGTCCATTGAAACTCCATGGAATTGGAGCTGCATGCTTTCCACCTGGAAGTTATTTAATGTATCAGTCACATACAAAAGGGATCTTTCCATGACTTACCCTGTGTTACATCATCGTGCATTTTTAGTCTTGCTAATGCTGTGGATGCTTCTGAATCAGAAGCTGTAAACCTGATCCTGACCATCAATAACCAAAAATGGACATTCGGTAAATAGGAGGCATTTGCAATATTCCAAGAAAGGGATCTTTCTGTCTTTTTAAAGTAGCGTCTAGAGATAGGATGACGTATTTGATTAGTTATTCTTTTCTTGGTAGATGTTTTACAATTTAATTTTTTGACTCTGGACCCCATTTCTAATACAGCAATAATTTGGCCCAGTATGAACATTCTGAATGGAGCTCAGATCCTTGATGATGATCCCAGCAGTGCTGTTTCTCAGGGCTGGGAGAAACCCAGGTTATTGGAAGCAGCTGAACCCCGACATGGAGAAGCAGTGATGACTGAAAATGACAAGGCCCCAAAAACTGATCGACCTGTATCTTCAAAGATTTGAGAGTAAATATATATGTCCCCAAAGATCTCAGATCTTTCTTAATCTGTTTTTGTAAGCATGCCTTTCCCCTTCTTGAACTTGTAAAGTTGATTTTTTTAAACCATGTATTTAATTTTCCTTAATTAATGTAATTCTTATTAGATTCAGCTGAATACTCTAGCTGGTCAAAAATGTTTGGTGATCAGAGATAATAGTTCTCATTTAATGGTAAGGTTCATTTACCTGAAATGTCATTCTTCCTTAGATAAAAGTCTGCTTGCAGTGTTAAGTTCTTTACGTGTGTGATACATAATGCTGTGTTTTGAAAAGAGCAACAGATTTGAAGTCAAGAGACTTGGGTTCAAACCTATGTTCTGTTGTTAAAAGTGTATTGACTTCTCTTTGCCTCAGTTTCCTTACCTGTAAAATGGGGATAATAATACTACCTACCTTTATAAGACTGCTATAGGGAGAGTGTTTTGTAAATCTTAAAGCCATATAAAAATATGAGCTAAATACCACACTGAGATAATTGATGGCCAAGATGATTAGAATGCACTTAACATTTGAAATGGTGCAGGGAGGACCTTGGGCCCTGGGACTAAAATGACCCATTGGCATTTTAGTGAAGAAATGCCCTTGGACTTGGTCCTTAAATACAGAATGGGAATATGTCGGATAGATAGACAGAGAGCCGTCCAATGGCAGAGACCAGAGATTAGATAGTGGAATTGAGTTCATGGGCTCTTGGGAACTTGCTCATTTGAACAACCCTCCCCCTGGAGAGAAGTTGTGTTTGGGTTCCTAGACTCTTCCTTCTAGACAGTGGTGAGGAATTTCACTTGAATTAATGAACTCAGTCTCCTGGAAAGAAGAGGAGCAAGCATTTGGCTCTGACCTGGAAGAAGAGCAAGGTACAGACTCACTTGTGGAAGTGATAGCCCTGCTGTTCTCTGCCCTAGAGACCACACTGAGAGTACTGTGTTCAGCTCTGGTGCAACAATTTTAATAGGACATCAGTTAACCAGAGAGCATCCTAGAGCAGAGGAGTTGGAATGGAGAAGGTATCAAGAACTATGCTAAATGAGGATCAATTGAAAGAACTGGGGACATTAATGAAAGAATAAACATTGATGCTGCCTTTTTTGTTGTTTATCCTTTGATTTTGAAGAGGACCAATGACATCACTAGGTCATGTCTCGGCTCATGCATGAGTTACATTTGAATGAGGCAGAGTTGTGCAAAGACTCACTCTCTCTTCAAAAGTCATCTAACTCCAGTGGCAAGACAAAAGTCAAGATGACCGGAGATGGCCCAGGATGCAGTAGATGGCCTCGGCGTCTCTGAGATCTGACCAGGCTCTAAGTGCCCCACAGCTCCTGCTTCAGCTGCCTTCCCAGTGGTTGGAACAAATCGTTCTCATGCACCCATTGTGCCAGACAAAATCTTCTCATGCTTGGGGTGGACACCCTGCTAATTCACTGACAGGTTCGAGGTCTATTGGTTATCCTCAACCTAGTTTAGCCTCTCTGCCAAGATGATTTTACCAGCATGTGGATCCTGGGCATGCTACAGCTTCTTGAGTGCCAGGTAGAAACCAACGGTGGATGATCAGCCCTGAAAAGGGCTCATGAAGCCCTCACACCAGAAAGGCTAGTCCTTGGACACTTCAAACACCCAGATATGATCTTGCCACAGAACTTCCACCTGTCCCCCTCATGTCTCTCTTAACTCGATCATTCCAGAGGATTATGGACTTGACAATTAATCTCAATGGTAATATTTGAAAAGAAAAAAAAAACTCTCAAATTCCAAGTATCACAAGACCCTTAAAATATCTGAACTCTTGATAAGAAAAACATATATATGTATATACAGCTATGTGTATACATGTACATATACATATAGTATGTAAATACATATACATGTACATTCACATATAGTACCTACGTATGTGTGTATTTGTGTATATATGTGTGTGTGTGTGTATATATATATATAATATGTAATTATATATGTATAGATAGAGATTTCTTTCTAGCTCTTCTAATTAAAATAAAAATGAATATTTCCGTGTTGAGGACATATTACTGCAGGCTATGAGTGCCTGGGGATAGATCTGATAGTAGTGGTTGTGGTTATGCACCTGGAAAATTAACATGCACACCTGTTGTAGAAACAATTTCTCACATTTGCAAATGATATAAAACCAGGGAAGGGATTCTTCAGAACAAAGAGTCATTTGCATACACAGTAAAGACGGATGCAATGTTTCCCAACATAATCTCCTGCTCAGGTTCAGTACTTGTCCCACCAGGTCTAATCTCTCCTGGATCTCCTCTCAGATAAACTGATCTTACTTCCTGAGGCTTGGATCCACTTGTGCTACCTACAAATTGCAGGCCCTGAAACTACACGGGGCTCATAAATGTTCTATTTAGATGAACAGATCCTGATAGGACTTTCTTATCATTGAGGGTCTCACTATGGGGATGACACTACAGAGCCCACGTCCATTTTCTCAGGACTCTGTGTCCTTTCAAACACAAGAATCAAGAGAAGCATGGGGGGTAGAGCCAAGATGGCAGCTGGAAAGCAGGGACTTGCCTGAGCTCCCTCCCAGTTCCCTCCAAAAACCTATAAAAATGACTCTGAACAAATTCTAGAACTGCAGAACCCACAAAATAGCAGAGGGAAGCAGGGATCCAGCCCAAGACAGCCTGGATGGTGGCTGGCTGAGGTCTATCGCACATGGAGCTGGGGGCAGAGGAGAGAGGAGCCCAGCGTGGGTGATGGCAGGACCAACCAGACCAGCAGCAGGGCAGAACACGCCCTAGAGCACTGAATCAGTGAGCTGTAGCAGTTACCAGACTTCTCAACCCACAAATACCAAAGACAACAGAGATGGTTAGTGGGAAAAGCTGTGGGGGACAGAGTTTGTGGTTTGGCCACTGCCCCAGAGGCATCAGGGTGGTGCAGCTACAGAACTACAGCTGCAGTTGCTTCTGGCCCCAGGCCCACCTGGTGGGAGGAATTAAGTGGCAGATCAGAGCAGGAGTGCAGAGCCTGCTTCAGATTTGCCTCCGGTCTGGGTTGGCAATTCTTAGGGAAGGAGGAGTGCTGGTGTGGCAGAGCTGACTGTATAGAAATAGCTCTGAAATCAATGGCCCATCCCCTCAAGCTCGGAACAAAGTACTCTTTGCTCTACAAGCAGTCATACCCCAACTAAAAACTCAAGGGTCAAGTGAGTTGGCTGGGAACGTGGCCAGGCAGCAAAAATGCACTCAGATTCAGTCTGAGACTTTGGAATCTTCTTTGGTGACAAAGAACACCAAAACATACAGCCAGAAGAAGTCAATGAAGTCAGCAAAGTCAAAGAGCCTACATCAAAAGCCTGCAAGAAAAATATGAACTGGTCCCAGGCCATGGAAGAGCTCAAAAAGGATTTGGAAAAGCAATTTAGAGAAGTAGAGGAAAAATTGGGACAAGAAATGAGAATGATGCAAGAAAACCATGAAAAACAAGTCAATGACTTGCTAAAGGAGACCCAAAAAAATACTGAAAAAAATATTGAAGAAAACAACACTTTAAAAATAGACTAACTCAAATGGCAAAAGAGCTCCAAAAAGCCAATGAGGAGAAGAACATCTTGAAAGGCAGAATTAGCCAAATGGAAAAGGAGGTCCAAAAGACCACTGAAGAAAATACTACCTTAAAAATGAGATTGGAGCAAGTGGAAGCTAGTAACTTTATGAGAAATCAAGATATTATAAAACAGAAACAAAGGAATGAAAAAGTGGAAGACAATGTGAAATATCTCATTGGAAAAACCACTGACCTGGAAAATAGATCCAGGAGAGACAATTTAAAAATTATTGGACTACCTGAAAGCCATGATCAAAAAAAGAGCCTAGATATCATCTTTCAAGAAATTATCAAGGAGATCTGCCCTGATATTCTAGAGCCAGAGGGTAAAATAGAAATTGAAAGAATCCACCGATCGCCTCCTCAAAAAGATCCCAAAAAGAAAACTCCTAGGAACATTGTCGCCAAATTCCAGAGCTCCCAGGTCAAGGAAAAAATATTGCAAGAAGCCAGAAAGAAACAATTCGAGTATTGTGGAAAAACAATCGGGATAACACAGGATCTAGCAGCTTCTACATTAAGGGATTGAAGGGTTTGGAATATGATATTCTGGAGATCAATGGAGCTAGGATCAAAACCAAGAATAATCTACCCAGCAAAACTGAGTATCATGCTCCAAGGCAAAATATGGATTTTCAATAAAATAGAGAACTTTCAAGCTTTCTCAGTGAAAAGACCAGAGCTGAATAGAAAATTTGACTTTCAAACACAAGAATCAAGAAAAGCATGAAAAGGTAAACAAGAAAGAGAAATCACAAGGGACTTACTAAAGTTGAATTGTTTTGTTTACATTCCTACATGGAAAGATGATGTGTATGATTCATGAGACCTCAGTATCATAGTAGCTGAAAGGAATATGCACATATATATGTATACATATATATATATATATAGACATATGTGTGTCTATGTATGTATATATGTAGGTGTATATATATACATACACACATACGTATATATATATATGTATATATATAGACAGAGGGCACAGGGTGAGTTGAATATGAAGGGATGATATCTAAAAAAATAAAATCAAATTAAGGGATAAGGGAGGAATATATTGAGAGAGGGAGAAAGGGAAAGATAGAATGGGGTAAATTATCTTGCATAAAAGTGGCAAGAAAAAGCAGTTCTCTAGGAAGGGAAGAGGGGGCACGTAAGGAGGAATTAGTAAATCTTGCTCTCATTGGATTTGACCTGAGGAGGGAATACCACACATACTCAATTGGGTATCTTACCCCACAGGAAAGAAGGAGGAAGAAGATAAAAAAGGGGGGACGATAGAAGGGAGGGCAGATGGGGGAGGAGGTAAAAATAAACACTTTCGAAAAGGAACAGGGTCAAGGGAGAAAATTCAAGAAAAGTGGATAGGTTAGGAAGGAGCAAAACATAGTTGATCTTTCACAACATGAGTATTGTGGAAGGGTTTTATATAATGATACACATGTGGCCTATGTTGAATTGCATGCCTTCTTATTGAAGGTGGGCGGGGAGGGAGGAAGGGAGAGAATTTGGAACTCAAAGTTTTAAAAACAGATGTTCAAAAACAACAACAAAAAAAAGTTTTTGCATGCAACTAGGAAATAAGATACACAGGCAACAGGGTGTAGAAATTTATCTTGCCCTACAAGAGAAGGGAAAGGGGGGTGGGAGGGGAGTGGGGTGACAGATGGGAGGGCTGACTGGAGAACGGAGCAACCAGAATATATGCCATCTTGGAGTGGGCGGGAGGGTAGAAATGGGGAGAAAATTTGTAATTCAAACTCTTGTGAAAATCAATGCTGAAAACTAAATATATTAAATAAATTAAATATAAAAAAGAATGTTCAGTTTGGAGTGTGAAAATTTGGATTCGAATCATGAATCAGCTACCACTTGGGTGATTTTGGGAACCTCTCTTGCTCCTCCTGGGCCTCAGTCTTTTTGTCTCTAAGTTGTGGAGTTTGCCTTCGACAGATTTTTAGGTCCCTTCTACTTCCGAAGCTAAGCTCTTGGAGGGCAGGTAATTAATAACTGTTGTCATATCCCAAATACCTAGCACAATGTGCTGTGCCAAATAGCAGCTTAACAAATGCTTGTTGCTCGATTGATTCTTTGACTTTAATTGTATGACTACTGGGGGTAAGATTAGGATTACAGCTCTTGGGATCAAAATTATGGAGGGCAAGTAGGTTAATGATAGAGGGATGGTATTAAGCTAATTAGATTGACATTAGTTATAGTGAAATTGGTATTGTGTTATAAGTTTGTACAGCTGATACAGATTAATAAATTGGAGAATGCTAAATTGCATAATCGCTGTTGTAAGCTGCCCAGTGATAAAATGACAGGCTGCTATGGGCCTGCTGAGGGAAAAGAACATAGAAGAAGGAATCAGAGGCTGGTAAGAATATCACAATGGAGGGAAAAGGAAAAAACCCAAGGCAAAGATTTCTACTTGATTATTAATGGCCAGCATTCAAGGCTTACAAGACTATCATGGATTAGGTGTACACAACCATTGTGGTATACTCTGTTGCTAGTTGAGGTGGTCAAAGGTTCTTAAGACTGAGAGATCTTAAGGGAATTTGGGCAGGTTAACCTTATCATCCTACTTCCTTGGCAGTACATATGGGCAATAAAGCTTGCCATGATGCCTAATTGGATATGAGAGACTCTCCACTACTTTGGTGATCCAGGAGACACAGCATGATACAGTCTAAAGAGCACCAGATTTTAAGTCAGAGAACCTAGGTTAGAATCCTTGCTCTGTTAATTACCATATGTGTATGTAGTCCTGGGCAAGTAACAACCTCACTCATTCTCAGGTACCTCATACAAAAAGGAGATAACATTTTTCTCTATCAAGTTTCACCTGATTAGATCTGGTTTCAGGATTTAGCCCAGCTGGATCTTTTTTTTAAAATATTCTGACTCTATCATCCAATGTGTTAGCTCTCCCTCCTAGCTTTGTGTCATCTATTAATTTAGCAAGCATGCTACCTTATGCTTGCATCCATGTCATTGTTTAAAATGTTAAACAGCATGGGGTCAAGCACAGATCCCTATGGCATTCAACTAGAGACCTTATTTCAAGCATACATTGACCAATTAATGATTACTCCGCAGGTCCACCATTCAAAATGTCCTTTATATATCTAACTATACTTCTATATAATCTAGCTCACTTTTCTCTATCTTACTGCAGGAGGACTATTAAGAAAAATCCTTGGTCATTATTAACTGTACAATAAAAGAAATATGCTTTTATTAGATCTTTGATTTAGAGCTTGGAGAGACCTTAGAGACCATGAAATCAGAATCCAATCCCTTTATTTTACAGATGAGGAAAATGAGTGAAGTCAATAAACATTTATCACAGGCCTGCTTTGTGCCTTCCAGGCACTGTGCTAAGTTCTGTGGATACAAAGAAAGGCAGAAGACAGTTCCCACTCTTTACAGCACAGAGAGGTTGAGTGAGTTTCCCAGGGCCACATAGCTAGGAAGTTCCTGAGGCAGAATTTGTACCTCAGTCTTCCTAACTCCAACTCCAGTGCCCAATCTACTACACAACACTGGTTCTCTTACTGCTAATTTCTAGCCTTATCATTATAGATTGGGAAAGCGTGCCAGCCCAGCATCTGAGTATAATGAACTGTGCCTGAGGAGAATTACCAGCATAGAAATAACAGTCACTGAATGGTATCTATGAGTGGCTCTTGGAGAGTATGCATTCCAGGTCATGGCTAAATGGTAAGGCTCTTGCCATCCTTCTTCCCTTTGTGATGCATTACACTCATATATCACCTCAGGAACACTTTCCTGATCATTTGTAACTACGATATATCATTAAAGTGACTTTGTTTGATGAGACATTCAAACCTGACATTTTTAGCAGAATGCATTACACATTGGCACACACTAACCTTCTTGAGGAGAGGAGGGAGAATAGAGAAAAGTTGTGCTTGTGTGTGTAGTTTAATGCTGGGAGGAGAAACTTACAATACATGCAATGGAGTAAGGAGAGGAGGAATTTATGCAGTAATTGTACCTCTAAGATGAAAAGAAACTCAGTTGGTCAACAAACATTTACTTACAGAATATTTGCTATATGCTAAATACTAGGCATGTAAGGAAAGGCAAAAATATTTCCTTCCCTCAAGGAGCTCACATTCAACTGGATTTTAATGCTTGAGTTGAATATTGGATAGTCATTTAGGGCTTGAGGTTGGAAAAACAAGAAGAGAGTAAAAAGATTTTCTTCCTACTGACTATTAATATTTCATGGAGGAAAGAAATGGGAAAGATAAAAAGGATAGGGGGAAAAGAGTGACAGAAAGAGAAAAAGAGAATGGGAAGAAAGAATGCGAAGGGAGAGAGAAAAGGGAATAAGAAAAAAGGAGGAAGAAGAGAAGGGAACAGAGGCTAAGAGAAACAAGAAAAAAAGAGCTGGAGGAAAGGAAAAGGAGCAGAAGATTATAATAAAAGATCACGGGAAGAAAAAAAAAGGATTGAGAAGGGAACTGAAAAATAAGAAATAATAGAATCAGTTTTTCCAAGGTACAAATGGCCTCAGAAGTTATTTATTTTCAGACATCTCCGAGGAGAGAGGCATAGGTGTACCCAAGTAAGATAGTTGTACCAGAAGTGGGCATACAAAGATCACATCAGATAACAGAAAATTGTTTGTATATTGGATGAAAGGGAATCTATCACCAATTCTGGCACTAAGTTGTGATGATGGTCAAATCTCTTTACCTCTCTGAGCCTCAATTTCCTCATCTGCAAAATGTATCAATAGATTTGTGACCTCATCTATGTAGGCATTCCCATCAAAGGTACATCTCCAGGTCTTCCCATCCTAAGTCATTCTTCTCTTTACATTACCATAAGTCTTTTTTGCTTTTTTTGATTGTTTCTATGATTTATTCTTTGACTCATTCTATTTTTTTAAATTAAGATTTTTTATTTTTAGTTTACAACACTCAGTTCTGCATGTTTTTGAGTTCCGGATTTTCTTCCCCTCCCTTCCCCGCTCCCCCTCAAGATGGCATGGAATCTGAGATGTCTTCTACATATATCCTTCGCATTAAACTTATTTACACAATAGTCAAGTTGCAAAGAAGAATTATGACCAATGGAATGAATCATGAGAAAGAAGAAACAAAACCAAAAAAAAAAAGAGGAAAAAAAAAGAGCAAATAGTTTGCCTCAATCTGCATTCAGACTCCATGATTGTTTCTTTGGATATAGACAGCTCTTTCCATCATGAGTCCTTCGGAGTTGTCTTTTAACCTTGCATTGCTGAGAAGAGCCAAGTCTACTGAAGTTAGTCATCACAGAATCAATATATCCGTGGTTGTGTGCAATGTTCTCCTGGTTCTGCTCTGCTTACTCGGCATCATATCATGTAGGTCTTTCCAGGTTATTATGAAGTCCGTATCTTCCCCATTTCTTATAGCACAATAGTATTCTATTACATTCATATACCACAACTTGTTTAGCCATTCCCCAATTGATAGGCATCCCTTTGATTTCCAATTCTTTGCTACCACAAAAAGAGCTGCTATAAATATTTTTGTACATATGTGTCCCTTTCCCACTTGTGTGATCTCTTTGGGATACAGCCCTAGAAGTGTCAGCTGGGTCAAAGGGTATGCACATTTTTATAGCCCTTTGGGCATAGTTCCAAATTGGGCTCCAGAATGGCTGGATCAGTTCACAATTCCACCAGCAATGCAACAGTGTTCCAATTTTCCCACATCCTCTCCAGCATTTATCATTTTCCTGTTTTGTCACGTTAGCCTATCTGACAGGAGAGATGTGGTACTTAAGAGTTGTTTTGATTTGCATTTCCCTAGTCAATAAAGATCCACTCAAGGTAATGAGGCTTCACTCTATGCATTTCAACATTGTGAGGTTACCAGTGTAGGATGAAGGCTGCCTATCTCTCTCTGGATACATGACTCTCCTTTTTGATTACCAATTTCCTCGATGACAACTTTTATGCCACTTGTTGCAGGCAAATCATCTTGGGTACTAGGTTGCAACCTCCTTGTTCTTACCATGCTGCACTCTGTGGCACTTTTGATGACCCCCAATTTTGATCTTCCATGATTCAAAGGCATCACCAGTACATGATTGGCATCAAATGAATGGGGTTTTATGTTCCTTGATAGGCCAACATCTACGAAATGAAGATTGTTGCAATTCTCAAAAATGAAATAGCAAAACAGTTGCTAATATGCATGGTTAGAGGAGTTTTCCCACAAGAAATTCCCTACTTTTGTGAAGTCACAGGTGCAGATTAATGGAATACATAATCACAAACACACACACACGCACACACACACACACACACACACACACTCCCAAGACAAGCCTCTCTCAGGTTGTTGAGAAGAAAGTGCTTTGTAAATATTAAAGCACTATATAAATGTTGCTACTTTCCGATGACAATAGCAACATTTTCTGAAGCAATGAGGCAGCACCGTGTAAGGAAAATAGTATTAGAATTGGAGTCAGGAGAAGCCTGTGTTCTAATCTCAACTCTGACACTCACAAGGTCTGTGGTCCTAGGTGAGTCACATGGCTTCTCTGAACCCTGATTTCTCATCTGCAAAATGAGGTAGGAGTGCTTGTGCAGCTTACAGATTTGTTGTGAGGAAAGTTCTTTGTAAATGTGAGGTCGTTATCATATGAGAATAAAAGAGATTTGGTTTTGTTACAGAAAAATTCTTAGACATTTCCAATAAGAGGGATACCAAAGGCATCTCAAGTTTAAAATATCCCAAATAGACTTCATTACCTTCTTTCTAAATCCTCCCATCATCCAAACTTCCCTCTTTCCATCAAGGACACAGATCCACGTCCCCCAGATTAGAAACCTCAGTCATCCTCCACTCTTCACACTCACTCATGATGCTCCCTAGACCTATCTATCATCTGTGAAGTCCTGTTGATTCAAGAATCAAACCAATTATTAACAAGCACTTATTAACTGCCCTGTGCAGGGCACTTCCCTTCTCTTCACTTTAGTGGCCACTACCCTAGTTCCTGCCTTCACTCTATTCCAATACCACCATTGGCTATGTGTTGTCTTCAGAATCTAATAAAATTTCCTCCATTTGGCATCTAAAATTCTTCACAATTGAGGACCAGTCTATCTTTCCAGATCTATTATTCATTTCTCCCCCTCATGTATTCTATGGTCCAGTCTCAACAACCTACTTGTTGCTCTCTATACGAATTTTGCCATCTTAGCTTTTGTGCCTTTCCACAGTTTATCCCCCCACTTTTTGCACAGATTATCCCTTCAGGAATACTTTGCTTCCTTACTTCTCCTCCTTGGGATCTATAGGTCCCATAGATCCATAGCTCCATCAATGCCTCATCCTTTCTTGATCTTCCCAATATGGAAAGGAATCCTTTGAAACTGCCTTGTGTTTATATATACTATGTATACTATATATATACGTGTGTGTATATATATATATATATACGTGTGTGTGTATATATATATATATACGTGTGTGTGTATATATATATACGTGTGTGTATATATATATGTGTGTATATATATACGTGTGTGTGTATATATATGGTATATATGTGTGTGTATGATATATATGTATGTATGCGTATGTATATGTGTGTATGTATATATTGTCCCCCCATTCCCATAAAATGTAAACTTCCTGAAAGCAGGGACTTTTTATTTTTATCTTTGTGTTGACACTAAAAAAAATACTTGTTGAATTGAATCAAATTCAAAGCATTTTGTTACTTTTGTTATGTACTCACCTCTTAGTAACCTTGATCTACTGAGGAGGGATATGGACAATGGATTACACTACAATTCCCAAGCAACTGATAAGATTAAATTAAATAGGACAAACAAAAGTAGAAACAGAAGATCTGATTCAAGTGTGCACTAAAAAATAATTGCCTGAGTTATCTATGATTCTCTAGCTAAGCATCAGAACCCCTTGGAGCCTCTTGTTGCTGCTTTCTACTTAAGTGACAAAGAGGCAACATCTACAATCAACCCTTTAGGGGGACCCTTAGTCCCCTGAGCCAATCCAGTCTCCAGAACAGTTTCATACCTTATAAGGAAAAACTAGACTAACTTGCATGTATGGGAGGTAGAAGATTCCAGGTATGGGGTAGAGTAGGAGGTAGATATTCAGGGAACAGGGACCTATTCTCTTGTGAGTGAAGAGCAGCAAGGAGTCCAGTGCCCTTGGATTCGAGTACATGGAAATAAATAAAGTAGAAGAAGGGTGGAAAGGTACAAAGGTGTTTGAGAGGTGTATTGAAGGGTATGTTTTAAGATCATTCTTGATCAGATATTTCTTAGATTACATGACCTCTGAGTCCTCATCTAACTCCGAGATTCTATGACTCTATGTTCAAACATTCAATATTTTCATAAAAGGTTCCCTTCCTACTATCAATATAATGATCATCAAACACATTCCAAAATATAAGAAAGAACAAAGAAGAATATTGTATATTAAATTGCGTATTTACATTATATATACTCTGTCTAAAAACTGTATGTTAAATGTAACAAGGTAGTAACAACGCTGCCCTGTTTATGTTCCTTACTGAATCTCATTTTGTTTTCTTTTATATATTTTTTATGTTTTTAGTAGTTCTGGGGGTTAAGGTCCCTTCCAGCTCTAACATTCTTTTCTCTAGGGTTGTTTCTAGCCCTAGCATTCTTTGGTTTTACATTTGAGAAAAACATAATTTATTTAAAAACAGAGACCAGTCTGAACCAGACTGGGGTCAGCCAGGCTGCTGTTTTTTCTTCCTCTTCCTAATTAGAACCTCAACAGCTTATTGGCACTTCCTCTGCCCTTGATAAGGACCCTGTTTAGAGCTAGGTCTTTTTAAGAAGCAGCTCAAACCCTGGCAGAGAAGTCTAAAGGGTGTGAAGCAACTGCTGTCCATCCCTACAGAATTAGCACTTTCTTCTCAGGCTATCATGTCAATAACTCTTGAATTACCTGAATACACCATCTTTCAATGTCTCCCTCTGGATTTTTCAGAAGCGCAGACTCCCTGGGCCCAAGCCCTTTTCATAGCACTTGGCATTTTCTGGACAACAGGAAGCTAATGTGGGGAGGTCATTTAGCCAAATTTCCTTTTTAGCCTATGATTTATTTACTGCTGCTTCAACAGCATTCTCTCTTCATCACTCCTTGGCGCTGCCTGGAGCTTCCTGTCTCTCTCAGGCTTGATTCTCGCCAGGAAGCCTCTTATCTTTCCTGATTCAGGGCCATTATATCTTCTTCCCACAGTCACACCAGTCAGCAGCTCCCATGCTAATGACCAGTGGAAGATGGCTGAAGGCCATGGAGGAGGATGGCTCTTGATCAGACCTGTCTTAGGATAGACAAGATGTTTGTTTCTCTTCACATTTCTTTTCCTTATCATTCCCTGTCTACCACCTTTTCCCTCCCCCTTCTACTACCAGAGAAAAGAAGAAGGTTCAAGTTAATGGAATTCACAGAATCCATGGCTCATTGATTATCGTAGCTGGAAGATACTTTAACCATTATCTGTTCAACTCTCTAATTTTAGAGATGAAGACACTAAAGCCTTTCATCTACTATGTATATATCTTGCATGTGTATACTGGTTTACATGTTTTCTCCTTTAGTAGATTGTCAGTTCTCAGATGGCAGATTTTTTTTTTCAAACAATCAATCAACAAGTAGTACTTACTATTTTCCAGCCACTGTACTAAGCAAGAGATGAAGTGATGTTAAGTGATTTATCCAGGGTCTCATATAGTCTTTATGACTTCAGACTCATAGTTATAGCTCTTCACCGCTAGTTTAAACTAGGGAATCTAGATATTGCAGCAGTTAGCATGCCAGGCCTGGAATCAGGAAGATCTGAGTTCAAATTCAGCCTCTGACACTTGTTAGCTGTGTGACCCTGGGAAATTTACTTAACCCTATTTGCCATCTTTTGTCTCATTTTTACCTAGCCTTAATCACTGAATGGGTGTTGCCTCGGACAACCTGAGACCTAGGAAAGACCTTAGCTTAAAAAGGCCAAGATCTCCCACTGTACCAGGGACCATCTCCAGTCATCCTGATAACTGGAGGACCCCAGATAACTCTGGAGGAGAGCCTCTGTTCTGATGACTTTACACAGCCCTGCCTCACTTAAATCCAAGTCACTTGCGAGTCAAGACATCATCTTCCTCATGTCATCGGTCCTCTTTGAGAATAAAGGACAAACAACAAGCAAAAACAACGTCCCGTTACTGCCAATAGATTTAAGATGAGGGCTAACTTTTTTCAACTTTGGATCCCTAGTACATAACTCAATACCTTGCACACAGTAGATACTTAAAAATGTTCCTTGAATTGATTTTTTTTCTCCAATAAATTCTGTCCTTTTCATTGTATATGGAGAATCTGAAAACCAGAAAGATTAAATAAACTTGTCAAGTTGATCTAGAACCCATATTTTTTTTTATTCCCACTGCTATACTCTTTCAACTACAGAAGGCTCTGTGTGAGGAAGACACATTCCCTCACTCTTCGGGCCCTCCAAGGAGCTACAGTTTGCTCTGGAAAACAAGTGAAAGCTCAGAGAGCTTCCCAGCTCCCACGGCCCCCCTGATGTCTAGAAATTGCTCTCTCTGCAATGAAAACAGCAGGCACGGAGTCTATAGTATGTGCATAAAAGGATCCATTATCCCTGGAGCCAAATGTCACCGCTGGAATAGCTTCCATGTGCTGCCAAAAAGAACGTTATTAATAACAGTAATAATAATAATAGTGGTCATAATAACACATATTAAATTTTAATTTATACGGCACCCAAGCCCCAGAGCTCTGGGAGGGCATCGCTTACACAGCAGAGGTGAAGAAATAAAGCAAAACTCCAATCAGAAGGAAATATGATACGATTTAGAACAAGTGCCAGATTTTAAACTGCTACATGGGGAAGGGGGATAAAGTGCTTTACAGAGATACAAACTAACTCCAGCTCATCTTAGAGAGTTCTTAATTTCAGGAAGGTACCAACAAAGAGATAGAAGTGTAAACATTTTTCTCACGCCAAGATAAGCTTTATGACTCTCAGAACTCATACCTCACAGTGGAGGGAGGTGGTAGGCCTCGGGCATGGGCATTTGCTCAGAGTCCATGAGGGGTGTCTCTACCTGTCTACCCGAAGAATAGTTTTGGTAGAATTGCTGGAACAGTACAGACCCCACCCGCAAATATCTGGAGGTAAAAGCAATAGGATACAGTAAGTATTTGATAAAGGTTTTGCTGAATGAATGGATAAATGTTTGTTTAGAGCTCTGTTTTTTTTATTTCATTTATCCAGACCTGCGATTTCATCAGCATTAGGGACTTCCAGTAGACAACTCCATCTAACAGTGTGGATTAGGAACTAGACTACAACGTGTAGTCTTAGAGAGTTGTCTGAGAGTATTGAGAAGCTGCTCAGGATAATTTAGTCTATATGAATCAAAGGCTGGACTTAGACCTAGGTCTTCCTTCCTCTAAGTCTGGCTTTCTATCCACCCCACTTTGTTACCCCTCATTGGGCTACCAGGGTGATGTTTAAAACAGTGTCACATGAGTAAGAATGTATATGTGGAGAGAGAAGAACAGCCGAATGGGCCCAAACCTTATAAATGCACAGAATGCATCATATACATGTGACCCATCAACTTTTGTAATTCTGTACATGGGAGAAATTGGAGACCTTGCTTTAGGAGAGTCATAATGATCTGTGACAGTGGTGACTTGGAGAGAATTTGGGCCATGGATAGTTTGCAATTGGTTCCAGTAATCGTTTTTTTTGGCTACAGTTGTGGTACTGGGGACACATTTAAAAGTCTTACATTGTCCTTTTCCTCTCTTTTGGTTAAATCTTGAAAATTGTTACAGCACTCCAGATGTGGTGTGACCAGCACAGACTAAAGAGCGATCATCACCCCCTTTCTCCTAAATGTTGTTTCTTGCTGAAGGTAGCCTAAGATCATGTTACCTTTCTTGCTATGTCATAGTACTAATACTGAGCTTGTAGTTCACAAAAGCCTCCAGATCTTTTTCAAATGAATCTAGCCATGCCTTCCCCCATCTTGTACTTATGAAGTTCATTTTTTGAATGTAAGTATAAGACTTTAAAGGGACTCTAGGTGGTACTTTGGATAGAGTGCTGGCTGCTGAGTTAGGAAGACTCCTCTTCCTGAGTTCAAATCTGGCCTCAGATATTTCCTATCTGTGTGACCCTAGGCAAGCCATTTCACCCTGTTTGCCCTCAGTTTCCTTATCTGTAAAATGAGCTGGAGAAGTAAATGGCAAACCACCTCACTATTTTTGCCAAGAAAACCCCAAATGAGGTCACAAAGAGTTGGACATGACTGAAAAGTAACTACAATAAGACTTTACATGTATCTCTATTACATTTCACCTTGTTATATCCAGCCCAGTGTTCTAGCCTGGCAAGATTCTTTGGAATCCTGATTTGGCTGTTCCTTGCATTAGCTCTCCTATGGAGGCACTGGCCAGAACTATTTGGTAGTTATGACACACTCCAGCAGGGCAACCCACTGAGAAGGGAATTGGCAAAAAACAACAACAATGAAACATATTTTCAAGAACAAAACAAAAGGTTCTATGCCAGCATGAGGTGAAGGTAGTGGGGGTCATACATGAAACACAATGAAGTCAGAGGTCCTGTCTGCTTGGTCTCCACGTAAATTATGGAGACAGAAGGAGCTAAAGGTTAATTGCTAGGTGTGTAAGATTAATTGCTCCATTTTTCAAAGCCTCCATTCCCTTTCTCAACTGCAGTCTTTGAGTGGTTTGATATACTGTTAACTGGGTCCACCAACTTATCTAGCTTTGCTCAGGGATTAGTACATTAACTGATGACTGGTCTTTGACTCTTTAGTGGAGAGTTAGGATGTAAAAACCCTCCTAATAGCTCATGTTTCTATAGGGTTTGTACCGATTGTTCTTACAAAAATTCCTGGAATATACCTATTGCTATTGGCAATATCTGTATTTTAGATATGGGAAAACTGCCAATTACAGATCTTGAGTGAGTTGTCTATTGTCACATAGTCTGGGATAATAACCTAGCTCTCTTGACCCCATATAAAATTCTTTTTAGTAGCCCAGGCTGGTTATCTGATTTATCCCATATATAGTAGCTGGCTGATAATGAATGAGACAAAGAATAGGTAAGTTTTGATGGGGCAGGGGAGAGAAGTGGAGGTCTGGATTATGAGGGAGGCTGTCTGCAGCAGAGATACTGTAGGGTGAACCACAAATGAGAGCAGTATGAGTGTATTGGGCATGTGGACTAGGAGGGGGTACCCTGACAGGGAAGGATTGCATTAGACAAAAGATGGTTGGGACCCGAGGCCAAACTTTTGAGTTTTCCTAAAGTTTAATAGTCTTTGTCTGCTTGTATGTAATGTTGATGAGGGCCCAGTCTCTGGGAACCCCCTTGAATCTGGAATACAGTCTCTGGGAGCCCCCTTGAACTGTCCTTGAATCTTCCAACTGGATCTGGCCTTCCCCTAAGGCCACAAGCCTCACATTATCATTAGGCCCAAATCTCTACCTAGCCTCACCCTTTATTGTCCAGCTACTTCCCCACCCTTGATATATCAGTATCCATGCCTTCAGCTATTTCCCATCCTTAATTCCATTCTCTAGGTTCCTGGACTCTGACCCCACCTTATCTTCCTTAGACTTCCCCTCAAGACCCTCCCTAAACCCCTCCTCTAGTCACCCCAGACCACCCCTCAATCCCTCCTACAGTCTTTGTGTATATAATCTCCATCTTGCCTCCATGAAGGGGCTCAGATTCAATCTAATTCAGTAGGTTGAATCTGGCCCGCTTGTGGAAACAGGCGTCACAAGGTGGGGGGATTTCTTAAGACAGCCCATTGTGGTGAATCCCTAATAAACTTTGTCTTTTCCCTTGGCTGAGAAGGCTTGAGTCGAATTCTTTCGGCAGGACCCGGTGCGTCAATATTTTGGGGTGCCGACCACCCTCAACCTTAAACCTCTTCATTTTTATGGTGCGTTGGCCGGGAAACGACTGCTAATCTCAAGTTCTTCTCCAGGCAGGACTGGAAGGTAAGCCTCTCCCTAACCCAAACCCTTTCTCGCTCTCAAAGCATTTTGGAAGTGCTTTTCGGGCCTGACTTCCCAGGTCCCAGTAGGTCAGACAGCTGCTTGCTGTCTTGGACTCAGCCTGACGCTCTCAGTTCGGTCCAGTGGTTTATGTTCAAGGCCATGGACCTGGGCACACCTTCTGAAGCATAGAGGACAAGGACGGACGCCCTATCCGGAAGTGCGCCCCCAATTTTCCCAATTCTCTCAGCGCTAGGGAATGGGAAAATCTCAGGTACCCTTTTGTGTTTGTTTTTTCCTGTCTTGCTTTGTTCCTTTTTGAGACTTACTCCCAGATCCTCCTTGCAGAGGAAGGGACTTCCAGCCCCCTGGGCTCACAATGGGTCAAACCTCCTCAATTCCCAAAAATTCGCCCTTAGGCTGTCTTTTACAAAATTGGAAAAAATTTAAGTTCTCTAAAGAACTTAAAAAGAAAAAGCTGATATACCTTTGCAATACCGCTTGGCCACAATATCATCTAGAAGACCACGAACAGTGGCCTTATTTTGGGACTTTACAATATAATACTCTTTTACAGTTAGAATTATATTGTCAGCGAGAAAGAAAATGGACAGAAATTCCTTACATAATGACCTTCGTGGAGCTCTCTCGGAACCCCGTTCTCAGAAAAGATTGTAAGATGCTCATAGCTAGAGCACCCCCACAAAGGGGCAATGAAGGTCAACAGGACATTTTGGATAACCCCTTCCTTATGGTCCCCAGAGCTTCAGCCCCAGCCCCTTCTCCTGCTCCCCAACCTCCTCGGAGCACCCTTGTTTCCTGTGCTCCCCCTTCCGTGGCCATCCCCTCTTTCTCTTGGTTTCCCGTAGTGCAATCCTCTTATCCTGCCTCCTTCACAGTCCAAGTCTCCTACCCTGCATCTCCTCCCATGGCCCCTGCCCCCTTGGCGACCCCTGCTCAGGTCCCAGCCAAGGGTCTTGTTGTGTCTCCCTCTGTGGCCCCTTCCCCTGAAGGGACCCCTACTCAGGTTCTGGCCTCATGGCCTGCCCCTATTTCAGGCCCTGCAGTGTCTACCACCATGGGCCCTACCCCTGAGGCAACCCCTACTCAGGTTCCAGCCTCGGGCCCTGCCCCCAAGGCAGTACCTCCTCCCCTGGCCCCTCTCTCTGAGGTGGCTCCCACTCAGGTCTCTTCGGTATCTCCCTCTCTAACCGCTAGCCTTCCTCAGGTACTAGCTGATCTTCCTTGCCAGCCAGATGACCTGGCCTTGCAGTCTAATCTACCTCAGTCGGCAGCTCCCAGCCCCTCCCTCACCAGAAGCGGGACTTCCACAGCGCCTTCAAGGCTTTTTCCCCTGAGGGAAATGCCTGCCTCCCCTGCTGGAACAAGGAGAGTGCATGTTCCATTCTCCGTTTCAGATCTCCTTCAAATTAAAGAAAACCTGGGGAGATACTCAGAAGATCCCACTAAGTTTACTGAGGGTTTTAGGGATCTGTCCCTGCAATTTGAACTTTCTTGGTGTGATTTGCATATCCTTTTCTCTACCTGTTGTACCACTGAGGAGAAGAGGAGAATCTGGGAACATGCCCAAAAATTTGGGGATCGTTTGGCTAGCAATAACCCCATAAAATATCCCCCAGGTACAGCTGCTGTTCCCACTAGTGACCCAGGATGGAATTATCAAAGGAGTGAGGACAGAGAAAAGAGAGACCATATGGTAATTTGCCTGTTAGAAGGCCTAAGAACTGCATTTCAAAAGCAAATAAATTTTCAAAAAATCAGGGAAGTTACTCAGGGAGAAAAGGAAAACCCTGTCCTTTTCCAGGCCCGGCTAGTAGAAGCTATTAAGAAGTATACACATTTGGATCCTGATTCTGTTGAAGGGGCGGCAATACTTAACATGTATTTCATTAATCAGTCTGCCCCAGATATTAGGAGGAAACTGCAGAAATTGGCAATGGGACCCCAAACACCTCAGGTCCAATTGCTGGAGACGGCCTTTGGAGTCTTCAACAATAGAGACCTGGTTGCAGCAGAGGAAAGGAAACTCAGGCAAAGAGCTAGAGACAGAGAACATGCTCAATTCTTGGCTGCTGCCATGGCCAGGAAGAGACCCAAGGAGTGCCCCTCCAGGGAGCCCCCTTGGAAGCCCATTGGCTTGGGCAGTGGGGAAACCTGCTTTCGATGCCACAAGGAGGGTCACTGGTCTAAGGAGTGCCCCTCTAGGGCGCCCCCCTGGAAGAAGCCTCTAGGATCCACACCTCCAGGACCATGCCCAGCATGTCCCCGAGGCTGGAAAAGTGGTAGAGTCTCCTCCCAGTACCCTGTCCTCCAGTCTTCTCAAGACTCGGAAGGAGGGGAAAGCCTGGGGCTTGGCAGTGCTCCCACTTTCTCCACCTCTCTCGCGGAGCCCTGGGCAAAATCGAGGCAGAAGGTAAGGTTACCCACTTTATCACGGCTATGTTCTCTTGTTTTAACTAATTGCTCTGTCCCCACATGCCCCTCGACCCGTCAGGTCATGGGCATCAAGGATCTGTTGTCTGAACACTCCTCCTCTGGCCCTGCCCCCTTGGGAAGGGACCTGAAGGTGAAATTGGGAAGCCAATTTTCTATAGTTAAACCTCATAACTCCCTTTTCCCTCTGTTTACCAGACCTCCCCATGTTCCCCCAGAGGCATGGGAGAAGGTTGAGCCAATTGTTTGGGATCAGGGAATTCCTGGGCAAGCTACTTCTGCCACCCCAGCCATAGTTCCCCTCCATAGCCTTCAATATCCAATTAAGCCCAAGGCTTGGGAGGGACTGCAACCATTAATTGGCACTCAAGGCCCCGACTCACTCCCTCTAAAGTGGGGCCCCTACCCAGCACAAGCTTTTGGGACTTTGAAAACTAAACTGACCACCACTCCAGCATTAGCTTTACCTAATCTAGAAAAACCTTTCACTCAATCTGCTGATGAAAGGAGAGGACAGGCTTTGGAAATCCTAACCCAGTCCTTAAGACCTGACCGAAAGCCCTGTTTTTCAAAACAATTAGATTCTCTGGCTGCTACAGCCATTCCAATTGAGGAAGCCTCTAAACCTCTAGCAGACCAGCCCTTAGGAGCTCTGACTCCCCATCAAGTTCAGAGCATCCTAGCAGCAGATGGCCAGCAGTGGCTGGCTAACCACAGGCTCACCACATATCAAACCTTGCTCTTAGATACCCCCAACCTAATTTGGATGTGCTACACACTCATGAACCCCGAAGCAGTGTGGTACACAGAACAAGTGATTAGGGGAGCTAGGTATGAAATAGTCATCTTTAATTCCCACCAGGGATATTGTCTTCTCTCTATACTCCTATACTGCCTGTTTGCTGCTTGTTTGCTTAACCACTTTGCCAAGTTTGTCTCCTCCAGACTCCAAGCCATCAACTTCCAGATGACTGTGTACCCCTTGAACTGGACTCATCGAGACCCCTTGAACTGGACCCATCAAGCCGGGAACAGATCTACACCCCTTGCCAGCAGGAAGCAGTTTCAGAAGCTGAGATCTTCGTCCCTGACCCCAAAAGAATTTGGGTCCTATTTGTTTGAGGGGGGAATGATGAGGGCCCAGTCTCTGGGAACCCCCTTGAATCTGGAATACAGTCTCTGGGAGCCCCCTTGAACTGTCCTTGAATCTTCCAACTGGATCTGGCCTTCCCCTAAGGCCACAAGCCTCACATTATCATTAGGCCCAAATCTCTACCTAGCCTCACCCTTTATTGTCCAGCTACTTCCCCACCCTTGATATATCAGTATCCATGCCTTCAGCTATTTCCCATCCTTAATTCCATTCTCTAGGTTCCTGGACTCTGACCCCACCTTATCTTCCTTAGACTTCCCCTCAAGACCCTCCCTAAACCCCTCCTCTAGTCACCCCAGACCACCCCTCAATCCCTCCTACAGTCTTTGTGTATATAATCTCCATCTTGCCTCCATGAAGGGGCTCAGATTCAATCTAATTCAGTAGGTTGAATCTGGCCCGCTTGTGGAAACAGGCGTCACAAGGTGGGGGGATTTCTTAAGACAGCCCATTGTGGTGAATCCCTAATAAACTTTGTCTTTTCCCTTGGCTGAGAAGGCTTGAGTCGAATTCTTTCGGCAGGACCCGGTGCGTCAATATTTTGGGGTGCCGACCACCCTCAACCTTAAACCTCTTCAATGTCAGGCCTATTTCCATCCCCTCGCTGCAGGAACAGCTGGGGGAGGGTAATTTTCCTCTTTCAAGACTTTTTACTGGATTGTTGCACCCTGTGGAGCCAGAGGTGAAGAACTGAGTTGAATGTTTATTAAGCATCTGGGGCCTTATAATATTGTTTTACTGAGAAACAGACTTACATCCCTCCCAGGGAGGTCATTTCTTTAACTATCTTAGGTTCATTTGTGCTTTATGCTAAGTATGTGCTTTATGCAAAGCCATGTACTGGGCCCTATGAAGATCTGGGAAATAGAGACACCATGGCTCCTGCTCTCATGGAGCTTACGATTCTTATAATCATGCTAGGTATAAGTTTCACCCCTTTAGATTGATCTTTCCTAGTGACTTTGTGAGTAAGCATTGTATTTTTGCTTCTCCTTACTTCTCCTATAATGAATGTAAAAAGGTGCCAAGAACTGTGCTGAGTAGTGAGGTCACAGATAGAGACACAAAACTATCCCAGCTCTCAAGGAGCTTCCATTTAAGTGGAGGGGAAGTACAAATAGGAGGATTTAGCTATGATGCAGATGGAAAGTCCTTTAAGACTCTTTTCATATGGAACAGTTTAGTACTGAAAATGTACTAAAGAAAAAAAAAGTACTTTTGTTCAAAGGAAAAAAAGATTTAAATGAATTGCTAAATAATATAAGATATCATTGCTATTATGAATGTATGTTTTGATGCTGAAAGGGGTAGGAAAAGAATTTTGGTTTAATAAAAAGTGCTAAAATATGTATAGGAAGAAAGACAATATTCAGATGGGATTTAAACAGTTTTGGATAGAAAATGAATGGTGCATAAATATAAAGACATAAATTACCTTGTGCAAGATGTGGGATTTTGCCTTGTTTGTATGTGAAGAGTTTAGGAGGAAAAAACCTTTTATTTATTAAAAGCTAGAAAAATAACAGTATATAGAAGCATAATTTCAAGAGTAGAAAATGAGCTGGAACACTGACCCCATTGGGGATTTTAGAATTGTAGGACATTATGGTCTCAACTCATTTGCATATAACTTTTACAATTTATAGGAAAACTAAAAAAAAGAGAGAGAAATCATATAAATAATTGGAAATAGTTAGAGATGGGTATAATTTAAAAAGAATTATTATTACTATTTTAGAAAAAATTTGGTCAATTGTCACTTTGTAAGTGAAAAATGAGTTAATGAGAACTAAGCTCCGATTTGAGTCAGTGAAAGAGCTAAGAGGTACAGGAGATAGAAGACAGAAAGCTGAAGCTGAGGTTGAAAACTGAAGAACGGCAAGAGATCAAGAAATGTTGGGGGGCCGACGATAGCATGAAACTTTGGCTACTAGTTCCTGATTGGCTGAATAGACTGCAGTTAGTTATCGCCCTTCGGTGCCACCTAGATATTAAGGGAAGTGAAACTTGTCGGAAATTTCTGCCTTCTATTGTTTGAGAGCATAGATCAAGACCCTTACTGCAGCCATAAATGGCTATAATTGTCCATACTTAGCCATCGAGGGCTTTATTATACATACTGTTATTCCAGTTGTGTTGGCTCTCTAAGTAGAACATAAGCACTCCAAGGACAAGAATTTCATGATGATGTACTATATACACCCTCCGTGGTACCTAACACAAAGCTGACACATGGCAGGTTTGAAATAAATGCCAGCTGTTCGTTTGGGACAAGGAAGAATGACACTGTGGTAGAGGAATCATTAATGCACAGTGAAGCACAGTTGATTAAGTTCCTGGAGAGAAATTAATCTTAT
Source organism: Trichosurus vulpecula (assembly GCF_011100635.1). Taxonomy (NCBI): domain Eukaryota; kingdom Metazoa; phylum Chordata; class Mammalia; order Diprotodontia; family Phalangeridae; genus Trichosurus; species Trichosurus vulpecula. The sequence goes on along the minus strand of NC_050573.1, from coordinate 98,365,125 downwards.
GTATTTATCATTATTGTTATTAATGTTACAGCCCTATAACATCAATTTTTTGATATTTATATCCAGAATACCTAGTGCAGTACCTTGCACAATAGATCTAATAGGTTTTTTTGGAAGTGAATTAAAATGTTGGATTGATTGAGAATCTCAGATGTGTAAGGTTGTTTTTTTTTTAAACTATCAAAATAGGATTAGATTAAGGTCTGAAATAACATAAATAAGTCAATGAACTTTAATGTAAAGCAGATAAAAGAAACACAGGAGATGAGAAATAGTATTCACTATTTATTTACCTTTCTTGCCTCTTTATAGGGAAACTTATTCTTAAAACAATATAGACACATATGCTCATTGATAAGAATGCACTAATTTGGGGGAGGGGGTTGTAATAGGTAAGGTGGGACTTTTTGCTTTTCTTCTCTTATGTGCCTTTAACGATTCTGGCCTTTGTTTGAATGGGGCAGATAAAGTGGGATCTTTATGTCTTCAAGTATTTCTCAGCACTGAGACAATTGAGAGTCATTGATTTGTATATGATGTGATACTGGGAATGGGGAACTATCCCACACCCAGCCTGGGTGAGGTTAGAGCCTTCAGGGCTCTGAACAGGATATAATTGAGGACAGCTTGGCATTTGACTTTTGGGGCACACTCATGGAAAGAATGTTGAGACTCTGGGCGAGCGGAAAACTGCCCCCCAGTTTTGCAACCCAGAAGTTGGCACTGATAACTATGTATCAGACAAGGTCTGCCTGTTGATGTTTATATTTGCCTTGAAGTTCAGGGGGCTGATCTTTTTCCCCTGAACTGTGAATGATATTTGTATGTTTGATTAAACTGAGATTGTTAACCCCTTAAATTTGCTTTCCTTAGTTAAGCAGATTAAGGAATGTGTGTTGGCAGCTTTCTGGGTGCTGGTTGTTGGTGGATCTTACACCTCCACAGAAGCTGCTAGCAAGATTGTTACTACAGGGGGTGGCCATATCATATTAACTGATACTAAGCTTACAGTCAACTATCAGGCTTCTTTTTCCCCCCACATAAACTTCTGTATGTGCCTCCATCATCCATGCCTCCATAACCTTGACTTGTGAAAATCATTTCTTGAACACAGGTATATGGCTGAATATTTATCCTTATGAAATTCTATCCTCTATGATTTGGCCCAGAAGTTAAATTAATTTGGCCTCAACAAACCTGTTGGTATCTTTTTGGTAACTATCTTAGTTTTGTGAAACCTGTAGATTTTATAAGCATGACATGTATGCCTTTATCCAAGTTATTGATAAAATATCAAATGGCATAAGGTCAAGGATACCTCCCTGGGATGCTCCCCTAGAGACCATTTTCCCAGTTTACTTTGAAACATTAATGACTATTCTTTTGGCAAGTCTTTCAATCAGTTCCAAATCTACCTCGTTGTATTACCATCTACCCCATTTTTTCCCTCTTGTTCATAAGGATAGAGTGAAAGGGTTTGTTAAATATTTTGATAAAATCTAGGTGAACTTTATCTATAATATCCCACTGATTCCCGCAGTGTGGATAACCAGTCAGGACAAAAGGGGAAATGAGCGTGTCTTATATGACCCCTTCTTGATGAAGACATGTTGACTCTTTGTGATTGCACTTTTCCTTATCTAGATGTTCTCCATTGCCTTTTAATAGCATATTTTAGAGTTTTGCCATACATTAAAGTCAAGCTTTCTGGTCTATATAGTTCCATAAATCTTTAATTAGAGTAGATCAACTAGGACTTTGTTTTAGAGTGGCATGGTGGTGGGACATTTCCTACTACAGTGATCTACCTCTTTCCTGTTACATTGCATCTCCCTTTTTTTACCCCTGCCCATGCTACCCACCAACTTTATCCCTAACGGTCCTATTGCCATGTTGCCTTTATTTTCAGGCCATTCTTCACTCTTGCTCTAAGGGCACATTCAAGGGTGTTTGTGTGAGTGTGTATGATGCCAAAGTCTGCCCACCCCTGGTTATCTTACTTATTTGAAAGTATTTGAAAGGTTGGTACTTAGATATATCTATAACTACAAGCTATATATATATATATATATATATATATATATATATATATTTGTTTTGAGGAGGGGACAGGGTCATCTATATATATATAACATATATATATAGATGTATGTATATATATATGTGTACGTATATATTTGTTTTGAGGAGGGGACAGGGTCATCTATATCCATCTATATTGTTTGGTCATTGTGTCCAACTCTTTGTGACCACATTTGGGGTTTTCTTGGCAAAGATACTGTAGTAGTTTGCCGTTTCCTTCTCCAGCTCACTTCACAGATGAGGAAACTGAGGCAAACAGGATTAAGGAACTTACCCAGAGATAACATAACATAACATAATATAACATAACATAACATAACATAACATAATATAACATAACATAACATAACATGACATAACATAACATAACATAACATAACATAACATAACATAACATAACATAACATAACACAAATCTGTCTGAGGACAGATTTGAATTCAGGTCTTCCTGACTCCAAGCCTGGTGCTCTATTCACTGTGCCACCTAGCTTCTCTATTAATACAGACCTAAAAATATTATTTGAAAAAAGTGAATAACAAAGATTTTCAATTTTCTGCTAGACAGTGAGGGTTAGCTGAGTTTTCGTTTGTATGTCCTTACTTCTCACTTCCCTCAACTGAATTTGCCCCCGTTGCAAAAATTCCTAGTTATGGGTTTTTTTTTTTATTCTTTGGAAAATGAGGACATTTGTGCTCACCTCGTCCTGGGGTATCTTTCTCCTTTTCACTGACCTTGTAATAATCGTTGACAGTGGTTCAGCAATGATAGCTGCCATTACTTTCCATACCTGGGATTCATCTACATCTTGTGACATGAACTTATCATGGAAAGCTAAATGTTGTTACTGTTTCCTTACTTATCTTGGACATCAATTTTCTGCTCATCACTTTTATTCTTTCCAATGATATGAAAGATAATTTTCCTTGGCAGTGAAAACAGATAAAAATAAGAATATATCAGTTCGGCTTTTTTTGGTCATTTGTTATTTAATCCTATTTACCACTTCTTTGTTTGTCCTCATTTCCACAATATAACTAATATTGCCTTTTTATTGCCCTCAGTTTTCCCCTGTTAGCTTCAAATCATTCTGAATTTTAGTGTACCTGAAGTTATTTTTGTAGGACCATGCCATGCTATCGTGTTTATTTATATTTCTATACGCAATTTGGTTCATCCTGCAATGTATATCTCAATATGTATAACTCAACAAGCTCAAAATCAACCTAGAATGATAAATTAGAAGAGAACCAAAGCCTATATCTTTCATAATCATAGTTAGGGAAAGAATTATTAACTAGTCAAGAGATAAGGGTAATCAAAAATATAAAACAAATGGTTTCCATTGAATGAGACTGAAAAACTTTTGAATAAACAAAATTAGTGCAACTAGGAAGAAAAGGAAAGTGGTTGGGGGAAAAATCTTTGCCTCAAATATCTCTTAATATCTGATGTTCAAGATATATAGGGAGCTAAGAAAAAATAGAAACCATTCACCAATGGTTAAGTGGTTGAACCAACAATGCTAAAAAATGGCAAACTACAAGAAAGATTGTTTCAAAATACTAACAAGAGAAATGGAAATCACAACAATTTGGATTCTTCAACTCACACCCAATTATTTGGCAGAAAATTGGGAAAGATGAGAATAGTTAATGTTGGAAGGGCTTGGGAAGGACAGGTGCTCTGATATAATATTCATGGAGTTGTACAATGGTTGAAATATTTTGGAAAACAATTTAATGTTGTCTTAGAAAATGAATGTACATATATATATATATATATATATATATATATAACACGTATGACCTAGAGATACCATTACTAGGCATAATCATCAGGCAGGTAAAAGAAAGAAAGTTTATATATAAATTATAATAATTATTGTAATACTTTTTGTGGTAAAGAATTACAAAAAAGTAGATACCCATTGACTTGGGAATGACTAAATAAATTGTGATACATCATTGTGATGGAATATTACTTCACTCAGTCTCTGAAATGATGAATATAAGAACTGATGCAAAGTAAAGTAAGCAGAATCAGAAAATCAATATATGCTGTGACCACAACTATGTGAATGGAAAGAGCAACAACAAAAATAGAACCTGAATGCTCTGTAATTATAATAACCAAGCATGGCCATGAAGAAAAGATATTAGAATCTACCTCACTCCTTTCTTTGCAGAGGTGGGAGACTGTCAATACAGAAGACTGCATAGAGTGTCAGACTTGATTGATTAGTTTTGCTGAACTGTTTTATTCTGCCTCTGTCTTTCTTCTCTTTCTCTTTTATTTTGTTTATTTTTTAAATAGTATTTTATTTTTTCCCAATCACATGTCAAGACAATTTTTAAAATTAATTTTTATAAGATTTTGAGTTCCAACTTTTTCTCCTTCCCTCCCTCCCCTCTTCCTAAAATAGTAGGCAATTTGATATAGGTTATACATGTGCTATCATGTAAAACATATGTCCATATTGGTCACAGTTGCAAAAGAAGAAATAGATCAAAAGGAAAAAAAAAACATGAAAAACAGTAAAGGAAGTGAAAAGAGTATGCTTTGATCTGCAGCCAGAATTTATCAGTTCTTTATCTGGATGCGGATAGTATTTTCTTTCCTGAGTCCTTTGTATTTGTCTTGGATCATTGTGTTGTTGAGAAGAGCTGAGTTATTCATAGTTGATCATCACACAGTGTTGCTGATACTGTGCACAACATTTTCTTGGCTCTTCTAATTTCACTTTGCATCAGTTCGTACAAATCTTTCCAGTTGTTGATTTTTTTTCTGAATTCTGCCTGTTCATCATTTCTTATTGCACAATAGTATTCCATTACATTCATATACCACAGCTTGTTCATCCATTCCCCAGTTGATGGGCATCTTCTTAGTTTCCTGTATTTTGCCACCACAAAAAGGGCTGCTATAAATATTTTTGCACATGTAGGTCCTTTTCCTTTTTTTATGATCTCTTTGGGATGCAGAACTAGTAGTGATATTGCTGGATCAAAGGGTATACACACTTTGATTGCCCTTTGGGCATAGTTCCAAATTGCTCTCCAGAATAGTTGGATCAATTCACAATTGCACCAACAATGCATTAGTGTACAAAATTTCCCACATCTTCTCCACCTCCACCATTTATCATTTTCCTTTTCATATTACTGAATGTGATAGGTGTGAGATGGTAGTTCAGAGTTATTTTAATTTGCATTTCTCTAATCAAAAGTGATTTAGAGCACTTCTTCATATGCCTATAGATAGCTGTCATTTCTTCATCTGAAAACTGCCTGTTCATATCATTTCAGCATTTATCAATAGGGGAATGGCTTATATTCTCATAAATTTGACTCAGTTCTCTATGTATTTGAGAAATGAGTCCTTTATCAGAGGCACTTGCTGTAAAGATTGTTTCCTAGCTTTCTGCTTTCCTTCTATTCTTGGTTGCATTGCTTTTGTTTGTGCAAAAGCTTTTAAATTTAATATATTCAAAATTATTTTACATTTTGTAGTGTTCGCCATCTTTGGTTTGGTCATGAACCTGTAACTCACTTAACTTCTCCTTTAAGAATTTGAATGCTATACCACCTGGTCTATATATGTTTATTACTGATATTACTTCACTGTCTATGATACCTTTTAGCAAGATGCAGTTTCCTTCCTTGGCTCTTTTAATTAGGTCAGTTTTTGTTTTTGCTTAGTCTGAAATCAAGATTTCTACCCCTGCTTTTCTTTTCTTTTCTTTTTTTTTTTACTTCAACTGAAGCATAATATATTCTGCTCTAACTCCTTACCTTTACCCTGTGTAGGTCTCTCTGCTTCATGTGTGTTTCTTGGGAGCAACATACTGTAGGACTCTGTTTTTGATCCACTCTACTATCTAATTCCATTTTATGGGAAAGTTCATTCCATTCACATTTACAGTTATAATTACTAACTGTGTATTTCCCTCCACCCTATTTTTCCTCCTGTTCGTCCTCTCTCTATTTTCATCCTTTTCTTCCTCAACAGTGTTTTTCTTCTGTCTACCCCCCAACTCCTAACATCACCCTTACTTAATCTCTTCCCTCCTACTTTCCTGTTGGGTAAGATAGATTTCTATATTCAACTGGTTGTGTATATTATTCCCTGTTTGATACAATACTCATGAGAGTAAGGTTTAAATGGTGCCCATTGCTCACCCTCCCATCTTTCCCTCCATTGTAATAGGTCTTTCAGGCTTCTTCATGTGAAATGACTTATCCCATTCTACCTCTCCATTCTTTCTGCACCCAGTGTACTCCTCTTTCTCATCCCTTAATTATTTTTATGTCATTCCTTCAAATTTAATTTATGCCTGTATTTTCTATATGTATATATTCCTTCTAGGTGTACTACTACAATTTTCAAGAATTATAAGTATCATTTTCCCATGTAGGGATATAAACAGTTCAGCGCCATTGAATCCTGCATGTTTTGTTTTCCCATTTTCCCTTTTTAGGCTTTTCTTAGATCTTGATATTGGAGATCAAATTTTTTTGTTCAATTCCAGTCTTTGCTTTATAAAAGCTTGAAATTCTTCTATTTCTTTGAATGACCTTTTTCTCTTGAAGTATTATGCCTAATTTCCCCAGGTTGGTGATTCTTGGTTGTAGTCTTAGCTCCTTTGCCTTCTGCAATATCATGTTCCATGACCTCCAATCTTTTAGTGTTGAAGCTGCTAAGTTCTGTGCAATCCTAATTGTGGCTCCCCAATATGTGAATTGTTTCTTTCTGACCACTTGCAGTAATTTTTTCCTTGACCTTTTTTAATTTGGCTATAATGTTCTTTGGTATTTTTATTTTGGAGTTCTTTCCTGAGGTGATTGGTGGATTCCTTCAATGCTTGTTTTGCCTTTTGGTTCCAGGACATCAGGGAAGGTTTCCTTGATAATTTCTTAAAAGATGCTATCCAGGTCCTCCTTTGGACTATGGCTTTCAAGTAGTCCAATGATTTTGACATTGTCTCTCCTGGATCTATTTTCCAGGTCAGTCATTTTTCCAAAGAGGTGTTTTATATTTTCTTCTATTTTTTTCATTTTTTTTTAATTTATTTGATTGATTCTTGGACCCATTAGCTTCCATTTGCCCAATTCTAACTTTTAAGGAGTTGTTTTCCTCAGTTAACTTTTATACTTCTTTTCCATTTGGCCAATTGTACTTTTTAAGCCAGTTGTATCTTTTTCTAAGCTGTTGACTCTTTGTTCATAATTCTCTTGCATTATTCTCATTTCTTTTCCCAATTTTTCTTCTACTTATAGGATTTTTAAGCTCCTTTTTGAGTTATTCCATGAGTTCTTTCTGGGCTTGAGACTACTTCTCATTTTACTTTGGGGTTTTGCCCATAGGTGTTTTAACATTGTTGTCCTCTTCTGAGTTTGTGTCTTGATCTTCCTGGTCACCATACTAACTTTCTATGGTCAGATTCTTTTCTGTTGTTGCTGTTGGGTGTAATGTTAAGGGTGGGGTGTAAGATCTTCCCTGCCAATTAATAGGCCTCTCGTGGAGGCCATTAAGGGAAGCTTGCATGCTTATAGAAAGGCTTACACACCTTTTGTTAATAAGCTAATTAGGCAATGAGTCAGATTGTGATGCCTTCTGGCTCTGAGCCTAATAGCTGAAAGAGCATATATTCTGAGAGGTGAGCTTTTTGCTTTGGGGGCTTGCTTATGAGAAGGATCTTGTGATTGCTTGGTTGAGACTCTGAGTGGCTGTATATTCAAAGCCTTCTGACTGCTCAGAGGTAAAGGCTCTCTTGATCTAGTGGTGTATGTAAAGTATATAATATTTCTTTGAATCAAGCAGTTAACAGCCCTGTTGGTCTTTATTTCTCTACTCCATATTTTTTTTTCAGTTTAATTAAAGAAGATTGTTGACCCCTGAAACATTTCTTTCCTAGTAAAGCAGATAAAAGAACCAGCCATCGTGGGTATGTCAGTGTGGTTGCTGTTACATTGTTGTTGTTTTTTTCATCTTTTTTTGGCCTTTTTCCTTTCTTTTAAATTTGAGCTCTGCTTGTGGGGTGGAAGGGGGTAGAGGCCCTGCCTGTTTACCTGCTGCGGCACTGATGATGCCCTGAGGCCCACAAAGGACCCTCATGTCTGGTGTGCTGGAGGCCATAGGGGTCTGGCAGTTTAGCTGGTGCTGAGCTGGGGTCCCAGTGCTGGTGTCTGGCATGTACTGGCATGTTTCTGAGTTTTTCTAGGGCTATGCTCCGAAGCATGTGGAGGCCTGGCCACCAGAGGCTGCCTGTTTGCCTGGGGTATACTGAAGCACATGGCATAGTGGGAGCTGGAGTTTGCTTATTCCCCTGACTGTACTGAGGCATGTGGGGAGTCCTGGTGTTGGTGTTTGCCTGCTCCACCACACTGGAATTCAGGATCTCCCCCTGGTTTGCTGAGGTGGGGCTTCCTGCTAGCTTGCTGGAATACTTCCTATTCTGGATTTCATTCCCCCTTTTACCTGAGTGAAATGGAGCTTTCTTACCAATCTTCTAAGCTTCTTGGGCTAAAGGATTGTTTTGTTCTATCTTTCTGCTGGGGTTCTCCTGTTCCAGGATTTGTTTGGGGGTGCTATTTTATCATTGTTTAGAGGTGAATATGGGAGAGTTATGGTGATTTACTGGTTTCTCTGCCATCTTGGCTCCCAGAAGTCTGTTCTCTTATTCTCTTTTAAATAAGGGATAGCTATCCGGTTGGAGAAGGGAGCAGGGACATATTGGGAAGGTAGGTTTTGATATAATAAAATAATTTAATCTAAGTCACTTAATGAGGAACCAAGTTCCTGGCAACCATGTTGAAGGTTAAGACTACTTCCCCTTTCCTTCCTAATAGGAATCATTTCTTGTTGGATCATCAGAATTTCATTCCTGGAAACTCCCTAGACTGACTTCTGTACAACTTAAGTTCTTAGGAACCTACCTATATTTTCTCTGAGCTCTTTGAAATCTATTCCCTTAAAATCTAAGGTACATGTCTGACTGGATTTAGTTTCCTTCCCTTTTCTTATAACAGATTTTAAGGTAGTGTGGTTGTTTCCTCGTTAAGATTCCCCACCATCTCCACCTTATTATAACTGTAGGTTTTATTTGTTTTTTTTACAAAGGAATAGTTACTTCGCAGTTGAACAAAAACAAACCTACAAGCATTACCCCCAATACTTCAGTGTAATAATCTTCCCTATAGCACTTTAGTCTCTGGGAGGAAATGAGGTTTACAATTTAGCTCAGTACCTATATAGTATGATTTCTATTGATTTCTTATCTAAAGGCAGCTTTACTTCCAGATGAGTGTTTCCCCTACACTGGGGTACTGAACATAAATCCCAAAGGTTCAGTTCTTTTTCCTTATTCCTCAAGGCATTGATGTTACACTGGATGCAGAGCCCAACCCAGATTCTGACTCCTAGATTCCACGGCTCACTCACTTGTCCTTTGAAACTCCTCAAACTGGAGACTCCATTCTCAGCACCTATAATGGAAAAGAATGAACAAAATGTCCAAAGGACATGCTTGTTTCTCTATGGGTCATATGACCTTGGGAGGTGAAGAACCTAAGGCCTCTTCTATTTATAGCAGAGTCCTTTCACTGGAATCTGCCAGTGAAGGAATCACCTCACTCCCCAGACATGAATGTACAAAGATATCTGGCCCTTTTGAAGGCACAAACACTTCTAGGTACGTAGCCAGTAGAAAAAGGTTCCTCCCAACCGTGTAGTTGGCCAACTCAAACATATCATGGAATGTCATCATGATTCTTCTAGAAGCGGATTCCTCTACATGGATACACTATCTCAGCAAGCTCACAGGATCTGCACATGCTTCCAGATCTCCACTATACTAGTTTAATAGCTAGTGTTTGAGACACCATTGAGAAAAGAGATGAGAGGGCTCGGGGCAGAGCCTTAGGGGACACCATGGTTAATGCCTGTGAAATGGGTAGAAGAACCAGCAACGAGGCTGAGGAATGTTTAGACATATATAGGGAGAATCAGAAGATATGGTGTCACAAAAACCTAAACATAAGAGAGTATCTGTGAAGAGAGAGTGCTCAACAGTGTCAAAGACTTTAGAAAGGTTAAAAAGGATGATGACTGAGAAAAGGATCACTGGTAACTTTGCAGAGAGCCATTTCAGTTCAACGAAGTCAGAAGCCAGACTGCAAAGGGTTAGAAGAGAGTGAGAGGATGGGAAGTGGAGGCACCTATAGTAGCCAGCTTTCTCAGAGAATCCGGCCAAAAAGAGGAAGAAAGATATCAGATGATAGCTAGTGGGAATGGTTGGATCTTAGAATCCCTAGAAACTTTCCAAGCTTAGCTCATATGTTATCTCCTACAGAGGCCTTTACTATTCCTACCCAGTTACTAGTTTTTCCTGGTATATACTTCAAGTTTATTTATATAGTTACATGTTTTTTTTTCTTTCTATAGATTTTAAGCTCCTTGAGGGCAAAGACTCTGTCATTTTTTTTGTCTTTGTATCCCTGCTGCCTAGTACAGTGTGCAAGGCATGGAGCAAATAGTAAATAAATGTTTGTTTGGTTGATTAATATTTGTTTCTTCTTCCTCTGACACTTACAGGATGATCTGTCAGCTGATTGCATCATTTCCTGGAGGGAAATATATGCTGTCCTGACACTTCAATTGGTATATAACCACAGATAAGTAAGATACTTCTCGTCCCAGAGTTTCAGTGTCCTAATATACAAAATGCAAGGCAGAGAGACTGGACTAAATAAGCTCTAGGTTTCTTTCCAGTTCTAAAATTGTTCTGTTTCTCCATATCTTTACTGGTTCATTAATTCCCCCCTCCCTCCCTCCCTCCCTTTTGGAATGCTTTGGGCTGTTCTATAGTCAAAGCTCCAGTTGTGAGGAATTTAGAACTCTTGACCTGGGCAGTGATAAAGTTACATGACTTTTATGATTAAGATGTTATGATTAGGCTCCTAGTGAAAGCTGACAGGTTGAATTTTCTGCCCCAAGCATCTCTGATAACTTTCATTTTTAGCAAATAGCTAATTAAGTCATAGTAAAACAAATTTAAAATATACCCAGTATTAATGAAGGGAGAAGAAGCTGCAGTGGAAATTTCTTAACTAGTTTAGAAAGAATTCCATTTTGAGAACAATATGCAGAAGGCTTTTTTTTTGTTTGTTTTGTTTTTTCCCTCTGACTTCAGATAGGGGGAGTGGGTGAAGTGGCTTTAATTACAAGCCAAACATGCAAAGCCTGTGAATTCTTGTTTAGTTAAGTTCAGCTATAATGAGCTTTCAGTACTCTGCCAGAAATAAAATGATTGTATATTTATATGGCTTTGCTTCTTTGAATTTTATGACCATGCTATGTGACTGAGGCTCCTGGTAATATTTTTGTGCCCTGAAGTGGAAGCATTTGCTCCAAAGATCAGACAAAAGACAATCAGGTTCTCTAATGAGATACCTGATGGGCCTGCCCACCTCGACTTTCTCTTCTTCCAAGTCATCCTTCATGTAAGTCTGCTGCCAGACTTATCTTCTTAATTCAAAGCCCTGCTTGGACCTCATCCCTGCTCAAATCAGGATGGAGCCTTTTTGTCTATCTAGTCAAGTCAAAGCTCCATTATCTAGCCTTCAAGGCCCTCCATAATCTTATGACTAGCATTCCAACCTAATAGATAATTACTCCTCTGTATTCCCTCTGTTTTTCTGTCAACATAGTCCATTCTTTGCCACCATGAATGCTCTGTATGATCCTCAATCCTCACTCTTTAAACACCAACTCAAATAATTTTTTCAAAAAGCCTACCTTGACCCATCCAGCTGCTCTTCCTACCTTTCCCTTCAGAACTCACAAAGAGGTCCATTTCCATAATGATATTGTAACCAAAATGGCCTTTGTTTTCTTTGAGTGACTCAGTTTATCTCATTGAGTCTTGCTGGGTGCTGGGCCCCTGCTAGGGCTAACTCCGGGGAGGGCCTAGTTTGCATGTCGGGGACAGCAGAGGCTTTTGGACCACGTGGGTTTGGGTCTGCCTCTGTTGGGTGTTGACCTGGTCTGTGTGGATGTGAACCTCCCAGGGTCCTAGGGGAAGGGGCCAACTCAAGAACCAATCGGCCCTGGTCATTCAGGCAGTGCTTGATGATGTCAAAAACTCTAGAAGAGGGGAGAAGACAGCTTGAAGATCCCTTTTCGGTTGGAGCAGCAGCGGGAGCAGTGGCGAGCATGACTCTGGGCCAGCCCTTGTTCCGGGCTGAACCTAGATGTTGGTAACTATGAATTGTATTGGGTCTGTCTGTTGATAGTTGTAACTTGTGTGTATTTTTTTCTGAAGTTCGGGGTGCTGGTTTTTTCCCCTGAACTAAATGAATGTTCTAAAGTTCAGGGTGCTGGCTGTTTTTCCCCCTGAACTAACTGAATGCTGCCTGTATGCTCCCCTGAACTAACTGAATGCTGGATTAAAGTAAGCTTGTCAACCCCTTCACCGTGCTTCCCTTGGTTAAGCAGATGAAAAGAACCTGTGCTTTCCTGGCGTGCTGGCAGCTCTCTGGGTGCTGGCTGTGGGTGGATCTTGCACCCCCACAGAAGCTGCTAGCCAGATTGTTAAAACAGATATCTTATTGCTATTATTATTTTTTTTATCATGACTCACAGGCTAGGCTTAGCTCAGGGAAGTCCCCTGGAAGTTTAGGTTTAAAACTGAAACAAAGGATCTATTTAAAATAAAAGTTCTTCAGGCAGACTTCAGAAAAACCTGGAAAGATTTTATATGAACTGATGCTCAGTGAAGTGAGGAGAACCAAGAGAACATTGTACACAGTAACAACCACAGTCTGCGATGACTGATTTTGAAAGACTTAGCCCTTCTCAGCAATGCAGAAACCTAAAACAATCCCAGAGGACTCATGATGGAAAATGCCATCCACATCCAGATAAAGAGCCATGGAGCCTGAATACAGAAGCAAAGCAGACTATTTTCTTTTCTTTTTGTTTTGTTTTGTTTTGTTTTATTTTTTCTTTCTCATGGTTTCTCCCATTAGTTATAATTCTTCTATACAACATGACTGATGTGAAAATATGTTTCATATGAATGTATATGTAGAAGCTATATCAGATTGCAGGCCTTCTTGGGGAGGGAGGGGGAAAAATTTAAACTTACGGAAGTAAATGTCGAAAACTAAAAATGAATAAATTAACTTAAAAAATAAAATAAAAGTTCTTAAGCTATGGTCCACAGTTCCCCAAGGTGTCTGTAGATGGATTTGAGGGGTTTTGTGGACTTGGATGGGGAAAATATGTATGTATGTGTATGTATGTATGTATATATGTATGTATGTATGTATGACATTCAAAGCAGGTAAGGGATGTTCACCTGGGATGAAATATTGATTAAATTAGAGGGCTTTCTAATGTTGCTCATGTTGCTTGTCTATGATCAGAAGCCTGAGGGAGGAGCCCTAGCCTCTCATACCCTGGCTTTTTTTTGTACCCAAGGGATCAAGAAGCTATATTAATATCCCAAGCCTTAGTCTCTTGAACCAATAAAATAGAGAGAAAAGTTTCAATACTTTTTAAGGAAGACTAGCTAAACTTGCATGAAGGTTGGGGTTGTGGTACTAGTGTTGCTTAGTATATTGCTTCCACCACATTGCAATAATATATTATATATTTGTGTCCCTACTTTCATCCCCTACCAAACCTCATAAAGGCAAGGATTGTGTTTTATCTAAATGTTGTATCTGCCCCAATGCTTAGCAAAGTGCTCTCTGTCCAAAAGGTGTACTTATTAAGTGGTTTGTGAATTTGAATTCAGTTTTTGCCATTCTTCTAAATGGAATGATTTCTAATAATGGTATCATCAATATTAAGCAACTCACCTTGAATGAATGTCTATTATAGGTCCAAGATTGTACGTAACACTGTGGGAGATAACCAAAAAGGTTCAGAAATGGTTCCTATGCTTTATTTTTAAAAATTCGATTATATTTTATTTTTAGTTCCAAATCATCCCTCTCCCCTTTTCCCTTCCTCTACCCATTGAGAAGGCAAGAGAAATAAAGCCCACTAAAATATGTATAGTCATGCAAAATAAATTTCCATGTTAGCCATTTCCAAGAAAAAGAAGGAAAGAGAAAGAAAGAACTGAGATTCTATCAGCTCTTTATCTGTTTCATCTATTCTATCTGTTTCACTGTGAGTCCTCTTTAATTGTGATTGGACATTGTGTTGATCAGAGTTCCTAAGTCTTTGTTAATTGTATAAGTTATTATCAATGTATTGCTCATTTCACTTTGCATTAGTTTGTAAAAAATCCTGGGAAACTGGAGTTCCAGGTCTTACCTTGCCAATAACTAGCTTTAGCTAGATATGATGATAGATAGCTTTTAAGTTTTGCAAAACATTTAGATGTTTTGAGCCTCACGTCAACCTTGTGAAGGAGGTAGTATTATTTTTGTCTGCATTTTCAGTTAAGAAAACTGAGGCATACAGAATTTAAGTCACTTGCATAGAGTTACATAGCTAGTGTTTGAGGTAGTATCTGAATTCAGGTCTTTGAGACTTCAAGCCCAACACTCTTTTTGTGCTATCTTATCTATTAAAATTGAGGTTTGGTCCACTCAGTCTGTATATTTCATTGCATTTGAAGCTTCATAAAGCTAAGTCACTAACAAGGGAGAGATTTCCAGCCTGGGAACCAGGATTAAAGTACCAACTCTCCCACTATAAATAACTCACATTTTCACAGCATTTCACATAAATGTGAAGATTGCAAGAAAGCTCCTGGGGCAGCTAGCTGGCACAGTGAGTAGAGTACCGGCCCTGGAGTCAGGAGGACCTGAGTTCAAATTCGACCTCAGACGCTTGACACATTTACTAGCTGTGTGACCTTGGGCAAGTCACTTAACCCCAATTGCCCTACCTTCCCCCATCCAAAAAAACAATTAAAAAAAAGAAAGCTCCTTAAGGAAAGGGCTCTCTTTTTGTTTTGTACCCACCACATAGCCCAGATCATTGTACTTAATCATGACATCGTCATGATTGTCATCTTCCTTGTGATCATCCCCACCACCACCACCATCATTATTAAATGGACAAGCGATTTTATTGATTTGGAGAACTGCAAAGACTTCCTTAACCAGTATAAATCAGTATTTGCTTTTCAATTTATAGTCTTATAGAGTTCCTTAGGGGTCACCAATAGGTTAAGTGACTCAGTAGGGTCAAACAGACAGCATTATAAGCCATGGGGCTTTAACTTAGGACTTCCTGACTCCAAGGATAAGTGTTCACTTCTGCAAATTGTCTCTCATTGCACTTAGGCACTTAAATGCTTATTTGAATTAAATCAAATCTATCAGATGGGCAATGCAAGTGTAATTATCCCTAATATACAGATGAGGAAACTGAGGCCCAAATAACTTGAATTTGTCCATGGATCCTCAGCTACAAAGTATTGGAAAAAGGACTGATGTGTAAGTACTAACTTTATTGTAAGAAAGTTTCTTCCCTTATCCAGGCCTCTTCTCCATCAGCTGTAAAAGTAAGAATTTGTACTATTTATCTGAAGGTCCCTTGTAGATTGCATTCTATGATTCCAATAGGGATAGCTGGGTGGCACAGTGGATAGAATTCTGGACCTGAAGTCAAGAAGACTGGAATTCCCATCTGATGTCAGACACTTGCTGGTTGTGTGACTCTGGGCAAGTCACCTGATCTCTCTCTGCCTCAGCTTCCTCATTTATAAAATGGGGGAAATGATAGCACCCATCTCATATTTGTTAAGCAATTTGCAAACCTTAATGTGTCATATAATTGCTACCTGTTATTGAACTAGAACTCATGTTTTGGGACAGATGTGACTTTAGAAAGAGAAAGATTCATTCCTTCATTCATTCACAGACCTACGGTAATTAGGCACAAGATCAACAAAGTCAGAAATATTGCAGAGCCCTTGAAGAATGTTTATGTTGCTGGCCATTTAAAACTCCTGGGTGGGAGACGAAATATCTCTATCCCATAAGAAAAGCACTTTTGTGCTATCCAGAATCTCAGCTGCTGCCTTTTCCCTGCTTTGTTCCAAGGCTAGGCACAGAAAATTCGGCATCAGCTTCTAATATAGAGTGCCCTACTGGGAAATAAAGCTGCCACCAGTTAAATTCATTACCACAGATGGCACCAATCTTAGAGTCACTCTGAATTACTCGAAAAATTGGAGGAGCTAGTTATGAGCAAAATCATTGGCTTCAAAGGTTCTCAGCCTAGCTAATAGATCACATGGCTGAAGCTTTTTTACCTCGAGGTCACTGGTTTGACCAGGGCCCAGTTTCCTGCTGATAAAAAAAAATACTTTTCCCATCTGACAGCTGGCCTGTGGCAGTTCTGTGAAATGAACTGTTCTCTAGCCAGGTCCTGGTGAATAGTCATCCGTTCAACCCCTGGCCATGCACAGACTCAGCACTTTTGCTGATGTTTCTCCCTAGACTACCAAGGTCCGTGAGACAGAATTAAAGGGCATAAGACTCAGGGAGTTATGTAGCAGGGTCCTCAACTGGATGACTTAGGAAAGGATTGAGATTTGATTGCTTAGGGAAGGTGTCAATGATAGGATTTGAACTAAAGGTATTATAATCTTAGTATGGCTTTTCACCCCTGTGGCAAATAAGTGCCAGGCATAAGGGTAGGTAGGTGATACAGTGCATAGACTGGTGTGCCTGAAGTCAGGAAGACTCATCTGCATGAGTTCAAATCTGACCTCAGGCATTTAATGGAAGAGGGACCCGACCCCGGGCAAATCACTTCACCCTGTTTGCCTCAGTTTCCTCATTTGTAAAATGAGCTGGAGAAGGAAATAGTAAACTACTCCAGTATCTTTGCCAAGAAAAAACCCAAATGGGGATAGCTAGAATCAGAGACCAGGGATGGCCTTACCTACAGGCAGAATAGGCTGGTATAGGAGAATCAAAATGCAGGGGTGGGGAACCTGTGGCCTTGAGGCCATGTGTGGCCTTCTGGGTCCTCAAGTGTGGCCCTTGGACTGAACAAATTTGTTCTATGAAGTTTGGATTCAGTCAAATGTGGCCTTGAAGCCACAGGTTCCACACCCCTGAAAGGGGTTCTTGGCACATTCCCTTTACTAACTCTATTGCTCGTATCACCCTTAGCTGTGCCTGAAATTTCACAATTACTTCCATTTGGGGGATTTTGACTTGTAAGGCTGCCAACATAAAATATAAATATCTAAGAGATATTCTTTTTGTCTCTGGTACTCAGATTTTCTACTCTACAAAGTGAATTCGTTGTGTTAGGTGATTGATTTTAAATAAGAAGGCCTGGGTTCAAATCCTGCTTTGCTCCTTAATGTTTGTGTGACTTTATGTGCCTCAGTTTCCTCATTTATAATTAGGGGGTTGGACTGTATGCCCTTTAAGATCCCTTCCAGCTCTAAATCTAAAACCCTATGACTAGGGTCCCTTCTACCTTGAAAATACTATGAGTTTTCCCTCGAACTGAGCCTTGAATGATAAACTCACATTTATATCCACTTTTCGCCATAACCACTTTCCAAGCATACCTCAAGCTCTTACAAGAATGAGAATCAGAAGAAGTGCCTGGGTGATGCTAGTAATAGAAATGAACAGGCTTAAAGGGAAGGGGAAAGAGCATGGAAATCAACGTCAGTTTCATAATACCATTCTGAGACAGAAAGTTAAAATTCAGGGAAGGCAAAAGAGGCCTTGAAATGCAGTAAGATCCTCAAAACCTCTGAGTCTTAGTTTCTCCATTCATGGGTGGGTATAATAGTAACCTGATAATTTGCTTACATGGTTGTTGTGAAGATCAAATGAGAGGATGTATGTAAATGGTTTTGCAAACCTTACAGAACCATATACATACCAGTTACTAGTAGTACCTGAAAGCTTTTTGGTCCATAATAAAGAGTAGGCTTTAGAGTTAGAGAAACTGGTTTCAAATCCTGGATCTATCCTTATTTCTTCTGTGATTTAACATTTCTGCATCTCAATTTCTTTATGTGAAAATGAGGAGTTGGAATAGATGGTCTCTGAGGTCCTGTAGAGAAGAAAAAGAAAGTGCCCTATTGGTTCAAGAATAGACAGCTTTATGAATTTCCTTACATGAATATCCTTACTCTAATTGGTTTCTGTATGCCATGGTATGCTATTTATTGGTTACACAATTGTTGCCAAGAGGATGAGCCTTACAGAAAAAGGTCTACTAAGAGCCAAACTAAACTGTAGTTTGGAAAGTCACTTTCCAGTGAATGGTATCCCTAGCTAGCTTTCAATAAACTTACTATTTACTTGACCACTGGTCTCTGAAGTCATTGACCTCCATGCTATAGGCCTAGTTGGTAAGTAAGATTTTCCCTGATCTTTTCCAGATTCCAAGGCAAGAAATATCCCAACAGTCCTTTCCAGTTCTCCCTCTATCATCCAAAGATTTGATGAATCTGATGGCTCCTTCCTCTCTGAGGGCTTTCATGCTATGCCTTTATTCCTCAAGATTTCCACTACTGGACACCTCCTTTCCATCCCCCTCCAGCTAAGTTCTCCCTTTACTTATAAGAATTTTCCTTCCCTTCGTATATTTATTTCCACAAGAACCTACTAGGGGAAGGAAATTCTTCTGAGCCACTAAGAGTATAATGACTAATAACATGATGGTGTGTAACTCTTCCTGGGGGGATATATATTTTAACAAGACTTTCCTGGAGTAGAGAAGCAGGGACTGATTCAGTTGAAATAAACAAAATCAAAATGTTCCACGTGTGAGGCACTGTAGATAGGCCTGTGCTGTAGGAGGGTTAAAGACAAGGAAGACACAGTTGCTACCCTCAAGCGCATATAGCAATTCTCAGAGAAGATTGGGCATGGACAGAAGTAGCCATCACAAGAAGTAGAAAGTTTTATTTGGCATTCTTCCTTGACATGTATCATTATTGTGGTTTTTCTGCTATTAATAATGATAAGATTTTTATTTGCAAAATATAAAGAAAAGAGCACTAGACTCAAGAAGGTTTAATGCTTGAACCCTGGTTGGTTTATTTCCTTCATCAGCACTATGGGGCAATGATTATTACACTCTAACTCACAGGGACATTTGGGAGAAAACACTCTGGAAACCATGATACTTGTTATAAATATAAACATAACATGTCAGCTTAATTTGGTAGAAAGAAGGTTGGACTTCGAGTAAAGGAGAACGGGCTTCAAATGCTTCTGACCTTTACTGGTTGTATGACTACTTAGTACATGCTTGTAGATTGACTGACAACCTCTATGAACCTCAGTTTCTTTGTCTACAAAATAGGGAAAATGAAACCTAGAGTCATATTATGCACTCAAGGTTCTTTTGCAAGCCTGAAAATGCTGTGCAAATATGAGCCATTATTATTTTTAAAATGTTAATTAACATAGTTATTATTGTCAGGTTGTGGTTTTGTGTGTGTGTGTGTGTGTGTGTGTGTATGTGTGTGTGTGGTTTGTCCTTTGTTCTTGAAGAGGACCAGGACATCATGAAGATGATGACATGACTTGCAACTGACTTTGATTTGAGTGAGGGAAGGCTGTGCAAAGTCACCAGCCTCACTTTCTCCTCCAGAGTCATCTGGTTCCAGTGGCCAGATATCAATGAGGATGACTGGAGACGGTCCAGGTTGCAGTGGGAGACCTTGGCCCTTTTAAGCTAGTCTTTTCACATTTAGGAATGTCATTTACCTTCCCTAGATCTCAGTTCCTTGGAAAATGAAGGGGACTCTGAGATCCCTTCCAACTCTAGACTCAAGGCATTTCTTTCTAGACTCTAAGTTTCCTGAGGTTAGGGACCACATCCTACTTATCTGTTTATCGCCCCTCTGCCTCCCAACACATACATAGCACATAGTACCTAGCACATAGAAAACACCTGATATAAATTTCCCAAATGTATAGGTGAGTGAATGGGTGAGTTAACTAATCTTATGAGCATAATATTATAAGTGTATAAGGGAAAGGCAAAGTATTATTAGAGTTCAAAGGAAGAAAAGATCTCTTTTGGTTCATATAAGCTCTTCATGAACTAGCAGCCTTCCCTCCCAGAAACACAGGTGCATGAGATCAGTTTGTACCCCAACTCCTGAACTCTTGCCTCCAGTTGGGGGAATGACTAGGGTGAATTTAAAACTGAGATACCCAGATGCTTTGGCAAGGCTGGAGTGGACCATGGATGCTCAATTAAAATAAATCACAGTAATTGAGTTGTCACATGGGCCAGGCCTTTGATGAATGTAGAAAGGAAATGCTGATGCCATCCAAAAAAGCCTAGAATATTATTGCTTGGGGAAAAAAGTAATGAAGCTAGACAGGGATAGGCTTGTTGCATGCCTTTAGAAGCCTTGGGATACCTGCCACCAGGATCACCAGGATAATGTGCTGAGGTACTGGGTTAGTTCAGGAGTATCAGCAGGACCCTAGTTCAGGCAGCCAATTTGATTAGGACGTGGTACACGCTTGGCCTCAGAAGTAATTTCAAAGTGACCTTCTCTGGCCACTAGTGAATATGACTCTGAGACCATGCATCCTCTACTAAAGTGCTCCTTTGGTACTTCATCAGGGCAAGGTGACCCTGGTCTCTCAAAAGCCATGCCAACTGATCTTGGGCTCTGATATCTCCTAGCAGGCTTGAAAGCTTGAATACCAAACTATCTAAATTCAGCTTTTATCTTCACCAGGTTGGCTGTGGGGTGAATTTTTTAACCTTAGTAACTTTCAGTGACCATCTGTTTAAATGCAGAGGGAGATACAGTCTGACATGTGGTGGGGAAGAAAAGGTAAAAAGGAGTGAAACATGAATGGAACCATGCTGGTTAACATTTAACAACTGGCTCTCTGAACAAAATATATGTGAGTATATACATACATACACACACACGTGGAACAAATGTTTAACTTTAGTCTGCATCTTTTATATTTTCTCTTAAGTCTATTTTGTCTTAAGTCTAAATAATCAACCAAAAAATAAACTAGGTTTTGATTTGTATCATTTACCAATTTCCAGAGTGTAAATGCTCATGCTAAAAAGTTAATAATTGGCTTTCATATACTCCTGGATGGCGATTTCCTGAATAGTGTTTGGAGAGCAGGACCTTGGGTAGAAAGTCGTCCAGAATGTTTTCTGGTACGTTGGTGATGAACTGGTTGGCAAGGCTGTTATGAAAGAGCTGGCCAGATATGTCTTTCAAATGGTCTATGAAAAGTGCCCAGCAAAGTTGTGCTTGATATATCCTTGCCCATTTGATGTTTCAAAAACGATGACAGATTCAGGGTGGGTAGATGGACAGCCTGGGACCCTTGGTATCACATTAAACTTCTATTCAAGACCAAATGGTCCAAATAGGACCAATGGACCAAATAGGAAACCTGCAATTTGTGGATTGGTGGAAAGAGTCCTGAACCAGGAGTAATAAGACTAGACCTGAAAATGCTTCTAGCTCAGTATCGATTAAATAATCAATCCATAAGCATTTATTAAATCTCTACTATGTCTTAGGCACCTTACTGGGCACTGAGCATGCAAAAATTAAACAGTCACTGCCCTCAAGGAGCTTACATTCTATTGAGAGAGACAATATATTTATATATAAGTATATAAAAAAATTTAACATTATATAAACTTTATATATGTATAATATATATATAAAACATATATATATATATAAAAACATTACATTATATATATATATAAAAGATTAAAAATTATAATATTGGGCAGGTCTCTACATCTCTGGATCTCAGGTTCCTAATTTTTTTTAACTTTTTTTGGAGGGGGGATGGCAGGGCAATTGGGGTTAAATGACTCGCCCAAGGTCACACAGCTGGTGTTTCAAATGTCTGAGGTTGGATTTGAACTCAGTTCCTCCTGACTTCTGGACTGGTGCTTTACTCACTGCGCCCTAGCTTCCCCAAGATTCCTAATTTTTAAGATGAAAAGTTTTGAGCAAATAATGTCTAAGATCTCTGCATGAAACTCTGTTAATTACTCCAAATTTTGTGTTTTAAAAATTAGGAGTCTGGCCCAGATGGATGGAGAGACTTGGGCAAGATTGAGTGCACATGGGCACACACACAATCAAGATCAGAGCAGGTCGTTTATTCCCACACAGAAAAGGGAATAAGAAGTAATAAAGAATCATAGCATGATTAGAATAGAGTCCAGTCTTTTCTCATTACTATTGAGAGGCCTTATTGGGATACAGTTTCTTGGCAAGGTTGCTAGTCATTTTACATTTCAACTCACTGAGAGTAATAGAATCAAACTTCAAGTAGAATTATCTTTCTGGGGCATTTCTCTCTGTTTTCAATGATTTCTCGATTGCAAGCCCAACCCTGCTATTGCTGCTGGCACCTCAATAGCCCTGGTAGGCTCTGACTTTATCACCTGCATTGCCAGTCCTTCTAGGACCTTTTAATGTTTACAAGAAAAGGGAATATGACAAGAGAAGCAAGGCAGGTAGGGGCCCCTGGTACAAGCCCAAATAATTGAGTTAATGCTTCTCATGAAGAGTAAGTGCATAGGAAGATTCAGCCCCATCATCATAGTGGGGAAGGATAGGACCTATCTGTTCTTCCTAGAGTCATACCTTTTCTTGATAATTGATTTCAAGTGCTCCAACAACACGAAGCTTTTTGTCTTTGTTCTGCTGAAGGATCTCACATAATCAGCTTTACTGGCTCAGCAACTAATCCGGGGGGACTCCACTCAGTGATGAACCATTCATAGCCACAAACAGGTGGAGGATAGTTACACTTATTCAAGTTTCCACACTGTCCTTAGGGACCGGTCAGGGAAATTATGTGAATTTTCCAAGGGAAACAGGGAAGAAGCTTATGAATTTGACTGGAATGTCCTAAGGCATTCTGTAGGTTCCCTCTCAATTCTATATCCCATATTCTGACATCTCTTTTGCTGCTTACATGGCATGTCTTATGTTTTAAAATTTTAGATACTAAAGATATAAAATGCTCTGACATCCTGTGCTCTCTGCTCTAATATTTTCTGTCCCAAGGTCCTTCTCAGCCCTCACATTCTATTTTCTAACACGCTGTGTTCTAGGGTCATTTTTGTCTTTGACATTCTGTGATCCTTTAATTCTAGGGTAGCCACTCAGGAGAGGGGTGATGGGATCTGTGTGCATGGTTCAGGAGGCAGCTGTGACTTTCTGAATAGCCTGGAATTTGGCTATGGAAACTCACAGCCGGGAAAGCTAGACTAATAGATGAATGAATTGACAATGTGTGAATAAGTTATTCTGCTAAGCGGACATTGAAGTGCTGGCAGATGTGGACTCTGTCCCTTATTCTCTGCATAAATAGGCTGGCTTGGAAAAAGAGATGCCCTGGAAAAGCACAGCTTCCAGATTCTGTTTTCCATTTGAGAGGAGAAATAATTGACTATTTAAAAGTCGATGATAAAGTCACAATTGTTTGTTATTGATTCATAGAATGCAAAGGCTAAAAGGGACACTGAAGACCCTGTAGGAAGTTTGGTGCAGCAGAAAGAGCATTGGTTCTCATGTCAGAGGACCTGAGTTCAAATTTTGCCCCTAATTCTTGCTAGCTGTGTGGTCTTGGACAAGTCACTTAACCTACATAGGCTTCTCTTTCCTCATATATAAAATGAAGGATTTGGACCAGATGGCCTCAGATATCCCTTTCAGCTCCTTTCATTTTACAGGTGAGAAAACTAAGACCCAGAGGAGAGGAAATTTCTCATCTAAGGTCACATTCCTATTGTTAGAGTTGGATGTCAGATGCAGATCTATTGAAAACACCATGCTGTTGCTAACTTCATGAGTTAGGTATTGAACAATCTCCCTGAAAGCAGTTGTAATTCCTTAAACTTCAGCTTACTTATATCCCCATATGTCTCTTATACCTCCAACTGAGAGTTGGAATATCTTGTGTTAGGAATATTAAGAAAGCCAATGTCACTGGATTGCAGAGAGCATGGTGGGTAGAGGGGGAGAGGTGGTATGATGGTGGAAAGTATAAAAGTACTGGGAAGGTAGGGGAGGGCAGGTTATGAACATCAAACAGCAATAGTTCAAGTGTGAGGTGATGAGGGTCTACACAGAATGGCAGCAGTGCCAGAGGAGAGAAGGGGACATATTTTAGAAGTGTTGCAATGGTGAAATCAACAAGGCTTGGCAAGCGATTAGATATAGGGACTGAGAGATAGTGAAATTACACCTAGATTTCAAGCCTTGGAGGATTGGGGGTGCCTTTGACAATAGTAGAGGAGTTTGGAGGGAGGCAGGGTTTAGGAAAGGGGTAGGGAACCAGCAGCCTCGAGGACACATATGGCCTTCTAGGTCCTCAAGTGCAGCCCTTTGACTGAATCCAAACTTCACAAAACTTCACAAATCCCTGATTTGTGGCCCTAGAGGGCCATGTGTGGCCTCAAGGCTGCAGGTTGCCCATCTGTGGTTTAGGGGGAAAGATAATGAGTTCAGATTTAGACATGCTCTACTGGACATCCAATTTGAGATGTCTGAGAGCAGTTGGAGGTGTGAAATTGGAGGTTAGCAGAGAGGTTAGGAGGATAGGAAGATTGGAAAATCATCTGTATGGAGATAAATAATGAATCTATGGGAGCTGATGAGATCAAAAAGTGCAGTAGTATAGAAGAAGAAGGGAAGAGGGCTGGGGACAGAACCCTGAGGGACACCTATGGTTAGAGGGCATGATCTAGAGGAGGATCTGGCAAAGGAGACTAAGAAGGAGGAGAACCAGGACATAGTAATGCTCCTCTCCTCTCCCCTCCTCTCTCCTGCCCTCCCCTCCCATCTCCTCTTATCCTTGTACCTGAGATCTAGAGCTAGAAGACTTCTCATCCAAAAACTCTCCTTTAACAGATAAGAAAACGAAGACCAGCAGAGCTTAAGTGCCTTGCCCAAAGTTCTACAGATAGTGAGCATCAGAGAAAAGATTTGGAGACAGGACCTTTGACTCCAGGGAGAGAAGCTTTTTAACTACAAGTTCTCAAATAAAGTTTCCTGGGGATCTGTGCTTGGCCCAGCGATGTTTAAAGTTTTATCAGTGACCTCGATAGAGACATAGATGACATGCTTGTCAAATTTGAACATGATGCAAAGCCAGGAAGGCCAGCAAATACTCTAGATGAGAGGATCCCAAAAGAACTCATTGATACAGAACATTAGGCCAAGTCTAGTAAGGTGAAATTTAATGGGGATTAATGTAAATGATTACGCAGGTTCAATATTAATTTTATAAGTTCAAGGGTAAGTGGGGTAGTTTATCTGAAAAAGAGCCGGGTGCTTTGTGAACTGCAAGCTGCCTATGGATCAACAGAAAGATATGACAATCAAGACAGAGGCATAGTGTTCAAGATTAGGAAAAAGGCAAGTTTCATTGTACTCTTTCCTAAACCAACCACTTCTGGGGTACTGTGTTTCTTTCTTGGTATCACAGGCATTAGTGTTACTTTGTATGACTCTAAAGCAGGAGATATTAACCTGGGGTCTGTACATTTGAATGGAAAAAACTACATATTTATTTCAATATATTGGTTTCTTTGTAATCCTACACATTTTATTTTATGCATTTAAAAACATTAGTCTAAAAGAGGTCTCTACATAGGCAGGTACTTTACATAGTACTGTGATCCATAGGATAAAGTTTAAAGCAGTGGATGTAAGTTGAATAGAGGTGAATGTAGGCTGATAGAAGGTATAATGAATACACAGTGTCCAAGGCTTCAAAGCCTAAGAGGCTGATGAAGCTGTATGGTGCAGTTACAAATTCCAGGTACGATGTATAACCTTTAGTTACAGTGGTAGAACATGGAGATTGCATAGGAGAAGATAGGTAACAATAAAATAAGGAATTGTTCTTTAGAGACAATCCATTAAAGTTAGAAATTCATGATAGAGTACTACCTTTTCTGCTTAACTAAATTCTCCAATATCTGCCTTTGGTGATGCAAGGAATCCCATGTAAGATTGCTTCACATTAAAGGTATAGTTCTTTAGATCTAATGAATTCCTCATTAGTTCTTTAGATCTAATGAATTTCTCATTCTCATGTGTGCTGCTATGGTTACCAATCTGAATGCGTTGCCTTGGGGGATTGTGGAACTAGAAAGATGTGCTCATCAATGCATTAGGAACCCTTATTAAAAGGACCATGCACATCAATTGATGCAAAAATTTGCTTAGTTCCTCAAAATATTCTTAAATTCTCATCCTCTTTGTGCACATATCTTTGCTGTTTTCATAGTAATTCCTTTCTTTTCTATTTTTGGTTTTGGTTTGTTTTGCTGTCTGCTTCTTTGACAGGATTTTACTGAATCCGATCTTTGTACTAGGGACCAGTGTGTACCTTGTATGAAACATATGACATAGCCACTGGACACTGGAATTTAGTGACGATAAGCAATGCCAAGAGAGAAAAGGGTGGGATACTCTATGACCTGAATACCCTAAGACCTGGCCCTATTTTTCAGTAGTATTTTGGACTTTTTTCCATCATTGCTATATAAACTAATGAAGTTGCTGTATAGGGTGGACTTCCTGAGGGTTAAACAGCCCTCAATGGTGTTTTTCTCCCAGCAGCCTGCCCCAATCAGACAAAAGAACAGAATACCTTGAAAAAAAAACAGATTTATGGATGTGGTTACTCAAACAAGAGGTCAAAAAAAAGAAGAGTGGCAATCAACCCCTTTGAACCTTGATTAGCTACTAACAGCCCATTGGAGTTGCTCTTCCTGCAGTAGAGTTTGAATGCTTGCAACTCCAACGGGCTGGCCATATTGTTCAAATGCAAAATGTTCGATTGCCAAAAAGACTATTTTATGGAGAACTCATATAGGGCAAGCACTCACATGGTGGTCAGAGGAAGTGATGCAAGGACACTCTCAAAGTCTCTCTTAGGAACTTTGGAATTGATTGTGTGAGATGAGAGACACTGGCATAGGACTGACCAACATAGAGTGCCCACATCAGAGAAGGTGCTGTGCCCCGTGAGCAAAGCAGAATTGAAGTAACAAAAAAATGCAAGGTGTGCAAATTTAGAGAATCCACCCCAAATGTTCGCACGGACTATTTGTGCCTGACCGGTGGCAAAACATTCCAAGCTCATGTTGGTCTGACCAGACACAGTCTGACACACTGTAACTTGATATGATGTCATTTTTGTCCTCTTAGAGAATGAAGGACAACCCAAATAGCCAACCAACCAACTAATAACAGAAGAAAAGAGAAAAAAAAATCCTGCTGCTGCTTCTACCTTCACCAATTTCTTTGGTGCTTTTGTTGTTGAGTCGTTTTAGTTTGTCCAATTCTCCATGACACCATTTGGGGTTTTCTTGGCATAGATACAAAAGGGGATTGCCATTTCTTTCTAGACCTTAAGAAATTCAAGGACTATTAGTGGAGAGGCTAAGCTCACCAAACACAGTGAGTCTTACTATTGCTCTCACTGTGATAGGAGACCTTACATCCAGGTAATAGTTTATTGCATAGAAGGTAGGGTTCAAAATTTTAAGGAATGGGGGCAGCTAGGTGGTGCAATGAATGGAGCGCTGGCCCTGGAGTCAGGAGGACCTGAGTTCAGATCTGGCGTCAGACATTTGACATACTTGCTTAGCTGTGTGACCTTGGGCAAGTCACTTAACCCCAATTGCTCTGCTTTCCCCCCTCCAAAAAATAAAGAAAAAAAAATTTAAGGAATCCAGGTGATCATCATCCTTGGGGACCCCACTAAGGTCAGACATGGAACTTCCATGGAGGTGGAAGGTTTTAGAGAAATAACAACATGGTAGGCAAAGGTCACTTCCTAGATAGAAGTATAAGAATGATTGATCAGCCTGAACACATAGTGGAGATGGAATTGTGGGATGGATTCATTTTACTTAGTGTGATCAGGTATCACCTGCTCTCCTCAACTGTCCAGGCTGCTAAGTTTCTTAGTCTCTCCTCCTCCTGCACCTTTACCACTATGGCCACATTTCCTGAGGGACTTGTGTTATGCAAGTCCAGTAAGTCCATGATAAAGGCCTTTTTTTTTTGGAATGCCTCCATTTTCCATTTTGCACTAAGAAAGTGCCAGTGACATTCCTAAGCTTGACTGGCATGTCATAACCACAGCATCTGTAGCCGCACTGTCTAACTATAGACTCTCAATGTCTTTCTCAACTTCATTTCTCAGCAAAGAACATAACACCTTCCGTGTTATACCTCCAGTATAATATTAAGCAAAATCTCGCAATTCCATCTGGATCTTTCATTTGGCCTGTTGCCCTCAGACAATGGGTCTACTTGAGCTTTGGAATGAACTTCTCAAATACCACCTTCATTTGTTAGCCTCCACCTTTGCCAGTTAGTGTGACTTCCTTGAAAATAATATGTTCACCCTCAGTCACTTTCATTTCACTGATCAGAATGGCTCCTTTGACCTGTTCCTTTTTCATGCTGCTCATAGAGATAATGGGGCAGATGGTGAGGATATATACTGTAACTGCATTCTAACCCTGGGAATGATTTCTTTTTTAAATTCTATGCTGGGTTTGTTAAAAGTTGCCACAATAGTGAAAGCAATATAGACATGTTGCCCCCAGGAGCAAGTTGGCACAGCTAGTAAATGCCAGAGTGAGGACTTAATTCCAGATTTTCTCACTGCCTTACCATACCATGATAATATTATTTTCGTACTGGGAGTCTGGTGTGGGATTTTTATTAATGCCACCATTCTCAATAGCTCCTCTCTCCTCTGAATTTCTCATCCCTTTCTCATTTCCCTTTGGGTCCCTAATCATCTAGCAGAATGTTTGAGCAAGCACACTCTAACCCTGCCGCACCCACCCACCCGTCTGCTATGGCGGGCTTGTTTTCATTCCATCATTTCTCTCTATTATCTCCTGCCTTGAATTTATTTACCTCCATCCAGTGCTTTGAATCCCACTGAATGAAAACCCTTGTGTGAAATAAGGTTGCCCAGGAGAAACTAAAGAAAACATTCCAGCCAACATTCCAGTTATCTATCTAGGGACACAGAAAGATGAGAAGGCTGACAAAGAAAACATCTTTATTTTCATCAGCATCTAGGCAGGGGGAAAATACTGTGGGACCTGTCTGTAATAATTTTCAATTTGAAAAAGGTGGTGACCTGTATCTGGCTAATATGATGAGAAAATTTGATTTGTACAGAATCTGGAGATGGAAACAGCCTTAAAAACGTGAAACCAAAGGGAGAGATGCTGCAGAATTAAAAGACAGAGTATTTTTCAATGGACAAGGACTGAATGAGACAAGGGAATGGAGGAGCTTCAACAATATTGCTGAGTCTGGGGGTGGGGTGGGGTGGCCAATATGACAACTTTTCATGGGAAACCCTCAACCTCTAAGACTGAACACAACTCCTGGAGTTATGGGAAGTCTAGCAACAGAGACAGGGAAGTCTGATAGTGCAAATGAGCTGGAAATAATGCTGAATTTGGAATCAGATAAGCTGAGTACACATATTGTTTTTACTATACATACAAGATACAATAATAATTTATTAAGTACCTATTATGTGCCAGGCACTGTGCTAAACTCTGATGTTACAAATAATAAAAAGAAAGACAGTCCTTGCCCTCATGGACCTTATGATCTAATGAAGGAAGATAAGGCAGAAAAGGAAGCTGAAAAGGGGAGGGGAATGCCATGATGAAGACGATGATGATGGAATTGAAATCAGAGTAGCTGGTGGCAAATGAAAATGTGACCGAAGGTAATTCACTCTACCATTTTGGGTTTCAGCTTCTTTACATAACTATTAATGGCACTGAACTAGGTTCCTTCCTGCTTTAAATTTCTAATACTATCATTATATGACTAGATTCAATTAAATTCAATTCACACACATGTGTGTGTATCTGTATATATGTCTGTGTATATATCTCTGTATATATATGTATCTGTGTATGTGCTTATACATACAAACACACACACACACATACACATACATACATACATACATGCATGCATACATACATCTATTAAGTGCCAGCCACTGTTATAGGAACTGCAGATAGAAAGATAAAAATGAATAGTAAGTCCCTGGCCTCAAGGAAGTTACATTCTAAGGTATCCACCAGCAGTGTGGTATTATGGAAAGAACACTGGCTCTGGGATCAGAAGTTTGTTGTTGTTCAGTCTTGTCTAACTCTTCGTGACCCCAATTGGAGTTTTCTTGGCAAAGATACTGAAGTGGCTTACCATTTCCTTCTCCATCTCATTTTACAGGTGGGAAAAATGAGGCAAATAGGGTTAAGTGACTTGCCCAGGGTCACACAACTCTTATGTATCTGAGGCTAGATTTGAACCCAGGTCTGGCTGACTCCAGGTCTGGTACTTTATCCATTGGACCACCTAGCTCCCCACTGAGATCAGAAGAGCTGGGTTCAAATATTGACTTTGACAGTCATAACCTTAGGAAAGTCATTAACCTTCTTAGGGCTCAGTTTCCTCCCTGTAATATGAAGGGATTTGATTAGATGGCCTCTGAGGTGGCTTCTACTCATAAATAGTTAAACTTCCTGGTTTTGATCCTGCTTCCATTTAAGAGTATCTACGCCTCTGCCCATCACCTATAAAATGGGGATAATAGTGCTTTCATGACCTCTCTTTCTCCTTGTCACGAATGAATGAAAACAAGTAATTAACTGTCTCTGGTGTACCTGGCATTGTGCTAAGTACAGGGCATAAGGCAATCTATACCCTCAATGAACTTGCATTGAGATGGGCGGTCTTATCACACATAATGGAGCATTGGCCAGTAGCCAAAGGAAGGTGTTTTGCATTGGGAAATCAAAAGGTCAGGCAACAGAACAAAAGGGAAGCTAACTGATATGTCCTTTTAAAAACTTACGGTAGTGTTTGGTCTGATTAATAGTTCCCAGGGAAGAAATAGGAAAGAGAAGAGGGTCAGTAGAATTCTTGACCAAAGCTTGTCTGTACCTCCTCCTTGACACTCCTATTCCCCTTTAGAGGACATTCTCTGGTGACTCTGCCTCCACTCACCAAACCTGCGAAATCTCAGTCAACTCAGTCAACATCCCGTTTCAGCTGTAATCTGCCAAGACCTGTCCCATGCCTGGTAGGGGACCAGCCCTGCCTGGTTTCAACTCCTTGGAACAAGAGGTCCCTCCCAAATTAAGCTCATTACTTAAAGTCTCATCACCATGCTGCTGATTCAGGCCTTGACTGACACTGCCTCCCTCAGCCTCCTCTCTTTTCTGATTGGAGGGCTGGAGAGTGAAGTATCAAACTCTACTGGACATTTCAGCCATTTCTCTCTGCGTCTGCTGCTCTTCCTGCTTTCAACTCCTGGAAAGAGATGTCCCCTCAAGATGCTCCTTAGCCAGTTAGCCCCTGGTCTCTCTCTCCTCCCCCTTCCTGCCTCCTTTTGTATGGTCTCCCCTCATTAGATCATAAGCTCCTTGAGGTCGGGGACTATCTTTTTTTTTTTTAATTGCATCCCCAGTGCCCGGCAGTGATAAGCACTTAGTAAATGTTTATTGGATTGGATTAGCTTTATACCTGTGTAGGGGGCAGTAAAGGAAAGAGACAGGGATGACTACTATTTCAATTAAAGCTGAAAAAGTCCTGAGCAAAATCTTGTAGTTGGAAATTGCATTTGGAAATCCTTGAGGTACATTTGAAAGTGAGGAACTTTCTTTTATAGGCATTCATTTTTGTGATTTGACAGGTTGCCTACCCCCAAATCTCTTCCTCACCAGAGTGCTCCAAAGCCTCAAAATCTCCCATTAGAAAGTCATGCTTTTGAAATAAGGGAAAGGGGATATGAGTTCTTTCTTAAGAGATAGGCACACACTGTTCATGATTTGGATTTTCATCGAATATCCCATACTCTTCCAGAGCATTGGGAATTTTACTGTGATGAGGGCCTCTTTGAGTCCCAATATCCCTAGTGGAGAAGATAACACTTATATGACCTATTTTGGAAAAATTAGTGGAAAGGGCACTGAACCTTGAGTCACAAAGACCTGTGTTAAAATTTGGCCCCAGACACATACTAGTTGTGTGACTCTGGGAAAGTCACTTAACTCCTTTCTGCCTCAGTTTTCTCACTCATAAAATAGAGATATTAATAGCATCTACCTGCCAAGGTCATTGTGAGGATAAAATGATACGATATTACAAAGCACTATATAAATGCTAGCTATTGTTATTTTCAGTATTATCATTAATGTATGCTGCTAGGTGGCATGGGTGATAGAACGCTGGCCTTGGAGTCAGGAAGAAATGAGTTTAAAAATAAATCACTTACTCTCTGTGTCTTAATTTTCCCATCTATACAATGGGGAAAATAACCACACTTACATAACAGGATTGGTGTAAGGACAAAATGAGATGACACATGTAAATAACTTTACAAACCTTAAAGCGCTATATGAATGTTAGGTTATTATTAGGTAGCTACAATTAGGATATAAAATGTGTTCTAATTTACATGGTGGACAATCTTCAAGGGCAGAAGGTAACTAGTTATAGTATATTTGACTAAATTAGGCATTATATGCTTTTTCTCCTTGATTTTGGTAACAATCAGTGATATCTGGAGCCCAAGGACTAACTTCTCCCCAGGTAAAGCAGACTGGAAATGAAAACTCAAATCCCACCTTCTCCATTAAGCCCTGATCACCTCAGCTGTCTCTTCATTCTGAATTCCCACAATATTCGTTATCCCTAAGATACAGAGAAGCACCTGGGCCTAATGGTCAGAGGGGCAGCCTTGGTTTTAAATCCTGTTGCTGATAGGTAAAGCTTTGTGAACCCAATCAAGTCACCCAACCTGGCAGAGCCCCAGGAAACTTTCTAAGGTCAGAGGTTATATCAGGTAGGGAAGTTTTCATACTTGGAGTCCTTACAATGATGAAATCACAAGTCCTGACTCATGTAAAACGAAGCAAAGCAAAAATCACTTTTACATTTATTCCTTAGTACTATAAGATGGTATAGCCCATGGGAAACTGCTTCTCCTGGCCTACTTGTAGTGGGCCACCTCCCTGGGGTTCTGGTTCCCTGGCTACCCTCTGCCCTCTGATGGCTACAGGATTACTGATTCAGGCACTCACTCTGATCCACACGGATATGGGCCTGAGCTTCTCCCCAGGTCCTGACCAAGGATATCTCTTGCACTTGCTGTTCAGTGCTGTGCAAGGAGAAAGCATGAAGATCATATGCAGGCAGTGTAAGGCATATGAAGCCTCCAACTAAGCAGCAGAGGAAATTAGTGCAGAGGAAGGAGGGAGACTATGGGCCTTCTCACCTGATGCAGGAGCCTTGCTGTCCTTCCAGTTGGGGGATGGGGAACCTGCAGCCTCGAGGCCACATGTGGCCTTCTAGGTCCTTGGGTGTAGCCTTTTGACTGAGTCCAAGTTTTACAGAACAAATCCTTTTATTAGGGGGATTTTTCTATGAAGTTTGGATTCAGTCAAAGGGCCACATTTAAGAGCCTAGAAGGTCGCATGTGGCCTCGAGGTTGCAGGTACCCCTAGGGTCTAGTTCATTCTTCTCTCCTGGGTCATTCTGTCATTCTGTGCCACGTCTCTCCTGTGTCATTCCCATATGATATATGGGAAATTGAAATGTGACTGAAGTGTCCACTGGGTGTCTTCCTCTTCTATCATGTCAGCTGTAGCATGAGTACTACATGCATCCTGACAGCAGATCCCAGCTCATCATTGTGGACAGAAGTGCTTAACAAGAGATATCCTCAAAGAGCCCCGCTAAAGTCACTGGGAGACTCTCACCTTGGCTCATGGAGACCCAGATCAAGGATAGATCTTCAGAGTTCCAACTGCTCAAGGGAGATTTGTAAGGAACAGGAGTTTCCCAGGGAAAAGGGGAACATTATAAGTAGAGAGGAGCTTCAAAGGGTCGGCTATTAATTCATATTTTCTCAGTGTTCAGGGACCACTGGGGTCAACATCTGCTAGAGATCACATCTGCTAACACCCTCAGAAACCTTGTATGGACACATTTTTCATAATTGTAGAGCAATAATTCTTTTATCTCCAATTATTTCTAGGGGTATGGGATAAAACTCTAAAAGTAGAATTTTAGTTTGCCTTAGTTTTGAGAGATAAACTAAATGTTTTCATATCCTAACAGATGAGATCAAAATATTATCACATAATCAGCACTTCTCTGTAGATGCCCATGAGGTATAATATCAGGGTCACTGGAAGGTCTCCTTATTTAATGAAATATCTTCACAAATATTCCACAATGTTTATTTTAATTATTTAAACATTCTTATTTAAAGTTTTGAGTTTCAAATTCTATCCTTCCCTCCTTCTCTCTCATCCCCTCTCCCTGAGGGAGCAAACAATCAGATATAGATTATAAATGTGCAATCATGTAAAACATTTCCATGTTGGTTATTTTGTATAAGAATACTCAAATAAAAGAAAAAAAAAAGAAAGTGAAAATACCATGCTTCAGTCTGTATTCAATCAATATCAGTTCTTTTTTTGCAGGCAGTTAGTAAGCTTCATCATCAGCCTTTTGGAGTTGACTTGGATCACTGCATTGCTGAGAAATAGCTAAGTCATTCACAGTTATTCATTGAACAATATTGCTATTACTATGTGCAGTGTTCTGCTTCTGTTTACTTCACTACCCATCAGTTCATGTAAGTCTTTCCAGGTTTTTCTGAAATCATCCTGCTTGTCATTTCTTACAAAACAATAATATTCCATTACAATCATATAGCACAGCTTCTTTAGCCATTCCCCACTTGATTGGCATCCCTTTGATTTCCAATTCTTAACCACCACGAAAAGAGCTGCTATATTTTTGTACAAATATGTCCTTTTTCTTTTTTTTGGATGTCTTTGGTCTATAGACCTAGCTGTGTGGTATTGCTAGATAAAAGGATACACAGAGTTTTATAACCTTTTGGACATAGTTTCACATTGCTCTCTAGGTTGGTTGGATCAGTTCATAACTCCGCCAAGAGTGAATTGTATTAGTAATTAAGGTGGGACTTTTTTACTCCTTTCCCTTTTAGAAATGCTAAAGTAATCAAATGCCTTCGATTAAGCCTTACTAGATGCAAAGCCCCAGGCCCACACTCTTTTGCTACCTAGGTGCTTAAACCCCAGGCCCACACCCTTTTGCTGATTAGGTTTCAATCCTTCAGGCCCTGACAAGGTATATAAGATCCAAGGTTGGCCTTTGACTTCAGGAGTTCACAGTCACTGGAAGAGTGGCACGTGACTCTGGGCAAGCCATTGTTTAGAGTCCCCTGGGTTGTGAACCCAGATGTTGATGCTTTCCTCATAACTATGAATTGTGATTTGATCTGTTTATATGGTATGTTTGTAATACATAGCTTTGGCTGAATTCCATAAATTTTGATATGTTGTCTCATTGTTGTCATTTTCTTTAATGAAATTATCGATTGTTTTTGTTATTTGTTCTTTAACTCACTTGTTTTTTAAGATTAGAGTATTTAATTTCCAATTATTTTAAATCTCTCTTTCCATTGTCCATTATCGAATGTAATTTTTATTGCATTATGATCTGAAAAGGATGCACTTAATATTTCTGCTTTTCTGCATTTGGTTGTGAGGTTTTTATGTCCTAATACATGGTCAGTTTTTGTGTAGGTGCCATGTACCACTGAGAAAAAAGATATATTTCTTTCTATTCTCATTCAAGTTTTCTCCAGAGATTTATTATTTGTAACTTTTTCAGAATTTTATTCACCTCCTTAACTGCTTTTATGTTTATTTTTTGGTTAAATTCATCTAGTTCTGAGAGGGGAAAGTTGAGGTTCCCCACTAGTATAGTTTTATTGTCCATTTCCTCCCGAAACTCATTCAATTTCTCTTTCAAAAATTTAGATGCTGTACCGGTTGGTGTATGTATGTTTAGTCCTGATACGACTTCATTATCTATCATACCATTAGGCAAAATATAGTTTCCTTTTTCATATCTTTTAATTAGATCTATTTTTGCTTTGTGTGAGAACATGATTGCTATCCTTGCTTTCTTTGCTTCAGCTGAAGCATAATAGATTCTGCTTCAGCCTTTACCCGTGTGTATCTCTCTGCTCCAAATGTATTTCTTGTAAACAACATATTGTAGGATTTTGGTTTTTAATCTGTTTCGTGTGCTTCTGTTTTATGGGTGAATTTGCCCCATTCACATTTATAGTTATGATAACTAACCGTGTATTTCCCTCCATGCTGTTTTGTTTGTTTATCCCCCTCTTTCTCTTACACCCCACCCTTTCCCTTCTCACAAGTGTTTTACTTCTGATCACCACCTTCCCCAAAATACCCTCCCTTTTATCAGTTCCACTCTCACCCTTCTATTATCCCTGTCTCTTTTTACTTCCTTATAGGGTCATATAGATTTCTATATCCAACTGAGTATGCATGTTATAACCTCTTTGAACAAATTCTGATGAGAATAAGGTTTAAGCTTTGCCTGACACCTCCGCCTCACTCATTCCCCTTCATTTTAACAGCTTTTCCATGCATCTTTTATGTGGGACAATTTAACCTATTCAATCTGTCCCATTGTTTTTCTTCCAGGGCAATTTGCTTTCTCACCCCTTTTTCTTTTTCTGGTATCCTCACGTCAAAATCATCTTATATCCATAGCCTCTGTCTACATACACTCCTTCTAATTGCTCTTATTTTTCTAATTTTTAAAAAATACTTTTAAAGTTCGTCTAGGAATTCTTTTTGGGCCTGAGACCAAATTAGATTTGTCTTTGAGGCTTCACATATAGCCATTTTGACACTATTGTCCTCTTCTAAGTTTATGCCTTGATCCTCCCTATCACCATAGAAACTTTGTATAGTCAAACTTTTTGTTTGTTGGTTTGTTTTTGTTTTGCTCACTTTTTTCTGCCTTTTTTTGTGACTTGTTTTTATGTGAGAGTTATGCTCTTGTCCTGTTCTGTCCCAGGCTTTCTGCCCTGGGGCTCTGGTTCTTACTGCTAGCTTTCACTGGGCTTCAGGGCTTAGCCGCTTGCTTTCTCTGGAGGGTAGGCTTCTCTTCTGGTTTGTAGTGGGGGTGGGGGTCTTCCTGTTGGCCTACTCTGGGTGTGAGAGTTATCACAGCCCTGATCCAGGGGTGAGGCCTTGCTATTGAGTTTCTGTGGAAATAGGGCTTTTATGTTACCAGGCCCTGGAGGAGTAATTTTGTTGCTTATGTGCCCCCGGGTAGGGCCCTGCTGCCAGGTTGCTATGGAAACAGGGTCTGTCTGCTGGTAGGCCCCAGGGGTGGGGTCTGTTGGCTAGCCCTGGGGCAGGGCTTCACTCCTGGTCCATTAGGGGTCAAGGCCTCTGTGGTGGCTTGTACTGGGGGTGGGGTCGCTGGGGTGGGACCTTGCTGTGCTACACAGACTGCTCACTTGCCTAGGGGTCTGCTGGTTTCCAGGAGAGCAGAACCTTGCTGGTGGTGTATTGCCCCAAACTGCTGCTGGACCCCTGCTGTGAGGCTGTGTGCTGCTGCTGCTGCTGCTGCTCTTGCACCAGCTCCCCAGCAAGACAGACTTTTCCTGCTGAGTAGGTAAATGGCTTCCCTGCTTCCAGACCAGTTCTCCTGTGGTTTTCTAGTTGTCTGAAGGGGAATTTGGGAGGGCTTCAGAGTGTCCCTTCTTCACCCTGGAAGACCTCCATACCGTTTCAGATAAATGAAAATCTATAAATTTCACTTGATAAATTACTATTTCAATGTATAAGTCATTTTTATTTTAGTACGAATAAATTCCCAGTTTAAAAAAAAAGATATTACATGCCTGATGGGAGTAGGGGTATCAATCACTGATGAAAATGGGGGCTGAACAGAGAACATGGACATTCATTTTCTCTTAATTTGCACTCCAATTTTGCGCAAGAGACATTATGGCATAAAACTAAT
The DNA here is from genome assembly GCF_011100635.1 of Trichosurus vulpecula. NCBI lineage: Eukaryota > Metazoa > Chordata > Mammalia > Diprotodontia > Phalangeridae > Trichosurus > Trichosurus vulpecula. The sequence goes on along the minus strand of NC_050573.1, from coordinate 98,327,089 downwards.
TATTTTGACTGAGAAAACTCTGAAGAATATACCAGAAATCTTGTTTTTCCTCCCACTTTCCTTCTTAGTATCAGGAGTCCAAGGATCTTTTGTTCCATAGTCTTTCTTGAAAAGTAGGGAGTTGACTATCATTGGAAATATTCAAGCAGAGGCTAACAGACTATTTATAAGGGCATTCCTACATGAGATAAGGAGTCGAACTGGGTGGACAAAGAGAAGTTGGTCATTTTCAACTCTTAATTCCATGATTCTACTTTGGGTCAGGTATTTTATTTCCTAACTGAGAAACTCTATCCATTTGTAGCTGACCAAGGTTTCCCTTTCTGCTTCTACTTGTGTGTGTGTGTGTGTGTGTGTGTGTTAGTGTCTTCGAGTTATTTTGGCTAGTTTCAGGGCAGAGTATCTGGTCAATGTGCTCATCTATGAGTCAAAGGAAGTCAAGGACCAACCTAAGTTAGGTCAGTCACTATGTATTTGTGTTGTTCTTGTCCTTCATTCTCGAAGAGGACCATAACGTCAGGGAAATGATGACATGACTTGTAGTTGACTTTGATTTGAGCGAGGGAGGGCTGTGCAAGGTCACCAGCCTCACTTTCACCTCCAGAGTCATCTGGGTCCAGTGGCCTGATATTCATCAGGATGACTGGAGATGAGACAGGATGCAATGGGAGAACCTGGCCCTTTCAGGCTAAGGCCTTTTCAGGTTCTCACTTTGAGTGAGGTAATGCCCATTCAGTGAATAGGCCTGTTTAAGAAGTTAATCAACAAGAGGGAAAAGGAGCAGTGTGTACAAAAATATTTATAGCAGCCCTTTTTGTGGTGGCAAAGAATTGGAAATCAAGGAGATGTCCATCAATTGGGGAATGGCTAGGCAAATTGTGGCATATGAATGTAATGGAATACTATTGTGCTATAAGAAATGAGGAGCAGACGGACTTCATAAGAACCTGCAGTCTTATATGATCTGATGATGAGTGAAGGGAGCAGAACCAGGAGAACATTGTACACAACCACAAACACATTGCTTCTGTGATGACTGTGTTTGATAGACTTCGCTCGTCTCAACAATGCAGGGTTCTAAGACAGCTCCAAAAGATTCATGATGGAAAAGGCTATCCACATCCAAAGAATTATGGAATCTGAATGCAGATTGAAGCAAAATATTTGCTCTCTCTTTTTTATTTTATTTTATTTTTGGTTTTGTTACATCTTTCTCATGGTTCATTTCATTGGTTGTAACTCTTCTTTACAATTTGATTATTGGAAAAGAAGTTTAATGTGAAGGGTATGTAGAACCTATAACAGATTACACGTCATCTTATGGGGGGAGAGGGAGGGGAAAGGGAGAGGGAGAAAATTTGGAACTCAAAAACTTGTGGAACTCAGTGTTGTAAACTAAAAATAAATAAATAAACTAGTAATAATAAAAAAGAAAAGAATGGCTTAAGAAAGGAGTAAGAAATAAAAGACACTGCACTTATACAAGGAAACAAAAAGAAGTTAATCAGAGGATGGCCCATTTAATCACAGCTCAAAAAAAAAAAATCAAATTGGGAAGGGAAGATCCTCAGGGTTACTGGTCAAAAGAGAAACAGTTACTATTTAGTATTCACATGCACTCTGTGCTAGGAGGGCGGGGACCTATTGTCCAATCTATGAGCTCCAGAGTGAAGTGGGTTTAAGGGCTGGTTTTTCAGAAAGAAATCTAGCCAGTAAACCCCAAGTTAAGGAGGCAGTTCTATTGAAGTGGAACAGAAGCAGAGGCAGAGGCACAGAGTCAAAGGTTGTATTTTTCCTTCGTTCTCCAAGAGGACCATGACAACAGGGAAATGATGAGATGACTTGCAGCTGACTTGGATTTGGGTGAGAGAGGGCTGTTCAAGGTCATCAGCCTCACTTCCTCCTCTAGAGCCATCGCTATGTATATGAGATTGCAATGAAATTTGGCTTTTATCTCCAATATGGACTGAGTACGTGATAATGCATTTCTGAGATGTGTGGAGAATCCAGCCCTGAGAAAATGAGCAGCCCCCATGTGGAAGGAAAGTGAGTGCTTTCCTCACTGATCCTCAGGGACATGTGACATTAACATACCTTTTTATGAATGGAAGTATATCCTTCAGTGATATAAATTGCAATTACCAAAGTTAGTAGGCAGTTTCCCTGAGTTCTTGTCGCCAAAAATAGTTATCATTTGGTGGCTGAAGTTCTGGTGACAAACCTCTCTGGACCTAGCTGTTTTAGTTGTCAGAGGACAGATGCAGGATCTCTTTTAATAGGCCTTTCCATAGTGTGCCTTACTATCATAGTCTTCAAATACATTGAAATGAAGCATATGTGGAAAATTTTAGTTGAGGTATGTATTTTAAGATTAATGCTTTTTAGATCACATTAACTCTTAGCTCAAATTCTATTCCTACGGATGAAGCTTGGGTCCTGAAACAAGGTTACATCCACCCCTCAGGGTTCTAAGGGCACCTCTAACAATGTGGAAGTGATTATTTAATGTAATTGGTTCAAGTCCCCATGTGCTTCCTTCACTTTCACCAAGATTATTAGATCAGAATCGATTAGCCATTCAGTCTTAAGGAGCTTTTAGAAAGGTGGTAATTTATTAAGGTAGCAAAGTAAAAACAGTTGGTTCAAAACATGCTATTCTGCAAGTAAAGACAGTCTAGGAGAAAGTGGGCTCAAACTTAGAAAACACGTGGCTTCTGGAAGTCCTCTCTCATCTATGGAATGCTTAAGAAGTTCCTCTTAGAGATGGTGGAGTTTCTTTACTGGGGTCCTTGTGGACTTGTGAATGGATGTCTAATTTGTTTCTGGTTCCCTATGTAGAGACTGCTGTCAGTTTTTTTGGGATTTTGCTAGTACACCAATGGAAAGACGGAAAGTCTAACATTCTTCAGACCCTCTTCGGACCTCTTCTGGCCAAAAAGATGGGGGTAAGGAGAACCAAGGCCAAGAACCGGACCTCTCTTCCCTCTCCCATCCAGGTGGTTCCATTTTAGAGGGTTTAGGTAGAACACCATACTTACTCCACTTTCTAGAATGGTTCCCTTTCAGGGGCAGCTAGGTGGTGCAGTAAGTAGAGCACTGACCCTGGAGTCAGGGGGACCTGAGTTCAAATCCAGCCTCAAATACTTGACACACTTATTAGCTTTGCGACCTTGGAGAAGTCACTTAACCCCAATTGCCCCGCCTTGTACCCTCCAAAAAAAAAACAAAACAATTAGAATGATTCCCTTCTCAACTTTCTCAATGATTCATAAATGGCTCTTACGGTGTGGACAAGTTTTCATGGTCTAGCTGAACACTTCTTTCTGTGAAATGTCATCCCAGTTCCAAGTACTTTTAGCCCTCAGTCTAAAGATTTTGATTGAGATTGATTAATTGGATGTCTTGTTATGTACTTTTACGTGGGATGGAATAGCAAGTTTGAGTGAATCCCAATCGGTCCCCCACTTCCAGCTTCACTGTTCAAGTTTGCTTTCGGTAATCACTCACTATCTTCTACTATTTGGTACCATTGCAATCCTGATGGAGCAGGGAGGGGCCATAACCAGCAGAAGATCCCATAAAAGAACACTGTCACGTGTAGAAAAGTTGTGGCAGACAAGCCAACATTGCTTCCCACACTTACTGCTCCCCATCTGTACTATCTTTTCCTTGAATATGCTTATATCTCCAGCCTCCCCAGGTCTGGACAATTATTATGAACTTCCTATTCCTCCTTTCCAGCCTTCCCACTCAGTTTTACTGTATGCTCCATCTTGACTCAGCTAGATTTCTTTATTCTTTTAGATTATACTTTGGACCTTTCCCTTTCTCCATGAAAACAAAATTCTTTCCCTCTGGCCTTTCATTTTGTTGTTGCTCAGTTGTTTCAGTTGTGTAACTTTTCATGACTCCATTTGGGGTTTTTGTGGCAGAGATATTGGAGTTGTTTGCTATTTCCTTCTCTAGCTCATTTTACAGATGAGCTAACTGAGGCCAGTTGCCCAGGGTCACACAGCTAGTCAGTGTCTGAGGCCAGATTTGAATTTGGGAAGAGCAGTATTCCTGATTTCAAGCCCAGTGCTTTATCCACTGTACCAAGTACCCAGCAATACCTTCCCTGGTAAGTATTCATTTGACAGCATCATTTCATAATGACACCAAATCCAAGGGATTAGGGAGGAAACAGAAAATGGGTTTGTAAGAGCTTTCTAAAGATTAGATCTACCCCAAATCGAGCTTGGCTCTGGGAATTCAACTGGTAAAGAGAGACAGGGAAGGAATCCTTGGCATAGGAAACAATACAAGTTAAGGCACGAGAAGTAAAAAATACAAGAATTATTCAATGGATGGAGGGTAATCCAATTTGTTTGGAATATAGAGTGTGTGGTGGCAGAGAGGTTTCAGATGATAGTGAAAATGTAGGATAGTCCCAGTTGTGAAGGGCTTTGATTGTAAAAAATAAAAAACAAAAAAAACCAGTTAGAATACACTCAGAAGGCATTGATTGCTCTGCTGTATCCTGCATTCCTTTTTCCTGTCCCTCAAACATTTCCATCCTGGTGAAATCAGTTTAAGATGAACATTTAGGCCAGCCTTAAAGAGGAAACAATATCATAAAATGGCAGCCTGAAGTTTATTCATGGGAAGGCAAAGGGATAGCACTATGTCTTGGCTTTAGGGTCATAGAATTTAGAGAAAGAAGAGATGTAACATAATTTAGTTCAACCTGATTTAATGGTGAGGAATTTTGCCCAACTCGCGAGATAAAGCATTTTTTTTCCCAATGTCATCACACTAGTAACTATCTGAACAGGAATAATTGGCACATCTGAGGCTAATGATGGGTTGAATATATGGAGAAAAACTTGAGGGTTTTGTTTAGCTACTGCTATCAGATCCATCTCCTTTCCCCTGCTAGCTACCATCCTGAGTCACTGTCCAAGTCCCAAGCAATCCACGGTTTCCTAAAGTGTGGAATCTAAGGCAATCAATCCAATTAATTATACTTTATAGATTGTGCTATAACAAATTTTAGAGTTGGTATCAGAGGATTTTTAGTGTAGTTTGACAGTAGAGACCTGAAGCAGATTCATTACAAGACAGGCCATAGGCATCAGTCATCACTAGTCTCTACCATGTAGAAGAAAGTTGTCTGAAGCAGAAAAAATGAGGTTTCAAACCCCAGTTCTGCTACTTACTAGCTATGTGCTTTGGGACACATAGCTCTCTGGTTTCAGATGGCTTATCTATGCTACTGAGGTGGGGTGGGAGTCAAATTAGATGATCCCTTGGATCCTTTCCAAGTCTAATTACCAATTCCAAAATCCTAGTGTGATCTTAACTAATCACAAGTCTGGAAAACTGTGGTCCTGTTCTCCCCTAACCCCATCCTTTGCCCCATTCTCTTGGGAACTCAAAGGAATAAAAAGTTTTGATGGTTTCAGATACTCTTCAAAATAATGCCATAAACACTGACAATAGATTAATATGCTGCACTCAGTGATGCTTGTATTTTAAAAGCATACTTTCCTGTTTTTACTTCTTTAACCCAAAGGAAAAATTTAGAAATCATAGGAATTTCAGCCATCTAGACAGGCTGACGGAAATGATACATGGAAGGATTAAGGTCTTCTCTGTGGACAGTGAGCACCTATTTTTCCTGATTGCTCCTTGTCATGCCAGCACACAACTGTACTTTGGATGAGTATCAGATAGCAGCTATTTGTTGAAAACAAAGTTTTGGGATGAGAAACATCTGATCATAGCTTCACATGATCATATTCTTAGAGCTGGAAGGGACCCGGTCCAAGTATGCATCTCTCCTATTCATTCCTGGCATAATGTCAGCCAACCTGTCTTTGAATATATTCAGCAACAGAAAACTGTCTGATGGTCCAGCCTGTTCCATCACGGGGCATCTGAGGAAATATTTTTTTCTTATATTGATTCCATTTAGACCTTACTGTAATTTCCCCCAGTGGCTCTGGTTCTTTCCTCTAAAGTCAAGCAGAATACGTCTGGTCTTTCTACTGTATGACAAGCCCTTAATACATTGGAAAACAGTTTTTGATCTTCTCGTCCCCGTCCCTCCTTACTCTGCTCGCCCCCGGCTGTATGATAGCTGCAAAAGGGTAAATTAAAACTGGCTATGCCTTTCTTCCAACACTGTAGGAATCATCTTATAACACTTTCTCAATATCATAGAGGCTTACTTGGAAGGGACCTCAAAGGTGAGATAGCCCAATGCTCACCCAAATGGAAATCCATTCTGCAACAGTGCTGACACCTAGATCACCGAGCCTCTGCCTGAGGACTCGCCAGTAACAGGGGAATTCGCTTCTTCTCAAAGTTTCCCATTCCATTTTGGGACAGTTTTATTTGTTAAGAAGTTTATCTGGACATCAAACCGAATTAAACGTGTCTCTTTGGAACTGCTACCTAGTGCTCCTAATTCTTGACTCTCTTCAGAATACACACACACACACACACACACACACACACGCACGCACGCACGCACGCATGCACACATGCACACGCCTACCTAATAATGATAATAATAATAATAATAGCAGCTGCCATTTATATAGCACTTACTATGTGCCAGGTACTGTAATAAGTAGTTCTTTGCAATTATTCTCTCATTTGATCTTCACAACAAATTGGGGAGGTAGGTGCGAGGAAACTGAGGCAAAGGCTAAGTGACTTGCCCAGGGACATGCGGCTAATATGTAGCTGAGGCTAGGTCTTCCTGACTTCAGGCCCAGTGTTCTATCCAGAATGCCATCTAGCTGCCAATAGATACACACACACACACACACACAATTTTGCATACATATATATATACTTATATGCATAATACATGTGTATATTCATAACACCCATGTGTGCCTATGAATGTATATTTTCCCTCCAGTTCTAAAAAAGGTGATTGAACTTTTGAGGCCGTCTGAAACAAGGAAAACTTCCTCTCTTATATAGACACATGCTGACCAGTGGTTCCTGGCTGGCATGGTACAGTTCTCTGTTTCAACGTGATTCCATCTTGCTTGTGTCTGGTTTAACCTATGAGCCTCTTATGGAAGCATATATTCTGCTCCGTAAGAAGCGCAGAACATGAGGAAAGATGGATTCTCTACAATTTAGGGAACTTTTCTTATAGAGTCCTATAAGTTTCTTTATGAAAACCCAAAATTCTTCTTCAGTGATGATACAATGTACCCAGTCAGCCTGTGTGACAGAAGACAGGGAAAGACTGAAGGCAGGAAACACACACAAACACACACACACACACACACACACACACACTCCAACAATTGAAACAAGCTCTCTTTTTCTCTAGGCTCTGAAATACTCTTTGTATAGAAGCCAACTGGGATTTCACAATTTTAAAAAGAGGACTGCCAAGCTCCAAAGAGATCAGGACTTTACAAAGGTGTTTTATTTAAGGAATGAGAAATAAATATAACAAAGGCATAGTAGGAAGATATTAACAGTCACAAAATTATGTAGAGGTGAAAATAGCAACCCTTCTCAAAGGAAACTAAGTTTAATCTCAGGCAAACACCATCAGTTTGTAGGTAGTCTACCCCTCATTCCCATTCCTCTGGGTTGCTTTTACTCTTGTCTAATGAGATTATTCAGCTGGAATTTTTTCTTGCCAATGAAACTGTTAGCTCCAATAAAAATGGGGCATATAACAGATATTCAGTAAATATCTATTTGATGGAATGATTGACTATTCATACATTAAGATGGTAGGGAAAGGGTAACGCAGCTCAACATTGGGACTGATAAGTAGCTATGGGCCATAGACTTGAAGATTCCATTAGTCTTTTCCCCCAAACAGAGTCAACTTGATGGAAACAGATAAAAACAAGCAGAAGGTAATCCGTTAGGCTAGTATTCACACCTGGAAGGAAGGAAATGGAACAAGAGCTCTTTACCTGGGGTCCATGGTCACCCAGGGGATCTATGGGCAGATTTTTAGGGGATCTCTGATCTTGCATAGGGAAAAATAGATCTTTATTTCAATATAATTGGTTCCTATTACAATAATATGCATTTTATTTTATGCCTTTAAAAAGATTATTTTGAGAAGGGGTCCATGGGCTTCACTAGATTGCTAAAGTGGTACATTACAGCAAACACATTTAGAATTCATGAAATAGAAGGAAAGCCCTCCTTGTTCCAGTGCACTGGGGTTAATAAAGATCTGGCATCGAATGGGGTTTCTCTTACTGTGTCATGTTTGTATCTCTTTGTACTTGATGTGTCTCTGGTACCAGGGACTTGTGCATCAGACTGTCCTGCAAAGCTCTTTGAGGTCTTGGATGGAGAGAAGATCAAAGGGTTTGGATGATGGTGATTTTTGTGTCAAAAAGGTCAGTGATAAGCAAAGTCCTCAACAGTGCCCTTTAAGCCTTTTCCTTGTGCTAATGTCAGAGTTCAAGGGTCCCTGACATCGCTGCAGCAAGGTCTCCATTTCATTTCCATAGTTTGCACTAATCTATTTCTCTGTCTTTTCCCATCATAACCTTCCCAGGTGATCTTAACACTATTTGATAAACAATGACAGGCTATCGGTACATACTCAATGTTAAATTCAGTATACAATCTTGAAACAAAGGGGTATTTGAGTGACATTCTCAAATGGACCTATCTCTTATCTAAGATGGATTGCACAGAAATCTGGTGTGTAGAGAAAACTATGGCAATATGCCATTATTATTATTATCATCACCATTCTTTGAGAGGTCATGGAAAATATGCAAAATATCATAGGACTGGAAAAGGGACAATGCTTTCCTGATTTAAAAAAAAAAGAGAGAAAGAGAAGTGAGCAGAGTCTAAAAACTTGATTAAATTAAAATCAGAAGCTTGACTATAATTCCTGGCCAAATTCTAGAATGTGTAATTAAAGTGATGGTTAATAAACATATGAAAGGAAGCAGTGATCAAGTGATCACAAAGAACCGGCATGGCTTCATCAAGAATAGTCATGTTAATCAAGCCTTCTTTTCTTTTTTGATAGTAGACAAGAAGAATTCCATAGAGATGATTTCTCAGATTTTAGCAAATTATTTTATAAATTCTTTTTTTTGAATTTTATCATTTTCATTTAATATTTTGGTTTTCAATATTGATTTCCACAAGATTTTGAGTTACAAATTTTCTCCCCATTTCTACCCTTCTCCACATTCCAAGATGGCATATATTCTGATTGCCTCATTCCCCAGTCAGCCCTCCCTTCTGTCACCCCACTCCCCCCCATCTCCTTTTCCCTTACTTTCTTGTAGGGCAGGATAGATTTCTATGCCCCATTCTCTATATATGCGTTTCCCAGCTGCATGCAAAAACAACTTTTTTTTTGAGCATCTGCTTTTAAAACTTTGCGTTCCAAATTCTCTCCCCTCTTCCCTTCCCACCCACCGTCCCTAGGAAGGCAAGCAATTCAACATAGGTCACACATGTCTCATTATGTAAAATGCTTCCACAATCCTCATGTTGTGAAACGCTAACTATATTTCCTTCCATCCTATCCTGTCCCCCTTTATCGAATTTTCTCCCTTGACCCTGTCCCTTTTCAAAAGTGTTTGCTTTTGATTACCTTCTCCCCCTATCTTCCCTCCCTTCTATCATCCCCCCTCTTTTATCCCCTTCCCCCCTACTTTCCTGTGGGGTAAGGTACCCAATTGAGTGTCAAATCTGATGAGAGCAAGATTCACTCATTCCCCCCTTACCTGCCCCACTTCCCTTCCAACAGAACTGCTTTTTCTTGCCACTTTTATGTGAGATAATTTACTCCATTCTATCTCTCCCTTTCTCCCTCTTTCAATATATTCCCCTCAGACCCCTTAAATTTATTTCATTTTTGGGAGGTCTCCTTTAGCAAGTCATTGACTTGTTTTTCATGGTTTTCTTGCATCTCTCTCGTTTCTCTTCCCATTTTTTCCTCTACTTCTCTTACTTGCTTTTCCAAATCCTTTTTGAGCTCTTCCATGGCCTGGGACTAATTCATATTTTTCTTGGAGGCTTTTGATATAGGAGCTTTGACTTTGTTGACTTCTTCTGGCTGTGTGTTTTGATCTTCTTTGTCACCAAAAAAGGAATCTAGAGTTTGAGTTCGAGTCTGAGTTCATTTTCGCTTCCTGTTCGTGTTCCTAGCCAACTACTTGGCCCTTGAGCTTTTTGTCATTTTATGACTGCTTGTAGAGTAGAGAGTACTTTGTCCCAAGCTTTAGGGTCCAAGCACTGCTGTTTTCAGAGCTACTTGTACTCCACTGTTACCCCTGACTCTGTCACAGCAGCCCTCCTCCCCCAGGAACCACCAATCAGGACCACAGTCCAGATCCAATCTGGCTTTTGCCTACAATTCATGCCTTATTTCAAAATACAGATAGTTCTCTCTTTATGTGAGTGGACCATCCACAGACCTGGATTTAGAGTGATTTTTACATAATGGAAATATGTGCCTTGGGGAGTGGAAGGAAGGAGGCAGGAAAGGATCTGGTCTATGGTGAGACGGGGTTGGCACATGGCTCAAGGACATGTGGGGATGATGGACAGAGAAGCCAGAGCAGGAGGAAGAACACAGAATGGCTGGGATAGGTGGACACAGAGTGCCCACTGATGAGAGATAGATATGTAAGGGCTGGACATGCAGGTGGGAGGGGGAAGAGTGGGGGCAAAGATTTCCTCTCTGAGCAGTGGAAATCTCATGCCAAACTCCCAATTGGAGACAGTGGTGGTGGTCTCTCCTGCCTCCATTCTTCTGCTTTCAGTTGGATGATTTTGTGGTTTTTTTGGTGGGGGTTGGGTGGGAAGTACAGCTGAGGGGCAAGAGTAAAGAGGGAGAGAGGGCACAGTACTATACAGTAAATTAATATACCTTTTTTTTGAATACAGATTTCTTTCAGAATTCTTTATGTAAAGTTGAATTTGCTTAATGCAAATTTATGGAAAGCAAGAACTGTCTGTACTCCTACTTGTCCATCCATCTTTTTAGGCAGACTGGAATGTTCTCTCCTCCATGACCTGACCCTGCCCTCTCCCCTTTCCATTCCTTCATACACATTGTCCTATTCACTTGTGCAATGGATCATTTCACATTTTTGTCTCCTGAAATTCTTTCTTTCCTCTAATGTCAACACAGATGTCACCTCCTTCATGAAGACTTCTCTGAGCTCCTGGCAAGGACTGGTCTATCCCTCCTTGGATTACTCATACTATTTTGTTGGACCTTATCTCATGTACTTCAACTACAATTTTTATTATAGTTATGGGTGTCCCTAATTTATTCTTCCTGTTAATTAAAAACTCAACAATAAATTCATCAAACATTTACTAAACACCTGTTACATGTACAGCACTGTCCTTCAGGCAAGGTTTTAGTCTTATGCGTCTTTGATTGATCTCCATTGCACAGGTAGTAGTTGGTTAATATTTGAAAGTTCTGATGGAAATGAATGAAATGGGTAGCATTGGCTAGTGAGAAGATTAATAAATGTGAGAAAATATTAATATATTATTTATATATTATTATATGACATTATTAATGACATTAATCACATAATAAATATTCTGGAATGATTGTCAGAAGATGGGGAATTTGTTTGTAAAGGTGTTAAATTCCTTATAAATATGTATACATCAAAGCACTTCCTTTAACACTGACATGGAGGCTAAAGCGCCAGCTATCTAAGACAAAATAAAGAGGCAGTTACATCCATTTCTTTATAGTAAGAGGAAAATCCTTTGTCATTTGTGCCAACAAATATTCACTACAAGTGTAACATTGTGAATGTCATTCTTTATCTTATAATGGGACCACTTATCTCCTCCTACATTGGTCAGTGCCACGGAGAGCAGGAAAGATGCTTTAGGACAGGAGGTAGGTAAAAATCCTCATTTTTTTAAAAAATGGAAAAAAGTAGAACATGGAAAATTATTTATTCTATAGGTGAGAGAAATTGATTTCAATTCCTGGCAAAATGATAGAATACATTATTAAAGTGATGGTTTGTGAACATTTAAAAAGATAAGCATTGATCAGTAGAAATGACTGTGGGCTCATTAAGCACAAGTCATGCCAGACCAACTTCATTGCCTTTTATTGTAGAATTTTGAAATGAGTATATTGAGGGAACACTAGACATGGTGTAGCTGGATTTCAGCAAAGGACTTGACAAAGACTCCCATGGCATTATGAACAAGATGGAAGAATGTGGGACAGAGAATACAGTTAGGGAGGATTTTGAAAATGGTTGAATTTGGGCTTGGAATTTAGTTGAATCTAGGTTTTAATGGGCTATACCCTCAATAGTCAATAGTATGATATGATAACCCAGAAATGTAATATTGTCTTACACTGCATTGAAAGGGGGCATACCATGGCATGGCTAAGGAAGTGATGGTCCTGCTGTTCTATGCCCTGGTCAGATCACATCTGGAGTTCTGAATAATAGATTTGGGAAAGGACATAAATAAGCTAACAAGTATCCAGAGTGGTTCAATTAGCATGGTGAAGGGAATGTTGTAAAGGGTATTCTTAGCAGGTATGGATTTTGCTTGATTGACATTGAGTCAATCAGTCAACAACTATTGATTAAATACGTACTACATGTCAGCCATTCTACTAAGCTCTGGGGATACAAAGACAGGCAAAAACACAGTCCCTGTCCTGAAGGAGCATGCATTATTAATGTAGGAGACAACATATAAATAATTAGGTATGTATCAGATATACACAGAGGAGATGGAAGATATTTTGAGAGGGGAATGAACTAGAAGATGAGGAGGCCTAAGAAATGACTTCTGTAGAACGTAGTACTTGAGCTGAATCTTACTTCCCAAGAGCCATGGAAGTAAGGGGACAGAGCATTCCAGGCATGTCAGAAAGCTAATGCAAAAGCATGGAGAGAGTATATTGTTTGAGGAACTGTAAGTAGGCTTGTATGCCTAGATCATAGAGTTCATGAAAGGGAGTAGTTTTAAGAAGCCCAGAGAGGCAGTTAAGGTGCCTAGTTATGAAGGGTTTTAAATGCCAAACAGGTGATTTTATAATTGATCTTCAGGTTATTAGGAAGCCACTGGAGTTTCTTGTACAGGATGGTGGCATACTCAGACCTGTGCTTTAGAAAAATCACCTTGGCAACTGAGTGGAGAATGGCTTGGAACAGAGAAAAGACTTGAGGCAGGGAGAACAATTAGCAGGCTACTGGAATATTCAAAGTGAGAAGTGATGTCGACCAGTGAGCTGAGGGAAAGAGAGATATATGAGAAAAATTTTGAAACTAGAGATAATAAGATTAGGCAAAGAACTGGCTATGTGTGGTGAATGAGAGTGAGTAGTTGAAGATGATACCAAACCTGGTTGACTAGAAGATGGTGGAATTAGGGGGATTTTTATCAGTTGGCAGGGGTTGAGGGGGACAGCGAGCCATATTTTAGGCATATTGATTTTGAGATGCCTACAGGACATCCAGTGCTATATGTCCAAGAGGCATATGGTAATCCATGCCTTGAGCTCAGCAGAGAAACTCAAACTGGATAAAATCTGGTAATCATCAGCTTAGAAATGATAACTGAATCAATGAGAACTGAGAAGATATAGAGGGAGATGAGAAGGGGACCCAGGACAGAACCTTAGGGGACACCAATGGCCTGTATAAAAAACTATCAAAGGAGACTGAGAAGGAACAGCTGGACAGATAGGAGAACCAGGAGGAAGCGATGTCATGAAAACTTATTAGAGAGGAGAGAGTATCCAGGAGAGGCAATCAACGGTGTCAAAGGTTTCAGACAGGACAAGAAGGATGAGGGTTGAGGAAAGGTCATTAGATTTGGCAATTGAGAGATCACTGGGAACTTTGGAGAGAGTGGTTGCAGTTGAATGATGGCCTCAGAAATCAGATTCCAAAAGTTTAGAAGAGAGTGAGAAGAAAAGATGTGGAGGCAGCAAGTTGATACAGCTTTCTTGAGAGATTTCACTAAGAAGGGGAGCAGAGATTTTGGACAACAGAGAGCAGGATGATAGGATCAGGTAGGATCAGTGTGGCCCAGTGTATCCAGTATGCACACTTGCCTGCTGCCAGCCCTCATGGGGGCCTGGTGAACCCATTTTTGAACAAGTGAAATGGAAGGCCTTGCCCTGTACTTCAGAACCAAGGCAGGATTTCGGTCACTATGTCCATTTCCCTTGTTGCATGGTGGAGAAAAGCCTTTTAATTGGGTGGTGAACTGGAGCCAGGTGGGCATACAAAAGGCTCCAATAGAGGAACTCAACTCTGTGTCCCCAGAGGCTTCCATATAGGAGGAGAAAAATCTGTTGTGGGGTCCTAGGTAGTGGAGGGACCTCCTGGGGTTGACACACAGGCACGGACACATGGTGCCTCTTTCCTTTCCTCTTTTTGTTTGTTCTTTAGATGAATTAGTGTAGAGATGAAGAAGAATAGGTTATAATCTCATGAGCTTGGAAAGGGAAAGGAAATATGCATTTATGTAGCACCTACTATGTGCAGGGCACTATGTGAAGTCTTTTGCAAATACTTTACTCTCTCAGTAACCCCGCAAAGGAGGTGCTGCTATTATCCCCATTTTGCAGTTGAAGAAACTGAGGCAGACAAGTGACTTGTCGAGAGTCATAGAGCTGGTAAGTGTCTGAGGGGGGATTATGAATTCAGATCTTCCTGATTTCAGGCCCAGCACTTTCTCTACTGAGCTACTCAGCTGCCTCTTGTCTGGAAAGGTTAAAGAAACCACCTGAGTTTAAGCAATTGAACTCAGTAGCAGAACCCGAGCAGCTGAGAAGCCAGCCCAATAGTGAAGAGTGACCCGCATGTCCTAGCTCAGTTCTGAATCACCCCAGCTTCAAAGACAGTGTATTTCAATCAAAGGAGGGGTTTATTCAGTGGCTCAGCCAAGTTCACAAGCAGTAAACTTGGCAGTGGTAATGTTTTGTAATCACATTAAGTTAGAGTACATTGTCCACCCAGGGACTAAGATCCAAAATAACTTCAACATTTATAATTTTCTTTTTTTTTTTGTCATCTTTGCTAAACTGATAGGTATGAGTTGGCATTTCAGAATTGCTTTCATTTGCATTTCTCTGGTAGCAATTTGGAACCTTTGGGTTTTTTTTTTTTAATATGGCCTGGATTTCTTCCTTTGTATACTGCCTGCTAATATCCTTAGATTATTTTGCAATAGGTGAATGGATCTTTTCTAGTAAATTTGTATTCATTCCTTACCTATCTTGGAAATGAGATGTTGATCAGAGAAATGTTTTTTGCAATTTTTTTTGCAGTAGGTGAATGGATCTTTTCTAGTAAATTTGTGTTCATTCCTTACTTATCTTGGAAATGAGATGTTGATCAGAGAAACATGCTAAGAATATTACCCTCCCCCAATGAATTGTTTCTCTTTTAATCTTTGCTTCATCATTTGTTTGCAGAAATTTAAAAAAAAAACTTTATGTAATTGAATTTTCCATTTTATATTCTATTCCTTGTTTGGTCATGAATTCTCCTCTTATCCATAGATCCATTTGAAGGCATCCTTGGTTTTCTTGCTTGTGAGTGGCCTTCCTCTAAAAATCACCTTGTATTCTTTTTGTATGTATTAAGCATATACTTATTGTGTATATTAAGCATATATATTTTAAAAATATTAAGTAAATATATTTGTTTATTGTATGTGTATGCTATGTCCTGCTGGAATCTATTCCTTTTGAGTGCAGGGGCCATGTTTTTGTCTTTCTTTGGATCCCTGGTGATTAGGATAGATCCTGGCACATATGTGCTTAATCAATACTTGCTGATTGATTGATCCATGGCATGACAGCAAGTTGCAAGGATGTGGCTAATTAATGCCTCAGTTGTCTGTCTTGGCCCTGTAATGTTCAAAAATTTATTACTGGCTGGGAAGAAGCAAGAGATTTTCTTCCCATCAGATTTGTAGATAACATGTGAGGTAGAGCTAAAATGTTTGATGGCAGATCCACAAAGATCGTGACAAATTGTAGTAATAGGAAGAATCGAATGAGACAAAGCTTGATAGGAAGAATATAAAGTCCCATTCTCAATTTTAAAAAATTGATTTTACAAGTCCAGGAGAGGGAAAGGTACAGCCATATGGTCATTCATTAAAAAAAAGTCAACTCTGAAAATATTAATGAATAGAAGCTCAGCAAAAGTTGAATAAGGAGGTACTGGGCCTGGAGTCGGAAGAGCTGGGCTCCAGTCTTAGATTTTAAACCAGTTTTATGACCCTGGACAATATTTGGTTTTTGGACCTCAGTTTGCTCATCTATAAAATAGAGATAGCTTTACTTCACAATGAACAGCAAAATACTTAGTAAAAATTAAAGCACCATATGAATATACTTTCCTGTTCTCATTCTCATCCCCCTTCTCCTTGTTTTCCTTTTCATTCCCCTCCCCTTCTTCTTCCTCCTGAATAATAACAGATGATGATAATGTTCAAAATAACTATGTGATGTAGCACAAAAAAAAGCCAGAACACTCCTGTAATCTTGAACTTAATTAATGAAAATACAGGATTAATATAGCAGACACTATACTTTGTCCTAGGCATAGCAAATCTAGAATATTATGTTCTATTTTGGACGCTGAATTACACAAACAAACAAACAAAAACACATTGGTCAGCTCCTGAGTGTGCTAAAGGCAATCAAAATAAGGAGGTTACAGGAAATAAGCTGGTAAGAGGGAATATTTGGCCTGAAGAAGAACAGCCTTACTAGTAGCAAGATCACTTTTGAATATTTGAAAGGGTGTCATATGGAAGAGGGATTATCCTTATTCTGCTTGGCTCTAGAGAAGAGGACTAGGACAAATGGGTGAGAATTATTCATGCCAGGTATTCAATAATTATTTTTTGAGCAAATCAGTGAATCAATCCAAATGTCAGCTATATACATCAAGGTCTAGCAGTTAGGAGGCTTAAAGTATATATCAATATGTCTTTGAAGATTGATACCTTGTTACCTTCTCTCTCTTTCTGTTAAGAAGACAGAGCTAAAAGAAAACCACCTACCCTGTCGCATCTTCCTTTACAAGAGGTATGAGTAAAGGGGGCATTTTACAGGAGGTCTGATTATACCATGGACAGAGTTAACTATTTGATGATGGGGCATGATCTTAGAGGAAAGAGAGTGGTACAGGGGAAAGAATGGATGAATGAACAAGTGAACAAATTAATGAGTGAACGAAAAAGAATTGATAAACCACTTATGCAAAAAGTACTGTGTTATACCCTGAAGATACAAAAAGAAAAACAAAATAGTTTCCATTCTCATGGAACTCACATTCTCACAGGAAAGACACATATATATCAGGTTTCAACTACGAGTAAGTGGTCTTTGAGGTACAGCAGGAAAGCACATGGTAATGCATCTCCTTTAATGTCATTTTTTTAACAAAAATGCTGTATTGTTTTCTGATATTGAACCATGTGACAGTACTAGGGTCTTTATTGTAGAGAACTTTCTTTTCTGTGTCTTCTTTAGTTGTGATGCTGAAGAGGTAGAGGTTGCAGTCCTAGCAGAGAAAGTTGCCAGATTACATCTCCCCAAAGATTTCTTCTCTGGACCATAGCTTTTGGGGCCAGGATGGAAGTGGGCTGGTGGCCTGCTATTCCCAGGAAAGAACACAGGAGTTAGATTATTTTGGTTCAAATCTCACATCTTACACAACACATGTTACTTTGTATATGTCACACTTTTTGAGCCTAAGTTTCAGAGGTCTGTGGGGCAGCTAGATGGCACAGTGGATAGAGTTCTTGGCCTGTAGTCAAGAAGATTCATCTTCCTAAGTTCAAATCCAGCCCCAGACACATACTAGCTGTATGACCCTGGGCAAGTTATTTAACCCTGTTTGCCTCAGTTTCCTCATCTGTAAAAATGAGCTGGAGATGGCAAAGGCAAACCTCTCCAGTATCTTTGCCGAGAAAACCCAGATGGAGTCATGAAGAGTCAGACACGACTAAAAACAACTGAACCACAAAAATTTCAGAGGTCTATAAAATGAGGGGAGTTGGACTGTGTATCCCTTTCAGCTTGAGATCCAGAGAATTAGACCCAGAGATGACTAGTCTGGACCCATGATCCCATGATCCCAGATCTCTTCTAGGCTCTGCATTATGTGTCCATCAAAAGTTGCATGGTCTGAGATCTCATTTGACTAATAATGTAAAGGTTACATTTTCTCACATTGGGCCAAATATAGCAGCTCCAGTTGTAGTCATTAAAAAAGGCCAACTGTCTGCTGCTCTATAAACTCCACGAGAGTTACTAAAGATGGGGACAGTGGGGAAGAGAACTCCAGCTAACAGGGGAATGATTGCCCTGTTGAATGGCGTGTCTACTGCCCTGTGGCCTCCAAAAACAGTAAGCAGTCATAAAGATCTCTAGGGATTACAGGGAATAATTAACAAGAAGAATAAGAAAAGCTGGTGTTTATATAGCATTATGAAGTTGGCAAACTGCTCTTTATATATTATGTGAGTTTCATAACAACCCTTTGAGATGGGCCCTATACGTACTATTATCCCCATTCACACAGATAAAGAAGCTGAGAATTGGAGAAGTTGAATAAGTTACCTAAGATCATGTAACTTTTAAGTTTCAGTGGTGAGATTTGAACCCAGGTCTCACTGAATATATCAGATAAGGTATCCAATGGAATGAATAAGCTGGGGGAGCAGGGTGGGTGGGTTCCCGGGATGGTCTTAAAAACTGAGATACATCTGTTGAGCCTTTGATGACAAATTTGTTTCATGTTCCTTAAACACTATCCTCTCTCTTTCTCTCTTCCTTTTTCTGTCTCTGTCTCTCTCTCTGTTTCTCTCTCTCTGTTTCTCTCTCTCTGTGTCTCTCTCTTTCTCTGTCTCTGTCTCTCTCTGTCTCTCTGTCTCTCTCTCTCTCTCTCTGTCTCTCTGTGTCTCTCTCTCTCTCTCTGTCTGTCTATCTCCCTGTCTTTCTTCCTCCCCCCACTGCCGCCCCAGCAAACTCTTACCATCTGAAAGGTGGATTTAGAAATTTTGCGTTTTGATACTGGCTCTGCCACTTTCTGGCTTCACAGCCTTTGACCTATAATTTCATCTTACTGAACCTCATTTTTCTTATCTGTAAATTTGCCAATGAGCCAAGAGACACATCCTCCCAAACAAATTAGAATGCAAGTCTAAATCTAATAAGGTGAAATTTAACTGGCAGGTATGTGAAGCCTTATATTTGGGTTAACATTTTTGAGAAGTCCAAAATGAGTAGTTATTACTAAATCAGAGAGCACTTGAATGATATCAGGTATTTTTAGTTGTCTGCGAACTCAGTATATCAACAATATGATATGGCAGCCAAAAAGTTAGGGAAACATCCTGCCTTATTAAGAGAGATAGGTTAGGGAGGCATTAATACTGCTCTGCTCTGCCCCTGTAAGACTACATCTGGGTTCCGCATTCTAGGAAGGATAGTGATAAGCTGGAGATTGTGCAGAGGAAGGCAATGAGGATAGGGAAAGACCTTGAGACAATGACTTAGGAGGATCAGTAGAGAAAACTGGAGACATTTAGTATGGAGAAGAGTGGACTGAAGGAGAGGTATGACAGCTGCCTTCCAGTGTTTGAATGAGGGATTAGACAGTTTACTCATTCCTGGAGGGTAGAACTAGGAATAATGAGGTGATACTGCAGAGAGGCAGATTTTGGCTTGAGTATGAAACACTTACGAACAATTAGAACTATTCAAAAAATCAATTGATAGCGCTTGGTGGTAGTGGGTTTCTCCTCACTAGAAGTCTTTAAGCAAAAGCTGTGTGATCCCTCCTTGGACACATAGGAGAAGATATTTTTGTTCTGGGAGAAGTCAGACTGTGTGCTGTAGGAGGTTTACAATTGTTCACATTCAATGATTTTGTGATTTGCTCAGACTTATACAGATATAAGTAACAATATTTCCTACCTCTCAGAATTGTTAGAGGAATTTGTTAAAGCACTTTGTAAACTCTAAACCAGTATAAAAATCTGAGTAGTTATGTCATTCTTTGCTTTTTTTTTTAAGATGGATTTCAGCTAGAAAAGGACCCGGGATGAGTCGCTACCCTGTAATTTTAAATTTGTGCTTAATATTCTATGGATTGTTGTAGCAGTAGATAAAATGACTTCTTTTTGCAATTGAGTAAAAGTACTGGATTGTAATCTCATCTTTTGTAGACTCAGTAAAAGAGGCTTTTGGACAATTTCAGTAATGCATAAGACAATGAGGATGATACAGCAAGAATTTCTTTTGCAAGACTGCTACGTTTTGAAAACTCTATGAAGTTTGAATATTTTGAGTATTTAGCATGCAGGCATTTAATAAAAATTCTTTAATTTTTATGAGTCTAATTACAAATGATTTCATTTCCCTCTCTCTCTCCCTCCCCCCTTTTTTGTTTAAACAGAAATGATCTTGGGACAAGTCACTACCATCTTACTATTCCTTTATATTTGATGTTCTGAGGACTGTTGTACAGGTGGAGAGAATAAGTGCTTTTTGAAATAGAATAAATGTATTGGGATGTAAGCTCATATCCTAGAAGCTTACCAGAACCATCTTCAGGGTAACATACTAGTAGTAGACAGAATCACAAGGGTGACCTGTACCTCACTCTATTCTCATGTGATTTAGATCTCTCTTGTTAAGTTTCTATATTTTGAAAGCCTTAAAACTTCCATGTATTTTATGTATTATGAGTATTTGATATGGTACTACCTCTTAAAATATTGTTCTTAGAATTGTATGGGTCAAACTTATGTTTGGATAATTGTGAGTACTTTAGTTCAACCTATGAAATGCCATGTGGTTGAGTTCTATTGGTATTTTGAGGACTGATTTTTACTATGAGGATTAGTTTATGTCAGTCTATGAAAAACAGCAACCTTCTGATGTATAATCCTAGCCCACAAGGTGATACCTTCCTGGGTGTTTAGTGCTAAATATCTACTGTTTCATTGGGTAATTTGTATTGGTCACCAAGTCTGGGTTCCTTAAGAATCACCCTTCTGTAATTTCTGGTATTACTACTGAAAAACCATCATAAATACCCTCATTTCCATCAACAAGTCTACATGAATTAAGCATTGATTCATGCTTGTCTGTTGTCATATTATTGGCTAATTTCATGTAGATATTACCAGTGGAGGGCCTTTGGATTCCACTCTTGGATGTTAGGCATTCCATATACTCTATGTACAGGGAAAACACTTTCAGTTACATTTAACAAATCCAATGGTATTTCTATATTGTCATCTTTACTATTTCTTGGGCAAATCAGTTAGTTGGTCAATAAGCATTCATCAAATGGTCATTATGTGCCAAGCACTAAAGTTCACAATCTAATGAGGGAGACAATATGGCAGAGATGAGGAGTGGGGTATATACTACGTATGGAGAAAAGCCTGTGAAAATGCATGAAGGTGAAAAAAGGAATTATTGTGTGCAAAGAAGACCGGTATTGTTGTTGGATTGTGGAGCAAAAAGAGAGGAGTAAAGTATAAGAGGCTTGGAGAGGAAGAAAAGGATTAAGTTATGAAGGGCTTTAAAACCCAAATAGTGGATTTTATATTTGATCTTCAAGGTAATGGGGAGACACTAGAGTTTATTGAGTAGGGAGTGACAGACCTACACTTTGCAAAAGTTGCTTTGAAGTGATGTGTGTGTTTTCTCAAAACCCTTTCTCTAGTTTTTTGACCTGTTTATTGAGTGCTCTGAAAATTTCTATCAATTCTCTTCTGTTTTTTTTTTTCTGGGAAGGAACAAATATAACCCATAATTAATTTGATGGGTCCCTCAGGTTTGTAAATATTGTAAAAGTTTTTATTAGAAACTTTCCAAATATGTTGTGGTCTATTATATTGTACCTAAAGTGTGCATGAAGGCTATATTAATTGCCTTAAACTGGCTCTTGTTGAACTTTGATTTGAGCACAATAATAAATTTCTTTCAAATCTATGCTCACTATGTCTTGCTTGGAAGAGACTAAAGTATTGGTAGGTATCACTTTCATCCACTGTTGTCCAGTTGTTTTAGTCATGCCAACTCTTCATGACCTTATTTTGGATTTTCTTGACAAAGATATTGGAGTGGTTTGCTATTTCCTTCTCTAGATCACTTTACAGTTGAGGAAAGTGAGGCAAACAGGTTTAAGTGACTTTCCCAGGGTCGTACAGTTAGTGTCAGAGGTCATATTTGAACTCAGGTCTTCCTGGCCCCAGGCCTGTGCTCTATCTACTGTACCTCCTAGCTGCCCTATTTCATCCATTAGTTCAATGTAAAAGATGAATTTAAGCTTGAAACCTTCATTTTCTAACTTTTCTTGGTGTATGTTAAGCATTTTGCATTTTTTTTAGTCCAAATGACATTTTCATATTATTTGAAAGAGAATCAATGAGATGAAGTAGTTGTTTGAGATTTTTCAGTGGAGCCATATAGCTTGATGTCATCCATGTTTATCACATGTTTTTTTCTTTCTTATTAATTTTTTTTCTTAGTTTACAACACTCAGTTCCACAGGTTTTTCAGTTCCAAATTTTCTCCCTCTCCTACTCCTCCCCCACCCCCTTCT
Organism: Trichosurus vulpecula; assembly: GCF_011100635.1. NCBI lineage: Eukaryota > Metazoa > Chordata > Mammalia > Diprotodontia > Phalangeridae > Trichosurus > Trichosurus vulpecula. The sequence goes on along the minus strand of NC_050573.1, from coordinate 98,304,467 downwards.
AAGAAGGCATGTAATCTGATATAGGTTCTACATATACCTTCACATTAAATTTCTTTTCCAATAGAATTATAACCAAAGAAATGAACCATTGGAAAGATGTAACAAAACCATAAATAAAATAAAATGAAAAAGAGAGCAAATAGTTTGCTTCAATCTGCATTCAGATTCCGCAATTCTTTCTCTGGATGTGGATAGCTTTTTCCATCATGAGTCTTTCGGAGCTGAGTTAGAACCTTGCATTGTTGAGAAGAGCCAAGTCTATCAAACATAGTCATCACAGAAGCAATGTGTCTATGGTTGTGTACGATGTTCTCCTAGTTTTGCTCCCTTCACTCATCAACAGATCATATAAGATTCTCCAGGTTCTTATGAAGTCCATGTGCTCCTCATTTCTTATAGCACAATAGTATTCCATTACATTCATATACTACAATTTGTTTAGCCATTCCCCAATTGATGGGCATCCCCTCAATTTCCAATTCTTTGCCACCACAAAAAGGGCTGCTATAAAATATTTTTGTACGTACAGGTCCTTTCCCCCCTTGTATGATCTCTTTGGGACACAGCACTAGAAATGGTATTGCTGAGTAAAAGAGTATGCATATTTTTTATAACCCTTTGGGCATAATTTCAAATTTCTCTCCAGAATGGTTGGATCAGTTCACAACCCCACCAACAATGCAGTAGGGTTCCAATTTTCCTCACATCTTCCCCAGCATTTGTCATTTTCCTGTTTTGTCATGTTAGCCAATCTGCCTGTGGTGCCTAAGAGTTGTTTTAATTTGCATTTCTCTAATCAGTAGTGATTTAGAGCATTTTTTCATATGACTGTAGATAGCTTTAGTTTCTTCCTCTAAAAACTGCCTGTTCATATCCTTTGCCTATTTATCAATTGGAGAATGACTTGTGTTCTTATAAATTTTACTCAGTTCCCTGTATATTTTAGAGATGAGGCCTTTGTCAGAGACACTGGTTGTAAAAATTCTTTCCCAATTTTCTGCTTTCCTCCTAATCTTGGATGCATTGTTTTTTTTTTTTGTACAAAAACCTTTCAATTTAATGTAATCAAAATTATTCGTTTTGCATTTTGTAATGCTGTCTCTTGTTTAATCATAAATCCTTCCCTTCTTCATAAGTCTAACAAGTAAACTATTCCCTTCTCTTCCAAATTGCTTGTACTATCAACCTTTATATCTAAGTCATGAACCCATTTTGACTTTACTTTGGTATATGGAGTAAGATGTTGGTCTATGACCAATTTCTGCCATTCTATTTTCCAGTTTTCCCAGCAGGTTTTGTGAAATAGTGAATTCTTATCCCAGGAGCTGGACTCTTTGGGTTTATCAAAGAGTAGATTGCTATAGTAATTGACTACTGTGTCTTGTGTACCTAACCAATTCCACTGATCCACCACTCTATTTGTTAGCCAGTACCAAGTAGTTTTGATGATTGCTGCTTTATAATACAGTTTAATATCTGGTATGGTTAGGCCACCTTTCCCTAGAATTTCTTTTCATTAATTCCCCTGATATTATGGATCTTTTGTTCTTCCAGATGAATTTTGTTATTATTTTGTCTAGTTCTGTAAAATAATTTTCTGATAGTTTGATTGGTATGGCACTAAACAAGTAAATTAATTTAGGTAAAATTGTCACTTTTATTATATAAACTTGGCCTAGCCATAAGCAACTGACGCTTTTCCATTTATTTAGATCTGACTTTGTTTGTGTGAGAAGTGTTTTGTAATTGTGTTCATATTGTTCCTGGGTTTGTCTTGGCAGGTACACTCCCAAATATTTTATAGTGTCTACAGTTTCTTTAAATGGAATTTCTCTTTCTATCTCTTGCTGTTGGGCTTTGTTAGTATTATATAGGAATGCCGTGGATTTATATGAGTTTATTTTATATCCTGCAACTTTGCTAAAGTTTTTTTATTATTTCAAGTAGTTTTTTGCTTGATTCTCTAGGATTCTCTAAGTACATCAACATATCATCTGCAGAGAGTGATAACTTAGTTTCTTCTTTGCCTATTCTAATTCCTTCAATTTCTTTTTCTTTTTTTATTGCTAAAGCTAACATTTCTCATACCAAATTGAGTAATAGAGGTGATAATGGACATCCTTGTTTCATCCTCGATCTTATTGGAAATGCATCTAGCTTATCCCCATTACATATAATGCTTGCTGATGGTTTTTGGTAGATGCTACTTGTAATTTTAAGGAAGACTCCCTTTATTCCTATGCTTTCTAATGTTTTTAATAGGAATGGATGTTGTATTTTATCAAAAGCTTTTTCTCCATCTATTGAGATAATCATATGGTTTCTGGTAGTTTTGTTGTTGATATGATCAATCATGCTGATAGTTTTCCTAATATTGAACCAGCCTTGCATTCCTGGAATAAATCCTACCTGGTCATAGTGTGTTATTCTCCTGATAAGTTGCTCCAATCTTTTTGCTAATATTTTATTTAAATTTTTTGCCTCTATATTCATCAGGGAAATTGGCCTATAATTTTCTTTCTCTGCTTTGACTCTTCCTGGTTTAGGATTTAGTACCATATTTGTGTCTTAAAAAGAATTTGGTAGAACTCCTTCACCTATTTGCAGAAATAGTCTATAAAGTTTGGACATTAATCGTTTAAATGTTTGATAAAATTTGCATGTAAAACTATCTGGCCCTAGAGATTTTTTCCTAGCGAGTTCATTGATGGCTTGCTCAATTTCTTTTTCTGAGACAGGGTTATTTAAGTATTTTACTTCCCTTTCTGTTAATCTGGGCAATTTATATTTTTGTAAATATTCATCCATTTCCCTCAGGTTGTCACATTTATGGGCAAACAATTTGGTAAAACAATTCCTAATTATTCTTTCAATTTCCTCTTCATTGGAGGTGAATTCCACCTTTTCATTTTTGATACTAGTGATTTGGTTTTCTTTCTTTTTAAAATCAAATTGACCAAAGGTTTATCAATTTTATTGGTTTTTTTCATAAAAGCAGCTCTTAGTTTTATTTATTAATTCAATAGTTTTCTTGACTTCAATTTTAGTGATCTCTCCTTTGGTTTTCATTCTTTCTAATTTGGTATTTAATTGGGGATTTTTAATTTGTCCTTTTCCTAGTTTTTTCAGTTGCATGCCCAATTCATTGGTCCCCTTTTTCTTTATTTTATTCATGTAAGCATTTAGAGATATAAAACTTCCCTTAAGAACTGCTTTTGCTGCATCCTATAAGTTTTGGTATGTTATCTCATTATTGTCATTCTCTTGAATGAAATTACTGATTGTTTCTATGATTTGTTGTTTGATCCACTCATTCTTTAGGATTAGATTATTTAGTTTCCAATTAGTTTTTAGTCAATCTTTCCATGGCCCTTTATTACAAATAATTTTTACTGCATCCTGATCTGAAAAGGTTACATTGACTATTTCTGCCTTTCTGCACTGGATTGTGAGGTTTTTATGCCCTAGTACATGGTCTATTTTTGTGTATGTGCCATGTACTGCTGAGTAAAAGGTATATTCTTTTCTATCCCCATTCAGTTTTCCCCAGAGGTCTATCATATCTAACTTTTCTAAAATTCTATTCACCTCTTTAACTTCTTTCTTGTTTATTTTGAGGTTAGATTTATCAAGTTCAAGAGAAGGGGAGGTTGAGGTCCCCCACTAGTATAGTTTTGCTGTCCATTTCTTCCTGTAACTCCCTTAACTTCTCTTCTAAGAATTTGGATGCTATACCACTTGGCACATATATGTTAAGTAATGATATTACTTCATTGTCTATGGTGCCTTTTAGCAGGATATGCTTTCCTTCCTTATCTATTTTAATTAGATCTATCTTTGCTTTTGCTTTGTCTGAGATTAGGATTGCTACTCCTGCTTTTTTTACTTCAGCTGAAGCATAATGTATTCTCCAGCCTTTTACTTTTACTCTGTGTGCAACCCCCTGTTTCAAATGTGTTTCTTATAAACGATATATTGTAGGATTATGGTTTTTAATCCATTCTGATATCCGCCTCCATTTTATGGGAGAATTCATTCTATTCCCATTCATAGTTATGATTACTATCTGTGTCTTTTTCTCCATATTATCTCCCCCCCCATTTATGCCTTTATTTCTCCCTTCTCCCTTCCCCTCCTCAGAAGAGTTTTGCTTTTGACTACTACCTCCCTCAATTTTCCCTCCTTATCAATCCCTCTCCCTTATCTTACCCCTTTCCCTTACAACTTCTTCCCTCCCTTCTAGCCACCATTCTTTTCTTTCCCTTTTTCCCAACTACTGCCTGTAGGAAAAGGTTGATTTCTATCCTTATGAGAGTATGTTATTCCCTCCTTGAACCAAATCCAATAAGAGTAAAACTCAAACACTGGTCTTCTCCCTCCCTTCTTTCCCTCTACTATAATAAGTTTTTGTGTCTCTTCATGTGGTGTAATTTACTCATTTCTACTGCCTCCTTACCTCTTCTCCCAGAACAATTCCTTTGCACCCATTAATTATTTTTTTATCATCACATCAGTTAATTTATAATCACACCCTCTGTCCATGAATATCCCTTTTAATTGTCATAATAACTATACCATTCTCAAGATTAACATATATATGTATATATATGTATATATATATATAACATATAAAACAATATAATCCTATATAAAGATGTAAACAATTTGCCCTTATTGAATAACAAGGTTTTCCTCCCCTGTTTATGTGTCTCTTGAGTTTTGTATTTGAAAATCAAATTTTCCATTGAGCTCTGGCCTTTTCCTCAGGAAGGTCTGGAATTCCCTTATTTCTGTGAATGTCCATCTCCTTGCCTGAAAAATTATGCTCAATTTTGCTGGATAGTTGATCCTTGGTTGTAGTCCAAGCTCCTTTGCCTTTCAGAATATCATATTGCAATCCCTCCTGTCTTTTAGTGTAGAAGCTGAAAGGTCCTGTATGATCCTGACTGCATGTGATGTTTGAATTGTTTCTTTCTGGCTGCTTGCAGTATTTTCTCTTTGACCTGATAATTCTGGAATTTGTCTACAATATTCCTTGGAGTTTTCAATTTGGGATCTCTTTCAAGGGTTGATCAGTGGATTCTTTCCATGACTATTTTACCTATTTATTGGAAGATACTGTCCAGGATCGTTTTTTCATCATGGCTTTCCAGTAGACCAATAATTCCTAGATTGTCTCTTCTGGATCTATTTTCCAGGTCAGTTGTTTTTCCAATGAGATATTTTATATTTTCCTCTGTTTTTCATTCTTTAGATTTTGTTTGAATGATGCTTGATGCCTCATAGAGTCATTAGCTTCTACTTACCCAATTCTAATATTTAATGAATTGTTTTCTTCCTTTAGCTTCTGTACTTCCTTTTCCATTTGGCCAATTTTACTTTTCATAGAGTCATTTTCTCCAATTAGACTCTGTACCTCTTTAACCATTTCACCAATCCCATTTTTTAAAGAAGTGTACTCATCAGTGAATTTTTTTTTCCATTTTTTTCTGTTACCTCTCTAATTTGACTTTTAAAATGCTCCTTGAACTCTTCTAGGAATGCTTTTTGGGCTTGAGTCCAGTTCATATTCCCATTTGAGGTTTCGGATGTAAGTATAGTGTCAATGCTATTCTCTTCTGAATTGGTATTTTGATCTTCCCTATCTCCATAATAAGAATCAATGGTCCTTGTTTTTCTGGATTGCTTCTTCATGGTGGTTGCCTTTTTTCTGGCTTTTTAAGTGGATCTCTGCTTCTGGGGTCTAGGGGGCCCTGTCCCAAGTTTCTTGTGTTGGGAGCTAGGGGCCTGGTTACTGGCTTTTTGTGCTGTGGCCTCTGATTTTGTCAGCCAGAGGCTATATAATACTGCCGCTCACCTAGTGCTGAGCTGAAGCCGTCTGTGTGTGCCAAGCATGGAGACCCAGTGAAGTCTTTCTGAATTTCCCTGGGATTAGAGCATGCAAAAAAAAGAAAAGAAAAGAAAGAAAGAAAGAAAAAAGAAACTGCAAAGTTCTGTGAGGTTTTCTAAAAATTTACAAGAAAAACCGATGGGCAGTTCTAATAAGACTTGGATGTTCTCCCCACCCCCACTCCCTTTCTTTTTATGGGGGAGTGATGGTCTAGCCACTGGAAGTCTCCTCTTTCCCTAGGGCTGTGCTATGGTCTCAGCCTTTGTGCTGGTGTCTGCTAATTCCCCTGGCTATGCAAAGGCAAGCCTGAGGTCCTGGTGATGGTGCTTGCTGGCTCCACCCCCCTGGGGCTCAGGAACTCCTGCTGGTCTGCTAAGGTAGGGCTTGCTGGGATGCCTCCCTTACTGCACTGGTCTCTTTCTGTCACACTACTGAACCCCCACTTCTGGCTCCTCTATGTGAAGGTTTCTCCTAGGGCAGTATTCTCTGGTTAATCAAGGGAGAGATGAGAGTTATTTTACCTGATCATCCTGGCTCCCAGAAGTTCAAAATGGTGAGTTTCAAACCTTTAGATTGTGGGCTGATAGCTCCAGGAGTAGCTGTTGCTGCTGCTGCTGCAGGCTTTGCACTTCTGTCTCAGCTACCTCCAAACAGACTCCTATCCTGTGCCAAGAGGCCTGGGGATCACCACCACAGATGGCAATTCAGCCCTAGGCCTGCTCCTGCTCCTGCTCCAGTATGGTTTAGTTCCATGTGCCCAGTGCTCTCCCAGCCTAGTCCACTGGCTGGGTTCTGGTGCTGCTCCTGCTCTGGTATGGTAGGGTGCAGTTCCACATGCCCATTGCTTTCCCAGACCATAAATCCATCCCATTGACCCTGCAGACTGTCCTAGGCTGGAAATCTGCCACACTGTCTTCTAGTAGCTTCTACCTCTTTCACATCTGCCCTTATCATATGTTTATAAAGATGATTTGATTTGACTCCCTCTTTAATTAGAAGACATAGTTCTATTTCAAAGAGATGATAATGGATTAAAGACTAGTTATTACCATAATAGGCTTAAACTGTCTTCTTCCTTGAAAAAAGCCGTATTTTTAACCAATTGTGTTGGGCATTAAGGGGTTGGTGATGATTTAGAGAACAAGTTTCCATGTGGAAATGAAATAACCAAGGGTTGACCTACACTTGAATCTATGATATATATATATACACATACATATTTTAGGAATAAGCAATGAGTGTTGGGTTGAGGCAACAGTTTTTTGATAGTTAACGAAAGCAATACAAATGTTATGGTAATTTCTGGTAGCTTGTTCAATATTTCCAAATCAATAACAAATTATTCTTTGTACATCTGGAATTTTTAACACATTTTTTAATGTAATACATTGTTTTCATGTATTTGTAGAGGGGTTTTCTCTTTGGTGATCAAGGCATGAAAGCTTTGCAAAAATATATATAAACACACAACCTATATTTACAGGGACCATTGGCCTTCTCATGATGACATGATAATTAGTGTTCTTTTCCTAACAGGTTTGTAATGCCTTTTCTAAAGAAAGGTCAGATCAGGCTGGCTTCTGAGAGGAAGACAGTAAAGTATTTTTCTAGGATTTCATGTGCCACTGTGAAGTATTGGCAGCAAGAATTATAGGCCTTACCTGATCATGCCATTTTCTAGTTTTACAGAGAAGCTAGAATTTTAGTTACCTCCTTTGACAGCTTTCTTTTCTAAAATAAATTTTATTGAGATCTTTTGTTCTTACATAACCAGAAACTTCCTAGTACCCCTTCTCTTCCTCCTTCCAAGACAGCCATCCCAGGTAACAGGATATTTTTAAGGAAAATAAAAATTAGTAAACAAATATACTCTGAAAATATATGCAATGATCCACATGGATGGCCCTTTGCAAAGGAGTGAGATGAATGAGTCTTCTCATATCTCTCCTTTGGGACCGTGCTTGTTCTTTGTTATTTTAAAACATACGCTTTTGATTGCTTTGTAGGTGACCTTTGCATCTACATTATTGCAGTTTTGTATATTTCCTGTCTCTGCTAACTTCAGCATCATTTCTTACAGATCCTTCCATATATTTCTCTGCATTCATGATATCCTTCATTTCTCATAGTATAGTAATATTTCCTTACATCAATGTGTCACACTTGGTAAGCCATTCCCCAGTCAATGGATTTTGTTTCCAATTGTTTTCCCCAAATTGCTGCTATAAATATTTTGGCTTATATGGGGGCTTTCTTCCTTTATCTCCTTGGGGCATATGCCTAATAGTGGAATCTCTGGGACAAAGAGCATAAGTAATCTCATCTTATCTCATGATAACAGCACCTACCTCTCAGGGTTATTGTGACCATCAAATGAGATAATGATTGTAAGGTACTTGGCACAGTGCCTGGCATGTAATTAGTACATAGCAAGTGCTGTCTAGGTGTTAGCTATAGAAGACTAGAACACTATTATTATTATATATAGAAGACTATTATTATACTATATAATAGAAGACCATTATACTATGTTGTAGATAATACTATATTATATACAATAATATATAACACATATTATGTATAATAAATTGTTCTTTAGAATAATAATCTGATTATTATAAGATATTACTGTATATAGAAGGCCATTATTATTATTTATATTTTTTGTTGAAGTACAGATGAAATGGTCCTGAGATAACCTGATCTCCTGTTATTCTTCTTTTATAGTTAATTTTCTCTGAGATATTGAAACTGGATGAAATAACTTTTTGTAGTTGAAGGTAAAGGAACAAGAGAAGGCAACAAGCATTTATTAAGCTCCTACTATGTGTCAGGCACTGTGCTAAGTACTTTATAAATACTTTTTATTTGATCTTCGTAGCAACCCTGTGAGCTAGGTGCTATTGTCATCCCTTTTTTATAACTGAAGAAACTGAGACAGATATAGGACTAATGTGCCTCATTGTCTTACTCCCTCATCACGTTATTCCTGGATTATGTAATAGCCTTCTGGTTTGTCTCTCTGATTCATCTTTTCTCACTCCAGGATATCTTCCAGTCAGCTATCAAAGTGACCTCCTCAAGCATAATGCTGACCATGTCACTCCTTTTTTTTATAAAAAAAATATTTATTTATTTTTAGTTTACAACATTCATTTCCATAAGCTTTTGAGTTAAAAATTTCTCCCCCTCCTTCCCCACCCCATTTGCCAAGAAGGCGTGCAATCTGAAATAGGATCTACATATACATTCACATTAAATATATTTTCCATGTCACTCCTTTAAGCAGTCAAGCCTATTGGCTTCCTATTGGTGGCTTCAGGGCCCTCCATAACCTGGACTCTTCCTACCTTTCTCATCTTCTTGTACTTTACTCTTTATTCATGAACTCTGTGATCCTTATACACAGGCCACATGCCTTGAATATGACATTCCATCTCCTAACTCTTCTGCTTTTTCAGTCGCTGTTCCCTGGATCTTGAATGTTCTCCCTTCTTGTCTCTGGCTCCTGGACTCCCTAACTTCCATCATGTGTCAGCTAAAGTCCAACCTTCTGCAAGAAATGTTTATCCATCCCCCTTAATGCTAGGGCCTACCCTCTGACATTACTGTCAAGCTTATGTTTCTATATCTTGCTTATATAAAGATGTTTACATGTTGTCTCTTTCATCAGCTCCTTGAGAACAATAACTATGTTTTTTTTTCTTTCTAGCTACAGGACTTGACATAGTGCCTGGCACATGATACGTGCTTAATATATGCTTTTTGACTACTAGGATGTAAATTCAATCTCTGTAGGTAAGCTTCCTCAGTACACTCCAAATAGTAGACACATCAACAGGGATAGTACATATCACATTATGTTTCCATGTAATTTTTATTTCACCAGCCAGGTTTCGATATCTTGTTTCCATGGAGCTTGGAGTTTACTAATATTTTGTATACTGACATCTATTAAAAATGTTAAGTTCCCATGGATTAATGTTGTGTCCAGGAAGTTGTGGGCAATAGTCAGGTCTATGATAATGGTTCAGTTCTATTACACTTTATTAGTTGGCTTCTCTGTGATGTCTTGAGATCTATATTTCTAACACAGGGATTTTATTATGTTTGTCTATGAAAGATAGCAAGTTTCTGCTTTGTAATTTTTTCCTTATTATTCTTGTTACTTTTATATATTTTCTTGTTATTATTTCCTGTTCTTATTATCTTGATGTACATTTCTTGTGGCTCTGTGTGATTTTTTTGGGGGGGGAGGTGGTTTTAAGTGTTTCATCATATACTTCTCTATTTTACTTTCTGGTGGGCTTCCTAAACCCTAAGTGTGCTTGCGCTCTCTCTCTCTCCCTCTCTCTCCCTCTCTCTCCCCTCTCTCCCTCTCTCTCCCTCTATCTCTCTCTTTCTCTGTTTTTCTGTCTCTGTCTCTCTCTCCATTTCTTATTTATGCTTTTTTCTTTCTCCTCTCCCTTTTTATACTTACGATTTAGGCTTCAGATCTGCCAGTCCATTTTACAGTATATAAACCAATCCAATTCAACTTACATCTTTAAAGCACCAAAGGTCATATTAAAGATTCTTCGAGTATTGGCATGAAAAATGACCTAGCCATTGTCTGCGAGAATCTCATGTTCTGCTGAGTGAAAATGGAATGTCTACAAATAACTACAATGCAAGGTAGAATGTGTTAAGCATTAAAAAAAAAAACAATTACTGAAAAAATGCTGCAGGACTAGAATGAGAAGACTTTCTGTTAAGGGCCTTGTCAATGACTTCATGGAGGTTGAAGTCTTCTGGGTTTTTACTTCTTTCTATTGGTCTGGAAATTTCATCCAAATCCATGAGTGATATATGCTTCAAAGAAATTTTATTCTTTGACTGAGTTGTTATGGCCATTAGGAGAATTCCATTGGCTTTATAGATCAGAACTTGAAGGTTTTTAGCTAGAGAATATTGGGGATTGGTTGGGAATGGGAGTTGAAGAAATTTGAACTTAGAATCTCATTATCCTGGTAACAGCTCAAGCTCTCTCAGAATGACTACTGAGAATCAAGACAAATGCATAAATGGAAGATAAGAGGCCATGAACACATTAATGTTATTAGTAGACTTGAAGTCCCGAGAGACGTGGTTTCAAATCCCGTCTCCAATATTCCTGTCTCCTGTTTCAGGGCTTCTTAAACTTTTTCCACTCCTTTTTCATATTTTTGGCAGCATTCACTGGTGTTGCATGGCCTGAGGTCATACCCAGTGCAAAGTGCTCATGTTTTGTGTTCAGAACCAAGGCTGCTGTGAAGTTGTGCAATGCAACACAGGCAAGAGCTGCCAGAAACACCTCAGATTCATTACAAGTTTGATTTTTAATTAATTTTTGGTCATTGCATATTCAGAAAACTTTTACTGTTGCCAAATTTTTGGTTTCAACCCACAGTTTAAGAAGTGCTGGCTATATTACCATAGACAAATCACTTAACCTTCTGGCCCTCAGTTTCCTCATGTAAAATAAGGATAATGAATCAATCAAAAACACTTACTAAGCATCTATGTGCCAGGCATTATGCTAAGCACCAGAAAATGAATAATCACACAGTCTTTGTAAAGATCAAATAAGATATAGCTCTTTATAAAAATTATATTGCTATATAAATATTAGCTATTATCGTTGAGTTCTCTAATGGTCAAACTGCAGCAATTCCCTCTAAGATGCTGAGCCTAAACAAAGAAGGTAGTAAGGATATAGCCACAATTTGTGGCTACTGGTCAGACCATACAATGAAGTTTTGTGTTAATTCTTGGGAACATATTTTAGGAGATATCTATGGAAAGAAATGTACTGTTACTCTAAGAAAGGGATCATGGTGGTGAGAAGATAAGAGATTGTGTCATATACAGATTAATTGCAAGAACTGAGATATTTATTTTGGAGAAGGGAGGATTTATGGGAGATGCATTTGGTGAACAAGAGAATTGATTTGTCAATTTCTCTCAACCCCTCCACAGCCCTCCAGTTCCCCTGGGGAAAATAAAGGATTATATGCCAGATATTGAGGGATTTTACCAAAGCCACAGAGAAAGACAGAATCCCCAACAATGTAAAATCTTTAACGCTGGAGAACTTTTATATCTAAAGCTTTCACTTAGTACCACTCCCTCACCAGCCTCTATGGCTGGAAGCAAGAGCACAAACAACTTCACAGGCCTGTGTGGGTCCCAACCCTAGCATGGGCACCCATGCTTCTGCAGTGACTCCGCTTGAAAACACTGAAAAAGTGGTGGATGGGGATTCAACCCAGTCAGGTGAAGGAAAAGAGGAAGGTGAAGGAGGAATTTATGGATTGAGAAGTCGTCTTTTGATCAGAGCCTGGCCATAGGGTAAGAAGCTATGCTGCTATAGTGGGACTGCTGGTGCACACCACCTGTACTCCCCCTACCCTAAAAGAATCATCAGGCCCTGAATCTGTTCAAGGACATGCAGAAAATGAGGAGAATGGAGGAGGAGAATCAGGATGAGTGTTAGCATGGATGCCTGTGCTGGGCATGAAGAGAAGAGGAAAGAACTCAGCTAGAGTCAGTTTTGTCTGTCAGGGGTTACTTAAGGAAGGGACCCAGGATGTCAAGCCATATATTCCTGAATGCAAAGGTACTAAAGCAGTGTTACTATCCAGCCTTAGGGACTGGCTTTTCAAAGCCAGAATGTGGGTGGTGGAAGAGTATATGCTATGGTGCATGAGAAATCTATGCTCTCCTTACTCTCTTTGGAAAGAGGAAGAACTTCTTTGCAACCTTACCTCTTAGGGTGAGATCAGAGGTGGGACTTTATTCTCTAGTCCCTTCTAGCTCCCCAGTCTTTTAAGGTAAAAAGCTTTTTAGACTCAAGAATCCTTACTCCCACACTCAGTGGCACCATGACTTCAACAGGCTCATTTGTTCAAGGAAAAGTACAAATAAGGCTCAAATTAAATTTTTAGGGTTCTTGGAGGATTCACAAGATCATTCATAAAAGCAAGCTTAAACTCATTAGATCCCAGGGAATATTTTTAACTTTCTGAACCAGAAGCAGAGGGTTCTTGTGTACATTACACAAAATAAGCCTGAGACCCTATCACTGTCAAAAGAATAAGCCTCAATAAAAGCCTAAAGACATATAAACATTTCAAATAGCACGGAAGATTCTACATCCAGAAAATAGAATGAATGTAATCTCAAAGAGAATGTATAGCTCTCTTAACTTATAATATGAAGGAGTGTGAACCGATAAAACCAAATGAAAGATAGAAATCTGTGGATTTCCCCAAAAGTGTGGAATAGAAACAAGAAACAGCAGAATGATTTAAAAGAAAGAAAATCTATAAAAGAAGTCCAGAGTGAATAAAAGTCAGAAATTTGGCTCTCTCAATGCAGAATTTAAATACACACATATTCATACTTGGACGTGGATACATACAACCCAATTTGCAGATTAGAAAAAATTAAATTCATTTTGGCAAAGAAATGGGAGATGAACTCTAGTAAAGTATCTGAAAGGTTAACAGATTTGGAACACAAAAATACAACAGTGGAAGAAATTTTAGCTGATGAAAAACAAAAGGCAATATTAAAAATTCTATAAAAGTGGAAATAACTACTCTTGGAGACAGAGGTAGACAAAGGACCCTACATGTCCAGAAGAATATGACAAAAGAAAATGATTTTTAAAAAAAGCAACAACTGTGATAACACTAGAGTATAAGAAAAGATACCGGAAGACTGGAACTTCTAACTACAGGCAATAAAGCATCAATCAAGAGATTCCACAGATCACTGTCCAGAAACCACATCTCCCTGCCCCACCCCACTTCCCAATTTAATCCTTAAAACTCAAGACAAAAAGGAGGTATTTGATGCATTCTCCAAGAAAAAAGCAAAAAAAAAAAAAAAAAACTCAGTAACAACAAAATAGGAATAAGCAGAATGTTTGACTTATAAACACCCCAATGCCAGAAATAAAAAAAAATGAAAGTAAACATTTATCAAGGAAAGAATGTGAAATTAATTACCTCAAATTTAGAGACTATTGTTATTGCTTTGTCTTTAAAGAAGAATTTACCTAAGAGTTAAAAGAAAGAACAGAGGGAGTTCATCAATGGACCAACAAAACAAAACAAAATAAAATGAGATACAAGGACATAAAAATTTAAGCAGATCTTAAAAAAATCCAGAGAACTCAAAGTGGAAGAGTTTGAACTAGAACTTCATTCCTATTATGATCTTTTTGAATCCTGATTCTCTTATCCAGTGTATCATGTATCATAGTCACACATCTATCCCTCCCATCTTTGTCCAGATTTTCAAATTTTATAAGCATTTCACCTATGTTTTCATCCAATTCATTGACAAATATAATAAATACAAGTGAACCAATCACAAATCCCTGGAGCAATTCAGTGGAGACTTGTATCAAAGATACTTTCTTGGCATTTAACTATTAATAGATTTTCAATCTGGTCCCTAAACCAATTCCAAATCTACCTACATTTAGCCTATATTCCTCCATTTTACCAAATACATATCATGAGAAATTTTGTAAAATGCTTCACAAAATCCCAGTAAATGATATTCTCAGCCTTCCCCTCTTCTACTTGTCCAATAACCCTGTCAAAAATGAGATTAAATTAGTCTGGGATTAAGGTTCTGGATGCTGACTCTGCACTATTTCCTTTTCTATGTATTAGCTAATTGTTCCTTTAACAGTATGTTCTAGAATCCTCCCCCCCCCCCCAAAAAAAAAACCCCAAACCTAGGAATCAAAGTTAATTTCACTGTCCTTTTGCTTGCCTTTTCTATTCTGTTTCCTTTTTGGAAAATCCAGACATTTGTCCATTCCCAGTCTTGTGCTAACTCTCCTATTTGCCATGATCAATTAATAAATATTTATTAAACTCCTACTATGTACCAGATCATCAATAGTGACTCAAAAGTCATGCATGTCTGATTCTGATGCTTCATTAATCTTCTGTACTGCTCGTTTGGCTTTTTCATTCATATACGGACTCCCAACTTCTAAGGAAGGAGAAAAGAGGGTCAACATTTTAAGGGATGTAGATGGCACAGTGAACAGAAGACCTGGGTTCAAATCTTACCTTTGTTGTATCCTACCTATGTAATTTTGAGCCAGCAACTTGACTTCCTTGCCTATTAGCTTTCTCATCTGTAAAAATGAGAGGATTAGACTAAATGGCTTCTGAAGTCATTTCCAACTCTGTGTCTAGGAGATGGAGTAAAAGATAAGACGCCTTTCTAAATGTTAAAGAATCAAGAATTCACTGTCTAGTTAGGCAGACTTTGGCAGAATGGCTTTAAATATGACTTTGGGAGAAGAGGAAGAATAGCCATTGGGACTGTTGCCTGTTTTGTTTATGAAAGAAGAAGAGGGCCTCAGGAGCAGGAGGCCCTGAGCGCTATCGAATTCAGCCATAAAATGTTAGTGGGCAGTTTATTGCAAAGACTCCCGGTCGTAGTCGGCAGAATGATCCATGAGCCCCCAAACTGAAATAAAAAGGAAGAAGATTGCAGACTGCTTACCTGAAGCTAATGATGGAACAAGAAAAAGGGAGCAGGAAAGGGAGGCAGGATGGGGGAGGGGACAGATAATAACTCACATTTATCTAGAGCTTTAAGGTTTACAAAAAAAGCACTTTATAAAACTTAGAGCACTAGATAAATGTGAGCCATTATGGTCACAGGACACCTTTCTCAAAAATCCCATGAAGCTGGTTAGCGTAAGTATTATTATCTACGTTTTGCAGATGAGGAAACTAAGTCCCCCAAAGGTAAAGTGTTTTTCCAATGTTCATAAAGAGAGGGGTGCTAGATTTCAGTCTAAGTCTCTAGATGTCTTCACTTCCTCCTTCCCTCCCTCCCTTCCTTCCTTCCTTCCTTCTTTTCTTCCTTCTTTCCTTCCCTCCCTCCCTTCCTTCTTCCTTCCGTTTCTCCCTTACTATTTCCTTCTCTCCCTTCCCTTTCCTTCCTTCCAAACAAATAAATGAAAAAGCATTTATTAAGCACTTACTATATGCCAGGTACTAGGCAAAAGACACAAACACAAGGAAACAAAACAATTCCTGCCTTGAAGTCTAAGGATATTATATACTAATGGGGAAAGCTCATACATAATCTAAAGGCAGATATAGGTTTAGAAATGGGACGTATGCAGGCCTGGTTCCCAGCTAGATGAAGAGAAAGCTCGCCTATCAGAGCCCAGGTTCCCAGGGGCAGTGTCTGAGTTCTGGTGGGAGGATCATGAAAATGATGCACAGAGTGCAGGTCTCATGGTTTAGAAGTGACTAGGAAATTGAAGCAGAAAGTTTATAAGTTGGGGGCAGCAAGGTGGCACAGTGAGTAGAGCATCGGCCCTGGAGTCAGGAGGATCTGAGTTCAATCCGGCCTCAGACACTTGACACACTAGCTGTGTGACCTTGGGCAAGTCATTTAACCCCAATTGCCCTCCCTTCCCCCTCCAAAAAAGAAAGTTTATAAGTCTATGAAGTTGGCTAATAGGAGAACAACACAATGAGTGGTTTCAGTACTTTTCTTTTGCCCCAGACTGGGTTTACGTGATGGCTCTAGAACAGTATTTAGACAAGCAAAGCCTAGCTCTCTGTTTATAAAGAAAAGTCTTCTCTTTCTTCCTCCAGAATAACAGTTCACATTTGTCTAGCACTTTAATGTCCAGAAAGGACTTTCCTCACAATGACCTCGGGACACAGGTAGTAGAGGTATTATCATCCTAATTTCCACAGAATCACAGACTAACCAAAGTGGAAGGAGTCCCAGAGGATATCTGATCCAAACGATACTCAAAAGGAATCCTCTCTATAACAGACTAAATATAATTGTCCTCTTTGCAGACAATGTCATTGTTTATCCTTCATTGTAGAAGAGGACCAATGACATAAATATATGGGTGATGTCTTGACTTGTGCATGAATTGGATTTAAGGGAGGCAGAGTTGCACAAAACCAACAACCTCACTCCCTCTTCCAGAGTCATTGAAGTCCAGGCAGGATGAAAGTCAAGAAGACAGGCGATGGCCCCAGATGCGGTGCACAACCTTGGCTTCTTCGACGTCTAAGCAAACTCTAAGTACTCCATACTGACTGCTTTAGCTCCCTTCATAGCTATTGGAACAAATCATTCTCATCCACTCATTCCACCAGGGGAAGTCTTCTCATGCTTGGGATAGACATCCCTCTAATTCACCAATGGATTTGAGACCCTTTGATTATCCTCATCCTGGTTTAGCCCATCTGCCAAAATGGTTTGAATGATGTGTGGCCACTATGCTTGCTACTGTTTCTTGGAGCCACAGGTGAGAGTTGGGTGAAAGGTGGACACCAAAAGTGGATGAGCAGGTTCGAAAAGAGCTCAGCAAGCCTTTACACCAGAGATGCTAGTCCTCCTTGAACAGTCCTACAAACTATGTGTTCCTTGCTTGGCCCTCTAGATCCGAACATAAAAAAGGGCCGATCTTTCTTCTGCGTGACAAACTTGAAGGCACCTAATATTTCCCTTCTCAGTCTTCTCTTCTACGGACTAGGCATCTGCAGTTCCTCCACCTGTTCCTTCTATAACGTGAACTCAGGGCTCTTCACCATTCTGGTTGTCCTCCTCTTGTTATTCTCTCTAGTTTATCACTATCTTTCTTCAACTATAGCATCTAGAACTGAAGAACATACTTCAGATGAAGTCTGCCAAAGGCAGAGTATAACGGGACCATCACCATCTTATTCCTGGAAGTGATGCTTTTATAATTAGTGGGTTTTTTTTTATTTCTCTCTAGCACATCGTACTGCTGACCCATATTGGACTTGGAGTTCATTAAACCCCTCAGGTTATTTTCGGAACAACTGCTATCTAACCATGCCTCTTCCATATTATACTTGCAAAGTTGATTGTTTTTATACTCAAAATCTAAGACTGTACATTTATTGCTGTTGAAAGTCATTTATTAGATTTGGTCCAGTGTTCTAGACTTTAGACCCTGGCTGTATCATTCAGAGTGTTATCTCTCCTTCCCAGATTTGTGTCATCTGCAAATGAAAGGAAAATAAGTCCAGGGGCGGTCTGGAGGCAGCTCATACCAGCTTAGGACAGCTGCTTACACTTTTAGTGTGAGCATTTACATCTCAGGAATTGCTTGATTTTAATTATGTAGATTAAAGTTACAAGTACCAGGAATAATTTTATTTTCTGAAGAGCTGGCTGTTAAATAATTTACTATCACACACCTGACTATTCTTAAATCGGACTCTGAAATAACATGATTGTGAATAGACCATTCTGGCCCAGGCAGAAAGATCTAAATCTTTTATTTCTTCACCTGATCTCTCTCTCTCTCTCTCTCTCTCTCTCTCTCTCTCTCTCTCTCTCTCTCTCTCTCTCTCTCTCTCTCTCTCTCTCTCTCTCTCCCTCCTCTCTCTCTCTCCCCCCCACTCTCCACACACACACACACACACACACACACGCACACGATTTTTCCAAGATTTGTGTTCTGAGCGGTGACACAGAAGGCAGTGGAATGACCTGCCTGCTGCCCAGTTTTGTTGGTTTAGAAAGTTTGAAGGGTTCGGGAGGATATCGATGGCGACAAATAGACATTTTAAAAATGTCAAGTCACTACAGAAGCAGACACTCCTTCCTTAATAGACTTATGGGGATCTCTTAAATGTTACCAAGCCTTCCCCAGACACTCTCTAAGCTTCCCCTTCAGACATTTCAAAAAATGGAAACATGTCAACATCTTCCACAAATATGACATTGTAGTGTTGATGTGCCTGTGTGTGAATGATATAGAATGGAAAGATGGGTGAGGAAAGAGCATGAAGTACTTGTATAAAATGATCTACCAAGTTAATAGTTCTTGATTATTTTTAAAGGAAGGAAGGAAGTAAATCAGCAAACCAAAAAACCCTGTAAAAAGCAGAATAAGTGAAGTCAAAGTAGATAATACTGGGCAGTTATAAAAAAGAAAAAAATCATGGCTCTTGTCTCGTTTGATTCCAATAACTGCCCTATGAAGTAGTTAGTGGCAGGTGCTGTTACAAACATTTTACAGAACAGGAAATTGAATGCCAAAGATATGACGTTATTTATGCAAGGTCATGTGCAGAGTAACTAATGGAAACATGACTAGAACACAGGTTTCCTGTGTCTCAAACTAGTGTTTTTTTTTCCACTATATCACAAGGTCCCAAACTTACCACAAGATGGAATGTGTGATTAACTGCCTGTGTCTTTAGGGATGCTATGAAGGACCAATCCATTACTGGAGGTGTTCATTTGTTGTTGTTGTGTCATTTTTAGTTGTGTCCAACTCTTCTTGACCTCTTTGGGGTCTCCAAGGCAAAGATACTGGAGGGGTTTGTGATTTCCTTTTCCAGCTCATTTTACAGATGAGGAAACTGAGGTAAACAGAATTAAGTGTCTTGTGCAGGGTCACATAGCTAGTAAGTATCTGAGACCAGATTTGAACTCAGGAAGATGAGTCTTCTTGACTCCAGGCCTGGCACTCCTATCCACTGTGCCTTTTTGCTGCCCTGAGTAGGTCTTCAACCAGAGGCTAAATGATCACTTCCTGGGGATATTGTAGAGGGAATTCATATTTCAAGCAGGGGTTAGTCCACCAATGACTACTGAAGTCACTGGGAAATCAGGTAATTTCAACCTTGATTCCAGTGAACAGAGTGACAAAATTATTTACCTGATGACTCACAGATAGTGGCAGAACTGAAAAAGAAGAATGGTTCTGGAGACTCAAGTCAATTCTCAAGTTACACTTCTAGTTGAGGCACTGGTCCAATGGAAAGAGGTTTAAAGGATAGGGAGAGTAGATCTGGGTAGCAAAACTTGGGCACCCAGGTGACATACCATGAGTGTGCCTGGCCCTTGGAGGTGGCCAGCTGAAAGAAAGACTGTGAAAGAGTAAATTATAAAACAAAACAAACAAAAAAACCTTAACTTTGTTGACTTCGTAATTCTCCTGGTAAGAAAGTGGACCTAGTTGTGCTGCCCAAACCCAGCAAGTTCTAAAACATTAAACAAAGGAGCCTGTATTCCTTCATAGCAAGGGAAAATTGCTTTTGTTTTCATAAATCCTCATGACAAGGGGGCCAATCCTAAACAAGCCCCCGTGGGACAAATAAAGCAGCTTCTCCTTCAAGCCTTCATCAAAGGGACAGGGCCAATCCATTTCTGTGGCTGAAAACCTTTGGCTTCAGCCATCCTCAAGGCTCTCTCCTCAATATTAACTCATTAATCACTGTAACCTGCTGTGCCACAGCAGAGTCAAGGGGGAGTGGGAGCCAGTTTGTCTATGTTGGGGGCTTAATTGGCCAATATCTCAGGGGCATTTGGCTTACAAACCATCTTTATACTAGCAATGTGGACTTTTATTTGTAGAATGGGAGGCAAAAATAGCTGTTATGGGAAGATTTAGGATTTAGGAGAGAGACATGGATTCTGTGCCAGTTATACCATTATCTCACTGTGACACTAGATAAGTCATGTCAACTCTTTGGGGGTGTTGGGTGCCTCCTCTATAAGATGAAGGGAGAGTTAAAATGATAGGATTTTAGATAGAATGCTAACCTTGGAGTCGGGAATCCTTAGTTTCAGTTCCTGCCACCAGTGTTTACTAGTTGTGTGACCGTAGGTGAGTAACTTAACCTCTAAATTTAACCTTTCAGTTGCGCCATTTATAAAATGGCAAAAGTAGTAGTTGTGCTCACCTCACAGGGTTGTTTTGAGGCTCAAATGAAATTTGTAAAACAGAATTAGGATTAAAATTCTCTATTATTAGCTTAGATTATCTAGATTCTGGAGCCAGAAGAAACCTTGGAGTTCATCATTTTCAACACCTTGATTAATAAATGAGGAAACTGAGAGAGGAGGGGAAGTGACGTTAGTTACTGTGGCCACTAAGGTACGAAAGCACAAGTGGCTTTGAAACCCATGTCCTCTAATGTGGATCTAGCGCCTGTCGGTCTACCATGGTTGCTGCCAACGTTTCCCTTTCAGTTCAAACATTTCATGGCTCTGGGTATTTTCCAAAGTACCCACTTTCTCACTGACTACTGCTAAATACTTGGATTTATCTTTATTTTCTCTCTGACAGAATGCAAGTCCCTTGAGGGCAGGAACTGTTTCAATCTTACAGTTCTCCAGGACCTAGTACAGTGTCAGACACACAGGACACATTTAATAAATGCTTGTTGATTGATGGGTTGGCAGATGATGAGATTTTCCACAGAACAATGAATGGCTATTGTTGCTTTTAGTTTCATTTTTGATAAAACATCTTATGCCTACATTGAGTCTGTGAGTTTGTCACTGAAAACAGAGCTTCAAGGAGGTGTATGCAGAACTACCAATTTCTTAGTTTTCTGAGTGAGAAGTAGCTTGTATGGGATTTGTTTCACATGGTCATTCATATTTGTTACTAGAGTTTTGAATCCACACCTTCCCTCCTCCCCCACCGAGGGGTTGGGAAAGGGGCAGGAAAAAATGAATGCTAATTTAAAGCCAAAAAAAAGACCCATCAGACTGTGATTCAGGACACCTGTGGTTTGTGTGGGTTCTGACATTAGGATAAGTGGTTTGGACTTGGAAAGTGTAGCCCTGCTCAAGTCCAATTCCTTCATTTTACATAAAAGGAACTTGAGGGCACAAAAGTACTACATAGTAGACCTGGACAATTCATTTAGGGGAAAAGGCAGAGAGTATTCTGGGGCCAGTCTGCCATAAAGGGACTGAGCTGTACGTGCTCCATGAATCATTTAGGAGAGGGCATTATGAAAGGTTAACGACTATGTTTATTCTCTCTCTCCCTCCCTTCCTCCCTCCCTCCCTATTCTCTCTCTCTCTGTCTCTCTCTCTCTCTGTCTCTGTCTCTCTCTCTCTCTCTCTCTCTCTCTCCCTCCCTTCCTCCCTCCCTCCCTATTCTCTCTCTCTCTGTCTCTCTCTCTCTCTGTCTCTGTCTCTCTCTCTCTCTCTCTCCCTCCCTTCCTCCCTCCCTCCCTATTCTCTCTTTCTCTCTCTCTCTGTCTCTCTCTCTCTCTCTGTCTCTCTCTCTCTCTCTCTCTCTCTCTTTCTCTCTCTCTCCCTCCTTCCTCCCTCCCTCCCTATTCTCTCTTTCTCTCTCTCTCTCTCTCTCTCTCTCTCTCTCTCTCTCTCTCTCTCTCTCTCTCTCCCTCTCCCTCCCCCTCCATCTCTTTCTCTCTCTCTCTCCCTCCCTCCATCTCTTTCTCTCTCTCTCCTTGTCTTTTCTTGTTCTGTTTCTCTGTCTTCTCAGTTTCTGTCCCTGTGTGTCTGTCTCTTTCTGTCTCTCTGTCTGTGTTTGTCTCTGTTTCTTTCTCTTTCTCCCTGTTTCTGCCTTTCTCCCTCTCTCTCTTCTTTTGGACCTCCAGGAGGAGTTGAGATACCACAAACATAACAGGAGAGAGAAGCGCCTGTGGACCTGGACAGGGCCTGGAAGACAATGACATGGTCATCCAGTGGCAGCTGAGTTCAGCTAGGGTCAATGAATTGTCCTCAGTGACCAGACTGGGTGAGCCTGTAAGAACCTTCTCTTCCTTTTCTTGTCCCTGAGAAATCCTGCTTGAGTCCCTCCCCCACCCCCCGCCCCATCCCATACTCCATAAGCTGCAGGATTAAATGAGTGGTTTCCTCAGCCCAGGAGAGTGGGTGAGCAAAAGGAAATAAAGAGACAAGTAGTGATTCTTAACTGAGAGGGGAGCAGGAGAATATGCCTGCTGATTTTCATCTTAATGTCATGTAGTGCAGTGAATAGAATGCTCTGTTTGGAGTCAAAAAGACCTGAGTTCCAGTCCAGCCTCAGATGTTTACTATCTGTGTGACTGGCAAGTCATTTAAACCTCTCTTTGCCTCAGATTTTTTATCTGTAAAGTGGGGACAATAAGAGCACCTACCTCCCAGGGCTGTTGTGGGGATCACATGAGATAATAATTGTAAGGTGCTTAACATGACACCAGTCACATAGTAAGTGCTATATGAACGTTAGTTATTATTATTGTTAATATTATATATTAAGATACCCTTTGTTTTCTGTGCTATGGTGGTAATGGACACGCAGCTTCTATGAGAGCAAACTAAAAGCTCAAATTTCACATGAATTCCCCTATCACCTCAGTACTTGTGCAAATGACCCTTTATACTATATCTATATATACTTTATATATATATTTGTATATATGTAAACTCTATACTTTATACTATACCTATATAATGTGTGATCCACACTGCTGCCAAATTAATACTCTTAAAACCCTGGTCTCCCCAGCTCTAACAGCTTCAGCCTCTAGGAAAAGATATAAACACTTCAGCCTGACTTTTAAGTTCCTTTGCTATTTGGTTCCCACCTACCTTTTCCATCAGTCAGGCAGTCAACAAACATTTATTAAGCCTTATTATATTCCTGGCATTGTACTAAGTGCTAGAGATACAGATAAAAGGTCCAGTCCCTGTCCTCAGGGAGCGCACATCCTAACAAAGGAGGCAACAGCAAACAACTCTGTACCTATAAGATTTATACATAGTAGATGGAAGATATTTCAGAGGGAAGGCATTTGCAGTGCAGGGAAGATTGGTCTTTAAATGACCAAGAAACATTTTTTTTCTATTTGATCCTGGAGGAGGGATCCATGGTTATGTGTCTCCTACTTAATAAGTAAGGGAGTGACATGATCAAACCTTTGCTTTGGGAAGATTCTTTTGTTGGTAGTGGATGAACCCAGGGAATGTTTCAAGACCCTGTTGAGGATTGGTATCATCACAGAGTCTACTAGCCCCCATGTGTTACCCATAGGGGTGATATTGAAGAAGATACATGTGCATAGAGTGTCAGGCTTTGAACAAAAGAACTAAAATGGATCACTATACCAAGGGTTCAAGATTATCTGTTAGCCAGTAATGGTTTTCTGTATTGGATTTGCATAGTGGTTATTACCAGATTCCTGTGTGCCGCAGCAAGCACCCCAGCATACCCAGGATGGCCAGCTGGCACAGATTCTTTAATCTGCTTTTAAAGAAAAGTGTCTTTAAAGGGGTCAACTATCTTCTTTAATTACATTCACTAGTTCAGGGGAAAAGTCAGCCCTCTGAACGTCAGAGAAAATACAAGCAGAAAAAATACAGAGAAAATACAAGCAGAGAAATAAGCATAAAGACCAACAGACAGGGCTCTTAACTGCCTAAACCCAAAGCAAAATTGCTATACACTTTACATGCATCACTAGATTGAGAGAGCTTTTACATATGAGAAGTCCAGGGGTCTGAACACACAGCTACTCAGTCTCAACCAGGGAATCACAGGGTCCTTCTCATAAGTGCACCCCTCGAAGCAAAATCTCACCTCAGAGTGTGTATATGTATATGTGTGTGTGTGTATATATATATATATATACATATATATGTGTGTATATATATATATATACATATATATGTGTGTGTGTATACACACACACACATGTACTTCTGGCTAATAGACTCAGAGCCAGGAGACATCACAACCCTCATGACCCAGTGCCTAATTAGCTTAGTACCAACAGGTGTGAAAGCCTTCCTTTACAAGCAAGCTTTCCCTTTAAGCAAGTTCCTCCCCTCAGTGGGCTCCATGTGAGGCCTATTAATGGGCAGGGAAGATCTTATTATCCCATTCACATTACACTGTATCAGAAGAAGACAAAGAGAAGATTGCTTTCATCTACCTTCTGTCTGACTAAGCCTCAGTTTCTTCATCTGGAAAATGGAGAAATGGATGTGTTTAGGAAATGGAGCTCTTATTCACTGAATATTCATGTTACTTGATTGTTACCAGATATACCATTACACATCATAATAGCTCTCATTTCTGGAGGGAGGAAATGAGATTACAGAAATGATTTCCTCACAAGAACACATGAGGAAGGTAATATAGGTATTATTACTGTACTTTACAGATAAAGAAACTGAGGCGCAGAGAAATTCAGAGAGTTTAAGTGACTTGAATAAGGCTAGCCCCTGGGGAAATTCGGTCTAGAACCCCAGTCTTCCTATTGTTGATCTAACACTTTTCTTTTATACTATGCTCCTCCTCATTAAAAGGTCGGCCTGGTAAGTTTGAAGCTGGCTTTCACTTAAAACTTGGTGTGATTCTGAGCAAATCACTTCTCTGGGCTCTAGGTTTCTCATGTATAAAATGAGGTAATCGGACCATGTGACCTCCTTTTAAAGTTTAAATCCTATAAGATTTATTGATTGATTGATTGGTTAGTTTATTTATTTAAACAGTAAGCAGGAGCTCTTTTTAAAAAGAGAAAATATGAAATGACCAGGCTTGGGTGCTTAATGTATCTGTAACAAAGTGGTTATTTTCTTTCTACTCTTCTCTCATGTTGAATTTTATGATGAAGACCTCCAAGTATAGTCCTCAGAAGTATGAGTTAAATATTTTAAGATGCACTCCTGAAGGGTGAGAGGATGGAACAGTGGAAGTCGAGGTCACTGGCAGGAAGCTTAGGGGTCATCGAGGCTAAACCCCTTAATTTACACATCACAAAATCATAGAATTTTAGAGTTGAAAGGGACCTCTACTCTGACCTACACCCAAAAGGAATCCCCATTATGTTTCACCTGACAAGGAGTCATTTAGCCTATTTGAAGACTCCCAGCAAAGGGAGCATATTACTTCCTCTGGTAACCCACTTCAGTTTTGGATAGGTCTAATTATTAGGAATTTTTCCTGATGTCAGGTCTCAATTTACTTTATTTTTGTTTTTAATTTCTGCCTATTTCTCCTGGTTTTGTCCTCTGTGACCAATCAGAACTAGTCTATATCCTCTTCAAATACGTGAAGACCCATAGCTTACTGCCCCACCCTGAGAATCTTCAGAATAAATACTGTATGTTCCTTCCACTGGTTCTCATGTGACATGGCCTCAAGCTCCTTCACCATCCTGTTTGCCCTTCTT
Organism: Trichosurus vulpecula; assembly: GCF_011100635.1. NCBI lineage: Eukaryota > Metazoa > Chordata > Mammalia > Diprotodontia > Phalangeridae > Trichosurus > Trichosurus vulpecula. The sequence continues at coordinate 98,278,577 of NC_050573.1, read as the reverse complement.
TATCAATGTCCTTCTTTCGCCACATGCACAGATCATCTGAGTTCTCAGAGAGGTTAAATTACTTGCCCAAGGTCACAAAAAGAATAAGTGTCAGAGCTGAGATCTTGTCACAGACTCTTTGATTTCTTTCTTCTCCACCTTGTTGCAGGTTAGAAAACCTGGGGTTAAACCCAGCTCTGTCACTTGTTTTTGTAACCTTGGGGATGTTATTTTACCCTTCTCTGAGTCTTGTTGCTTTTAATCTGCAAGCTGGTGATAAACTTGATAAGGTGAGAATGTTACCTTTCAGAACTGTTCTTTTTTTTTCTGGTTTTTTTGGAGGGTGGGTGGGAGGGAACAGCAGCAGAGAGGAGTGCTGAGTCTGGATGTAGGATTTTATTAGTGTAGGAAACTTTCAGTATAAAGTTCCCTCCTTTAATGTGATTTGATACCAGCTACTGTGTAATATTTTAAATTTTCTACCTGACTCCTGCATTTAACATGATCCTTGGCACTCACATACCAGGAATATTATGAATGTTTTTTGAATTGAAAATTATTTAGAGTCATAAGGCATGTAGATGGCTCCAAGGTCACATAAGCAACAAGATAGCAGATTAGACATTTTCCGCAATCCCCATGACCTTTAAAATCTTCCCAAACCAGAAATTATGCACCAAAGATAAAGCGATTTCTACTGTCTCCAAGGCCTAAGATGCCCAAAATCCAAAAGACACCTAAAATAAATAATTTAAAACCCAGGAACTGATACTCACTGACCTGGAGCTCACTCATCGTATCTCCCATGCTACTAGAAGTGAGGTTGCCCTGGAAAACCCAACAGCATATCACGGGTTTATGTCAAAAGCCACCCCTAGTCTCTCCTCCCTCTTTCCAGTCCCATAGGTACCAGATTCCAAGGTTGCATGCTGTAGAAGATTTCTTGTAGCTTAACAGCCATCTTGGCCACAGTGCTTCAGGGGCTACAACATGGAAGTGCCAGTTCTATAAAACTCCATACTGGAAGTGCCAGGGGAAAACACATTCTGGACTGCTGGCATGTGGCAAGAGAAATGAAGGAGGAGAGGAAAGGGGCAGGTCACCAGGACAAGACATTGTGATGTGGCCGGTCTATGTAGCATTCCACCAAGCCTGAGTGAAGGAGCACAGCACCCAGCTGAGCCATTTCTAATCACCCAAAAGTCATTTGGGGCAGAGACCTAGGTTCATGAACTATGAATTGTTCAGTGTGGGAGAAGGCTGAGATACTTTGAGACCAACTCCTGAGATAACCACAGTCAGATGGGAGGGAGTCAGGAAGAGAGTGATAAGGAACATAAGGGGACAGGGAGAGACTAAAAATATCAAAGATTTCAGGAAGAAGAAAATTTCTTTCTAGATGTACAGGAGACAAGGGTGAAGGTAGAAATCTGGCAGAAGTAACAGTGAAGAGACAGACAGGGGCATTATGGACAGTACTTTGTGACTCCCTGACTAGAGGTTAATGCTTCTTTTGTGGACTACATCACAGCATGCAAGGGAACCTGAAAGGAGGGGAGGAGGAAGATAGAAAAGCATGAGTTATATGGTTGGGTCAAATCAGTGGCGAGCAATGAGGGGAAGGTGACTTCCATGGTCTCATAAATTGAAGACCACAGAGGAGAGTGATTGAGGAGAAGGGAAGGAATGATTGAAAATGAATGAAAATGATTGAGAAAGGAGGCCTTACTTTGGAGGTAGAAAGGAGTTCCACTGATGAACGCTCCTATCGGTGAAGAGGGATGAGGCCTGGTGTATTGGGTGCTTGAAAAATCCCTCCCAGAGGAGGGAAGGAGTTGGAACCCCTGGGGGAAATTGGCGTTTGAAGGAGTGGAAAAGCATGAACAGAGGGAGATTTCCAGGAAAATGTAGAAGAAAAAAAGAAGATAAACAAGAGAAAACATAGATTTCCCTTCTATGATTCAGTGTCCTCTCTGACACTTTTGGCATTGTTCTGAGAGTAAGGCACAATGAAAAAGGGGCCAACATGGCAGTGCCAGAAAGCACCTAGAGGGGAGAGCTTAGAATGAATACTTTAGCTTAGAAGCTTTGATTGTATAGAGAATACAGAGAAAAGAGAGAGACCAAATGATTAATAGAGGTTATGAATCAGAGAATGAGGATCTAGAGAAAACAGAAAGAGAAGACGTAATGAAAATAGAGGAATCCTTTTTAGAAAGACACACACACACACACACACACACACACACACACACACACATGAAAATTTAAAAACTAGTGAATAGGACCAGCTGAAGGCAAGGAGAGAAAGGAGAATCTGCTTGACTAAAAGGGGGAAAAAGAGGGGAAAGAAATAAAACCCCATGTTTATGGCAGAAGAGGGAAAAGCATAATAACTTGAAAAAAAATTTAGAGATAGATGGAGGAAAATATAAGCTTACCTCTTATGTCTTTAAAGGTGAATGAACTAAACAATCCAATAAAATGAAAAAGAGTAACAGATTAGATAAGAAAACAAAATGCCACAATCTATTGCTTACATAAAATGCATTCAAAAAACAAAGGCATATACAAAATAAAACTGAGGGATGGAAAAAATTAATATGTGTCAAGTGAATCCAAAAAAGCAGGAGTTTTCATTATGTTATCAGACAAAGTGAAAACAAACATTCAAAATAATAAAAGGAGATAAACAAGAAAACTGTAATATGCTAAAAGGAACCATAGACAACAAACCAGTAATAAACTTATATGCCGAATGCCTTAGTGTCCAAATTCATAAAGGAAACATGAGTTTCAAGAAAACAGAGACAGTAATAGTGACTGGAGATTTCAACATTCCTCTTCAGTTTTGGATAAGTTGAATAGAAAGATAAACAAAAGGGAAAAGATGGAACAAAGCAAATTTCTAGAGAAACTAATTAAAGGAATTATGGCATCTTCTAAACGGGAGAGAAAAAATATACATATTGCTCAGCATGATATGGAACTTTTATAAAAATTGACCGTATACTAGGTTACAGAGATATTGTAAATGAATGCAAAAAAGGAAAGGAGTAGTCAATATGTCATTTACAGACCATAGAGAAAAAAAATAGGAATTTGTTCAGGGACTACAAATAAAAGATACAAACCTGAATGGAGGTTTAACAATGAAATCTTAAATAATGAATACATCAAAGAAGAAATCATAGACACAATTAATAACTGTGTAAAATAAAATGATAATGATGAAACAACATACTCAACTTCTAAAGCTAAAGTAGTTCTCAGGGAAAAAATCATATATTCACAATTATATATCAACAAAAATAGAAAAAAAGGTAATGAAATGAATATGCATTTAAAACATAGAAAAAATAAACAAAACAAGCACAAAAGAAAATATACTAAAACTATAGAGAAAATAGAAAAATTGAGAAAAATATATAAAAATGATAAATAAAACTAAAAGCTGTTTTTTGAAAAGACTAATTGATAAACCCTTAGGTAATCTTAATTGAAGGAAGAGAGTAGGAAACCAAATTAATAAAATAGAAAATGAGCAAGGCGAAACCAGAAGAAATAAAAAAGAACAATCAAAGCATATTTTGTACAGTTGTATGCTAACAAATCTGAAAACACAGAATAGAAAAATACCTTCAAAATATAAAATACTCAAACTATCAGAAGATCAGATAGAGAACTTAAATAAATGATCTTAGAGAAGGAAATAGATCTAGTTGGAAAGGAACTACAAAAAGAAAAAAAAAACCTCCTGGTTTTGATGGATTCATTGTTGTTGTTGAGTTGTTTTAGTCATATCCAAATCTCCATGACCCCACTTTGGGGTTTTCTTGATAAAGTTATAGAATGATTTGCCATTTCCTTCTCTAGCTCATTTTACAGATGAGGAGCTAAGGCAAATAAGATTAAGTGACTTGCTCAGGGTCACAGAGCTAGTAAGCATCTGAAGTCAAATTTGAATTCAGGTCCTCCTGATTCCAGGGCTGGTGCTCTATCCACTGTGCCACCTAATTGTCCCTGATGGATTCATGGAAGAATTCTACTATATTTTTAAGGAATAGTTAGTAGCTATATTTCATAAATTATTCTCAAAAATTGGGAAAGATAAGACATGTAGATGTAACTATTAATTGTACACTCATTTGCTCTGGGGTTAATTGTGTCATAGAAGCTTAATTCTATTCCCTGGAGCCAAGTATGAGCCCTCCATCTACATGGTCTTTTGTGTTGCTGCTTTAAAAACTGACCATCTAGACTTAGATAGGCCCAAGGTCCAAATCTCTTCCATGAGAATGAATTTTTAAAAAGCATTTATTAAGTACTTACTATGTGTCAAGCATTAGGTTGAGCACTTGAGGTTAAAGAGAAATTAAGGCAGCCCCTGCTTTCAAAGAGCTCACACACTCACAAGATCTTGCCTAGATGTATTGGAAACTTGTCCAACAAATTATTACTTTTTATTAAAAATAAAAATTGTTGCACTACAATACAAGGTTATTTTGTCTATGGACATATGCTATGATCTTGCACTGTTCTTGTTCTGGAGTAGGAGAATAGTTTTGACAGATTCTTTTTAATCCAGGATTGCTTTTAAAGAAAGCAATGAAGTGGAGAATGGGAATGTGACCTTTGATGCATGAACAAAGATAAAGATGAACCTGAGGTCACTTTTTTATCTACAGTCTCTGACAATCTGTCAGAGCTGGTATATAGATCCCTTCCACTGGATTCACCCAGACCAGAAGGACTGATAAGGAACAGGGGCTATTTTCCTTGAGCCAATGACCAGGACCATATGTCAGGTTCAGGCATATAGATACACCCTTAGGACAGACAATAGGAAGATACAAACTGGCCACTCAATACTTCAGGGACAGGGTTCCTTGGTCAGCCTGGTCTGGCATGAGTTCAATTAAAATGAGTCACTGATCTTAACTTTCTTATCTAGCCAGAGAAAAAGGTATCTTTGCTGGTCTTTATAAGCACACCTTCCTGGAGCATTTCCAGAAGAGAGATTCTGGTTGAAGTGACCACAACTGTGACCTGGAGGCTATTTATTTACAAACTCCATACTTGTTTCTGTGTTACCTGGAGCTCTTAGTGGCCTGAAGGCAGTTTGTCTGACTTGGGAGATTTAAGGCTGCAGAAGGCTCACGTTTGTTATCAGTAGTGAACATATCCTGGGATTGTGAGACAGGACACCTGTTGCTAACTCTTTGTGTGATTTTGAGCAGGTCCCTTCTTCCTTTCTTTGGGTCTCAGATGTTTCATCTTTGAAATACAAGGGGTGGCCTAGATGAGCTTGAAGTTTTCTTCCAACTTTAAACTATGCTGTAGTGGGCAGAACACTAAACTTGGATTAAGAAAGATTTGAAAATAGCCTTAGACATTCCCTAGCTGTGTGATCCTGATTGAGTCACTTAATCTCAGTTCCCTCATCTGGGAATGGGGATAATAATAGCGGGATAATAATGGGGATAATAATAGGACCTACCTTTCAGGGTTACTATGAAGATAAAATGAGAAAATATTTGTAAATATCTTTGTAAACCTTACAGCCCTATATAGATGTTAGCTTCTGTTATTATTTGACATCCTACCACCTATGCATTTAGTGCATCAGTGATTAAAATGCTTAATACCTTGTTTTATACCAGATGCTTAGAATGACTTCTGGGGTTTGAGACAGACCCAGATAAAATGAAGGGTGTAGGATGGGAGTACCATGACCTTTTTTCTTATAAAGCAGAAGGCTTTCTTTAGTTCTTATCCCTTGAGAGAACTGACAAACCATTAGCCTGGTTAGTAATGCAGGATTCTTGATTGAATTTGTCTTTACATCCCTAACACCTTAGACTTCACCTTAAACGTTTTTTAATCTCATTTGTGATTTAATTAATATACGGAGTTCCCAATGGAACAACTTCCTCCCTCAGAATTTATATTCTTAAAGAGTAGTCTGGGGGCATTGAGAGATTGTAACTTGTCCAGGGTCATACATTCCATATGAATAAAAACAGGACGTGACTTCTGGTCTTCTGGAGTTTGAGGTTGGTTCCCTATTTCCTCACAGCTTCTGAGTCTCTGAGGATTTTCACAGTAGCTAGGAAAAGCAATTGAGACAGGAACAGGTGAAATGGAGAGTGAGTAATTACTCACCATTACCAGTGAACAAGGGTAGTGTTTAGCTGGGACATTTAAAGGAGGGGAAATGAGCATTGCCAAGACATAATTAGATTGACTCCAAAGATGCTTCCTTTGGACCTATTCATCTGTTTGATGGTAAATGAGGATCTGAGACTGGCTAATTCTCCAGGAGTTGAAAAGGTACATTCTGTGTGTTTCCCTAGTGGGCTGATTTGTGACAAGGCAGCCTTGGGGAGCATATGAGTTCATTATGAGATTCTTTGGTCTTGGCATCTTATATAGTGTGGCTCTGCTTTCCTTGTGGTAGGAAAACGGTATTACCTATTGGTAAGGACAAGGCTATTCAGAGAGAGGCTAGGCTCTATTTCTTATGTCTCATCATTCTAAAGCAGAAATCCTTGATCTTTTTTTTTGCATGTGCCATGGACTCCAATGACAAGCTGATGAAACCTTTGTGCCCCTTCTGAGAATAATATTTCAAAGGAATAAAATAAAGTACAAAGGATTACAAAAAAAAACCAATTATTATTGAATGTTTATCAATTTTTTTAAAGTTCATGGATCTCAGGTTAATAACCTTTATTCTTTTAAAGGCATGTTTAAGAACTCATATATATTTATAATAACATTAGACCCATTGTCTAAGCATCCATACACATGCTAGAAAATCATAACTTTAATGCATATATGTATAAATGGAGTTTTAGTATTGCACATTGGAAAGGAATTCTTCATGCAAAGAATTTCATAGCACCATAGGATATAGAGCTGGAAGGGACCTCAGAATTCATCTGATCCAATCTTCTCACTTTCAAATGGGGAAATAGGACCAGACAGGCCAAAGGATTTTCTCAAAATTATCAAGAAACAGTTGGCCTACAAAACCCAGATCGCTGAATCTAAACAAAATATCTATCCATTATGCCACAAATCATTCAGTAGAAGAGCATACTTGCTTTGATCCAAAAATTTACCAAAGCAATTACTGGCCTTATTAGTGCATGTACGTGTGTGTGTGTGTGTGTGTGTGTGTGTGTGTGTGTGTGTGTGTATGGCAAATATACACCCCACCTTTTAAGGAAAATATTTTTTGTATGTTATTTATCATAAGATTTAAGGGTCTGGGAATTCTAGAAACTAATTTAGAACTATATCTTAAAAGTCATTAAATTGTGTATGCCTTTTGATTCAGCAATAAAATACCCCAAAGATATCAAAGAAAGAGGGAAAAAACCTACATGTCCAGAAAAAAATTATAGAGGATCTTTTTTGGAATGATAAAGAACAAGAAATGAAGGATTCCCCATTTATTGGGTAATAGCTAAAGAAATTCATGTATATAAATGAAATGAAATACTACTGTGACATAAGAAATGATGAAATGAATGATTTCAGTGAAACCTGGGAAAACTTGTATGAACTGATACAGAGTAAAGTGAACAGAACAGGAAGGATAATTTATACAACAATACTGTAAAAACCACTTTGAAAAGCTTAAGAACTCTGATCCATATAAAGACCTACAAAGATTCCAAGGACCACGGAAGAAGCATAATACCCACCTCCTTTTAGAGAGAGGATGGACTAAATTTGCAGAATGCGATATATATTTTTTGGATATGGCCAATGTAGGAATTTATTTTTTGCATATTATATTGGTAGTAAACATCTGAGGTAGGATCTGAATTTATGGCTTTAAAATCTAGAGCCAGGACTGTTTCTATTATACTCTGCTGCCTGCTCAAATATCTATTAATTTTATTGTCCTATTTTTCAGAACACACATGCCACATGAAACAACAGACATAGAAATATGGGATGGAATTGATTATGCATATTTGTTCCAAGGGTTTTATTTTTGTTTGTTTGCAGGGGGCGTGGGGGGGAAGAAGGAAGAAAAAATAGATTATTTATTAAAAAATAAAATTTAATTTAAAAATAAAATAAGCTCAAGAGATTTAGGGCTAGTAGGGACTGTAGGTCATCTAGGCCAACCTCCTTACTTTACAAAGGGGAAAATTGAAGCCTAGAGAGTTTAAGTGACTTGCCCACGATCGTGTAGGTAATAAGAAATCTAAGGTTTCTAAAGGACTTCCCTCATAATGACACAGGGGAAAAAACTCTACGATCAGAGGACCTGGATTCAAATCCTGTCTCTAACGCTTACTAAATTGTGTATCACTTAACCACATCCCAGGCTGAAGTCACTTAACCTTCCCAGGACTGTGTTCCTTATTTGTAAAATGAAGGATTAGATTAAATGGTCTTTGAGATACTTTTCAGCTCTAGAATTGTGGTTGCAAATATCATTGTAAATGCTTAGGATAATGGTGGAAATAATAATAATAACAATAATTAACAATTCTATAAATAAAGAAACAAACCCAGAATCCTTCATTTGTTGCCCAAAATAATATAACTGATCGGTGGCCAATCCAGGACTTGGACCAGATCCTCTCACTTCATATCCACTATGCCAAAGAGCTCCTAAGATTTTGGAGAAGTTGACTAAAATGTGCTACAGACAACTCTGAAGATTTCTAAATTTTATACGACCAGTTTTGTCAGAATATTTGGGGATCAGTGCAATTTCCAATTCTAATAGAGAACAAAAGCCTCTGGGCCAGGCAGCAGCTGTCTCATTAACAATGCAACATTTCAGCTCAGCTCTGTTAATCGCTGGAAATAGCTATCCATAGTTAAGGACGAAAGTTCTGGGAACTGCAATTGTAGAGTTCTGAGATCCATAGGCATAAAGCAAATGCTTGTAGTTTTTGAAATAGGTGTAGAACAGAAGTGCCATAGCAGTAGAGGGAGATCTAGTTGGGAAATGGTTTTCTCCTCCCTCTCCTCTCCCTCCCCCTCACACTCCCAACAAGCACTAGCACTATGAGTCTTGTTATCATTAAGTGTTTTTGGTTTATTGGACCATTTTTTCCCATGGGTAGCATCTTTGATTTTCATTATGTAAGTTAATGAGACAACAGTGTTCCATGGTATGACTAGGAAGAGCTCAGGATAGATTGGCATGGCTAGCTTTATGCTTTGCCCCTTGGGAACAGATCATTTGTCTAAAGACCTTTGAAGTTAGTAGAGATCTGACCAAAAATGTCAGCTAGAACACAGAATGTTAGAGCTGAAAGGGCCCTTAGGAGAAAAGTCAAGAGATAAGGCCTCTCAGGTTTCACATCTCTTCACATCTCTCTGAAGCTCAGTTTTTAACTTGGAAAGAAATCACAGTAACTGCTGGCAAAACCTGCTCCTCAGGGATGTAAAAGTGCTCTGTAAACCTAACATTGTTAAAGAAAATTAACAGATTTTGAAAGGATTGGCTATGAGAAGAACAGTGGAAAAAGTGCTGGCCCTGGAGTCAAAAGACCTGGGTTCAAATTCTGACTCATTCTTTGGTCTGATTTTGGACAAATCACATTATTTCTCTGGATCTCAGTTTCCTTAACTGTAAAATGAAAGAATTGGCATACATAGTTTCTAAGGTTGCTTCTAGCTCTAAGTCTAATCCAACCTCCTCATTTTACAGATGAAGAAACTGAGGCCCACATGGGGCTAAGAGGCTTGTAGTAAGCATCAAAGGTAAGATCTAAATTTATGGCCTTAAATTCTAGAATCAGGACTCTTTCTGCTGCCTCCTGAAATAACCCTTGTTCCTGAAATTCGTTTTATTGTCCTGTTTTTCAGAACACATGCCATATGAAACAAGGGACATAGAAATATGAGATGGAATTGATTACATGTTCATAAAACCCAATGACTGGTTCACAGTGACCCCATTCTGATTTCATATATGCAATGTGCAGATGGTCCAAGGTTTATTTGCACATGCAGGGATGGGCTGGAACCAGCTCAAACTAGCTCACGAGAGCCAATTGTTAAATTTTCAGTGTTAGAATTGATACCTCAGAAATCAATAAAAGCTACAAATCAGGACTTGATCTATTGTTTTGTTGACTTTTTAGACTTAAGAAAGTGGTGTAAAATGTTAATAATGCAGATTAAATTTAAAAGTGTGTTATGTGCACTATCTTCCCAACCCTCCAGCTAGTTGTTAATCATTTACCAGCATACCCTAGTATATGAGTCTGAGTAAGACTCACCAACAAAGTCAGGGACTGAAAAAAAATTAATGTAGCAGCTCTATTATGGCACTTGGAGTCAGAAAGTTCTGTATCCAAATCTTCTGTAAGATATTGACCAACCATTGAGTGACAAGTCACTCAACTATTTTAAATCCTATTTTCCCCATCTGTAAAATAAGGTTGATAACTGCATTTCACATCATTGCTGTGAAGATCCAATAAGATATCTGCAGAGCACTTAGCAAACCTTTAAGCACCACACAAATGGGAGTTAACATCATGACAGACCAAATGGAAGCATCATCATGATTGTCGTCGTCGTCATCTTCTTCTTCTTCTTCTTCTTCTTCCTCTTCTTCTTCTTCTTCGTCTTCTTTTTCTTCTTTGCCTTCCTTCCTTCTTTTCTTCCTTCCTCCCTCCCTCCCTCCCTTCCTTCCTTCCTTCCTTCCTTCCTTCCTTCCTTCCTTCCTTCCTTCCTTCCTTCCTTCCTTTCTTTCTTTCTTTCTTTCTTTCTTTCTTTCTTTCTTTCTTTCTTTCTTTCTTTCTTTCTTTTCTTCTTTGTTTTCTTCTTGGAATTGATCATGAGATAAGGGGTATGCTCAGGAATTCTGAAAAGTCTTTTGAAAATGTGCCCCTAAATCCTATTTATAAAATATGTTTCCTTTTCAGAATAATATACAATTGAAGCTGATATGTGGTGCAAGATTCACAGGGAGCTTGTTTCTCTAACTTTAAGTATATAGTGAGGCTTTCTTAATGTGAGAAGTTAATTTGTTCTGGCAGATTCTGCCAATAATGAGTCATATTTTGTAGATTGTAAGTAAGGAGAGTTAATCTCTAAGATTCTAGGATTTTTCTGGTGCAGGAACCATTGTAGTCCTTCAGTTGGCCAGTGTCTTGGTGTCTATGTCTGGAATGCCCTCTCCCTTCCCCATGTCTTATTATTAACACTCTATTCATCCTTTGCCAGATCAAACATCAAGGCTTCCATGATGCTTTCAGCATGATAGAGTAGAAATATGTCTGGATTTGGACTTAGAGTGTCTAAGTTTGAATCTTGGTTCTGCAATTTATTACCCCGTATGGTCTTGAGTTTAACTTCTTTTGGCCTCAGTTTCTTTATCTCTCTTCCTTAACCTCTGTCCTTATATTTGGAAACTCCAACATATACATTTATATCTATTCAAACACATACTTTGGTATCTCCTCAAACATACTGGCCTTTTGGTTTGTTGTCTTCCTCACCTCCCATGACTCACATCTTCAGTTTGCATCAGAAACCTACTTAACTTATATTTCACGGTCCCTCATAACTATGCTACCTCCATGATTTGGAACTCTGAGAATTTTGCTTTGTGATTAGAGTCTCCTGGCCTTCTGTCTCTTCCCCTGGCTTATTCTTCTCAAATCAATTTTTTGTCTTCACCATAACCTCCAGCTCCACATCTCTCCCTCTCCCTCTAGACCATCTGCCTTGTTTTTGTCTCAATACTTAATAATCTTGATCTTATATTTAACAGACACAATTAAACACAACTCTCTACCTTTAACTACCTTACCCCTTTGTCCTGCTGATATTCATGGTCTCCCAATCTTAGTACTGAATTAACTACACCATCCACCTTTCCTGTTCATGTTCCCATACTGCTGAATTCTTTTTTATCATTCTATTCATATTTTGTTATTTAGTATTTTAAGTTTTCAACATTGATTTCCACAAGATTTTGAGTTACAAATTTTCTCACCATTTCTACCTCCTCCCACTCCAATGTTGCATATATACTGATTGCTCTGTTCCCCATTCTGTCCCTCCCTTCTGTCACCCCACTCCCCACACCCCCAATCCCCTTTCCCCTTACTGTCTTGTAGGTCAAGATAGATTTCTGTGCCCCATTGCCTGTATATCTTATTTCTCAGTTGCATGCAAAAACAATTTTTTTTGAGCATCTGCTTTTAGAACTTTGATTTCCAAATTCTCTCCCCTCTTCACTCCCCACCCACCCTCCCTAAGAAGGCAATCAATTCAAGATAGGCCACACATGTATCAATATGCAAAACACTTCCACAATAACCATCTTGTGAAAGACTAACTATATTTCCCTCCATTCTATCCTGTCCCCCTTTATTCAATTTTATCCCTTGACCCTGTTCTTTTTCAAGAGTGATTTGCCTTCCCTTCTATCATCCCCTCTTTCTTATATCCTTCTCTCTGCTTTCCTGTGGGGTAAAATACCGAATTGAGTGTGTATGTTATTCCCTCCTCAAGTCAAATCCAATGAGAGCAAGATTTACTCTTTTCCCCTCACCTGCTGCCTCTTCCCTTCCAATAGAATCGATTTTACTTGCCACTTTTATGTGAGATAACTTGCTCCATTCTATCTCTCCCTTTCTCCCTCTCTCAATATATTCCTCTCTCACCCCTTAATTTTATTTACTTTTTATATATCATCCCTTCATATTCAACTAACCCTGTGCGCTCTCTCTCTCTCTCTCTCTCTCTCTCTCTCTCTCTCTCTCTCTCTCTCTCTCTCTCTCTGTATTATATGTGTGTGTATGTGTGTGTGTATGTATTCTCTTCCACTACCCTAATACTGAGAAAGGTCTCATGAATTTTCCACATCATCTTTCCATGTATGAATGTAAACAAAACAGTTCAACTTTAGTCAGTCCCTTATGATTTCTCTTCCTTTTTTGCCTTTTCATGCTTGATTCTTGTGTCTGAAAGTCAAATTTTCTATTCAGCTCTGGTCTTTTCATCAAGAAAACTTGAAAGTCCACTATTTTGCTGAAAATACATATTTTGCCTAGGAGTATGATACTCAGTTTTGCTGGGTAGGTGATTTTTGGTTTTAATCTTAGTTCCTTTGACCTCTGGAATATCATATTCCAAGCCCTTTGGATCCTTAATATAGAAGCTGCCAGATCTTGTGTTATCCTGAATCTGTTTCCATGATTTTCAAATTGTTTCTTTCTGGCTGCTTTCAGTATTTTCTCCTTGACCTGGGAACTCTGGAATTTGGTGACAATATTCCTAGGAGTTTTCTTTTTGGGATCTTTTTCAAGAGGTGATCGGTGGATTCTTCCAATTCCTATTTTACCCTCTAGTTCTAGAATATCAGGGAAGTTTTCCTTGATAATTTCTTGAAAGATGATATCTAGGCTCTTTTTTTGATCATGGCTTTCAGGTAGTCCAATAATTTTTAAATTATCTCTCCTGGATCAGGTCTCCAGGTCAGTTGTTCTTCCAATGAGATATTTCACATTGTCTTCCATTTTTTCATTCTGTGGTTATGTTTTATAATATCTTGATTTCTCTTAAAGTCACTAGCTTCCAGTTGCTCCAATCTAATTTTTAAAGTGGTATTTTCTTCAGTGGTCTTTTGGACCTCCTTTTCCATTTGGCTAATTCTGCCTTTCAAGACGTTCTTCTCCTCATTGGCTTTTTGGAGCTCTTTTCACATTTGAGTTAGTCTATTTTTTAAGGTGTCATTTTCTTCAGTATTTTTTGGGTCTCCTTTAGCAAGTCATTGACTTGTTTTTCACGGTTTTCTTGCATCCCTCTCGTTTCTCTTCCCAATTTTTCCTCTACTTCTCTAACCTGATTTTCCAAATCCTTTTTGAGCTCTTCCATGGCCTGAGACCAGTTCATGTTTTTTCTTGGAGGCTTTTGATATAGGCTTTTTGACTTTGTTGACTTCTTCTAGCTGTATGTTTTGATCTTCTTCGTCACCAGAAAAAGTACTCTGTAGTCTGAGTCTTAATCTGAGTCCATTTTTACTGTCTGTTCATGTTCCCAGCCAACTACTTGACCTTTGAGCTTTTTGTCAGGGTATAGCTGCTTATAGAGTAGAGAGTACTTTGTCCCAAGCTTTAGGGGCTGTGCTGCTGCTTTCAGAGCTATTTCTACACAGCAAGTTCTGCCACACCAGTGCCCCTCCTCCCCCAAGAACCACCAACTAGGATTGTGACCCAGATCCAAGCAGGGCAAAGCTGCCTCTGCACCAGCAAAGCACTCCTTGCACTCCAGCTCTGATCTGATGCTAGAGTCCTTCCACCGTGTGAGCCAGGGACTCAGGAAGCAGCTGACATTGCAGCTCTGGAAGCAGGCACAGGAACTTCGTGCTGCTGCTGGCACCACTGCCACACCACCTATGCCACCCCCAGGGCTGGGGCCAGACCCCTTTCTAACCCAATCTAGCAGTTTTCCTACTAACCTACTCCATGGTCTTTGGCATTTGTGGGTTGAGAAGTCTGGTGATTGCTACAGCTCAGTGTTTCATGGCCCTAAGGCCTGCTTCACCCACCCAACTCTTGGTCTGCTCTGTCCTGGCACAGCCCATGCTGGGCTGTGCTCTGCTCCCAGCACAATGTGATAGATCCTTCCCAGTGACCATCCAGGCTGTGCTGGGCTGAAGACCTGCTTCCTTCTGCTACTTCCTGTGTTCTGCAGTTCTAGATTTGTTCAGAGCCATTTTTAAAGGTGTTTGGAGGGATTTGGGGGAGAGCTTAAGCAAGTCCCTGCCTTCCAGCCATGATCTTGGCTCTGCCAATTCATATTGCTGAATTCTACTGACAGAAGTCACACTACAAAAAAGGTTTGATCTGCTAAAATAGACTAAGAACTCTGCTGGCACAGTAGGAACATCCCAGGGGAAACTCTTGAACTTTTTTCCAGTACCATCATATCTCACAGTATCATGTTTTCTCTACTGTACTGGCAGAAGTAGCTGATAGAATCCTAAAGCCAGAAAAATTAGCATTTTTCTTAACAAAACATTGGTAAGATAGTTACATGTCCATTTAAACAAAGGGACTAAAGGCTATATAATATGATTTTGGAGGCAGCAAGAAGCTTGAATCAGCCCATGGGTGAAGGGTTTGAGATCCCTAGACTGGTCATCCTTTTGTTTCCTGCAAGTATTCTTCCTTTCAAGTTTCTCTGGCTCCCAAGAACAGCTCCCATGTTACCAGTGGTCCAATCTTTTTTTCATGGCCCTTGGTACTAGGCTTATGTATAACTAACTAAATGGTGAAGAATGGCATAATGAAAAATACCTTGGACTGAGTCCAAGTTACTGCTTTGCCACTATCAGGAGGACTTTGGGCAAGTAATTTGACTTCTCTTGGCTTCAGTTCATTCCAATATAAAGGGGGTACAGGAGATGAGCTCTAACATCCCTTTGAATCTAATATTTTATATTGCAGTAAGCTATGATTCCATGAATCACAACCTTCTTAAAGCACCAGTTTCATCATGTTACTCATGCTCAAAAATTCTTAATGACTGCCCATTGCCTAAATGATAAGGCTCCATATTCTGGTCTGACCTTACCTTTCTAAGCTAACATCCCATTATGTTACAGCAATTGCCTTCCACTCCAGCGAGACTGGTGTTTTGGCTGCCCCTGGAGATTTTGGTTCATTCTTCAGCCCAAGGCTTGTTTTACTCTGAACTGCTGCTGAATGAAGCCTGGAGAAAAATCATGAAAGGGTATTGACTGGGTCCACTAGGAGCTGTTGCTACATAATCTCAAGTGGGTCCCTCCCCTTGTTGTTGTCATTTGGTCACTTCAGTCATGTCTGAATCTTCATGTTCCCATTTGGGGATTTTCTTGGCAAAGATAAAGGAGTGGTTTTCCATCTCCTTCTCTAGCTCATTTTTCAGATGAGGAAAGTGAGGCAAACAGGGTTGAGTGACTTTCCTAGGGTCACATAACTAGGAAGTGCCTGAAATCAGATTTAAACTCATGAAGATGAGTCTTCCTGACTCCAGGCCCTGTGATCTATCCACTGGGCCACCTAGCTGCCCCAATTCTTTTTACATATCCCTAATTAATTCATTATCCTATTCACCACAGCAATTCTTTAAAACCTTTTCATCCCTCCTCAAATGTCTCATGTTTTCCCTCACCCTCTCAGCTGAGAACCTTTCCTCATATCCCCCCAAACAGACTGTTCACTGAGAGCTCCCTCTTTTCTCTTCCTCCCCATCTCACATCTCCTAGATGCCTTCTATCACTTTCCCCTCCTTTACTTCTATCACACATAATGAGGTGGTTCTTCTCCATCACAAGGCACAAGTGATCCCATCCCATTATACAGCAATCTTTCCTTTCATCATCCCCAATCTTTCAATCATTCCCTGTCCACTTGGTTACTCCCCTGTGGCCTTCAAACGTGCATAGGTATCTCCCATCCTCAAAAACTCCTCACTTGATCCATCCACTCCTGCTATCATCCCATTTCTCCCTTTTGTGGTTAAACTCCTTGATAAAAGGATAAACTTCTTGATAAAAATAATAGATTAAAAATAAATAGCTAGAATAATAATTATTATAAATAATATATAAATAATAATATAATAATGTACTATTATATATTATATTATAATAATTTGAATAAATAATAATAAATAAAACAATAAATAAAAATAGATAAAAGTAATAGATGCCCCCATTTTTCCCCTTTTTTCCTCTCATCTTAATTTACTAGGCTGGCTTCTGTGACATTATCATCTAACTGAAATGACTCCCTCTGGACCTATTAGTAATTTTTATTTACCAAATTTGAGTCTTTTCTCTATATTCTTTCTTGACTTCTTTTCAGCCTTTAATACTGAAAATTACCCTCTTTTTCCTTGATACTTTTTTTTCTCTAGATTTTCGTGATACTGTTCTTTACTATTTCTCCTCCTGCCTCTCTGACTACTCTTTCTCAATCTCTTTGGATTTTTGTCTGAGTCATGCCAAAACCAAGAATGTCCCCCAGGACTCTGTCCTGGGCCACTTCTTTTCTCCCTCTACATCATTTCACTCATTGACTATCATCTTCTCTCAGGGAGCAGATAATTCAATTATTCAATTCAATTATTATCTCTGTGTTGATGATTTATATACTTATTTAACCCCAACATCTCTACTGACCTCCAGTCTTACATTTCCAGCTGCCTATTAGACATCTTGAACTGAATATCTGAATGGCATCTTAAGTTCAGCACGTCCAAAACTGAATTTATTAACCCCCCTCCAAATTCTCTCCTCTTCTAAACTTCCCTATGACTGTTGAGGGTGCCACCATCTTCCCAGTCACCCAAGTTCAAAACCTAGAAACTTGATATTATCTTCAACTTTTTGGTCTCATTCACTCTTATATCCAATCTGTTGCCAAGTTTTCCTGACTTAACTTACATTAACATCTTTTCCATATACCTCCCTCTCTCCTCTTATCACCTCATTTCTGGGCCATTGCAAGAGTCTGCTGGTTGCTCTTCCTGCTTCAACTTGCTTCCCACTCCAGTCCATCTTCTACTCAGCTTTCCAACTGATATTCCAATAGTGCAGGTTGGACCATGTCAAACTCTGTCCTCCTTCCCTGCCCTGAACCATGATCTCTAATGACTGTCACCTCATAACCTGCCCTCCCCTGTGTCTCCACTCAATGTATACCTTTCCCTGTCCCCATCCCCACTATGCATTCTGGTATCCAGTGGCAGTGGTTTCTTTGCCATTCCTACACGAGACACTCTTATCTCCTGATTCCTGGCATTTTCTCTGACTGTCCCCCATGCCTGGAATGCTCTCTCTCCCCATCTTCTTCTCCTGGCTTCTCAAGCTTCTTTCAAGTCACAGCTAAAATCCAACCTTCTAAAGGAAACCCTTCCCAATCCTTCTTAATTCTAGTGCCTTCCTTCTGTTGATTATTTTCAATTTATATTTATATATAAAATATATATGTATATATATATATATATATATATAGATACATACATATATCTCTATCTCTATCTCTATCTATTTATATCTTGTTTGCTCATGTTTGTATTTTTGCATGTTGTCTTCCCCACTAGACTGTGAGGTCCTTGAGAGCAGGAACTGTCTTTTACTATCTTTGTAGCTTCAGTGCTTAGCATAGTACCTGGTACATAGTATGTCCTTAGTAAATGTTTATTGGCTGATTAATCCTACTCACCTCTCTCTTATTGTAACCTCTAGAAAACTCAACCAGGGCCAGCTCCAGTCTCACATCTTCCATGAGCCTTCTCTAGCCCACTGTGACCTTGGATGTATCTCTTCTCAGAGAGGACTCATTGTTTATAGATCTCATTTTCAGAAGACCTTGTTGGGTCATTTGTCATACGCTTCTTCATATTGTTACATCTGTTGTGTGTGACTCCTGTCTCCAACTGGGCCGTAGGGCTTGGAGGTCTAAGGCCCATATCTTATATTTATTTTTAATACTTCTTTTTTAAAAAATCAAATTTTGTTTTTTGAACAGCAACAATCTTCCTTCTCTCTCTTCCCCTACCTGCCCCATTGAGAAAGAAAGAAAAATACAGTTCATGTTTCAAATGTGTATAGGTCAGGCAAAATAAATTTCTGGATTGGTCTTGGCCAAAAGAAATATGCCTCAATCTACACTATAAGGCCATCACCCCTTTATTAAGAGGTTATCTCCTTCAGGTTCAACTTTTCATGGTTTTATGTGCACATAATTATAAGATTGTCTTTGAAAATAATCAGATTTGGGAGAAACATTTATAAGAGTATCAAAATATCTCAGAGATAAAAGAGGACTCAGAGATTATCTAGTACTGGGCAGAAATTCCCTTTATAACCTCTCCAACCAACATCACCTACCTTCTGCCTGAAGACCTTTAAAAATAGGGGCACTCAATGTCTCCTGAGGCAGGCCATTCTATGTTAGGTGAGCTCCAGTTGTCAAGAAGTTTGTTTTCCTCTGTTGAGCTGGCATCTGTCTCCTTGTAACTCCCACCCCTTAACTTCTAGCCTGAGGAGTAAGGAGGTGAGTCAGGCTCCATGGAGGTGACTCAGAGCCATTTGGCTGTGACAGATGAAAGCGTGGCCTAGACCTGCCAATCTTAGCTGGTACTGTAGCCAGAGAGCTCCAGGCATATCCCAGCCATCATAAAATATACATCAACTGAGGTACAGCGTTCTGAGCCCCAATGTCTGTCATTTACTTGGAAAGGGCAATCTGCTTAGAATGCCTGGCACTCAGAGACATTTCTGGGGTGAATAAATAAATAAACAAGTGAAAGCCCTCAATTTGTGCCTCTACCTAGGTAAACATATGCATTCGTTCACTCCAGACTCCGGAAGGATTGCTCTTTGTTTACTGTTGATGGCTGGTTTGCTCATCTTGGCTGGGAGAACCAAGAGCTGCCTGAGGCTCAGGAAGCAGAAGGAACACTGTAGTAGGAGTGATAAGAACTAAATTCTGGTCTCCCAATCTAAAGCTAACCAAGTGTGTGACACCTAGCAGCTCACTTGTTTTTCAGCATCTTGATTTCCTCGTGTGTCAAACAGAGGTGAATTACGACTCCCCTGCTCACTCATGGGGTTGTTGTGAGGATGTACATAACTATGTATAACTTAGTGTTGTTAGAGCTGCCAGTCGTGTACACATTATGGTTACAGAAGCATCACCACGGCAGGCGACCCAAGAAGCAATGGAAAGTAAAGTGGAAGGTAGAAATGGAACTCTTCATGTTACCAACAATCACTTGGGACCAAGAAGTAGAATGAAAGGCATCATAAGTTATGTACTTATTCTGATAGTCAGTCAACAAACATTTATTAAGCACTTCTCGCATGCCAGGCACACAGTGCTAAGTGCTAGTCACACACACAGACACAGACACAGACACACACACACACACACACACACACACACACAAAAGCAGGGCCCCTAATCTAATCTAGGTCTAATGGGGGAGACAATACCCATGATCTTATTGAAGAAAAACAATCCTCGCCTTCAATGAGTTTACATTCTATCAAGGGCAAAGCACACTTACTAATAATAATGATAAAAATAACTGTAATTTATATATGCAAAGAAATACACACACATACATATATATGTATGTATGTGAGTCTATATATATATATAATATGTATATATAATATACATACACACACACATAAAATCTATTTTGATCCATACATCAACCCTGTAAGATGGTGTTGGTGCTATTGTTAGATGTGTTTTATAGATGAGAAAACTGAGATTCAGAGAGGTTAGGTGACTTATCCAGAGTCATACAGTTAATAATTTTCTGAGGTAGAATTAAAATTCAGGAATTCTTCCTGACTCCAAGTCAACTGCCATATCTGTTATGTCTCAGTAAGTGAAAGGCAATTTGATCAAGGAGAGAGTTTTAGCAACTGAGGGATCCAAAAAGACAACCAGAAGAGGTGGCTCCTGAGTTGATCTGTCAAGGAAGCTAAGTACTCTAAGGGCTTAAAGTGAAGAGGAAGAGCATTCTGTGCAACGACACAGAGACACAAAAGATAGAATACAGAATTGGTGGAGCACGACTTTTGTATCCCTTTCAGGTTCCGTCTATCACAGTGCTCTGTGCACACAGTTATAGGACAGACTTTGAAAATGATCTTAAATTTGGGAGAAGCTTTCATAATAACATTGAAGTATGTCAGAAGTAACAGATTAAATGAGAGAAATTTCAAATGATTAGAAACATAGACTGGCTGCATACAGTGAAAGGCTTTAAATGCTAAGCTAAATAGTTTGTATTTCATTTTAAAGGCAGTAGAAACCCAAGTGTTCTTTTAAAAAATATTTTATTTTTTCCTCAACTTTTAACATTTTTTTAAGTTTTAAGTTTCAAATTCTATCTCTTCCTTCTTCCTCCTTCCTCTCCCCTCTCCCAAAAATGGTAAACAATCTGATATGAGCTATATATGTGCAATCATGTAAAACATATTTCCATATTAGTCTTTTTGTGGAAGAAAACAAAAAGAGAGAGAGAGAGACAGACAGAGAGACAGAGACAGAGAGAGGGAGGGAGGGAAGGTGGGAGGGAGAAATGAAGGAAGGAGGGAGGGAAGGAAGGAAGGAAAATAGTGTGCTTCAGTCTGTATTTAGACTCCATCAATTCTTTTTCTGGGCTGATAGCATTTTTCATCATGAGTCCTTTGGGATTGTCTTAGAAGATCACTGTATTGCTGAAAATAGTTAAGTCATTCACACTTGTTCATTGCACGGTATTGCTGTTACTATGTACAAAGTTCTTGTGGCTCTGCTCACTTCAGTCTGTATCAGTTCATGTAGGTCTTTCCAGGTTTACCAGAAACCATCTGGCTTATCATTTTTTATAGCACAATAATATTCCATTACAATCATATACCACAACTTGTTCAGTCATTCCCCAGCTGGTGGGCATCCTCTCAATTTCCAATTCTTAGCCACCACGTAAGAGGCTGTTATAATTTTTTTTTTTTACAAATAGGTCCTTTTCCCTTTTTCTTTTATCTCTTTGGGATACAGACCTAGTAGTGGTATTGCCGAATCAAAGGGCACGCACAGTTTTCTAGCCTTTTGGGCAGAGTCCCAAATTGCTCTCGGAGTGGTTGGATCAGTTTACAACTCCACCAACAGTGTATTAGTGTCCCAGTTTTCCCACACCCCTTGCCACATTTGTCATTTTCACTTTCTATCATATTAGCCCATCTGATACCATCAAGTATTCTTGAACAAAAGAGGAACATGATCAGACCATTGCATTGGGAAGATTATTTTAGCAGCTTCATAGAAGATGTGGTAGAGAATAGTAAGACTAGAAGCAGGAAGAAGGTTAAAATGGAAGGCTATCAAAATGGTCCAAAGATGAAGTCTTTAAATAGGATGGTGGAAGTGTGGTTAGACAAAGGGGGTTGGAAATAAGAATTACTGGGGAGGTAAAATTAAGAAAACTTGGCAACCATTTGGATATGGATGGTGAAGGAGAAGAAAGGGTCATGGATCCCTCTAAGGATACAAGCCTGGGTGACTGGAAGGATGGTTGTATCTTCAACAGGAATGGAAAAGTTTGAAGACTAGTGATAAATACATATATCTATGCATATATATGCACACACCTACATACATATATATACATACGTATGTGTATATCATTCACGTATGTATGTGTATGTATATGTATGTATTATATATTTTATCAGCACTAGCTTTCTGTCCTTTGCATATCTGCACTTTTCTATCTCAGGACTGAAGGATAATGTCTAAGGGGGAAAGAACAGAGCAGTGACATAACTAAGTGGGTTCAGTAAAGAGTTTATCACAAGAGAAGGAAATTTGTAAATGAGAACACTACTGTTGAGATGCACAGATGATTTGCTTTCACTAGTAAAAGGTCCATCAATATCTATTGATATTGTTAGGACACTAGGCACCAGCATATGTTGTACTAATGTATCTATTCATATTCCTAATGTGGAAAGTATTTTTCCTGTTAACAGGCCAAGTATATTGTTTCCACTTGAAATATTCATGCCACCAAAAGGGATATAGGCAACAAAGCCCAGGCCCTGGCTCCTATGCTGGTTTGGAATGGTTAAGCCAGACTACTTTATAGCATTTGAGAGACAGGCTTATTTTGTGGAAAGTAATCTTGGGGATATTGCATAGCTGAAAATCATAAAATACCCTTATTTCTGAAGAATCAAAATTACAAATGACACTATGGTGGGTGTCAGCTGGCTATCATGTATTTGATCATGTCCTTGAGAACTGGTGTTAAGACATTAAGAAGGATATATGTGTGTATGTGTATATGTACATATGCATGTATATATGTATATCTATCTATCTATATCTATGTTTATCTAATCTATATATCTCTTGTAGGTTGAACAGTGAATTTGTATGGTTATTCTGAAAAATCAATTTTAAATCTTGTTCTAAAAGTCAACAAACTCCTTTGACCCAGCCACAATACTACTAGACATATACTGAAAGAGATTAAAGAAAAAAAATCTCTATGTACAAAAGCACTTTTTGCTGAAACACAGAAATAGAGGGGCGGAGCCAAGATGGAAGCTAGAAAGCAGGGACTTGCCTAAAGCTCTCTCCCATCACCCTCCAAACACCTACAAAAAATGACTCTGAACAAATTCTAGAACTGAAGAACCCACGGAATAGCAGAGGGAAGCAGGGCTCCAGCCCAGGACAGCCTAGATGGTCACTGCATCAGGTCTATCACACAGAGCTGGGAGCCGAGTGGAGCAGAACCCAGTGTGGGCTGTGCCAGGACCAACCAGACCCAGAGCCAGGTGGAATAGGCCTTAGTGCCCTGAATCAGTGAGCTGTGGCAGTTACCAGAATTCTCAACCCACAAACACCAAAGACAACAGAGAAGGTTAGTGGGAAAAAAAAAAAAAAAACTACTGGAACAGAGTGAAAGGAGTTGCGGTCAGCCATCACCCCGGGGACTGCAGAGGTGGTGCAGCTCTGAGGCTGCTTCCAGAGCTACAGCGGCAGTTGCTTCAAGCCCCAGGCCCACCTGGTGGAAGGAAACAAGTGGCGGATCAAAGCAGGAGTGTAGAGCCTGCTCAGGTCTGAGTCATGTTCCGGGTTAGCAGTTCTTGGGGGAGTAGGAGCACTGGTGTGGCAGAGCTTGCTGTGTAGCAATAGCTCTGAAAACAACAACACAGCCCCTCAAGCTTGGGACAAAGTACTCTCTACTCTACAAGCAGTCATACCCTGCTGAAAAACTCAAGGGTCAAGTAATTGGCTGCAAACATGAGCAGGAGGTGAAAATGGACTCAGATTCAGACTCAGACTGTGGAATCTTTCTTTAGTGACAAAGAAGACCAAAATATACAGCCAGAAGAAGTCAACAAAGTCAAAGAGCCTACATCAAAAGCCTCCAAGAAAAAACATGAACTGGTCTCAGGCCATGGAAGAGCTCAAAAAGGATTTGGAAAATCAAGTTAGAGAAGTAGAGGAAAAATTGGGAAGAGAAATGAGAGGGATGTGAGAAAACCATGAAAAACAAGTCAATGACTTGCTAAAGGAGACCCCCAAAATACTGAAGAAAATAACACCTTAAGAAATAGACTAACTCAAATGGCAAAAGAGCTCCAAAAAGCCAATGAGTACAAGAATGCCTTGAAAGGCAAAATTAGCCAAATGCAAAAGGAGGGCCAAAGACCACTGAAGAAAATACTACCTTAAAAATTAGATTGGAGCAAGTGGAAGCTAGTGACTTTATGAGAAAACAAGATATTATAAAACAGAACCAAAGGAATGAAAAAATGGAAGACAATGTGAAATACCTCATTGGAAAAACCACTGACCTGGAAAATAGATTCAGGAGAGATAATTTAAAAATTATTGGACTACCTGAAAGTCATGATCAAAAAAAGGGCCTAGATGTCATCTTTAAAGAAATTATCAAGGAAAACTACCCTGATATTCTAGAACTAGAGGGTAAAATAGGAATTGAAAGAATCTACCCATCACCTCCTGAAAAAGATCCCAAAAAGAACACTCCCAGGAACATGGTTGCCAAATTCCAGAGCTCCCAGATCAAGGAGAAAATATTGTAAGCAGCCAGAAAGAAACAATTTGAGTATTGCGGAAACACAACGAGGATAATACAAGATCTAGCAGCTTCTACATTAAGGCATTGAAGGACTTGGAATATGATATTCTGGAGGAATCACCTACCGAGCAAAACTGAGTATAATGCTCCAAGGCAAAATATGGATTTTCAATAAAATAGAGGACTTTCAAGTTTTCTCAGTGAAAAGACCAGAACCAAATAGAAAATGTGACTTTCAAACACAAGAATCAAGAGAAACATGAAAAGGGAATCAAGAAAGAGAAATCATAAGGGACTTACTAAAGTTGAACTGTTTTGTTTACATTCCTACATGGAAAGATGATGTGTATAATTCATGAGACATCAGTATTAGGGTATGTGAAGGTAATATACATACACACACACACACACACACACACACACACACATAGACAGAGGGCACAGGGTGATTTGAGTATGAAGGGATGATATCTAAAAAAATAAAATCAAATTAAGGGATGAGAGAGGAACATATTGGGAGGGGGAGAAAGAGAGAGACAGAATGGGGTAAATTATCTCACATAAAAGTGGCAAGAAAAAGCAGTTCTGTTGGAAGAGAAGAGGGGGCAGGTGAGGAGGGAATGAGTGACTCTTGCTCTCATTGGATTTGACCTGAGGAGGGAATACCATACACACTCAATTGGGTACCTTACCCCACAGGAAAGAAGGAGGAAGGAGATAAAAAGGGGGGATCATAGAAGGGAGGACAGATAAGGGGAGGAGGTAATCAAAAGCAAACACTTTCGAAAAGGGACAGGGTCAAGGGAGAAAATTGAATAAAGGAAGATAGGATAGGAAGGAGCAAAATATAGTCTTTCGCAACATGAGTATTGTGGAAAGATTTTGTATAATGATACACATGTGGCCTATGTTGAATTGCTTGCCTTCTTAGGGAGTGTGGGTGGGGAGTGAAGAGGGGAGGGAATTTGGAACTCAAAGTTTTAAAAGTACATGTTCAAAAAAAGTTTTTACTTGCAACTGGGAAATAAGATATACAGGCAACGAGGCATAGAAATCTATCTTGCCCTATAAGAAAGTAAGGGAAAACAGGATGGGGGGGTGTGGGGTGACAGAAGGGAGGGCTGACTGGGGAATGGGGCAATCAGAATATATGCCATCTTGGAGTGGGGGGGGTGGCTAGAAATGGGGACAAATTTTTAATTCATACTCTTGTGGAAATCAATGCTGAAAACTCAAAACATTAAATAAATAAATAATAATTAAAAATGAAAAACAAATAAAGAACAAAAGAAAAGAAAAAGAAACACAGAACTAGAAATAAAGGAAACGTCTATGATTTCAGGAATGGCTAAAATAATTCTGGAATATGAATTTAGTGTAATATTATTGTGCAATAAGAAATGATGGAAGGGATGGATTCTGAGATACTTGAGAAGACTTCTAAAAACTCATGCAAAGTGAAGTGAGCCGAACCAGGAAAATCATTTTGTATAACATCATAAAGAAAAGAATCAGGAAAGGAAGTGGGCTGGTAATATCAGATGGACAGATGGAGAGATGGACCGATGATTGGTATCTTCAAGATATTAAAAGAATCAAGGGAAGACTTCATAACGATGAGGAGATATTTTAATGAGGCCTTACGGAACGATCTGTACACACCTTTTGCTGGTTGAGAAGGGCAGGTCAGCTCAGCTCAGCCAGTGAGAATATGATGCTGATAGCACTGAGATTGTGAAGTCTGTATGTATCCCTGTATGGCCCATTTATGTAGAAAGAGAATCTGTTATAGCACTCAGGACTTTGGCTAGGAATCAGGAAGACCTGGGTTTAAATCTTGCCTTAGACCCTTAATGACTCTGTGACCCTGAACAAGTCACTTAAATTCTCTGTACCTCAATTTCCTCATTTGTAAAATGAAATGATTGGACTCTAATGTCCTTTCTATCCCTAAAATCTAAGATATTGTGGTTGCAGGCTGCAATGGTAAAATGAGTACCTACACGAGTGAAAAAGTAAATGCATTGAAGTCCCTAAATGTGATATTATAGTCATGTGTTTATTATTTATTGTGATTATTACTGTCATAACGTGTCATGAGTATTGACTGAGGGGTGATAAATGGATGAATGATCATGACTGGCAGGAAAACTGTTAAAATACAAACTGTTAAAAGACAAGTTTGTAGTTTGGGATATGGGATATTCTGCTACCTAGATCAGCTTATGCTCCAGTGACACAAAAGAATAATCTCTGATGGTTTTTCCATGTACCAGACTTCTGGGGAATGTTGGATCTTAGTTATTCAGGAAAAATTTTCAGGCATCAGTTCCTGGAAAGTATCAAGTAAAGAAAGGAACCACATAGTTATACAAAATTTATTTCAGGGAAAACGGGCTTCATTATCAGAAGACGTGAATCAATAGCTTGAACAATGGCAAACTGTAACCCAGGGTACCATGAATGATACGGTGAGGAGGAATTTCTGTAAAGAACAGAGAGAGCCAGGCAGACAGTTTCATTTTCCACAGGATAACAGTACCTTCCTAAAGACAGTGAATCTAATTTCTGTTCTACAATAACCCATGAAATACCTGAATAAATCCATCCTGCCCTCTCCCCTCAAGTCTTCCTGTCACCATGTTAAATACTCCAAATTCCATTGACTGGTAATTCTAAGACTAGGTATTTGGTTTCTTGATTGTCATAGTCACTCTCTTCAACTTGTCATTAACTGTCTTAAAATATGCTGCCCACATGCCATTGCAGTAGATTACAACAGGACTATCACTTCCCTTGTCCTAGATACTACAGTTTTGTTGATGAAAACTTTGTTCACATACTACATGTGTCTAATAAATCCTTATTTAGTAGATGAGTGAATCATGCATGGAAAAGGCCTGAGAAATCATTTTTCAAGTCAACTGTTTACAGGTAGTTGATTAAGGAAGATCTAAAGGGAGAGACGCTACAGTCTTCTGCAGTAAGTAGCCCATTCCAGAGATGCATTAGTCCCTAAAAGTCAGAAGTGTTTCTTTATATATAAATAAGATGTAAAGATGAGCAATGACAAGAAACATTATTATTCAGTTCCAGTTTTGGTCTACTTTGTTGTTAGAACTTTTTCCCTTAAATTGAGCCAACATTCAACTTCATTTAACTTCTAACTATTGATTCTAGTCCTGCCCTTAGGGTAGAATTTATTTGGGAGGAGGCAAAGAAAAGAAATCTAATCCCCCTTCCACATTAAAACCCTTCAAATACTTGAAGTCTACTGTTATGCCACTCCTAATTCTTCAAACCCAACACTCCTAATTGCTTTATCTGACCCTCATTTGGCATGGCTTCAAATCCTCTATAAAAGTGAGAGCTGCCACGATTATTCCTTTAATACTTCAACGATCTTCAATTTCATCTGTGGTAGGCATTTCCTTCCCTGACTGTGAACCAATCCTCTCATTACATGATCTTCAGTAGTTGTTGTGGCCAAAAGATTCATCCTATTGCAGCCAATCTGGTGAAGAGCCCCTTTAACTAGACTCTGCTGGGATACCAGATACACAGTCAATCTTCGGTTTTATGTGTAAAGCTTTCAGGTCTGGTTGGTTCATACAGTGCTTGTGTACTTCTAGAATCTTTTCAAGGACCCCGTGCCATACTAAGGCATCCAAGGAAGACTTTGGTAAAAAATTATTATTATTAATTATTTCCTTTTATTGAGTCTTTCATGGATATAAAGAAGAACTATAAGAATCTCTTTTGCAATGACCCTGCATATACTTGCACAAGTTAATTTTTTTCTTACATTCCTATAGCTAGGACCATTTGGACATAATTTACATGTATTTGCATGCTAATATACACATTTATGTAGATATATTCCTGAATTCACTGGAGAAAAAAATCCCCTACAGAAAGTCTGAAATGATGTCTTGTTTGGAGAACTTTATCTTACCACCTAGGAAGAATTCATTGGGCAGAATTTCCAAATTAAATATCAAACTGTTTCTTTTTTTTCCAGTATAGCTTTCCTGACTACAAATCACATTTTCTCATCTGTCTCCTGCCAACAAAATAGTGTTGGTGGATAGCACTCATGAATGACTTTCTCCGACAACAAGGTTTTGAAGAATGACATACGGTTTCACCGATATGCCGGGCCTCTCAGAAACCAAGGGCTGTCTGAGTGCCAGAAATCATTGTTAGGGCTCCACATGCATTGGAGAGAAGTTGAACCATTACACGTGTGACATTTTTATTTTTCTATGGAAATGGATATAGGCCAAGGCAAGAGCTTACGTGCTTGTCATATGCCTATGCATCAATATTTGTTTGGGTCATAGAATTAGTGAATCTAGAACTGAAAGGGAACCTAACAACTATCTAAGGAAACGGCATGATGCAATGAATGGAACACTAGCTTAAGACTCAGAGGGCTTGGGTTCAAATCCCACTTCTGCTACTTAATATCACAGTGACCTTGAGGAAGAAACCACCTCTTTGGGGAACCTTATTTTAAGTTAAGGGGTTGGAATTAACCTCTAAAGGTCCTTTTGGGCAGCTAGGTGGCACAGTACATAAAGTGCCAGACCTGAAGCCAGGAGGATCTGAGTTCAAATCTGCCTTCAGACATTTACTACCTGTGTTACTCTGGGAAAGTCACTTAACCCTGTTTGCCTTAGCTTCCTCATCTGTAAAATGAGCTGGAGAAGGAAATGGCAAACCGCTCCAGGATCTTAGCTAAGAAAACCCCAAATGGGGTTATGAGGAATTGGACAGGACTGAAACAACTGAATAATGAGTTTCCTTTTATCTCTAAATCTGTGATTCTTCATCTTATAGATGAGAAGTGAACTGACTTGTCCAAGATCATACTGCCAGTAGAAACTGAATCCAAACAAGATTATAGAAAGAGAATTTGAGAGTTGTTAAAGGATCTCAGAGGGTGACTAAATGATGCAGTGGATAGAGTACCAGGCCTGGAGTCAGGAAGACCCATTTTCCTCAGTTCAAATCTGGCCTTAGACCCTTATTAGCTGTGTGACTCTGGGCAAGTCACTTAACCCTGTTTGCCTCAATTTTCTCATCTGTAAAATGAGCTGGAGAAGGAAATGGTATCTTTGCCAAGATGACCCAAATGGAGTAACAAAGAGTAGGACACGACTGAAAAGTGACTGAACAACAACGAAAAGGACCTCAGAGGTCACTTATTCCAGCCTCTATCTAAAAAAGAGACCTCCCTTCCACAACAGCATAGACAAGTAGTCATACCATCCTCAAGAAATGATGAGGAATCCACCATCTCTCACTTTTTTTCCCATTTTGGGGCAGTTTTAATTATGAGAAATGCTCCCCACCTCTTTTATTGAGGCTGAATTTGTCTACTTATGTCTTCACTCACTGCCACTTATTCTGCTATATGTGGCCAAGCAAAAAAAAAAATCTATTTCTTCTTTTACCTGGTAATCTTTTAAATATTAAAGGCAGCTATTATCTACCAACCCTCTTGGACGCTCTCTTCTCTAATCTAAACACCTCCATTTGCTTCAACTGATTCTCACATGGTAATAACTTGTGACCCTTCATCATCCTCACTGCTCTCTTGTGGACACTTTCCAGACTGTCAATGTGCCTCCTATGATGTGGCACCCCCAAAAGAAAGAAAATATTCTACATATGGTCTATATAGTAGAACCATGCAGGACTACATTCTCCCTTGCCCTCCTCTCTCAGTGCAGCTTAAGATCCTATTAGTTTTTTGTTTTTGTTGTTGTTAAACTTCTATATCATGGTGTTGACATAGGTTAAATTTCCAGGCCACTAAACCCTAAGATCTTTTTCAGATGAATGGTTGTCTATCCATGCTTCCCCTACTTTGTACTTATGGGACTGATTTTTTGAAAGCCCAAGTAAAATAATTTGCATTTATTTCTATTAAGTTTATGTGTAGAATTGTTTTTATTGTGTTCCAAAGGCTATTAGAAATAAGATTTCATAGGTTTCTTGCTCATCTTGTTCTATACTATTGTCCTAATAACAAAGACTGGTAAAAAAAAATGCCACCATGAAGATAATTGTAGCTTATTTATACTATCCATTGCAGAGTATGATGAAATTAGGAAATTCTACAGAGAACTCATCAAGACCCTATACCTGAATATAATTAATATATATATAACATATTATAAATAATAATAATTAATATAATGGTACTAATATAATTAATATTCAATGATTTCAATGCAAAAGTGTACAAAAAAGAGGAAAGCAAAATTTTTTTGGATTACTATGAAATGCAATCTTATTTAATTTGAACTAATGTGATAGGTTACAACCAATGCACTATATCTCCCCACAAAATTTGTGTCATGTCCAAATGTGAAAATCATTCTATTTATGTCTTTTTCATAATCATTGACAGGTAGTTGATTAAGGAAGTGGGCCAGGCCTACATCCTTGGGAGAGTCCACTAAGGATTTCATCATTGTTTGCACTTATATAGCACTTAAAGGTTTGCAAAGCACTTTACAAGGGTTATCTCATTTTATCCTCCCAACTACCCAGTAAGGTAAGTGCTATTGTTATCTCCACTAATATTGATGAGGAGGCTGAAGGTGAAAGAGATTAAGAGATTTACCAAGGGTAAATCAGTGCCTGAGGCAGGATTTGACCTCAGGTCTTCCTTTCCACCTAGCTGAATTCCGTGAAACCAATAACTATTCTTTGCGTCTGTCTCTTTAATCAGCTCCAAATCCATCTAATTGTATGTCCCTCTATCTCATATCTGTTCCTCTTTTTCACAGAAGTTCTGTGAAAATTTTTGTCAAATGCTCTGTTAAAATTAAACTCTACAACCACCAGTTTAGTAAGGTATAAGCACAGGAACTGAACCTGTGATTTCATTGCTATAACATCAATTGGTAATGAGTATTGCATGTGTTTGAAACAGAAAGGTGCTAGGAAAGCTTACAGCTGGATCAATGCACAGCAGATCTCTATGGAATACAGTTGCTGATTCTTCTTTTCCATTATGTTGTAAGTCTGTGTTTTTGATTCAATCTATCAACTGAGCTCCGGTCCAAGGGACATAGTGTTTTCTGATGACCTCTGAATTGTTTTTCTCAATTCTCTTTATCCTTGACTCAACAGCAGCATTTGTGACCTGTTGAGCACACCACACCTTCCTCTTGGATATTTTCTTCTTCCTGATGTTTCATAACCTTGATTTCTCTTTGTCCTCCTTAAATGTATCTTATAAATTTTTCTCAGTCTCCCTTAAGGGATCATCTTCCATTTCCCACCCCTTCTGTATGGATGTTGTCTACCTCTTCCCTGAGTCTTCTTCTCTTCACTATATGCACTCTCTGCATTAATACCTCCCATGGGTTTAATTGTCATATCTATGTAGAATGATCAGTCAATCAGCAAACATTTTGAAAATATGAATTATATTCTAGGAACTGTACTAGACATTGGAGATACAAAGACAGAAATGAAACAGTCCCCACTACAATATGCTTACATTCTATCAGGGCATATGATATATCAATTTATATATACAATGACAATCATACATGGATACATATAGGTATACACACACATATGTATATATATATATATATACACAACACACACACACACACACACACACACACATATATATGTACATGATATACAAAATAAATATAAGGTAAAGTGGGGAGAACAGTAGTAGTGGAAAGATCAGGAAAGGCTTCAAGTAGATTGTGGTATTGAAGCTGAGTTTTGATAGAAACAAGAGTTTCTGAGAGGCTAAGGAGGAAGAGTCATCCAAGCAAGGAAAGCATGGAGATTGAAGACAGTATCATGTGAACAGAGGTGGAATAAGCAAATATAGAAGTGTGAGCGGGAGGGGGGAGATTGAGGCAGGGATACCAAATTAGGAAGCTACCACGATAGTTTAAGTCAGAAGTATTGAGAACTTGAAACAGTGTGAATAGGGAAATGGAGCAGATGAGAGGTTGTTTAGGTAAGTTACGAGGTCTGTCAGCTGTTTGGAAATGTGGGATAAAGGAGAGTGGGAAGTTGAGGATAATTCTGAGGTTGCAAATCTGAGTGACTGGAAAAATAGTAGTACCCCTGACAAAATTAAGGAAATTAAAAAGAAAGGTAGGTTTTGGAGGGAAATATAATGAGTGTTGTCTTGGATATGTTGAGTTTTAGATGCTCACAGATATGCAGTTTGAAATGACACATAAGCAGTTGGAAAGTCACATCTCAAGCTTAAGAGAGAGATTAGGGCTATGTGTGTATATACGTACATGCATACATTCATACATACACATGCATATGCGCACACACACGTATATATATATATATGTATGTATGTATGTATGTATATACACACACACATATAATTTTCACAGAGATAATAACAAATGCTGTGGAAACTGATGAAATCACCAGGTAATTGAGTGTACTGAGAAAAGAATAGAGTATGATGACAGAGTCATGAGGTATATTAATATGGATGATGAAAAAGGGGAGGAGATTAAGAAGCATCAGAAAGGTAGGAAGTAAACCAAGAAAAAGTAGCGTCACAAAAAGCCAGAGAGGAGATAAGGAGATGGCATTTAGTACAGGGTAGTCAAAGCTGTCAAATACTGAACAATGTTCATGAGGAAAGAGGACTGAGAAAATGCCATCAGATTTAATATTTAAGAGACCATTGGTGATTCAACCATTCTGGAGAGCAATTTGGAGCTGTGCCCAAAGGGCTATAAAACTGCATACCCTTTGATCCAGCAATACCACTACTAGGTGTGTATCCCAAAGAGTTCGTAAAAAAAGGGAAAAGGACCCATATAAAAATATTTATACCAGCTCTTTTTACAGTGGCAAAGAATTGGAAATTGAGGGGATGCCCATCAGCTGGGGAATGGCTGAACAAGTTTTTGTATCTGAATGTAATTGAATACTATTGTGCTATAAGAACTGATGAGCAGGCAGACTTCAGAAAAACCTGGAAGGACTTGCATGAACTGATGCTCAGTGAAGTGTGCAGAACCAGGAGAACATTGTACATAGAAATGGCAACATTGTGTGATGATCAGTTAGGAGAGACTTAAAGCTCTTCTCAGCAATACAAAGATCTAAGTCAATTCCAAAAGACTTTTGATCGAAAATGTTATCCACATACAGAGAAAGAACTGATGGAGTATGAGTGCAGATTGAAGCATACTATTTTCACTTTTGGGGGGTTTTGTTTTTTTTTTTCTTTCTTGTGATTTTTTCCCCTTTTGTTCTGATTCTTCTTTCACAACATGACTAATATGGAAATATGTTTAATATGGTTGTATATATATATATGTATATATATATATGTATATATATATATATACATATATATATATATATATATATATATATAAAACCTATATCAGATTGCTTGCTGTCTTGGGAAGGTGGGAGGGGAGGAAGGGAGAAAAATTTGGAGTTCAAAATCTTATAAAAACGAATGTTGAATACTATCTTTACATGTAATTGGAAAAAATAAAATACTATTAAGTAGAAAAAAATAGAAGATTAGATTAATTGAAGACAAAAAAAGAGAACACTGATAAACTAAAAGGCAATGGTTTTGTTTTAGTGGGGAGGGAAGAAGCCATATTGTGAAGGGTTAAGGATTGAATAAATCAATTGGGGAATGGCAAAACAAGCCATGGTATATGATTGTAATGGAATATTATTGTGTTATAAGAAATGATGAGCAGATGATCTTTAGAAAAACCTGAAAGAAATGAACTGATGCATAGTGAAGTGAACAGAACCAGGAGAATGTTGTACACAGTAACAGCAATATTGTTTGATGAAGAACTGTGAATTACTTAGCTATTTTCAGCAGTACAGTGATCCAAGACAACCCCAAAGGACTAATGATGAAACATACTATCCACCTCCAGAGAAAGGACTGATGTTAATTGAATACAGACTGAAACATGCTATTTTCACTTTCTGTCTTTCATTTTTCTTCTTTTACTGGAGTCTTCTTGTACAAAATGACTAATATGGAAATGTTTTACATAATTGCACATGTATAACCTATGTCTGCTTATCATCTTAAGGAGGGGGAGGAGAGTAAGGGAGAGATGGAAATTGGTATTCAAAACTTTACATAAAAATGTTTAAAAAAAGAATTTAATAGGAGGAGATAAAGTAGAGTTAACAAAAGTAGATGTTGTTTTGTAGGCATCAAATAAAACACTAATAGGTAGCCTGAAGATTAGGAAAAGAGTGAATGATATAGTCATAGGGAACTCTGCTGGGGAAGAAGACAGAGGACAGAATCAAGGGTATATGTAGGGGGGCTGGTCTTGGCAAATTGAAGAGCCATCTCTTTATTGGAGAATTGAGTAGAGAATAGTGATGATATAAAGGGATTTTGATATGTGAAGAAGGTAAAAAGAGGTAACTCAAGATGAAAGGTTTTTATTTATTTTTTTTAGTAATTTATGGGGCTATATGCTCTGGTAAGAAAGTGAGAGGGAAGGGGATAGAATGAGAGACTTTAGGAAAGAACAGAAGATTTAGGACAGTCTCTGTGTAGAGTACAATAGATAATGGGTAGTAAAGGAATTATCTTATTTCGCTCAGTTGAGATACAGTAATATAAACTGGCAGGGCAGCTAGGTGGCACAGTGGATAGAATACGGTGCCTGGAGTCAGGAAGACCTCAGTTCAAATCTGGCCTCAGACACTTACTAGCTGGGCAAGTCATTTCACCCTGTTTGCCTCAGTTTTCCTTATCTGTAAAATGAGTCAGAGAAGAAAATGGCAAACCATTTCAGTATCTTTGCCAAGAAAATCCCAAATAGGGTCACAAAGAATCAGACACGACTGCAACAACGAAACAGCAACCACAACAAACAAATTTGCAGTGGTTCCAGTTAGGTATTACAACTGCATATGCAAGTGTCATCCAGTCCCACATCTCCAGTTCCCTTTTGGACATTTCTACCTGGGTGGCCAATAGACACCTCAAAATTAGCATGTCCAAAATGTAACTTATATTTTCCACTAAGCTTAACCTTTGTTTAAATTTCATTTTATCTGTGGAGTTTACCATCATTTGTACAGTCATCCACATTTATAACCTGGGAGTCATCCTTGACTCTTCACTCTCACCTCCCAAGTTCAATAAATTATTGAATCTTGTTGATTCTGTCTCCACAATATCTATTAAATCTGTCACCTTCTTTCCATTCGTATTATATCTAGACTGGAATATTATTTCAATTATCTCCTAATTGGCCTTCTACTGCTAGTCTTTTTCATCTCCAATTCATTCACCATGAAGCAGCCAAACTAATGCTCCTAAAGCATGAATTTAACCATGTCATTCCCTTGATCAAGAATATTCATTTTGGCAATTGCATGGAGAATAGATTGGACAGGAGCAAGATTCTTTCACTGATACTTTAGCAAGTGTATGAGAGCCTTGCATGAAAGTCCTACCTCATCATGGCATAGAAGTCACCCTGGGTTCTTATAATTTATGCCAACAGGGCATAAGTCCTAATCCGACCAAGTGGGAAAGGTTTTGAATGCACACTCACTAGTGAATTTATTATAAGATCAACTTAGGATGGTGTTTTGGCCATGGGAACTCTCACATATAAAGCTTTCAATCTGCATTGGTCAGGGGAATATGTGCATTGAGAAAATCAGCAATAATTGAGAACAGAAGTGCTCAGAGACATACCTCACAATATTGTAATATTGCAGTAGTATTGTAATAATAACAATATTGCCACAATATTGTTATTATGGTTATTACAGCAATGACATAATTATAGTAACAATATTATAGCAATAACAATATTTACAAACCGTATAGCAGTGTATGATTCTGATAGGCTACTACTAATAGGAATTCGTGATAGTAATATTATCATTACTACTACTGAGGGTCACTGTAGGATAGTGGATGGAAATCTGCCCTCAGAATGGGGACGACAGAGTCTTGCCTTCGTACTTTTTATTTTACCTTGGGTAAATTACTTAACCTCAAGAGCACTGAGCTCTAGAAAACTCTCTAAGATTGAAAGTTGCAGCAAGAATGCCATTTTGAATTCAAAAGTAGTATCCCTTACTAGGAGCTCTCTCTCTCTCTCTCTCTCTCTCTCTCTCTCTCTCTCTCTCTCTCTCTGTGTATATATATATATATATATATATATATATATATATATATACACATCATATGATCATATGTTCAGTTAACAAAAAATGTAATAGTAATAGGTGTAGTGGTGAATGAGTAGAAGCAGTGTTAGCTCTTTCTATCAGCATATTCTGACCTCCCACTTACTTCACACCTATGTCAAGGAAAATCCTGGAATGAGACCATTCTAGGCTTCCATATCAAAGCAAAACATTGCTAAATGAGGCAGCATGTGTCTTTTTAATTTAATTTGGTGTATGAGTGTGTGTGTGTGTGTGTCTGTGTGTGTCTGTGTGTGTTGTGATCAATTTGAAATGCACATGGTTCCCAGAAGTACTTCTGAAAACAAAGCTTACCATCATTGCTCTTGTTATGCAGAATCTATTATGACAAAATTGAATTTCCTCATGAACTTACACTTCACTTCACATTTTTGCTCATACTCTTGGTGCGATTCCCTTTTGGCTTATTCCATTCACATTCCCCATCACTCTCCCGGATTGGTTCAAGTCCCAATCAAAACCACAGCCAGAATTTGGTAAATAAATCCACTTTTCTCTGTCCATGGCTCTGCTCCTCTATGTTCTCCAAAGTCCACCCAAAGGACTCTTAATACCCTTCCCTGGTTGCCTCCAGCAAACAAGGACCAAGACAGGGGTAGAGTTAAGAGAATTCTTAAAGCTCAATGTTTTTTTTTTTTTCTAAATTATTTCATTTTGTTTCCTTGTCTTCCAATCCTGGGGAGTGCCTCTCTACTCTGTGGCCCTTCTATCAAAAGCGATATAATATAAAACTTAAATTACCACAAATATATTAAAAATTAGTAGCTCCATCCTAAAGAGAATGGAAAGTTTAACAAGAGTGCAATAAAAGAAGGGTTTTAAATGGGTGAGCTATCTCAAAGCAAACACCTAATTGGCAAATAGGCAACTTTCAGTTAGGCAGCTAACAAGCTAAACACTTTTGATGACACAAAATTAACGCCATGACACAGGGAAAGGCTGTTTTATTTGGTATTTTATGTGCTATGTGACAATTTAATTAAACTTTGAAGGAATCCAAGCAAATAATTCCCCCAAGAAATAAACCAGGAATGATACTCTGTCCTGTCTCCTAAGGACTTAGGCAGGCAAAAGGGAACATTTAACACTTTTGCATTTTACAATGCTATAAACTCAACTTTTGCCTCAAAATTAATGAGCAAGATTGAATTACACAAGCAATGTCCTCTCACCTCTGGGAATTGAAAGACATCAATGTGGGCTCTTGAAATGAAGTGACATCGTGGCTCTCCACAACTATCAAGCCTCCCACTATAATATCACCTAAATCAAAATGTTCCCATGCATACACACATTCTGCAACAGTTTTATTTATCTTTTGTGTCACGGACCTTTTTGTCAACCTGGTAAAGCCAAGGGCCCCTTCTCAGAATAATGTTTTTAAATTCATAGAACAAAATACACAGGATTATGAAATAAACCAGTTATATTAAAACACTGTTCCATCTATCTATCTATCTATCTATCTATCTATCTATCTATCTATCTATCTATCTATCTGTCTGTCTGTCTAGCTAATGTTCATGGACTCTAAGTTAGGAACTCTTACTCTACAGTTATCCTGGACAGGTCTGTGTGATCTCATGTAAATCCCTTTCTCCAAAGGAAGTATGTTAAAGGCCTAGATTGGTAATCAGAATATCTTGAATATGAACCTTGGTTCTGCCAGTAATTAGCTATGAGCGCATAGTGCAGTCACTTAAATATTTTACCTTTAATTTTCTTTTCGTTTTTTGTTTGCACTGAGTATTTTTTTCCAATTACATATAAAGATAGCTTTGAACATTCATTTTTGTAGAATTTTCAGTTCCAAATTTTTCTCCCTCCCCCCCCACCTCTCCAAGAAACAATCTGATATAGGTTGTACATGTACAATCATGTTAAACATATTTCCACATTAGTCATGTTGTGAAAGAAGAATCAGAACAAAAGGGAAAAACCACAAGAAAGAAAAAAACAAAATAAAAAACTACAAAAAAGTGAAAACAGTATGCTTTGTTCTGAATTCAAACCCCACCAGTTGCTTCTCTGGATATGGATAGCATTTTCCACCAAGAGTCTTTTGGAATTGTCTTGGATCATTGTATTGCTGAGAAGACCTAAGTCTATCATAGTTGATCATCACAGAATGTTACTGTTAACTGTGTACAATGTTCTCCTGGTTTTGCTCACTTCACTTGGCATCAGTTCATGTAAGTCTTTCCAGGTTTTTCTGAAATTCACCTGCTCATCATTTCTTATAGCACAATTATATTCCATTACGTTCATATACCACAACTTGTTCATCCATTCCATAATTGATGGGCATCCCCTCAATTTCCAGTTATTTGCCACCACAAAAAGAGCTGCTATAAATATTTTTGTGTGTATGGGTCCTTTCCCCTTTTTTATGATCTCTTTGGAATACAGACCTCCTTGTGGTATTGCTGGATCAAAGGGTATGCACAGTTTTGTAGCCTTTTAGGCACTGTTCCAAATTGCTCTGCGGAATGGTTGGATGAGTTCACAACTCCACCAACAGTGCATTAGTGTTCCAATCTTCCCACATCTCCAACATTTATCATTTTTCCTTTTCTGTCATATTAGCCAATCTGTTAGATGAGAGGTGTTACATCAGAGTTGCTTTATTTGCATTTTTCTAATCAATAGTAAATTCGAGCATTTTCATATATCTTATAGATAGTTTTAATTTCTTCATCTAAAAACTATCTGTTCATATACTTTGACCATTTATCAATTGGGGAATGACTTGCATTCTTCTAAATTTGATTTATTTCTTTATAAATTTGAGAAATAAGGCCTTTTATCAGAAACATTGACTGTAAAAATTATTTCCCAGCTTTCTGCTTTCCTTCTAATCTTGGCTACATTGGTTTTGTTTTTGTAAAAACTTTTAAAATTTAATGTAATAAAAATTATCCATTTTGCATTATATAATATTCTCTATCTCATTTGGTCATAAATTCTTCCCTTCTCCATAGATCTGACAGCTAAACTGTTCCTTGCTCTCCTCATTTGCTTATGGTATCACCCTTTATGTCTAAATCATGTACCCATTTCAACTTTATCTTCACATAAGGTGTGAGATAGTGGTTTCTGCCTAGTTTCTACCATACTATTTTCCAGTTTTCCCACCAGTTTTTGTCAAATAATGAGTTCTTATCTCAGAAGCTGGAGTCTCTAGTCATTTTTACTAGCTTTAAATTTCATTCAATTAATCAAGCAATAAGCATTTATAGAGTATCAACTATGTTCTAGGCATTGGGGATACAAGTAGAAAAGCAACGAAACAATCTCTACTCACAAGTAGCTTACATTCTAATAGAGAAGAAATTTATATGTATGCATATAGGTATACACACATATATAAATATAAACAAATGATTATCAATAACCAATTATTAATGTTGGGATCCAGGTTTTTTTTTCTCTTTTTACTTCCTTATTCAAAGCCCAGTCCTTGTAGATCAAGTTAGTGTCCGAAGGATAGGGCTAACAATGAGATTGGCCTAATCCTCCAGGTACAGTCTCCTCAGTCTTGGGTGGGACCCCACCCATCTAGGAGAGCTTTCTCCTTATTAAAATGTGAATAGAATATAATCTAAGTGAATTCCAGTCCTAAAGCATTAGGCTCATGCCCTTGAAATCCCCATTGTTCAACTTGAGTGGTCTGGATGATGGTAGATCCAGATAGCTGAAGGCGGCTGAGTCTCAGCAGGAGGAGCTGAAGGTTTTCAGCCCACCTCCTCATGCACCCCCTCATTGACAACCTGATCAAGGTTGGTCTCTACCTCTCAGGGGTACCCACTTTTCCAAAACTATTTAAGTATTCGATGATCTCCATGATTTGTCTTTGGTTACCAAGAGAGACTACTGGCCATCAATTTATTGATTTATTTGCTAGCCTAATTAATAAATTGATTATTAATTGCCCCAAAACTGTCTCAGGCTTTTGATTCCTCTCTCCCTCTCTCTCTCTCTCTTACTGTATATGTATATATACATGTGTGTATGTATGTGTATACGTATGCATGTATATACATGATATACATATAATGTATATATGTACATATGTACAACATTTATATCTGTAGTACATTTATATATGAAGTACATTTATATATAGTACCTTTATATGTTTGTATATATAAAGTTTTATAC
This sequence comes from Trichosurus vulpecula, assembly GCF_011100635.1. NCBI lineage: Eukaryota > Metazoa > Chordata > Mammalia > Diprotodontia > Phalangeridae > Trichosurus > Trichosurus vulpecula. The sequence goes on along the minus strand of NC_050573.1, from coordinate 98,237,561 downwards.
ACACACAGTAAATAAAAAAAAAGACAAAGTAGTAAAATACAAAGCAATTTGTTCTAGTTGGAGAATTGGAAAGGCTTCCTGCAGGAGCTGATATTTGAGTTGTCTGTATTGAGGAAAGAGAGGAAGGACTCCATGAGGTAAGGAGGGAGTGCATTCAGGCATGTGAGATAGCCTCAGCAAACTCATGGAGAAAGGAAAGGAAAGGAAATGGAATTTCATGCATAAGGAATAGAAAGAAGGCCATTTTCCCAGATTACAGAGTACCGGAGAGGGACTAGTGTTCATTGATTCTGGAAAGATAAGGTGAGGTCACATTGTAAAGCTAAATAGAAGACTTTCTCCTTTATCCTAGAGGCAATTGGAAGACTCTGGAAATATTTGACTGTGGGAGTCACATGGTCTCATCTGTGCTTAAAGAGAGTTACTTTGGCAGGGAATATGTAGGATGGACTTGAATAGTAAGAGACCTGAAGCAAGGAGCGCATCTCAGGTACTGCAATAATCTGGGTGAGAGGTGATGAGGGCCTGAACTAAGATGGTTGTTGTGTGAGTGGAGAGAAGGGGTAAGGACAGGATATGAGAAATGTTGCAAAGGAAGAAATGGCAAAATTACACAACTGATTAGATAGGCAGAGGAAGGGAGAATGGAGAATTGAAGGCAATCCTGAGGTAATGAACCTGGGAGACTGGAAGGATGTTGCTGCCTTCAATAGAAACAGAGAAGTTTATTTGGCTCCTACTACACGAAAAGAATGGAACCTTTTGAACCTCTTCAGCAGGATGGTATAATACTCCAGGAAACTCCAGGGTGGCCCTGGAGTCAGAAGACATGTTAAAAATGTTTTCCTGATGCCATGGTCACTTGTATGGCCATGGGCAAATCATACAACCTTTCTGTGTCTCAATTTCTTCATCTGTAAAATGGGGAGATAGGACTAGATGGCTTCTGATGGTCCTTCCAGCTTTAAGTCTATGATCTTACAATCATTTGATCCTATAAACTAGACAATCTCATAGTTTTAATTTACTATGGTTCTATCAAGTTTTCTCCCTTTTGCACCATCTTTATGTAGATAACTTTAGTCTATACCTCCAGCTATGACTTAAGCTCAAGGCATACATTTCAATTGCCTTTTTGAAGGGGAAAGAGTAAGTATTTCTATAGTGTCCACTATGTGCCAGTAGACAAATATTTCACTTTACCCTTAGTGACATTACCACTTAGATTTCTCACTGGCACTTCAAAATCAGCATGACTAAAACTGGACTCACAATTTTCCTCCTAAGCCCCGTATTCTTCCTAAAATTTCTATTTCTTAACTATTTTGCCCTTCATTCACTAGCTGTAAATTTCATTCAATGAAATTGAAAAATAAGCATTGATTATCAGCTATGTTCCAGGTTTTGGGAATACAAGTAGAAGAGCTTATATTCTAATGGGGAAGAAAGTATATTTCTATATACATATACATATATTATACATAAACACATGCATATACATGTACATATACATATACACAGATATACACTACCATGCATTCAGGTACCAGTGCCCAAACATTTCTGCAATCTTTGAATCTCTACCTTTTTCTTGCCTATCTCGTTAATTCTATCTGTCACTAATAATAATGGCTCAGATTTGTATTTTTTTAAAGTTTCCGAAACAATTTTAATTCTCTCAACAACCTGATGTAGTTCTGTCTGTTTTACATATGAGGAAACTAAGTCTTAGATGAAGAGGATTGTCCAGGCATACACAGCTAGTAAATATCTAAAGTGGAATTCAAAACCAGTCTTCTTAACACCAAGTTCATCACTCAATCCCTCCACAATATACGTTAAACCATTTCCCTTCCTATCTCTTCTCACTTCCCTCTCTATAGTTCAGGCCCATAACACCTTTCACCTAGATGATTACGATATCTATCTTTTTCTGACTCTGATTTAGACCTTCACAGAGTCCCATCTGAGACTTGGAAAAAAACTTGGAAAGAACTTCAGACATCACCTAGTGCTGCCTATGACTAAGCAGGAATTCCCTTTACAACATGCCAGAAAACTGGACATCCAGTCTCTATCTGAATAATTCCACTGATAAGAAATCCATTACATCTTGAAGCATCCCATTCCACCTTGGGGCATATTTAATTTAGAGGAAGTTTTCTTTACATTGAACTGAAATCTGCCTCTCTCAGACTTTCACCCCTTGCTCCATGGTGCCAAGAAGAACAAGTGTAATTTATCTTCCATATTATAAGCCTTTCAAAAACATTGAGTTAGTGATGGCGCTTGCTCAAACCCCGAGTGTTCCTTCTGAAGAACTGTCTGCAAACTCAGGCTCTGTGAAACTTTAGTTCATATGTTGCTTCTTTGGATAACAGTTTCTGCATCTATAAAATGGGAATGAGATATGAATTGCTGTGTGCCAAGTGCTTATAAACGATAAAGCACCACAGATATGAGTTATTATTATTTAGTACATTCATCCAAGAAATCACATAAGAGAGCAGTGGTGAATGAGTTGCTCTCAGAAGGGGTGAGGACAGGAGGATTCTGTATTTGTCTCTATGGGGCCTGAGAGCTTCTCTGGTTGCTTTATTACTGGTCACACATAATTTACAATGCCTGCATAGGGCTTGTCTGTGTCCTAGGCTTCAGGAGCATTTCATAGTGTCTCACAGTTATGGCCCCAGACCCACCAACATGAGCACGTAGTCTAAAGATGTGATATTTTATGTACCAAATGCACTACCCCCTTTTCTTTCTCTGTGCTCACACTGTCTATCCCTTCTCTTCTCTTTCTGGACTTCTATTGCTATCCCTTAAAACCGCACTGGCTGTCTCTCTCAATCTAACTTGAGAATGGCAGGTCTAGGATTTTTTCCCACCCAAGAGTGCAATGGGTAGGAGAGGATGGCTGTGACAAGGCACATGGCCTTGATTCAAATTCTCTTTCAGGGTCCTAGGAGTAATTGGTATTGGGCAAGTTCCCACTACTTGACACTGTAGCTTCCTGGGCTCTCACAAGTCTGCTTCTCATTTATTTTAAAAAAAAGCAAAGCCATGGACTTTTAAACATGGAATATTTACTAAACAATAAGGCAAAAGCAATAATAATCATAATATTTACTCAATGTAAGGTAAAATAGGAATAATTAAAGCATCACAGCCCCACATAAATACACAGTGTCTTGTGGGAGGTAGTGGTCATGCATTGATAGAAACCTATTGGGCAGGTATAAGTGAAGAAACATATTTAGAACCTCTTACAAGCTTAACTGTAAGTCTTAATGTTTTTGGTCCATTTAGGAACAATCTGTTCCTCATAAGGCTGATTTTCTACTGACACCTGTCCTTTTGGCTTTCCCATAGGAAGTCACTTGTCTTCCTTTAGTAAAGGAAGCAGTGATAAGCTCTTTTCTTTCACCCTCAATAAGACACCGAGGAGGTTTTTCTTTAAAAAAAATCAAATGTGTGTGTGTCTCATTTACCATCCATGCATCTGTGCATCCATGTTTCTGTCATCCATGTCTTTCCATCTCTATCTAGCATCTATTTAGCTATCAATCCATAAATCTATCATCTATCCATCTATATATCTAGCACCTATCTGTTTTCTATCTCTATCTAGCATCTATCCATCCATCCATACATTATCTGTATCTATCTTTCCATCTCTCCCTAGCATCTATTTTTACACCCACTTATCATCTATCCATCCATCCATTTATGTACCTATCACCTATATATCTCCAGCTCTATCATCCATTGGCCTGAATATCTGTTTTCCATCTCTATCTAGAATCTATCTATTCATCCATCCATATATTTAGCTACCATCTATATATCTAGTTAATCATCCATATATCTATCACACATCTATCATCTATTAACGTATTTACCTATCATTTATCTGTCTTTTCTATCAATCAGTCTATCTATCTATCTGTCTGTCTGTCTCAACATTGTACTTGTTCATCACAAGCAGTTCTCAGTTTGACTCTCTGGGAAATGCAGAGCAACCGATTGAGCTTTTTATTCAATGGGATTATGCTTTTTTTTCAGTCATCTTTAAGTAAAACCAAGCCATTTCTCTAGTAATCACAGACCGCAACAATATAGATGCAAAGCTTATCTTACTCCTTTTCACCTTCTCCCCCACCTCCAAGCCCACCCCTGCCCTCAAACTATAGAGGGCAAGAAGAGGTCAACCAGGCACTCCCTTGAGAATTCAGCCTTCTCTCAGGCTGTAGATGGCACTAGATAGCCTGTTTTGTACAAAATGTAGCAACTGAAGAGCTTTCTTGGCTGATCTAACCTTTCTCCAACCAATCAGCAAAGCAGTGACTTTTTTTGTTCGATCAGCAAGTTCTTTGCAAAAGAGTAGTTTCTTTCCTAGCTTTCCATATACTGTCTTTAGCCTTTTAAAACCCATTTGTTCAGCTTATCCTACTACTTATCTTTCTGTTTCCTCTTTTAATTTTTATTTCTTCCTATATATTTTAATTTATTAAATCAGAGTTCTCTGGTGGTTAGGCATTTATCTTTACCATGTAAGGTAAAATTCAAGAAATCTAGCTTTTGTTTATGAACCCAACAATCTTTATACACTCTTGCCATAGTCCCTAACCTGTTATTTAATTGATAGTTTCAAAGTTATAAACTAAAAAACGCTAAAAAACAGAAATATGAAGATGAGTTCATGAACCACAATGCCCTACAACCATTATTATCTCATTGATCAGTTTTCAAACAGGTCCTTGCTCTCTCTCTCTCTCTGTATATATATATATATATATTTTTTCCTGAGGGGAAGTTCTCTATCAAGTCTTCAGAAGTCCATTTCTCTTGAAATTATTTTTTAAAAATTTCTTAAAGACTATTTCTTCACAATTTTATTTAAAAACAAGTTTTACCCCCACAAATGTGATTTTACTGTTCCCTTTAAGCAATCAAATGGTTCACATACAAAAAAGGCAATACCTCACAGTGGACAGAGAATGGGCCCTGGATCTAGAAAGGTCTGAGTTCAAGTCTGTCCTCAAACACTAGCTAGATGACCTTGGTCAAGTCACTTAACCTCTCTCTACCTCTATAAAATGGGGATAATCATAGCACCTACCCTTCAAGGTGGTAAGACTAAAATGAGCTCTTTGTAAAGTACTTTGCAAATCTTAAACACTATATAAATTCAAGTTATTATTAATTATTATTATAACTGGAAGGAACCTCAGAAGTCCACCAGTGAAATTTTCTCATTTAAGATATAAGGAGACTTAGGCCCAGTGAAGATAATTGACTTGCCCAAGGTAACCTGGGCTCCCTCTGGAGTATGTGATTAGATGATAAAGGAATAGATAATACGAAATTTGAGAGTCAGGTTGATAAAGTAGAAAGACTTCATGAAAGGATTTGATAAAAAGAGAGCCTGGGTACCCAGCTCTGCCACCTACTACCAGTGTAAGTCACAACCACTTTACTACTCATTTTCCTCATCTGTAAAGTGAGGAGTTTGAACCAGATATTCTCCAAGTTCCCTTTAATTCTAATTATTTGGTAATATGAAGACATACTTCACTGACCTCCTCTGAGAAAAGTGCTTTGCAAACTTTTAATTGCTATATTATAGTTGTCAGTGAGAGCTGCTGCTGCTGCTGCTGCTGCTACTGCTACCACCACCACCACCACCACTACTATATGTTCCTACTTTGGAATCCTCTGATATACCCAGGTTCAGTGAAGGATGCTGTGGGAGGCAGTCACATTTATGAAAATATAGGTCAAATCCACATTTAGTTAATTCTCTACTAACAGACCAGAAAAGCTTTTAATTAAGGAAGGATAGAAAAGTAAATGACATAAGAAAGCTCCTTCATACACAAACTCTTCCACAGATTCACATGTTGTCTTCAGGGAAGGAATCTTTCCTAGAAAATCTCTGCTATGGTGGTAACACTGGCACCATGTCCAGGACGTTGGATGGCTTCTCATGACTTCATCTCCCAACAACATGGTGTACCTTACTGCTGCTCCACTCTGGGTTTGTGGCTGCCAATCTCCCCTACCTCTAAAGCTGATATTTACTGCTTCTCTGAAAAAGCTACTGTCTTCATTTCCTAGATATGTTAGCTGCATCTTCATATCCGCTAAGCAACTGTTATTTTATGCTGCAACCAGTCACCTGTTGTTGGGGTTTCTCCTTCAAAGACAGCACTATTGCTTTTTCCCCCTCTTCTTGAATAAAACAGGCAATGACATGAGTGACAGGGAGAGGAAAGGGGAGTGAGATATTACCATTTACAACAACAAAAACCTCTGTACATGGCTACTGGCTGTTAGCAGTGGGGAGGGGGAGGGGGAAAGGGAGGGGCAGGACTGACCCTAGCACTGGCCGGCAGCGGCAGGCAGGCTGTCCCGGGGCGTAGTCGCATCTATTTGTAAAGGATGTCGTAGTGTCCGGGTCTGTACAGCAGATACACCTTGGGCTCGGAGCCCTCGAGGAAGACGTGGGGGTTGGTGGTGCCGCCCTCACCGCGGTCCATGTACTCCACCTGGATGGGGACTCCGAGGGCCTGCGCCAGCGCCATGATGTGGATGTGGTCACTCTCCTTGCACATGGGCTCCACCTCCTGCTCACAAAACTCCTTGACCGTCTGTCCCCCCTCGATGAAGTGCTCGAAGAACTTGTTCTGGCGCTGCAGGTAGCCGGAGGTGAGCAGCCGCAGGTACACCACCAGGTAGTCAGAGGTGCTCTGGTCATTGAAGGCGGCCAGCAGTTCGTCCACGGAGGTGCGCTCCTCCACCCGCTCGATCAGGTCCATGAAGGTGGCGTGGAAGTCTTCGATGACGAAGTCTGCGAAGCCCTGAGACACCAGGTCCTCCTTGCTGCGGGCAGAGACGGCTTTGAATCTCTGAAGCTCCTCGCTGTCCTCCAGAAGAGCCTCCAACTGCGCGAAGCCGAAGGCTCGGTAGAAGCAGTTGCCGTCGGGCCTGGTCTTCCGGATGAAGGAGTATTTCTTGTGCAGGTCCCTGACCTTCTGCTGATAGATGGTGTCGTCTTTGGCATACTCCTTGTAAAGCACCGAGAGCTCCAGACGCTCGGAGACCAGCGGATTCTGTATGGCAATTTCCCTCTGAATTTGGTCTTCCTGGGCCAGGATGGCTTCATCGTAGGTCAGACCGGCTCTTTCATTGTCGCTTACCAGGGGGTCCGCCTTCTGCTGCTGTGGTTCCTCCGCCGCCATCTTCAAACCGCATGTTGACTGCCCAGCCCGCATGCATGCGTGCCACTCGTCAACGTCCTTTTAGCTTCTGCGTTGTTTGTCAGTCCCATAGTCAGATCGGCTCGGCCCACAAAAGGAGCGTATGTCAAAAGCTCCTTTCCCCCTGTCCTACTCACCACCCTCCCTGAACAAAGGTAAGTCTCCCAGGTCCCCTGGATAGTTAATTGTGGCCAGTAAATTCATTCCAACTCCTGGCATTCCTCTGACAGCACATGGCTGTATATCCATTACCTTGAAGATTTATATGGTTCAAGAAGAAACTTACCAATGCTGAAAGGGAAGGATCCCAAGTCAGTGCTGCTAAGCCAAGGCCCCTGTCCCTCTTTCACTAATGCCCTGCTTTTTAACCCCAATTCACCTAGGCTCTCAACTGGTCCCCAAGTACCACTTAGTGGTTACTTTTGGGCCCTCCAGGCTCAGAGTGAATGTAAATAGTAATTGTTACTCTTTTGGCCAGCAACCCTGAGGTTCTTCCCTTCCCTGTTTGATTTTTCTTTTTAAATGAAAGGGGCCATCCCTTGATTCATTTCTTTTTTAAAATATCTTTTACTTATTTTTTTTAATTCTTTTAATTTATTTTTAGTTTTCAACATTCACTTCCACAAGATTTTGAGTTCCAGATTTCCTCCCCATCTCAACCCCTCACCCCAAGACTGCATGCATTCTGATTACCCCTTCCCCCAATCTGCCCTCCCTTCTATCACACCCCTTTTTCTTATCCCCTTTCCCTCTATCTTCTTGCAGGGCAAGATAGATTTCTACACCCTATTGCCTGTTCTTGATTCACTTCTGAAAGGGGTCTATTCACTGAATGAGCATTACCTCACTCAAAGCAAGACCTCAGAAAGACCTTAGCTTAAAAAGGCCATGGTCTCCTGCTGCATTCTAGGCCAACTTCAGCCATCCTGATCTATATCTGGCCACTGGATCCAGATGGCTCTGGAGGAGAAAGTGAGGCTGGTGACTTTACACAGCCCTCCCTCACTCAAATCCAATTAATTTGCAAGACATGTCATCATCTTCCTGATATCATGGTCCTCTTTGAGAACAAAGGACAAAACCACAGTATCATCTCCAGCAGGAGTATTGATACTAGCATAGATTATCATAGATTTAGAGCTGGAAGGGACCATAGATGTTTTCTAGTCCAACGCCTTCACTTCAAAGGTAAAGAAATTGAGGTGCGAAGAAATGACTTGTCTGATGTAAGAGGCAGACAGTGGAAGACCTGGGATTGGAACTCAGAGCCTCCAACTCCAAATCCATTGATCTTTGTATGATTTAATATTGCCTCAGTAACCTTAGCATTGTCAATATTATAATTCAGTACTTCAATATTTGACAGTTTCTTCAGTGTGAATATTCCTTCCACCAATGAAGATGGCAAAGTTTCTTTGATTTAGTAAAATTATCTTTTACAATTCCTTTGCCAAAAATTTAATCTCCCTGTAACCACCCTAGTCATAAAGTATTATGAATTTAGCTCGGATGATCCTCAGACAACAGTCATTCAGCCCTGCTTGGTGCCTTTGCAATGTTGCTGGATTAAGCAGAGTTTGGGCCCTGATGATGTAACCTTTCAGTGTTCTCTCTGTTTTACAAAAAGTCTTTATGTTATCATTGTTAATATTTTTGTTATCATTAAAGAAGGGTTAAGCAGAGAGTATAGAAGGAAGGAAGAAAAAGCAGGAGGAAGAGGTGAAAAGAAAGGGAAAGTACGAGTTGCAGAGAGGAAGGGGTATGAGTGAGAAGGCAGGAGAAGAGAAGGAGAGTAGAGGAGACAACGGTGATGAGGGGAACAAAAGAATGGGGCAGAGTCCCCTGACTTCACTATTAGCCATCTCCCACAGGCGAGGCCTGCTTAGCATTGGAGGTATTCTGCTGCAGACTTAATGATTTATAACGAGTACACGAGAACGCCATTAAAAAGTAATTCATCATCACCAGGCCAAATGATTTGCAAACATCTGTTGTCCTGTGGGCTCCCTCCTGGGAACAGAATTTCCAAGGGTTGGAAGGGTCTCCTAGTGTACATATTGCAGACTTGAGGGAGTGAAGACAAAGGCAGCAACATCTGAGTCACTAGCATTACCCACCAGGTGATCAATTACAATGAAGGCTAAATCTTTCTTATTGACCTGCCCAGACCAGGAACTGAAACTTTCTATATGTACGTTTCCTACAGAATTACCAGCAGAGATACTTCTCTGCTCTGTATTATGAAACTCAGCCAAGTTTAGGAGAAAAAAAAATCAATCTGAAATTGCATTGTTTCCATCTGAGGGAAAAGGGCCCTCATACCCTGGTTAGTAGCATACCAAAATAATGATCACTAACATTTATGGAGCCCTTTAAAATTTCCAGAGTGTTCTCTTGACCACCAGGTGGTAAATTAGGGGGTACAAATAAAGGATATCCCAAAAGTCTCAGTGCAGAAATTTCACTTAAACTTTTGGGGTGCTCTGGATTATTGTCACTATTTTATTGATAGTGACATGAAGGATCCAACAAGTAAGTTGATCTCTAGGGCCCCTTCTAATTCTAAATTTTATGACATACCTATATGATGTCCTCAAGACCATTCAGCTATTAAATATCAGAGCTATGGATGTAATCTCAGTACTGTTGGCTGCAAGTTGATTTTAATAGCAGCAGTAACACAATCAGAACTCTACAATAACTCATAGTTACATAGAGCATCCCTCAAAACGAGTACCCCCTATATCTTTGTGTGATCAATACTTTATTTTTATTATCATTCTTGAGGTACAAAAATCCACTGAAAAGAAAAACTCCTTAAAAAATAGAACTGACCAAATGGAAAAAGAGGTTAAAAAGTTCACCAAAGAAAATAATTCCTCACAAATTAAAATTGGGCAAGTAGAAGCTAATGGATCCATGAGACAAACAACAAAATGAAATCAAAAGAATGAAAAGAAAAGAAAATGTTAAATATCTCACTGGAAAAACAACTGACCTAGAAAATAGATCCAGGAGAGATAATTTAAGAATTATTGGACTACCTGAAAGTTATGATAAAAAACCTATATGTCATAGTTTAAGAAATTATTAAGGAAAACTGCCCTAATGTCCTAGAACCAGAGGAAAAAATAGAAATTGAAAGAATTCACTGATCTCCTGAAAGAGATACTAAATGAAAATTCCCAGGAATATTATAGCTAAATGACAGAAATCCCAGGACAAGGAGAAAATGCTGCAAGCAGCCAGAAAGAAACAATTCAGATATCAAGGAACCACAGTCAGGATAATACAAGATTTAGCAGCTTCTACATTAAAGGATTAGAGGACTTGGAATATGATATTCTGGAAGGCAAAGGAACGAGGATTAAAACCAAGAATCACCTATGCAACAAAACTGAGTATAATCCTTTAGAGGAAAAAAATGGAATTTAGTGAAAATGAGGACTTTCAAGCATTCCTGATGAAAAGACCAAAGCTGAGTAGAATATTTTACTTTCAAATACAAGACTCAAGAGAAGCATAAAAAGATAAACTGGAAAGAAAAAATCATAAGGGATTCAGTAAAGTTAAACTGTTTACATTCCTACATGGGAACATAATTTTTGTAATTCCTAAGAATTTTATCATTTATCAGGTCAGTCATAAGGAGTGTACATAGACAGAGGACATAGGTGTGATTTAACTGTTATAGGAGAAGATGCAAAAAAATAAAATTCAGGGGTGAGAAAAAGAGATGCACTGGGAGAAGAAAGAAGAAAGAGGTAAAATGGGATAAATTATCTCTCACAAAGGAGGTATGAAAGAACTTTTACAATGGAGGGGAAGATGGCAGAATGACAGCCAATGCCTGAACCTTACTTTAATTGGAATTGGCTCAAAGAGGGAATACCATACACACTCAGTTGGGTGTAAAAATTAATCTTACCCTACGGGGAAGTAGGAGAGGAGGGGGATAAGAAAAGGGAAGTGGATGATAGAAAGGAAGACAGGTTGAAGAAGTTGGTAATCAGAAGCAAAATACTTTTGAGGAGAAACAGGGTGTAAGTAGGGATAGAGAAGAATTAACAGAGGAAAAAAGCAGGTTGGAAGGAAATACACAATAATCATAACTGTAATTGTGAATGGGACGAACTCACCTGTAAAATAGAAGCAGATAGCAGAATGGATTAAAAATCAGAATCCTACAATTTGTTATTTATAAGAAACACACTTGAAGCAGAGAGACACACACAGATTAAAGGTAAAGGGCTGGAGCAGAATCTATTATGGTACAGCTGAAGTAAAAATAAAAAAAAAAAACAGCCATGGCAATCGTGATCCTAGACAAAGCAAAAGTAAAAATAGACCTAATTAAAAGAGATAAGGAGGGAAACCACGTTTTGCTAAAAGGTACCATAGACAATGAAGCAATATCAATTCTAAACATACATACATCAAATTGTACAGCATCCAAATTATTAAAGGAAAAGTTAACTCAATTACAGAAGGAAATAGACAACAAAATTATACTGGGGGAGACCTTAACTTCCCCCTTTCAGAACTAGATAAATCCAACCAAAAACATAAGAAAGAAGTTTAGGAGATGAATAGAATTTTAGAAAAGTTAGATATGATAGACCTCTAGAGAAAATTGAATGGAGAGAGAAAGGAATGAACTTTTTTTTCCAAATGGTACATGGTACACAAAAATTGACCATGTATTAGGGTATAAAAAAGCTCACAACAAAATGCAAAAAAGCAGAATATTAAGGGCATTCTTTTCAGATCATAATGTAATAAAATTACATTTAATAAAGGGTTGTGGAAACATAGATTAAAAATCAATTGGAAACTAAATAATTCTAAAGAATGAGTGTGTTAAATAACAAATCATATAAACAATCCATAATTTCATTAAATAAATTGGCAACAGTGACTCAATATTCAATATTTTGTGGTACAGCCAAAGCAGTACTTAAGGGAAATTTTATATCTCAAAATGCTTACATTAATAAGATAGAGAAAGAGCAAATCAAAGAATTGGGCATGCAACTAAAAACACTAGAAAAAGAAAAATGAAAATCCCCAATTAAACACTAATGTAGGAGTCTTGAATATCCAATTAAAGATTAATAAAATCAAAAGTATAAAAATGATTGAACTAGTAAATAAAATTAGAACTTGGTTTTATGAAAAAAACTAATAAAACATTTAAACAATTGGTTAATTTGAGTGAAAATAAAAGAAGACCAAATTACCAACATCAAAAATGAAAAGGGTGAATTCACCACCAAAGAAGAGGAAATTGAAGTAATTATTAGGGGTTATTTTGCCCAATTATGTGCTAATAAATGGATGAATGGTTATAAAAATATGCATTACCAGGATCAACAGAAGAGGAAATAAAATACTTAAATAACACAATCTTAGAAAAATAAATTGAACATGTCATGAATGAGTTCCCTAAGAAAAAATCCCCAGGATCAGATGGATTCACAAGTGAATTCAACCAAGCATTTAAGGAACAATTATATAAACTATTTGGAGACCAGGCAAAGAAGATGTCCTACAAAATTCTTTTTATGTTACAAATATGGTTCTGATAACTGAATCAGGAAGAACAAAGACAGATCAAGAAAAGCATAGGCCAATTTCCCTAATTAATATTGATGCAAATATTTTAAATAAAATACTAGCAAGGAGATTATAGAAATATATCACAAAGATCATACACTATGATCAGTTGGGAGTTATACCAAGAATACAGTATTGGTCCAGTATTTGGAAAATCATCAGCATAATTCACCATATTAATAAAAAATAAAAGTCATATGATTATCTCAATAGATGCAGAAAAAGCTTTTGACAAAATACTCATTAAAAACACTAGAAAGTATGGGAATAAATGGAATTTTCCTCAAAATGATAAGTAGTATTTATTTAAAACCATCAGCAAGCATTATTAGATGTCTTTCCGATATGGTCAGAGGTGAAGTAAGGAAACACCATTATTCAATAGTGTACTAGAAATATTATCTATAGCAATAATAAAACAAAAAGTACTTTAAGGATGCAAAATGAGCCCACACAAATCGTTAACATTTCTATATGTTACCAACACAGTACAGAAGCAAGGGACAGAAAGAGAAATCCCATTTAAAATAACTGTAGACAATATAAAATTCTCGCAAGTCTACCCGACAAGATAAGCTCAGGAACTATATGAACACAATTAGAAAACACTTCACGCAAATAATGTGTGATATAAACAATTGGAAAAAATTTTAATTGTCCATGGGTAGAGCAAACCAATATAATAAAAATGACCATTCTACCTAAATTAATTTGCTTACTTGGTTCTAGAGCAATCAAACTACCAAAAATTATTTTATAGAGCTAGAAAAAAGATAACAAAGTTCACCTAGAAGAATAAAAAGTCAAGGATATAAAGGGATAAAATGGAAATAAAAGGTAAAACAATGTGGCTTAGCTGTACCAGATCTCAAATGGTATTACAAAATGGTAATCATTAAAACAATATGGTACTGGCCAAGAACAGATTAAGTACATGATACATAGTAGCAAATGACCATAGTAATCTAGTTTTTGATAAACCCAAGGATCCAGGCTTTTGGTACAAGAACTCATGGTTTGACAAAAAAATTCCGGGAAAACTAAGGCAGCCAGGTGGTGTAAGTAGATAGAGTCCTGGGCTTGAAAACAGGAAAATTCATCTCAAAATGCTCTAAGAGAATTTCTAAGGACTTATGATGAAAAGTGCTATCCACCTCTAGAGAAAGAACTGATGGAGTTTGAATGCAGATTGAAGCAAACTTTTAAAATCTTTTCCTTATTTTTCTTTTTGTTTGGTCTGTGTTTTCTTTTTTTTGTTGTTGTTGTTTGTATTTTGGCAGGGCAATTAGGGTTAAGTAAATTGCCCAAGGTCACACAGCTAGTACATGTGTCAAGTGTCTGAGGCCGGATTTGAACTGAGCCACCTAGCTGCTCCAGGTCTGTGTTTTCTTGCACAGTATGATTAATGTGGAAATATGTTTTCTGTGGCTGCGCATTGCTTGCCTTCTCAATGAGAGGGCAGAGGAAGGAGGGAGGAAGAGAATTTATAACTCAAAATTTAAAAAATGAATATTAATTTTTTACATGTAATTAGAAAAATATTAAAATGAAAACTTTCTTCTTAAGGAGGAAGCAGGCGAGTGACCCAGTTCAGTAGATTCTGAAACCTGAGATCCTGAGAAACACTCACCATCCTTATTTCCTTAAGCCAGCAGATCAAGGATCAATGACTGAGTTAGTAAGTTAATGCATAACCATGAAAGAACAGAAATCACGTCCTACTGCTGAAAGCCCTAGTCATTTTTGTACCCTCCTTTTATATTTTCCTCTAATTTAATATTTGGTGGGCCCAAATGACTTCCTCTTCTTCCATGGAATGCAGAAATATATGCTGATTTTGTTCACTAACCTCTGGCCTCCTGGCTATAGGCCGTGTGAAGATGCCAAAGGAACGATAACAAGTGCGATTTCACCTTTCTTTTCTTTTCCGAGCCGTTCTGCCCCATCCTTGCCTAGCCCCTAGATGCCAATATTTTCATTTTCTATCAAACAACAGGAACGTTTTTTTAAATTAATCTCTGCCCTGAACTTTACTCATCCGTTAGCTCAAATCCATGCCATTATGTCTCATTCAAAGACTGAAAGTGCAATAAAAGAAGAAATTAAAGTGTGTTTCAGCCTCCATTGATCAACATAATGATTCTAAATGTATCGGATGTAAAAATGATGTACTAATTTAGCTTACTCTTCATTTTTACCCACAAACAGAAAACCACAGAGTGCCTCAGGGGAATGGAAACTTTGCAGTGCTCTGCATTTGAAACATCTAATGAGTCTTTGTAAACTATGTCATGGTCTCTGATCCTTGAAAAAATAACAGCTCGCTCCTGTTGACAATACGCAGTGACATCTGTGAGAGAACCTGTGGTCTGTTTGTCACAGCCCAGTAGTAGTCAAACAATGGGCCATGTGTCTGATGGCTCATTAGAATAATTCAAGTTACTGATTTCACAGACCTCATTCCTCAGCTAGTTATGGCATCTTGGAGTCGCTGCTGCCTGCACATAGGAGCAACAAGAAGTGTTATGTGTATGCCTGGTGTGCACAGAATACAATCTATTGGTATTCTATTCATGACGTGCCTCTAGTGGTGTGCTTTTTGGGTATAATCCTCAAGGGTTGGGGTAGTATCATTAAAACACTCATATGCCAGAAGAGATAGATGAGGCAGTCAGATGGCAAAAGAGAATGGAGAGCTGGACCTAGAGTCAGGAAGACATGAGTTTAAATCTGGTTTTGGACACTTATTAGCTATATGACCCTGGGCAAGTCACTTAACCTCTCTCTGCCTCAGTTTTCTCATCTGTTAAATGGGGATTATTATACTGCCTCACTCCCAGGATTGTTGTAAGGATAAACTGAGATAATATTGGTAAAGTGCTTCACAAACCTTAAAGTGCTCTATGAATGAATGGTAACTATTATAAACATTACATAATAAGGACATTAGAGAAATGTAAAATTAACTGCTATGGGGAGAAGGTCATTAGCAACTGGGGTATCAGGGAATGTTTCTAGGAGGAGAAAGAATGTGACTTGGGCTTTAAAGGATAGTTAAGAATTCAGTAGGCATAGAGGGAGAGGGATTTCCACAAGTGATTCCCCATGTCTGGGATGCACTCTTCAATGTAGTATAATTGTCCAGGGTAATATAATTGTCCAGGTAATATAATGTAATATCATTCAATTCATTTCAACAAATATCAATTAAGTGTCTACTGCATCCACAACAGTGCTTTAGATGATAAATATACATTGGAGCTTATTTCTAGTGGGGGGATGCCTCGATTATAGAAGTGAATTAACATAAAATTTTCAAAGAACTAACACAAAGTGGTTCAAAAGAGAGGAGAGAAGGTGAATACTTTTGCCTGGCCTAATCCTTAGCTCAAAGTACTTTACAGGTCCCATCTTCTACATGAAGCCTTTCCCTCAGGTATTGGGTCCTTCTTTCTTTGGGAAGTGTTGGGCCTGGAGTCAGAAAGGCTCGTCTTCCTGAGTTCAAATCTGGCCTCAGACACTTACTAGTTGTGTGACCCTAGGAGAGTCACTTCACCCTGTTTGCCTCAGTTTCCTCATCTGTAAAGTGAGCTGGAGAGATAAATGGCAAACCACTCCAGTATCTTTGCCAAGAAAACCCCAAATGAGATCACAAGAGTTGGACACAACTGAACAACAATAAATTATAAATCCATGGTTTTTTAGACATAATTTCCAGGTGGAATCCAAAATTCCAAATGGTAAAATGAGGAAGTAGGGGATGGAGCTAATAGTGACTCTGTTGTAGCAAAAAAAAAAAATCACAGTGGGTTAGACTCATCCCAGATGATAAGTCTAGAAATTCTGAATAATAGATAGGGGGTCTTCACTGGGTAGGAAGAGTAGAGAGAAAAGGGAGGGGATATGTGTCTATGAAGCCTCTGGGAGGAGGGGGAAAGGATTGTCTATGGCTTAATAATCTCAGAGGTTTTTAATTTTTCTTTTCCTGGGGGAAAAAGAAAGAAGAGGCGTGGCCTCCTGGCCAGACATTCCAGAAGAGGAGAGGGGAGTCTCACTGTGTTTATCCAGTACTCCTCACACAGTTTTCACTTTAGCTTGATGTTAGTGTCTGACCAAATATACTTTCTTTTTGGATATCTCTGTAGTCTGATCCTTAGCTTACCCTGAGAGCTGGAGGCTGAATACATTGCCTGTATTGTATATTCTGAGCTTCAAGCTCACTGTCATGGTCAATAGCTGCCAGTTGAGAATGAGGGTAGACAAGGAATCTGACCCCCAGAGAGTGGCTAAAGATGTTCTGTCTAATACCTGGTTTGGGAATGAGGCAGTATTTAAGCCGGGTGCACGCTGTATTCAATGCTCGTGAATAATTTTCAAGCCAGTTAATCTTTTGTGAAGTTCATGGTGTAGCGTGCGGGAGAATAAGAGATTTAATGGCTATCTAGGGAGCCTGTAGCCGCTTGACAGTGGTGGACTACTATTCAGTCCTGTTTCTGTGACTCCTCCCTCTCCCTCATACCCCCAAATCCAATCAGTTGTCAATCCTAGTTGATTTTAACACACAAAATCTCTCCTGTCCACCCTCACCTCTTCACTCCCTTGACCTTTCACCTGAATTATTGTAATAGTTTCCTGATTAACTTCCCTGACTCCCATATCTCCATCCTCTATACAGCTGCCAACATAATATTTCTGTGTCAAAGTCTGGCCACTCTGATGCTCAAAAATATTCAGTGGTTTCTTACTGTCTCTCAGAGGAAGCAGTCAGGGGTTTGTAGGATGTGGCTATTTTCACTTGGTTTCTGAATGCGGTCAGTGCTGTTCCAGAGCTAGAATACAGAGTAGTACATCAAAGAGAATTTGAATGATGATGACATATCCTGCAGCTTTGACAGTCTCCACTAAGTTGGAAAAGTTGAAAATTACAGGCTTAGTGAAGGATTGTGCATTTCTTACCTGAGAACTAAGTTGAGAGAGACTCTCATATCCAGAGAATTGGTCATTGTGTAATGATTGTTTCTTCGAGGTAAATTTTATTGACATCTTTTGTCGTATTCCATATATTGGAAAAAAAAATATTCTACCATACTCATAGTCCTCCATCTCTGCAAAGAAGGGAAGGAGGTCCCTTCATATAACCCTCTTTGGAGTCTGGCCTCGTCTAGAAATGCTTAACATGGAGGCACCCAGAGGGGTCTTTGGAGCATTCTCAGATCTCCTCAGATGGAGATTTTCCTGATCCCCAATCACTAAGATGGGTGCACCCTTTGATTGTGGAAATCTTTAAAACTGGCAGGATTGAGCCAGTGGCTCTCTTTCTGCTAGATGTTCCTTTGGCTCATACTTTTTTCTTGAATGCTCTTTCCTGATGCTTCCTGAAGCTGAAGACTAGAGTTCATTTACTGCGTAGACACCATGAACTGAACTTGGGAGGGGGAAAAGATTCCTTCCCTTGCTCTTTTACCCTCTCTTTTACCTTTTTCCAAGAAATTGGTCCTAGGATATTTGCTTATATTCTTTTTCTGTTGTCTTGAGTTTTAGGTCCAGGCAGTGATCTTCGTCATACTGAGAGTGAACCATAGTGACCTTGGAGCCAGGAAGCCAGGCAGGATGGTTAAGCTAGCTGGTCCAGCAGAGAACCTGAATCCCAAAGCCCATTGGCATGACCATCTTTCCTCACTGGTGTATATCAATGCCCTACACCTGTTGGAGGGTTGGGACAGAGTTGGCAGAATTAGAGAGAAGACAGAAGAGAATCTCTTAACTTCCTTTGGGTCTCTTAATGTTCTTTGGGTTCAGCAGACACTTCAGGTACTTTTGGCTTCCAGAGAGAAGTTGGAGAGTATCAATCCCACATCAGGGTACTGAAGGGAGAATAAGACTCTGGAAAGAAACTAGCATGAGAGGAGTTGGCAATGTCCATGATGTCCCTATCCCCAGTTTGCTACACAAGAGACTTTGAAGAATTTCCCCTTGGGAAACTAGGATGCCCTTTCTTGGTTTAACTGAGTAACTTCACTCTCAATGGGAAAATTCATTCTGTAATGTCTGATATATATGCCTTCTCTGATTTCTCATTTGCTATTGATTGGGATTCTTTGCTATTTCCTATGTGTGTATTCATTATGGAACTGGTATTTTAAGTGGAAAGGGAGTCAAACCTTGGATCTAAAACTTAAGGTCTTCCTTTCCTCAATAAGGAACAGCATTCAGAAGTTTGCCTTAAACCTGAAAACTACATCCCCTAGACTAATAATATTTAAGGGAGCAGATAAATGTAATTCTAGCCTGATACTCCCTTTCTCTGAGAGGAGCAGAGCAGCCAAGCTTCTGGCCCTAACTTTCTACTTCTCCTACTGGAAATAATTATTATTTCCTGATGGAATAACTGTCTCCCTTGGAGAAGGGTGGGGAAAGAATAGGCTAGAGATGTCTGTTCCACCTCCTTTACTGTACGTGGGGGGCAACCTTACCACACGTGCAGGCTGTCCTGGGATGTAGAAGTAACCTGGGACATTTGTTTCTCTTCTCTTTCTTTTGTCTTCATTTTCAGATACAAGCAGTGATCATCATCAAACTTTGGGCCATGGTGACCTTGGAGCCAGCATGGCAGGTAAAATAGGATAGCCAGCTGGCCTGGCAAAAAAACCCTGAAAAGCCAAGGTAGGTTGCAACTGAGAAGGATAAATGAAACAGAACATGACAAACAGCTTGGGACATTTCACCAAGCAAGGGTAAAAGAGATGGAGACAAGTAGAAGAAAGTCCTTCTTTTCCCATTGGTTCAGTTCATGGTGCTTACACTGTGAATAAACTGGGATCCTTACCCTCTGTTCACAGCAGAAAAGAGCATGGGTCTGGCTGAAAGAGAGTGACCAAAAAAGAGCAAGTATCTCAGTGTCTCCAGTTTTAAAGATGCAACCTGTTCCATTTCCACAGCCAGTCAGGGGAGGGTACATCCACTCACACAGCAGTGAGTGAAGAGTGCCTCCATCTTAGGAGATCTAGGGCACCTCAGTATTAGGCAGACCTGGGAATGTCTAGTTAAGTCCAGAGTTACAAAGCTTTGGCATTATAAATTTATAGCATTCAGTTCTGATGGTTTTGTAGCTCTTTCCATTTACACAACTTTAGTAATTGTACATATTGTTTTCCTGGTTCTACTTACTCCACTTTGCATCAGTTCATGTCTTACCACACTTCTTTGTGCCACCTTCGCAATGAAGATGATGATTAAGGGGGGGAGTATTAATCTGATGAAATCATGGATTTCTGAAGTAAATATTGTTATGTCAAAGAGAGCCATGCATTACAAAAGGCGACAGGACAGCATGGAAGGACTGCTGGTCTTAGAATCAGAAGATCTGAAATCAAGTCCAGGCTCTGACACTTCTTAGATACGTACGCTTAGCAACACACTTAACCACTGTGAGCATCAGTTTCCTTGTCAGAAAAACAGGAATCTTTACACTCCCTATGTCAATGAGTTGCTGGCAGGCAAGAGATTTGTAAAGCTTAAGTGTTATATAAAGGTGAACCGTAATTACAGAGCTCTCTTTCTGCCAGAAGCAAAATAACCAATAATTTTGACTTGCATTAATGATGATTTTATCCTTCAAAAGCTTTCTCAGATCTGTTCTTCCCAAATTGAGGGTACATGGCATACTATTCCAAGCTTTCCTTTCCTCTAACACAAAAATAGGAGGAAACAATAAAGGGAAATAATATTAAAGATCTGATTCTCAGCAACGAGGGAGTTGGTTTTTGGAGTGAGTACTAACCTGTAAGGGTCTTATCATTTCATTCCAGAAACCAGTTTCTGGTTGGTGACATCCATCTGCTTGGTGACAAGCAGATCTTTCATATTATTTCCCTCTTATTGATTCCTTGGGCTTTTATGTTAACAGAGAGGAAAGCTGGGAATAGTATGCTGCCATGTACCCCAAATTTGGAGAGAGCTGACTCCAAAGGGTGTACAGAAAGTATTCACACTTATTATTACCACCTATAAAGAATCTATCTCTGATTTGTTCTCCACATTGGATCTTCTTTGTAAGCATCTAGGCAGCACAGTGGATAGAGTGCTGGGCCTGGTGTCAGGAAGACCTGAGTTCAAATAAGGTCCCAGACACTTACTAGCTGTGTGACCCTAGGCAAAATGCTTAACCTGCCTGCCTCAGTTTCCTTTACTGTAAAATGTGGATGACAATAGCAAGTACCTCCCAGGATTGTTGTGAGGATTAAATGAGATAATATTTGTAAACTTCTTAGCACGGTATTTGGCTTACAGCAAAAGCTCAATAAATGCTTTTCCCTCTCTCCTGACCTATGACAGTAGGGGACATCTTTGGAATGTGTACATGTCTTCCTTTTGTCTTACTCGATTGGATATTGATGATCAGAGGGTCATCCTGATGCTCTTGTTTGCCCCTGATGTTGTGTTAATTACATCAAGTCCTGAATAATTTCTTATGTTTTCAAAACAGGGAGGTGTGAGTCAGATGTTAGCCTGGGTGAGCGATTCAGTATTGGGTGATTGGTCAGACCCAAAGAATCGTCATTAATGGACTGATGCCACTTTGAGGAAGTTCTCTAGGGGATGAGACTTAGTGATCTGTCCTTGGATTTGTAATATTTGGCATCTTAATTAATGCCTTATAGAAAAGCACAGATGGCATGCTTACCAGGTGTGTCAGTGCCACAAAGCTAAGAGAGAAACTAACACATGGGATCAATAAGCTCCAAAATAATCTCAACGTGCTAGAATGAAAAGAAATAGAATAAGATAGAATTTAATGTGATAATCATAAAGTTCTTCACAAAATGGGATAAGTTAGACTGTAGTTCCCGTAGCAAGGATCTGGGTGGTTTGGGTGGACTGGAAACTCTCTATGAGTGAAGTGTATGATCAATGACTCCATAAAACCAATGTGATTCTAGGATACAGTGAGAGAGAAGTTGTGCCCAGAATGAGGGAGGTGATAGGTCTGCTGTGCATTTGGTAGAAAGCTATCAGGCTAAGCCTTCACTTCTCCAGACTATATATTGCTAGTTCCAAAAACTGACCCTTATATGGCCTGGTTTTGAGACTTCTTGTCACTATGGTCACTCTCTCCTGGTCATGTTCTGGTTTGTCTGTGTCTTTCCTAAAACACAGTATGCAAAAATGAACACGGTATTCCAAAAGTGGCCAGAGCAGGACAAAACATAGTGGAGTAATAATAATATTTATTATCTGATAATAATTATAATTTTTACTATGTACAACATATAATTATATGATAATGATTATTGTTAGATGACAATAATCATTCTTCAAATAGCACTTTAAGGTTTGCAAAACACTACAAATATTATATCAGTTTATCTTCAAAACAACCCTGGAAGGTATTGTTATTCCTGCTTTACAGATGAGAAATCTGAGACAGACCAAATTTAAAAGACATGTGCAGAGTGATTTAATTAGTGAGCATCTGAGATTGGATTTGAACTCAGGTCTGGTGCTCTGGTTCTGTCACCTATGACCTCCCTAATTCCTGACATGCTATCTCTCTGTATAGTCTGATAATTCTAGCCCTTATCCTTAGCACCTTTGTCATTTACCAAAAGCCACACATGCTGTTCCACATTTATACTCCAACACTATTTATATGCATGTAACCCTTCTATTGCTCTCTTCTCTGTTTATTCTCCCTTCCGGATTCACAACAAACACAATCCTTCCTATCTACACTGGAGTGGGGCAAGCTCCATTGATGTAACTACTGACATTGTGTCAAAACCATTCCGTGCACATTGCAGACGAGCACAATTTGTCTGGAGCTTTCAAGTCTGCGCTTCTCAGCAAAGTATCTGACCAGATAATAGCTCCACAGACCAGCATTTATGCACTCAAATTGCTCAGGCATTTCCTGGTGGAGCAGAAAGGCTGGTGTCTGTAGCCTGACAAATGCCTCCTGTGTAAAAGGATTAAGCATATTTGTAAGTGCTTGTGTTGGCTAGCTCCACTCCGGATTAGTGCTGGCTGGAGGGCTTGGAGATGTCTATTAGGATTCAGAAACTAGCAGCATTGAGACTGGTCATGTTCCCTTAATCAAATCTGCTCAGTGAATAGAACAAGAAGATTTTGGCTTGGGGGGTGGGGAAGAGTGTGAAGATGGCAAGGGAATATAATTACTTTTAGATTTGAAATTTGTGTTTAATGCCAATTTAGAAAGATGAATAGAATGGGATGGAACCTATTGCCTTCAGTTTGATTCAGTTCAATGAGAATTTATTAATTGCCTACCATATATCAAGCACTGAGCTAAGCACTATGGATACAAAGACAAAATGAAACGATCCTTGCCCTCAAGGAGCCTGTCTTCTATTGAAGGAAAACAACAAATGTGAAATGTAGACAAAATAATTTCTTGGGGCAGGGGTGAGGACTCTAGTAACTGGAGGTAGAATTAGATAACTATAGAAGTGGAATTTGAGCTAAATTTTGAAGGAAGCTAGGAATTCTGAGCGATAAAGATAAGGAGAGAATAGTTTCTAGACTTGAGGGACTACTTTTGGAGACAGGTGATGGAATTTCATATGGAGGAACTGCACATAATTCAATTTGGCTGAAATTTAGTGTAGGTTAATGAGAGTAATGGCCAATGCACTTGAAAAGGTAGGCTAGCGCCAGATTGTGAAAGGCTTTAAAAACCAAACAAAGGAGTTTGTATTTTTTTTTTTCCTAGAGGCAAATGGGAGCTATAGAAGTTTCTTGAGCAGGACAATGAATAATCAGATGTGTGCCTTAGGAATTTCAGTTGGTCACCTATGTGGAGGCTGGATTGGAGAAGGAAGAGACCATAGACCACAAGACCAATTGAGAGGTAGTAGAGATATGCTCTGAAGGAAAAGGAAGAAAAGTACCTCTAACTCTTTGGATCAATTTCACTTTTTTTTTTCCTTTCCATTTCAGCAGAGTTTGCATAGTTTGGAGAAGATAAACTTCTTAAAAGAGAAAACTTCTCTGCAGTACTACTATAAAGTATTTTTTTTTCACCCTTAGGGTCTAGTTCACAAACTGCTTCATTCCTCGTTTCTCCAATATGACCATTCTCCATGGGGAGAGGGGACATATCTTTAACTCACTCATTGTCTTCCGTGTTCCAGTGGCCCTCATATAGTAGGTACCATAGTTGAAACATAATTGGACCACTTAATATCACTGCCCAATTTTAAGTTGTTGAAGCTCTTTTCTAATATTTAAATATTTATATGCTTCATAGCTGTTTTATACAATCAGAACCTCCAAGTGAGAGGGAAACTTAGCAGTCAATCATAGGATCGCTGATCTAGAGCTAAGAGCGACATCTGAGGGCAACTACACGACCCCCTCATTTTACAGATGAGAAAACTGAGGCCCAGGGAAGTTGTGACCTCTGTAAAGTCACAAAAGAAGTAAGCTCCATAGGCAAAATTTAAATATAGATCCTTTAGCTCAAGAACGAGAAAAATGATTATTAAAAAACCAATTTTGGGGGAGATCCAGGATTTTTCTCTCTTCCTATTTCCTCATTCTCTACTAGGTCAAGTCAGCATCTGAAGAAAATTGCAGATAATGAGATTGGTTCAACTTTCTCCTCAATCTTGTTCAGACCCCACCCAAGTTGGGCAGCCCATTGCATTCTATTCCGTCTTAGGTGGGGGTGGGGGGTGGGGGGGTAGATCCTTTGTCTAGATGGCCCAAGGCTAGGCATGGTCTGGAAGCAAGAGTGATCAAGATCATGTCCCCCAGTCCCTTATTAGAATGGGTCCACCTCTCATTATAATATTCATTCTTCCCATTATTTGTTAATCAGAGTTGATCACCACCTTCAGGAACACCCTCTCTTCTAACGGCACATAACATAGAGTGAGGGGTCTTTGGCATTCAAGAGAGTAACTGACCCCTTTTATTAATTATCTGCTAGTATAATTCATAAAATGACTAATTACCTAGAAACCATGTCTTTGTTTTATATGTCACAAGAGTCAGTGCTCTTTCTATTGTACCATGACCACAGGCCATTTAGTTCAACCCATACCTTAACAATTTTCTTGATAAATGGATATTCATCCTTTCATTCAAAGTCTTCGAGTGAATAGAGAACTCACTATTTATTGAGATAACCCTTTCCATTTTTTCAGCATCTTCGGATTGTTATTATTAAGCTCAAATCATCTCTAAAATTGCCACCAACTTTTTCTAGTTTTTCAGTTTGGTGCTAAGAATAATAAGCTTAATCCTTCTACAAGAAAACCCTTCCTATATCTAAAGACTTCAATTTTATGACTTCTAAGTTTTCATTTCATAGATTCATTAATACAAAGTTTCTGCACATGAAGCTGATACCACTCAGGACACGTTTGTCGAAACAAACTGAATTGAACAAGTAATGATTCCAAACTGTGCTAAATATAATGCCGACTTCTCTACCTTATATTCAAGGTCCTCTGTAATCTGGTGCTGCCCCTATCGTTCCAGTTTTATCTGCTGCTGTACCCCTTAAAGTGTTCTATGCTATTGTAGCCTAATTGAACTACTCTCTGTTATGCAAATATTTCTAAATGTTCTGGTCCATACTATTCCTTATGACTAGAATGTCCTCCCTACCTCCCTTCAGGTATTGAATTTTGTTTGTAAAAGTGTATCTCAAATGGCACCTTTTGCAGAAAGACTTTCCTGATCCTCTCAGCCAGTAGTTATTTTTTTTTCCATCTTGGAACTTGTTCTTATGAACCTTTATCTGTATACTTTTTTTTTTTGAGGGGGGAAGGCAGGGCAATTGGGGTTAAGTGACTGGCCCAAGGTCACACAACTAGTAAGCGTGTCAAGTGTCTGAGGCTGGATTTGAACTCAGGTCCTCCTGACTTTCAGGCCAGTGCTCTACTCACTACAGAGTCCATGACGCACAAAAAGATAATAATCCTTGCCCTAGACAGTAAATTTCAAAAGTGTAGTATTTATCTTCATCTAATCTTGCTAAAACTGTACTTTGTATAGAGTAGTCATTAAATCAATGCTTGTCCATTTGACTTGAATTGAATAAGCTTACAGAAATAAATATAATTAACATGTACTTCAATTCTTTAATGTATCTAATATCTGTTGATATGTGTACTCAAATGGCAACCCATCCTGTGTGACTTCTACCCAGGTATCCCTAAAAATCTTTCAAGAGGGGCCCACCTAGCATATAGTGGAATGGTATAAAGGTGGCATTTATGCAAATGCAGTTAAATTTTTCTTCCCATTCTTTCAGAACATGTCTCTTTTGCAGTGGGTTGGAGGCTATACCTTAATATACAGGTATCCAATGAACAACTTGTAGATATAAAATAACAAACTCTCTCTCTCTCTCTCTCTCTCTCTCTCTCTCTCTCTCTCTCTCTCTCTTTCTCCTTTTCTCTAATGTATATGTGTATATATACACATACACATATATGCTAAGGGAAGCACAGCAAATGAAGCTCAGTGATTGAAGACATAAGAAGAGTAAAGGATTGGGAATCTGTTATTGGGGTTCTTATTCTTCCTCTGCCTCTAACTCTTCTTATGGGAATCCAGAGGTGACTTCTCCACCCACTTCCTCCACACTTAAGACAAAGACAGTGTTGAATGCACTTGACAGCAGAAAGAAAGATCCCAGTTGACTGAGTTGCTGACCATAGTCATGTTTCTGTTTTGTCACCTTGTAATATTAAGTTGGGACTTTTTTTACCGTTTTAGAATGATAAATTAATTAAGTGTCTTTGATTGAGCCTAACTAGGTGCAAAACCCCAGGCCCAAACCCCTAATTACTAGGTGCTAAGCCTATGTGGGTGTGAAGCCCCCAGGGCCCTAAGGGGAGTTGCTAAGACCAGAGCCAATAGTATGTGCCTAAGTTTTGGTTGCTCAGATGACATTTGATGATGTTCAAAGAACATATAAAAAGAGAGAACAGAGCTATTTGCTTGAGGCTGTCACTCCTGGAGGAGTGTTGACATGGGACTCCGGGCAGCCACTCTAAGAGCCTCCTGGCTGGTCCACCCAGATGTTGATGGTTTCTTGGTAACTATGAATTGTATGTGGTCTGTTTATAATGTATGTTTGTAATTTGTATTTACTCTAAAGCTCAGGCTTCTGGCTTTTCCTCCTGAACGAAGTGAATTTATATGTATGTATTGGATTAAAGTAAGATTTTTAACCCCCTAGGGGCAGCTGGGTGGTGCATTGTGTAGAGTACCAGCCCTGGAGTCAGGAGGACCTGAGTTCAAATGTGGCCTCAGACACTTGACACACTAACTGTGTGACTTTGGGCAAGTCACTTAACCCCAATTGCCCTGCCAACAAGCAAAAAACAAAAAAAACAAAAATAAGATTGTTAACCCCTTAATATTACTTTCCTTAGTAATAAGCAGATAAAAGCATTCTTGTTGTTGGGCTTGTGTTGGTCTTTCACCCCCCACAACAGCTGCTAGCCAAATCGTTGTAATACCCCTAGAGCCCAAGAGGTAACACTTGGGTTCCATAGTAACCATTCTTTAGAAGTTTGTGGTTAATTCAGATCTATTGAGTTTAAAGGGAATGCTTTCTCTTTCTTTGTAGTAAATAAAGCTGTAAACAGCTGGTGAAAGTGATTAATGGTTCTAGTTGAACTAAAGCATTTAATCAATCCTCAGAGGAGTTCATTGGATACTCACTTCAATGGAGAAGAGTTGAATGCCATCAAATACAAAGCAATGATGTAGAATAGTATTCTAGCTTCAGTTACTTCCTCTTGCCTTCTGACTACCCCCCCACCCAATACACAGACATGATTGGAGTGGACCTTGTTCTAGTACTGACCTCTTCTAATAACCTCAAGAAGACTTAGCATGAATAGCTAATATGGAGGAAGCTTTAAAGACAGCGTGGTGACATGGAAAGAGGCTGAACTAGGGTGTCAGAAGGAAAGATTTTTATCCCTTCAGCAACTCTGCCACCAGTCATCATGACAGAATCATAGGCAAATCACCTCATTTTTTTCTGTTTTTTGTTTGTTTGTTTGTTTTTTGCAGAAGGGAAGGCAGGGCAATTGGGGTTAAGTTACTTGCCCAAGGTCACATGGCTGGTAAGTGTGTCAAGTGTCTGAGGCCAGATTTGAACTCAGGTCCTCCTGGCTCCAGGGCTGGTACTCTACTCACTGTACCACCTAGCTACCCCATTTTTTTCTGTTTCTTTATCTGTCAAAGGAAGATAATAATACCTAATCTACTTACTTTATAGGGTTGTTGTAAGAATGGAATTGAATGGGTTAGGAGCACAGATTTCATTGATGCTGGGAAAACCCAATGAGGAAACTCACACAACTAATGTAGATCAGTACTTTTTTTTGCAACTTATTGCCTAGGGTCACTGAGGGTTAAATGCTTTGCCTCCCACCATTCAGTTCTCAACATCTATAAGGCAGCAGACCATCAGAGATATAGCTTTGAAAATATTTATCTGATTCGTGTTTGGAAGTTGAGGTAAAGTATTACCTTTAACCAAAGCATTCAGCAGGGCACCAGAATGTATCCACCACATTCTGCCGCTGTACCCTTCTCCTTTGAATTCTAGTTTTTTGAAAGTCCCTAACTGCTCGAGGGTGGAGCCAAGATAATGGAGTAAAAGCAGGGACTCCCTTGAGCTCTCCCTCAAATCTCTCCTAACACCTGTAAAAAATGACTCTAAACAAATTATGGAGTTACAGAACTCAGGAAATGACATAGTGAAACAAGTCTCCAGCCCAAGATGGCCAGGATGGTTGCTGGTAAGGGTCTATCTTACTGTGCTGGGAGTGGAGTACAGCCCAAAGTGGGCTGTGCCAGGACAGATCAGGCAGGAGGACACCAGACCTCTCAACCCACAAATGCCAAAGACAATGTAGCAGGTCAGGGTGAATACTGTTGGACCTGGATGAGAGAAGTGTGCGGTCTGGCCCCAGCCCCGGGGTGGCAGAGGTGGCTGCAGCAGTGGCCGTGGCAGCAGCTGCTTGCAGAGCTCCAGGCCCACACAGTAAGAGGAATCAGGCAGCTGATGAGAGCAGAAGTGCAGGGATCTCTTTGTGGGCACTGAGGCAGCGTTCTCTTGCTTTGCTCTGCTTGGATCTGGTTCCCAGTCCTGGTTGGCAGTCCTTGGGGGAGAAGGAGTGCTGGTGTAGCAGAGCTTGTGGTGGCTGTGAAGAGGGAGTCCTCCTGGAAATTACATGGCAGAAAGGAGTGCTTGCACTCACAGACCAGAGCACAATCCAGGAGAGGAGGATCATACCACTTCAGAATAGAAGTAGCTCTGAAAACAGCAACTCAGAACTCCTGAAGTTTGAGACAGAGCAGTCTCTTCTCTGGAAGTAGTCATACCCTCAAAAATCAAGTAATTGGCTAGGAAAATGAACAAGCAGAATAAAAGGACTCAGACTCTGGAATCTTTTTTTGGTGTCAAAAATGATAAAAACATACAGCCAGAAGAAGTCAACAAAATCAAAGTGCCTACATCAAAAGCCTCCAAGAAAAATATGAATTGGTCTCAGGCCATGGAAGAGCTCAAAAAGGAAGAGAAGTAGAGGAAAAATTGGGAAGAGAAATGAAAGGGTTGGAAAAAAAGTCATGAAAAACAAGTCAACAATTTGGTAAAGGAGACCCTAAAAATGCTGAAGAAAATAACCCCTTCAAATAGACTAACCCAAATGGCAAAAGAACTCCAAAAAGCCAATGAGGAGAAGAATGCCTTAAAAGGCAGAATTAGCCAAATGGAAAAGGGGGTCCAAAAGACCACTGAAGAAAACACTGTCTTAAAAATTAGAATGGAGCAAGTGGAAGATAGTGACTTTATGAGAAATCAAGAAATCATAAAACAGAACAAAAAAATGAAAAAATGGAAGACAATGTGAAATATCTCATTGGAAAAACTACTAACCTGGAGAATAGGTGCAGGAGAGATAATTTAAGAATTAATGTACTACCTGAAAGCCATGATTAAAATAAAAGCCTAGACATCATCTTTCAAGAAATATCAAGGAAAACTGCCCTGATATTCTAGAACCAGAGGGGAAAATAGAAATTGAAAAAATCCACTGATCACCTCTTGACAAAGACCCAAAAAGGAAACCTCCTAGGAATATTGTAGCCAAATTCCAGAGTTAAGAGTTCCCAGGTCAAGGAGAAAATATTGCAGGCAGCCAGAAAGAAACAGTTTGAGTATTGGGGAAACACAATCAGGATAACACAAGACCTAGTAGCTTCTACATTAAGGGATCAAAGGGCTTGGAAAATGATATTCTTGAGGTTAAAGGAGCTAGGATTAAAACCAACAATCACCTACCCAGCAAAACTGAGTATGATACTTGAGGGCAAAATATGGATTTTCAATGAAGTAGAGGACTTTCAAGTATTTTTGATGAAAAGAGCAACCAGAGCTGAATAGAAAATTTGACTTTCAAATACCAGAATCAAGAGAAGTATAAAAAGGTAAATAGGAAAGGGAAATCATAAGGGACTTATTAAAATTGAACTGTTTTGTTTACATTCCTACATGGAAAGATGATATTTGTAACTCATGAGACTTTTCTTAGTATTAGAGTTGTTGAAGGGAATATGCATAAAAATAGACAGAGTGCACAGGGTGAGTTGAATATGATGGGATGATAACTAAAAATATTAAATTAAGGAGTGAGAGAGGAATATATTGGGAGGAGGGGAAAGGGAGAGAAAGAATGGGGTTAATTATCTCACATAAAAGTGGCAAGAAAAAGCTGCTGTAATGGAAGGGAAGAGGAGGTAGGTAAAAGGGAATGAGTGAATTTTGCTCTCATCAGATTTGGCTTAAATAGGGAATAACATACACACTCAGTTGGGTATCTTACCCTACAGGGAAGTAGGGGGGGAAGGGGAAGGGCAGATTGGGGGAGGGGGGTAGTCAGAAGCAAACACTTTTGGAAAGGGACAGGGTCAAAAAGAGCACTGAATAAATGGGGGATGGGATAGGATGGAAGGAAATATAGTCTTTTACAACATGATTATTATGGAAGTGTTTTGCATAATGATACGTGTATAATTTATAATGAATTGCTTGCCTTCTCGAAGGTGGGTGGGGAGGGAGGAAGGGAGAGAATTCAGAACTTAAAGTTCTAATAACAAATCTTAAAAACTATTTTTACATGCAACTGGGAAATAAGATACACAGGCAAGGGGCTATAGAAATCTATCTTGCCCTACAAGAAAGTAAGGGGAAAGGGGACAAGGGTGGGGAATTGGGGTAATAGAAGGAAGGGCAGACTGGGGAAAGGGGCAATCAGAATACATGCCATCTTGGGGTGTGGGGGAGGAGAAAGATGGGGAGAAAATTTGTGACTCAAAATCTTATGGAAATAAATGTTGAAAACTAAAAATAAATAAATTAATCTTAAAAAAAAAGTCCTTAGCTGCAACTTGGTGGTGCAGCGGAGTCAGGAAGACCTGTGTTCAAATGTAACCTCTGACACTTACTAGTTGTGTGACTCTGGGCAAATCACTTAACCCTGTTTGCCTCAGTTTCCTCATCTATAAAATGAGCTGGAGAAGGAAATGGCAAACCACTCCAGTATCTTTGCAAAGAAAACCCCAAATGGGTCATGAGGAGTTGGACATGACTGAAACAACTGAACAAACTGCTTTATTCCCTCAGTGATGTAGCTTACCTATTGCTGAACTTTTTCTCTCTCTTTTAGCTTCTTCACTACAACTTCATAGCCAGGATGCACCTTGTAGTGGATAAAGAGAGAAGTTTAGAGCTGGGAAGACCTAGGTGAGAATCTTGCTGATGGGCTGGATGATTAGAGGGCAAGTTACTTAACCTTTCCATTTCACTTGTAAATAGGATATAGTTGTTTCTACCATACAATCCTGTGAAAAACTAAGATAATAGGAGTAAAGGGCTCTGCAAGCCTTGAAAAGACTATATAAATATGAGTTATTAGTATTTTCTCCTAGCCACCACTCTTGTGATCAAAACTTTCCCCTAAATTATTCCCTCTTAGTCATGCTTTGATCATGGACAGAGAACAATGTTGGGGGTGGGGGGAGGTCTCTGTACCAGATTTCTTTACTAGACGAACATTACAAAGCTCTGTGAAAATCAAGGCCAAAAATATTTTTTCTTCTGTGTTCTTCTCTCCTCTCTTTTCTTCTTTTCCTACTTTCTCCTTTGCATTTAAATACTTCCTTTCCCTTAACATATATCCCTTTCTTAACATTGAAATGCACATAAAATGAACTCATCCATATTATCATTATAATAGAAGGATAATACTTCACTTCAAGGATTCATGTGGATCTACCCACATCCCCCATCTTCATAGATGGTCTCTGTGAATTACTTTGTCTAAAAGAAAATCATCCCTTCGTAGCCAATACTTTGGTGATGATGAACTTGTTTCCCTTTACCTAGGATGGTCCATGGACTCTACATCCATCATTGTGGCTATACTTGAAGGGTTTCTGGTTTGGTTTAGATATCAAAAACATATAAGCAAATCATTATAGAATTTCATAGTTGAAAGGAAGTTTAGTAGTCATCTAGCCCAATCTATACCCACCAAACCACACCCCCTCCCCACCTTGCCCTACAGTGTGAATGACAACTTTTACTTAAAAATTTCTGGTGAGGAAGAACCTCCTGTTGGTCAAAGCAATCCATTTCATTCTTGGATTGTTAGGAAGCTTTTCCTCACTTCAAAGCTACATTTATATCTTTACAATATCCACCCGTTGCTCCTAGTTGTGCATTCAAATACCCCTCTTTGTTAGTTTTTTCAGATTCTAGATGACAACTATCAGGTTCACCTTGAATCTTCTCATAGATTTCTAGGATTCCAACACACTTCTGTACAATGGTGAGACATCAGAGAAGGATTTGTTGGAAGGATGGATGAATGGATGAGTGATTCCGATACTATGTTATCTTATACGTTACTAGTTGTTTAGAGAGAGCAAATAATTTTCAAACAATAAGAGATCTGTGAGAGAGGTGTAGAAAAGATTACTTTATCCATTTTATAGATAAGGAAGCAAAGCTGAGAGTGAAACGGCTTGCTCCACTATGAATTGATGACAACACAGATTCAGTCCTCTGACTTGTAGTCTAATACTCCTTCCACGCTACCAGATTGCCATGTTAGGAATGAAATAGTAGCAGTAGGAAGTGGGCATGTGATCTAGGGCTTCATGCAAAAAAGCTGAAAAGTTGAAAGTGACATGTGCCCTTTGGGCTTCAGCTTAGCCAGCTGTATAATGAGTTTAATGGTCTGATTCTCATCGAGCAGTAATGCCTTTACCATGTAGCTTGGATGAAGTATTTTGCATTGGCAAGGTACTTTAAGTGATGATTTATTATTCCCTACCATGCTCCTCTAATAATGGCTGATGTGCAGTCCTGTGTTGGAGACAGAGGAAACCTATCACAGGGGTAATAACACTCCTAATAATAAAAATAAGAAGAAACAGTGAAAAGAGTACTAGTTCTGAGTCAGAGGATCTAGGTTTAAATGATGCTTGTAATTACTTGCCATTTCTGTGACCTTGGGGAGTGATTTAACTTCCGTCATTCTCCGTTTCCTTTTCTGTAAAAAAGGGGTGACACTCGATGGCTTCTGAGGGTCCATGCAGCTCTAAATTTATAAACCTCTGATCTCAAATTTCTAACAAGCTTTAACCTAAAGTACTCCCTTCCAATAAAGTGGGAGCAATAGGTCAAGCATCCACAAGTTCAGAGGGGATGATGCTGGATCCAGGTCAAAGAATCAAAGGATCTCAGAGTTGGAAGGGATCTCAGAAGTTTTGTCACCCATCACCTACCTGAGCATGAATCTCGTCCACAGTATTATTGAAAAATGATCTCATCCAGCCTCTACTTGGGGGCCTACAGTAATGAGCAAAGTGACTATCCAGGGGTGGGGAACCTGCAGCCTCAAGGGCACATGTGGCCTTCTAGGTCCTCGGGTGTGGCCTTTTGACTAAGCCTAAGTTTTAGAGAACCAATCCTTTTACTAAGGGGATTTGTTCTGTAGTTTGGATTCAGTCAAAGGGCCTCACTTGAGGACCTAGAGGGCCACGTCCACAGGTTCCTTGAGGCCGCAGGTTCCCCACCCCTGGATCCTTGGTGTAGTCTGTTCCACTCTGCAATACCGTCATTGTTGATAACTTTACCCACATTGTACCAGCTTCTTCCTCCCTGTGACTTCTGTTCATTATTTCTGGTTCTGTCAATCAGATAAAATATTTTCTTTTCTATTGTAGTTGGCAGGCACGAGCATAATAACAACTAGAATTAACATAATGCTTTAAGGTTTGCTAAGTACTGTATATATATTATCTCATTTGAACCTCACAACAAACCGGGGAAGTAGCTGCTTTGATTATCCCCATAGAGATGAGGAAACAGACTGAGAGAGATTCAGTGACTTGCTCAGGGTCACACCATTATTAAATGTCTAAAGCAGGATTTGAACACAGATCTTCCTGACTTCAAATCTAGGCTTTTACTCCCTGTGCCTCCTGGCTGCCTCAGTGCAAATACTTCAAGGCAGCTCTCATATTCCTGCTAGATCTCCTGTAGTGGAAACATTGCTGGTTTCTTGATCTCATCCTCATGTGACACAATTTTGAGTCTCCTCACTATCCTGGTTTATCTTCTCCCAAAGTGTTCCAGTCCGTAAATGTGCCCCCTAGACTGTGTGGTCCAGAATTGAGTAGGGAACTTCTTATGTCTCAGTCATCTTATGAGGGAATCCCTTTACTTGGCAGTCAACTGTGTTCTTCCCCTCTCTTCCCCTCCAAAGTCTAGCAATATTTAAACAGTCTTAAATCATAGAATCAAAAAATTTGAGAGTTGGAAGCCACCTCAGTGTTCATCTATTCCCACATTAAAGGACTCCCCACTACATCACACATAAGCAGTTTAAAAATTATGGAGTGCCCATAAGAGGAAAACAATCTTGTTAGGTTGAGAGGATAAAAAACTTGAAGTCAGAAGATCGAGGTTCACATCTGGACTACACCACACTCCTGAGCGATCGGCTATTTGATATTTGAAAAAAAAATGCATAATGTCCCTGTGCCTCAGTTTCCTTCTCTGTAAAGTA
The DNA here is from genome assembly GCF_011100635.1 of Trichosurus vulpecula. NCBI lineage: Eukaryota > Metazoa > Chordata > Mammalia > Diprotodontia > Phalangeridae > Trichosurus > Trichosurus vulpecula. Next base: position 98,202,547 of record NC_050573.1, on the reverse strand, counting down.
AGGAAAAATAGACCAGATGATCTCAAAGGCCCCTTACTATTTTAACATTCTACGATTCACAGCTCTAACTTAATTAATGAATAAGCCAGATCAAAGGAGGCAATGGTAGTTAAAGGGGAAAAAAAGAAAGAAAAAGCGAAAATTAGTTTCAAAGTGTGGGTGTTAATGAGTTGCTCTGGATTTGTAATGCCAAGGGGGTCTATCAATCAGAACACAAAATGAAGGATAGAAACAAATTAACACAGAAACCCTACCTCCTTTTGATTATCTGTAATAGGCCCAAGTTCTTGGGAGTTATTAATAGCAGCTAAGAAGCTAATTTGCTTAAGCTATTAAAGACTTCCTCATGGCAGCCTTTTTAAGGTTAGAAGGGCAGATCATAGAAGAACTTTGATACCAAGCCATGAGGACTAATTGTTCTTTTCATTAACACTTGTGGGGGTGTTGGGTGAAGATAAGTTTGGTGACCCATAAAAGTGGGACCTTGCTCAGATGTGGGGTTCATTAGGTGACTGAGGCCAAGTCCTCTTTCTCTCTGTCTCCATCTCTCTGTCTCTCTGTCTTTCTGTCTCTCTGTCTCTCTCTCTCTCTCTCTCTCTCTCTCTCTCTCTCTCTCTCTCTCTGTCTTTCTCTCTTTCTCTCTCTCTCTCTGTCTCTCTCTCTCTCTCTCTCTCTCTCTCTCTCTCTCACACACACACACACACACACACACACACACACACACACACAGTACATCCCAAACTTGCTCCTTAATGCTTTTCACAGAGAGATCTAAGTAAATGTCTAGATAGTCAAATTCTTCTGGTTCTGCTATATCATGCCTCTGGCCCAAGTTTATCATCCTCTTCTTTGTTTCCTCACCAATCTCTGGTTTCTATCCAGCTGGTCCATAGAATATACTCATGACAACTTTCCAACTTCCTATCAGTTCCAATAAATCTTAAAATCATACCTCAGGAGATAGAGGGTTCACCTCTCGGGAGGGACTGAATGGCTGTATTAGAGATGTGGAAGAAGAAATTCATGGTTAGGTGTGGGCTAGATGACATATGGCTTTCCTTCCAATTTTTAACTTCTGAGATTCTATCACAATATTGCTTCTATATCTTCTACTATAGCACTATCATTAAAAAAAACTAACTTATTTTCTGTGTTTTCTGATTTTTTTTTTAAAAAGGAAAAGCAAATGAATGCCTATTTGTAATGAAGGAGATTAAAGAGTCAAAGATGATTATGAAGTTTTGAGTCTGGGTGACTAAAAGGATGGCGGTGTTATCAACTGAGATTAGGAAATCAGAGAGTGGGTTAGCTTTAAGAGAAGAAGATGATGAGTTCAATTTTTGACATACTTATTTCAAGACCTGGTGGGAAATCTAGAGGGAGATATTGAACAAGCAGTTGGTCATGTGGGTTCAAGAGAGAGATTAGGGTTTATTATATAGTTTTTGTGAGTCATCTGCATTAGTATTACAAGTGAGCAGATGAAATAACCAAGGGAAAGAGCATAGGGAGGGAGAGAAGAGGGCCCAAGCTTTAGAGCCTACCCACAATTTATGTATGAGAGAAGTAAGAGAAATCAAAAGAGAATGAGAAGGACCAGAAAGGAGAACCAGAAGATGGAGTTGCTTTGGAAACTAAGGGAGGGCCGAGTATCCAGAAAAAAGTAAGTAATCAAAAATGTAAAGTGCCCTAGAGAAAGATGAGGACTAAAAACAAAAATAACAGCAAAAAACCTAAACAACAACAAAAAACCCAAAACCAAAAACATTCGTTTAGATTTGATGATTAGAAAGTCATTGATGACCTTGAGAGGAAGCCCTCAGTAGCATAGTGGGGAGTAAACCCAGATGACAAGGTATTGGGGTGATGAGGAATTGAATCTAGGGTGTATGGACTCTTAGTTTTAGGGGTCTAATGATGAATAGAATGGCAAATTTAAGATGAGAGCTACAGACTAAAATGAGCTCTTGTCTTCAAAATATTGTAGAAGCCGCATCTGTTACAATTGGCCATTTAGTAGATGTGACCTTTTGTTGTAGCTGGTCATTTGATGAACAGTACCTGGTTCCCCAGCAAGAGTTGAAGTGCCCTGAGGACAGGGGATGTGACTTCAACCTCTTTCTCTCTAGCATAAGTTTGGGGCTCAGTAAAAGCTTACGAATGTTAATTGGCTATAGTGACCTGAACTTCATCTGCTCTTTTACATACCCACAATTGCATTGATCGGCATCTCAAAGATGTGTTTTTAGAACTACAGCATGTTACCAAGCACACATATCGAATTTGGGAACCAGATAGGTCAACCCCAGTGTCAAAATACTTTGAAAAGGCCTCTTAGAAAAATAAAGTCAAAGTTGTCTCCTGTGACTTTAGCAAAGCAGCACAGACAAAAGGAAATGTAAAATCCTTTTGCCAAATTTCCTATAGGTTAAATGCAGAAAGCTTCAGACTTCCAGGAAAAGGTGTCAGGCAGGTAAAAACATGAAGTTTGATAGGAAATGCAAAAACTCAGAACTGATTCTGAAAAAGAAAGACTTTGTAAACCTAATCATAATAGCCAGCATTCTTACAATCCTTTAAAGTCTGTAAAGCACTTTACAAATATTATCAATTTAATCTTCGCAACAACCCGATGAGGTAGGTAGTATTATTATCCCTGTTTTACAAATGACGAAACTTAGCCTTGGAAAGGGTAAATGATTTGTTCTTAGTCTCTTAGCTGCTAAGTGTCTGAGGGTGGATTTGAACTTCAGTTTTTCCTGATCCAGAGTCTAATCTAGTCTGCAGGTTTACCTAAATGCTGCTCTAAATATTTAAATATTTAAAATATTCAGAAGTTAATATGCTATTGTCCTTTTAAAAATCCTTTTAAAACAAATGAAAGAAGCACTTTGGAAAACTGCTGTCTACCACCGCTAAGAATAACAGTGTTGTTCATCATTCGTTTTTGAAGTGGACCTGTGACATTATATAGTGACGTCTTCACTTGCTCATGAATTGGATTTAAGTGAGACAGAGTTGCACATAGTTGTCTACCTCACTGTCTCTTCCAGAGTCATCAGAGTTCAGTGGCAAGACAAGTCAGGATGACTGGTGATGAGCTGGGCTTCAGTAGATGACCTTGGTATCTTTGATGCCTGACCAAGCTCTAAGTGCTCCACGATCAGGGAGTACTAGCGCCTCTGGCATGAGGGCTTGCTGATCCCTTTTCAGAGCTGCTGTGTCTGCCTGTTACCTGCGGCTCCCAGAAACTTTGCCATGTGCAGCGGTCATACCCTGGTAAAACCGTCTTAACAGGCTAAGCCAGATCTAGGGTAACTGACAAGCCTCAAAACCATTGGTGAGTTAAGGGGTTGTTGTATCAGGAGGGCCGAGTTTATAATCTCAAAGAGGATCATAAACATGTCTGAAAGGTTCGGAACCGCCGGATATAAGAAACTCTCAAAGTAGAAGGCAGAAGAATCAAAACATTTATTTAGGCTCAACAGTAACCAACCCATGAACCAGCAACCCCATTTTGATATGTTGATCCAAATCTTCCAGGCCCAATAAGTACGCCTTGAAAGAGTAACCAGGAGGCTACAGAGAAGCATGATTGCATAAAGCAAAATCATGTTTCCCCCTCGATGGTAATAAGATTACCCACTGGCCTGAAGTCTTTGTTCAGCTTCCTCCCGTAGGTCAGCTCTGCTACTGGCAGCTCCTGCCTCAGCTGTGTCTGTGTCTGTGTCTGAATCTGCAACTGTAACTGACGATGTAACTGTCGTAACTGCCTCTGTAACGGTCGTTGTAACTGTCGCTGGCTCCAACCGGAAAAGGAAGAGAAGAATCTTCAAGCTGTCCTCTCCCCTCTTATAGGGTCTCTGACATCATCAAGCTCCGCCCGAATGACCAGGGCCGATTGGTTCCTGAGTTGGCCTCTCCCCCTAGGGTAGAGGTTAACACCTCCCCTCAGCCAGCCCCATGACTCATCACACAGGAAGTTGTCTGCTTCCCGGCATGCTCCCCGGGCCTCCTGCCCCGGAAGAGCAAGCCACAGCATCCAGGGAAGCTCAATGAGGTAAGCTGAGTCATTCAAAGAAAACAAAGGCCATTCTGGTTACAGTTGTCTAACCTAAACATGTGAAGACTTCCCCTGGCAGAATGGTCAGATGAGAACAATTTGTTCCAACGGCCAGGAATAATATCAATATACTTAATACCTCAGTGAATTAATGATTTCATTAGCATAGGTATTCCCTCCACCAGTGTCTACATGCCTGCTCATCCTGTGCCCTTCTAGTACCAGTCTTTCTATGTGTCCACCATAGAAAATCCACCCAACACACTGAAGACATTTTTTTAATTTGTTCCTGTCACTGAAATGATCATCAAAATTATGAGCATAATAACTGTGACTTTACTTAAATTCTACTATGTCTCTCTTATCTCTAGGATTAAAAGATCATAGACTTGGATCTTGAAGGGACCTTAGAGGTCTTCTTGGCCAACTCCCACGTTGTACAGATGAGGAATCTGATGCTACAAGAGATTGAGTGACTCGCTTAAGGTCCGAGACATAGTAAGTGGAAAAGAGGCAGAGGAAAGCTTTGAGCCCAGGAGCTCTAATTTCCGATTCAGCCCAACTTCCACAGCAGCACACTACCTCCAGATTAAATATATACTAATGCTTTTCCCTTTTAGATTCTGTTCATATACTATATATGTACATTGAAATTTACATGTTTTCTCCCCGTTAACATATATTCTCCTAGAAAGCAGAGATTGGTTTGTTTTTGTTTGGTTTATTTGTTTGTTCTTCTTTGGATCTTCAGGAGCACTTAGCATTGAGTTTGGCCCAGAGTAAAGCCTTTTAATAAACACTTTTGCTTTATCAACTCCTCTGTTTGGTATTTAAAGCTCTTTATAACCTGCCTTCCCACACACCCTTTTATAAGTTTATTTCTCCCCTTCACTTTGTTAATGACTTTATCGTCTATGTATTCTGAACTTCTTGCTCTTCCTCTCTTGCCCAACACTCCACCTCTAGTGTCTGTACCTTTGCAGTGACAGTCCTATGTACCTAGAATGTCCTGCCTCCTCACTATCACCTGTCGCAATCCTTGGTTTCCTTCAAAACTCATCTTCAACATGAAATTTGTCCTGATCCTTGACGTTTCTTCCCACACCCTATGACCGTTATTTAATGTGTGTATAGTGTATATATGACATACATATGCACACATACGTGCGTGTGTGTGTGTGTGTGTGTGTGTGTGTGTGTGTATACACAAACAATGAAGGAAATGAAAGACAAGTTAAATGCCCAATGTCATACAGCTGGTTAGCTTCCCCACAGGAAATAAGAAAGGAAGGGAACAAGCACTGATTTTAAATGCCTACCATGTTCCAGGTACCATGCTGAGCACATTACAAACATCTCATTTTATCCTCACAACATTTGTTGGGCAGTACATGCTCTTACTATCCTCATTTTACAGTTGACAAAACTGAGGCAAGCAGAGGCTAAGACTTGCCCAGGGTCACAGAGTTAGTAAGCATCTGAGGCCAGATTTGAGGTCTGGTCTTCTTAACTCTGGGCCAAACGCTGTATCTACTGCACAACCTAGCCGCCTCTAAGGAAATAAATACGATGACCCAAAAGTATTAGTTTAGCACTAAGACTTCTGGAACACAGTGTATAGGAGTTATCTATCCTCCTTTCCTCAGCCAGGACAAAAGAATATAAGCACTTTTAGAGCAGGACTCGTTGCTTTTTTTCTTTTTGTCACTATATGACCAGTCCCTAGCAGGGAAGCAAACTTCAAAAGTTTGAATTCAATCAAAGGGCTGCACTTGAGGACCTAGAGGGCCACAGGTTCCCTACCCCTGCAGCACAATGCCTGGCACACAGTAGGTTCTTAATAAATTCTGTCTGAATGCTTTCAGAAAAACTGGAAATACTTATGTGAACTGATGCAAAGTGAAGTGAGCAGAACCAGGAGAACATTGTATGTAGTAACAGCAATGTTGCATAAATAATAAACTGTGGATAACTTAGCTATTCTTAGCAATACCAAGATCCAAGACAGGTCCCAAGGACTTGTGGTGAAAAATGCCATCGACCTCCAGAGAAAGATGATGGAATGAGAATGAAGATTGAAGGATACTACTGTTTTACGTTTCTTTATTTTTTTCATGTTTTTTTTTTCTTTTGGATACTGTCTTCTTTTACAACATGATTAACATGGAGACATGTTTTGTAAGACTACACATGTATAACCTATATAAAATTGCTTGCCATGTAAGGGAAAGGTGAGAGGAGAAAGGGAAGGAGAGAATTTGGAACTCAAAATCATTTTTTAAAAAAAGAATGTTAAAACTTGTTTTTACATAAAATTTAAAAATAATAAAAAAATTCTTCCTGATTGATGATAAGGGTGGCATGATAAAATGGGAAGGGCAATGGATGAGGAGTCCGAGAGACCTAAGTTCAAATGCCAGCTCTGCTACATCCAATTTAAGATCTGAGGTAGGTCACAACCCCACTAGATCCTAGCTGCTTCTGAAGTAAATTGAAAAGGTTGGACTAGATGAATTCTGAGGTCTCTTCCAGTTCCAGATCTGGGTTCCACAGTGCTTAAGGCTATAAAAACGCTTTATGTATGTTGTCTAATTAAAAGGTAGGCAAGGAAAGTATTATTTTGCCTGTTTTACAAATGAGGGAACTGAGCCTTAGAGAAAGCATCTGAATAGAGAGAGTAGTTGAATGGATATGATCACTAATGGAGAAAGTATAGATTTATAGGGTTTCTTAGCCTGGGGCCCACAGACCCCTTGGGGCCCAGGTTAATGAATAGATTTCAGGGTGTCCACAATTTTAAAAAATGTGTATTGATAATTATTTAAACATGAGTGGTTTCCCTTGTGGTGCTATGCATTTTGTTTTATGCATTTTAAGACATTTTTCTGAGAAGGGGTCCATAGACTTCAGCAGACTGCCCAAGGGGCCCATGACACAAAGAACTACTAGTAGAGAAGCAGAAATGGAGAGGACCAGGACAGGGCCTTGGAGGTCATGTAAGGCTCACCTAAATCTCTAATCTCTCAGCAAAGGGGACATACCAGAAGTCATCAATGAGCACACAGTTCTCCTTTCAAAGGCTTGCACCCATATATGTATATATTTGTTTATGCAGAGGAACTCAATAATGAGCTGTGCTTATTTAAATATTTAATCCAGAAACATCCTCCTAGTGCCAGGCATTCAGAGCAGACCCACTCTCCCAATGAAGGAGAAATTAAAAAAAATATTCAGAACACTACTCTGCCCCACTCCCCACTTCCCACATATCTATTTCCAAATGGCTATAGCTACCTTACACTCTGGTAGCTGCACCAACCTAATTTGGCAGTCTCAGGCCACACTTTCATCTGCCCCAGCCAAGGGAATCTGAATCTATGCCATGATTCTTGATAGGCTTTCTCATTCATTCATTTATTCATTCATCCATTCATCCATTTATTTATTTATTAATTCATTCATGTAATATTTTAGTTTTCAGCATTGATTTTCAAAACAATTTGAATTACAAATTTTCTCCCCATTTCGACCCTCCTCTCCAAGATGGCATATATTCTGATTGCCCTGTTCCCCAGTCAGCCCTGCCTTCTGTCACCCCACTCCCCCCCATCCCCTCTTCCCTTACTTTCTTGTAGGGCAAGGTAGATTTCTATGTCCCATTGCCTGTATATCTTATTTCCTAGTTGCATGTAAAAACTTTTTTTTGAACATCTGCTTTTAAGACTTTGAGTTCCAAATTATCTCCCCTTTTCCCTTCCCACCCACCCTCCCTAAGAAGGCAAGAAATTCAACATAGGCCACATGTGTATCATTATGTAAAATCTTTCCATAATACTCATGTTGTGATAGACTAATTATATTTTGCTCCTTCCTATCCTATCCCCCTTTATTCAATTTTCTCCCTTGACCCAGTCCCTTTTCAAAAGTGTTTGGTTTTGATTACCTCCTCCTGCATCTGCCCTCCCTTCTATTGCCTCCTTTTTTATCTCCTTCCTCCTTCTTTCCTGTGGGGTAAGATACCCAATTCAGTTTGTATGTTATTCCCTCCTCAGATCAAATCCGATGAGAGCAAGATTTATGCATTCCCCCTCACCTGCCCCCTCTTCCCTCCCAACAGAACTGCTATTTCTTGCCACTTTTATGCGAGATAATTTACACCATTCTATCTCCCTTTCTCCCTCTCTCAAGATATTCCTCTCTCATCACTTAATTTGATTTTATATTTTTAGATATCATCCCTTCATATTCAACTCATCCTGTGTGCCCTGTCTGTATATATGTACTTATTTTCCCTTCAACTACCCTAATACTGATGTCTCATGAATTATACACATCATCTTTCCATGTAGGAATGTAAACAAAACAGTTCAACTTTAGTAAGTCCCTTATGATTTTTTTTCTTGTTTACCTTTTCATGCTTCTCTAGATTTTTGTGTTTGAAAGTCAAATTTTCTATTCAGCTCTGGTCTTTTCACTGAGAAAGCTTGAAAGTCCTCTATATTACTGAAAATCCATATATTGCCTTAGAGCATGATACTCAGTTTTGCTGGGTAGGTGATTCTTGGTTTTAATCCTAGCTCCATTGACCTCCAGAATAGCATATTCCAAGCCCTTTGATCTCTTAAGGTAGAAGCTGCTAGATCTTGTGTTATCCTGATTTTGCTTCCACAATACTCAAATTGTTTCTTTCTGGCTGCTTGCTGTATTTTCTCCTTGATCTGGTGTTGGGGTCCTTACCCTCCCCCCCCCAACTCCCAGGCCTTTGTCCAGCAAAGGCCTGATCTCACAGACAATGAATGAGGCGGGAGACAAGATGGTGAACAAGTCCATTTATTCAGGTTAGTAGCAAACTTTTATATCTTTGGTTACGTAGGCACTAGGGCTGCTCTGTTTCCTCCTACTCTCCTCCCCTCTCCTTCCCATGCTCTCCCAAGATTACCTTGTGATCAGGCAACTGTAGCCAGAATTGACTTTGTTTTCTTTGAATGACTCAGCTTGCCTCGTTGAGCTTCCCTGTATTCTGGGGCTTGCTCTTTCGGGGCAGGAGGCCCAGCGACCATGCCAGGGATCAGAGAGCTTCCTGTGTGATGAGTCGTGGGGCTGGCTGAGGGGAGGTGTGTTAACGTGGTCTACGCTAGGGGGAGGGACCAAGTCAAGAACCAATCGGCCCTGGTTGTTCAGGCAGCGCTTGATGATGTCAAAAACTCTATAAGAGGGGAGAGGACAGCTTGAAGATCCTCCTTTCCTTTTCTGGTTGGAGCCAGAGACGCCTACAGCCGAAGCTGAGCTGCCGGTAGCAGAGCTGACTAGAGGCTGGTGGGTAATCTTCTTACCGTAGAGGGGAATATACGATTTTGCCTTATACCATCTCACTTCTCTGTGGCCTCCTGGTTACCCTTGTAAGGCGGACTTATTGGGCCTGGAAGCTTTTGATGAAAATATCAAAATGGGGATGCTGGTTTGTGGGCTTGTTATTGTGGAGTGTAAATACATGCTTTAGTTCTCCTGCCTTCTGCCTAGAGAATTCCTTATATCCTGTGGTTCCGGACCTTTTAGGCACATATGAGATTCTCTTTGAAATCATAAATTCTGCCTTCCTAATATAGCAAGTCCAGACAAAGACCCAGAAATGCCACGTTGCCAACAAAGGTGAGACCCTTCCTCCTAGTGCTGTCTTGTCCCACGCTTAACTCAGAGCCCTGAGTTTGCCTCAGCAGGCCCTGGGCGCAGAGGTCCAGTGAGGGCAGGGGTTGGCTCTAACTTGCCCCGTTACAATCTGGGAGCTCTGGAATTTGGCAACAATGTTCCTAGGAGTCTTCTTTTTAGGATCTTTTTCAGGAGGCGATGGTTGGATTCTTTCAATTTCTATTTTACCCTCTGGCTCTTGAATATCAGTGCAGTTTTCCTTGATAATTACTTGAAAGATGATATCTAGGCTCTTTTTTTGATCATGACTTTCAGGTAGTCCAATAATTTTTAAATTTTCTCTCCTGGATCTATTTTCCAGGTCAGTGGTTTTTCCAATGAGATATTTTACATTGTCTTCCATTTTTTCATTCCTTTGGTTCTGTTTTATAATTTCTTGATTTCTCATAAAGTCACTAGCTTCCACTTGTTCCAATCTAATTTTTGAGGTAGTATTTTCTTCAGTGGTCTTTTGGTCTTCCTTTTCCATTTGGCTAATTCTGCCTTTCAAGGCATTCTTCTCCTCATTGGCTTTTTGGAGCTCTTTTGCCATTTGATTTAGTCTATTTTTTAAGCTGTTGTTTTCTTCAGTATTTTTTTGGGTCTCCTTTAGCAAGTCATTGATTTGTTTTTCAAGGTTTTCTTGTATCACTCTCATTTATCTTCCCAGTTTTTCCTCTACTTCTCTAACTTGCTTTTTCAAATCCTTTTTGAGCTCTTCCATGGCCGGAGACCAGTTCATGTTTTTCTTGGAGGCTTTTGATGTAGGCTCTTTGACTTTGTTGACTTCTTCTGGCTGTATGTTTTGGCCTTCTTTGTCACCAAAGACAGATTCCAAAGTCTGAGTCTGAATCTGGGTGCGTTTTTGCTGCCTGGCCATGTTCCCAGCCAACTACTTGACCCTTGAATTTTTTTCGTCGGGGTATGACTACTTGTAGAGTGTAGAGTACTTTGTCCCAAGCTTGAGGGGCTGTGCTGTTGTTTTCAGAGGTTTCTCTACACAGCAAGCTCTGCCATACCAGCGCTCCTCCTCCCCCAAGAACCGCAAACCCAGACCATGACTCAGATCTGAGCAGGCTCTGCACTCCTCCTCTGATCCACCACTTAATTTCTCCCATCAGGTGGGCCTGGGCCTGGAAGCAACTGCAACTCTAGTTCTGTACCTGCACCACCCCTGCTGCCTCTGGGGTGGTGGCCGAACCACAAACCGCTTTCACTCTGCCCCCGCAGTTTTTTCCCACTAACCTTCTCTATTCTCTTTGGTGTTTGTGGGTTGAGAATTCTGATAATTGCCACAGCTCACTGATTCAGGGCTCTAGGGCCTGTTCTGCCTAGCTCCCAGTCTTCTTGGTCTGGGTATAGCCCACACTGGGCTCTGCTCCACTCTGCTCCCAGCTCGGTGCAATAGACCTTACCCAGTGACCATCCAGGCTGTCCTGGGCTGGAGCCCTTCTTCCCTCTGCTATTTCGTGGGTTCTGCAGTACTAGAATTTGTTCAGAGACATTTTTATAGGTGTTTGGAGGGTCCTGGGGGGAGAACGTTAGGCATGTCCCTGCTTTCCAGCTGCCATCTTGGCTCTGCCCCCCTTGATAGGCCTTCTCACTTGTTTGGCTAGATTCAGTGAATAGGAAGTTAGAGTAAGACAGGAGTTCAGTTCACCCAAAAGATCCTTTTTCTAACAATTAGCACTGGCCTTAAGTGTAATGGATTGCTACTATAAACAGTGACTTCCCATCCTTGGGAGGTTTCTAAGAGGAAGCTGGATGACCACTTGTTGGGTATACTGTGAAGGGGATTCCTGCTCAGATAGGGATTGCAGTAGACAATCTCTTGTTCTTTCTAGACCTGAAATTCCATGATTTTATGAGGGTGACTTTGTACCCAATTATTTTAGGTATAACTCTACGTGCAGGACACTTGTGGGACAGCAAGGTGATACAGTGGATAGAGCACTGGGCTTGGAGCCAGGAGGACCTCAGTTAAAATCCAGCCTCAGACACTTTCTTGCTGTGTGACCAAGGCTATGTCACTTAATTAACCTCTGTTTGCTTCATGGATCAGTGACAAAACAGTGATCCACTGGAGAAGGAAATGGTAACCCATTCCAGTATCTTTGCCAAGAAAATGAAGAGTCAAACATGACTGAACATCACCAAGCAGAGCATTGAAGGAAATATACGAGAGAAATAGAAGACAGAGTCCCTCTCTCTATGAGCCTTAGTCTGATTGGGATGAAAAGATATGTATATGTACACACACATATGCACACAGAGAAGTCATAATAATTAATGTTCAAAGGATGAACACAAACTTTGAGAGCTAGATAGAATTTGTGCTGTAGGATAGGAGAATGGATCCCATGGCTCAGAGCCGTGGGAGAAGTGGGCCTTGAGATGGTTCTGGATGGATGGTTAAGATATTGAGAGGTAGAGACAACTAATGAGGGAAGGGAGGTTTGAATGAACAAAGACTTAGATTTAAGAATAAGCCAGGGAGGAGGTCAATCTCTCTAGAGTAAAGGGTGAACATTATAGTGGGACATAAATTTAGAAGTGGGGCCAGAATATGGAAGACTTTGAGTGACAGGATAAAGAACATGACTGTAGCCAGCAGGGAACAAGAAGGCTTTGAGAGATTTTGAGCAAGAAAATAACATGATAGAATTGGTATTTTAGGAATATTATCATTAGTTCATTAATTGAAAGTTAGGGAAGGAAAAGACCTTAGACATCATGTAGAGCAGAGGTTTTAAAACTGTTTTGTATCATGGACCTTTTGGGCAGCCTGATTAATCCTATGGATTCTTTCTCATAATAATGTTTTCAAATCCATAAAATAAAATTTACATGTAATTATAAAGGAAACCAATTATACTGAAATACAGTTTTTAAAGTTAAAAATAAAAGCACATTCTTAAACTAGCTTATAAACTTCTGGTTTAGAGAAAAAGAATCAGGAGGTGAGTGTGAAAGGGGATCTCATAGGCTGTCTGGTTCAAATGGCACCTTAACATGACTCCTATCTGGAACAGACTCCCTTCGTAACAGTGTTGTGTACTAGAAAGACTTTCATGATCTGATGAAAAATGAAGTGAGCAGAACCAGGAGACCATTGTACACAGTAACAGCAACATTGAGCAATGATCAACTGTGATTGACTTAGCACTTCTCAGAAATACGATGATCCAAGATAATTCCAAAAGACTCATGATGGAAAATGCTATCCACCTCCAGAGAAGGAACTGATGGAGTCTGATGCAGACCCAAGCATGCTATTTTTCACTTTCTTTAATTTTATCATGGTTTTCTCCTTTTCTTCTGTTCTTTTACAACATGACTAATATGGATACATGGTTTATATGATTGCAAAAATATAACCTATATCAAATTACTGTCTTAGGAAGGGGGAAGGGGAGGGAGAGAAAATTTGGAACTCAAAATATTATTAAAAATGAATGTTAAAAATTTTCCTTATACATAATCGGGAAAAAATAAAATGCTACTTAGAAAAAAGGAGTGTGGTATAATGGAAAGTGTGCTAGATTTGGAATTTGGGAACTTGGACATAAACCCTGGCTTCCTCTTTACTATGTATGTATCCTTAGGCAAGTTTCTTAAAGCTTTTGGGCTTCCATTTCCTCATCTAAAATGAAGTGTTTATTCTAGAAGGCCTCTTGGGTCCCTGTCGCCCATAAATCTCTGATCATGTAATTTTATAGTTGTGGAGACTAAGGCAGCAGGGATGGGGAGGGCTGGGAGGGGGTGTCCTTACTTAAAAGCCAAGGCCACAGAGCTAGCTAATGGCAAAAGTGGAACTTGAACACAAATTTTCTAACTCCCAGTCCAAAGCTCTTTCCACTGAACCACACTGCTTTTCATTGTACTTTCAAGCTGGCCTAGTTTTCAGAGCCATAGAAAGAAATGGTACCCTTAGTAATTTTGAAATTGTTCTTGAAACCCAGGGGGAAAAATTGAAAGCAGCAGTTGCAGGCTTGCCAAGGGCTTTCTCTGAGCTGCTTGTACCTCCTAAATCACATTATGCAGCCTTTTGATTCCTCCCACAATTGGGAGTATCCCCCGCAAATGATTCTGAGGAGAACATGTAGAGGGATCATGCAGGATTAAAAAGTATGGCTGGGTTTTGATCTTAACCAATGGAGGGAATGCCCAAATCAATGAGATCGCAAAGCCCTGAAGTAAGAGGACAAGCCTAATTAGTTAAATGCCTGGAGTGTGCACTATGTTACTTCTTTTAGTCTTCCACACTATTTACGTTATTTATTTGCATATCTCAGGAGAGATTTTTCTTGATTGAGTAATATGGTCGGAAAGGGGACCTCTCCTGGGTAAGAAAAAACCAGAGGGGGGTAAGTATCAGGGAAATGGAAATCCCCACCAACTCCATAATGAAGATGGTCAATTTGTGCATTAATTTATCCGTTCAGTAAAGTGGGCAGAACCAGGAGAACATTGTACACAGTAACAGCAACATTGTGCAATGATCAACTGTGATTGACTTAGCTCGTCTCAGAAATACAATGATCCAAGATAATCCCAAATGACTCATGATGGAAAATGTTATCTACCTCCAGAGAAAGAACTGATGGAGTCTGAATGCAGATCGAAGCATGCTATTTTTCATTTTCTTTAATTTCTTCTTAGTTGTTTTCCCTTTTGTTCTGTTTCTTCTTTTGCAACATGACTAATATGGAAACATCGTTTACGTGATAGTTGATTTTTAGGAGCTGTGCTTCACGATTAGGGAGAACTCATGTCCATCTGCCCAAGAATTGTGCACATCCTGCCCAGTAAGAAAGGCTGCAAAATACTGCCCTTTTCCATGCATGACAAATGTCACAGGATCAATTTGAAATTACTTTGTTTGAAGAATCAGTTGTAAAAAACTAGGCCCTACACAGCAAGAAGAACCTTTTTGTTCTTTCTGAATATATTATTGAAAATATTTTCTATCAGTGTTCCTTAGGGATAATGGCCTGAAATTTTGTTTCTTCATTTTCTTTCTCACTGTATTCTGTGTATATCCACAATTCTGAGGCAAGCTTTTCCAATCTAACAATTCAGGCCAAATGAGAGCTTTGATAAGTGCTTAGCATGGTGTCTGGCATATCACAGGTACTTAGGAATTCCATTGCAATTCAACAACTATTTATTAAGTATCTACTGTGTGTCATAACTGGGGATCCAAAATTAAATGATATCTGACCTCAAGGAGGTTATACTTAATTGGGGAAAAACAATATAAGATCTTAGGTCTGTCTCAAGCTCTGAGGGATCTCGGAACTCGTCTAATCCAACTTCCTTATTTTCTATATGAAGAAACTGAAATATAGGGAAATGGGATGACTTGACTAAAGTTACACAGACAGTAAAGATCAGAGACAGAACCTGAACCCAGATCCTCTGATTCAGCAGTCTTTCTTCTGTACTGTAGTGACTTCCACTGTGCATATGAGTAACTACAAAATATACAGGGTTCCCCAAATGGGACATCCTCTGTTCAAAATAAACATAAATATAACATGATGGGGAGGAGGAACTCTAATATAATTGTTGAGATGAAGAAAGGCTTTGTGTAGGAGATCATAGCTGAACAGTACTTTAAAGAAAACTAAAAATGCCTTCAAAATTTGGAAACATAGCCTGGAGACAGACCGGGAAGAGTTTTAAATATGATAATAATAACAAAACCAATATTTATATAATGCCTAATCTATGCCAGGCACTGTGCTAAGCTCTTTACAAATATTATCTCACTTTGTCTTCACAACAGCCCTGGAAAGTAGATCAAATTATGATCTCTATTTTACAGACGAGGAAACAGACAGATTTAGGTTAAGTGGTCAAACAGCTAATAATTGTCTGATGTAAGATTTGAATTCAGGTCTTCCTCACCCTAGGACCCGTGTTCTATCCATTGACCCATGTAGCTCCCTGAATATAGATGTTTTTACTCTTGCAATAAGCAAGGACCACAGAAGCTTCTCAGTTAGGGAGTAAAGATTTCTAATTTTCAAGAATATCAATTTGGCCACTACTTGTAGGATAAATGGGAGAGAGGGGAATCTGAACCCAGAGTGGTGAGGACTTGAGCTAGGGTGAGGAGAAGTGGTTAGACTTGAGAGATGTCATGGGGGAATAGTCAATATGCTTGACAACAAAGTTCAAAGGATCATAGGATCATAGATATACAGTTGGAAGAGACCATTGAATCCAACCTTCATTTTACATATGAGGAAATTGAGTCACAGAAAAGTTAAGGGACTT